>NC_084800.1:107829896-108454896 GCF_963169125.1 Humulus lupulus | reverse complement strand
TCTTAATATGTTTCCCGGGGCAAAAGATGACAGCTCATCAACTAAACAAGATGAAGGGGCGAGCTTGGCAGATGAGAAGCTGAACTTGAATTCCACTACAAAGAATGTGGATAATTTGCTTGATTTCAAAATCGAAACTGATAAACGACACATTGTGTGCGCCAAAGATTCAGGAGACAACAAAAATGTTGCAAATACCGCCCCCATTCACACCCCGAACCAGGAATGCTCTCTTTCATTAAGGAAGCGTCGACGTTATCATGGTTGGATTAGTGCCAGTTGCGAAGATCACAACGACAATGATCTTGTGGATCTAACACCAATTCCTTTACCAGAAGGGTTAGCAAGGTTGTTCAGGAAGATTCATGGTGAGGAAAAACGCAAGTCAAGTTGGGATGTGAGGCCTGAAGATATGCCTCAGGCTCTCACCAACTCTCTTAGAGCCTAGATCACCTTTTTTATAACCATGTGTTAAGCTCTGGTTTTGGGTAGATAGCAATACTCGGTGACACTAGTGGACTTTGTGGACTTAGGCTAGATAGCAGGTTTTGCTGATGAAAATGGCGTTGTATCATTGGAGAAGCAGCTGAACAAGTACATTTGTTATTCCCATTTTGGGTTAATACAATAGTGGTGGTAAAAGGACTCGTTCAAATTTTAGAAGTTATAACTTTCATTGTAATTTCTTGTAGGAACATAGACAAGTTTAAATTAGGATATACTATTGTATATAACTTGGGGATAATTCGTGGGGCTACTTTTGTCCCTGCTTTGTTTTCGGTATTTGTCTCTATTTTTTTTTTTTTTTTATATGACAGTGTACATTTAGTTATAGTAGATATCTTATTGGTCTTTTAGAAATTCTAAATAATTTACCGTGCCAAAAATATGGTTCAAACAGTCATATTGCACGATTGTCTATTTTTTTTTATTCTTGTGCAATTTATATTTTGAACTCGGTAAATTATTCATAATTTTTTAAAAATTGGTCGGAGCCTATTATAACTACAAATGACATGGTCATATAAAAGAATTTGGGTTATCATTTTTTCATGTGTCAAAAAGACTTCCCTATCGGTATGAGCAAAAATGACACTCTTATTATAATTTTTTATTTTTTTTAATAATTTAGAATAAATAGGGACTAAAACACCTAATGTTTTCCAAAAGTTATGCATTTATGACTAATTTTTTCTTAGAGGAAAAACACTCAAAGTTGCTAAAATATAGTTTTTGAGAACTTATTTTTTCTACAGAAAAAATACACAGTATACTCAAATAGTTAAACATATGTGAAATTTTTAAAATTGAGTATTTAAATGTTATATTTTAGAAATTATGAATATTTTTTTTGGTCAAAATAAATGTTTGGGTATTTAAATGTTATATTTGATCAATTTTGGATATTTTTACCATAAAAAAAATTGACTATAAAAGTGCAACAATTTAAAGATATAAACTATTTTAACTGCCATTTACAATGTTGACTCTCTTTATACTTCAGTTTTGTTACAATGTTCACTCTTTTTTTACACGCTCATAATATGGAAAAATCTTTTAAAATTACATGACAAGTACCAAAAAAAAAAGTTAATATGTGTTATTTATGGGAAATTTGACTTTTAATGCATGTAAGAGGATTGTATTTAAAAAATACCCTATCGCTATATGAGTCTCATTTTAGTCCTACTAATTACCTTAGTACCCAAAATACCCCTAGCATTTGTTTCCCACAGACTCTTTGTATTCTCTCGGTCTTTCTCTCACTTTCTTAGTCCCGAAGGAAAAAAACACTCAAACCCAAATTAATCCATCAGAACCCAAGCAAATTGGAGAAGCATTGTCTTCCATGACCATGACCAAACATCTGTGGCTTAGATATTGTCGGAGTTGACGATTGGAGAAGGCAAAGGAGAAGAACGTCGAGCAAACAGACCAAACTTTGAGGAAACAACCCCAAAGAAAGCGAAGGTGAGGGATTTCCTTTTTAATCTGCAATATGTGTATGTGCCTGGTTTTTTTTGTTGATTTTTGTTCATAGGATAGATCGGGGCTGGGGAATGAAGAAATCTGAGTTTTTTTTTCGAGATTTTTTATGCACATCGATAGAAATCGATAGGACTCAATAGTATATGTTAGGGTCTGGATTTGACTGTGCCTCGATAGGTCTCGATGGGACTCGATGATATTTTAGGCATATAGAATTTTTTTAGCATATACCTTGATAGGACTCGATGTTATTGGCCATATGGTTGATTTAGCCTTTGCCTCGATAGGAATCGATAGGCTTCGATAGGACTTGATGATATGGGATACATGGCTGATTTTAGCACCTGCCTCGATAGGACCCAATAAGACTCGATGGTAACCAGATGAGATTAGGCATATGGCTGATCTTAGCACCTGCCTCAATAGGAATCGATAGTAATTAGATGATATAGGCATATGGTTGATCTTATCACCTGCCTCGATAGCACTCGATAGTTACCAGATTGTTTTACATTTTTAACATTTTTTAACTTTTTTGTTTTGTTTTTTGTTTTAGATGCCTGAATTGATTGTTGGAGAAGCACTTTTCTAGTCGTGTCACTTATAGGGGTTCTGCTTACTTGGAAACCCTTATAGTGCAATTTAAAAGGCATGGGCTAATTGAACGAGCACAGGCATGCCCGTTGGGACAATTTTTCAAGGCTAAGTCGTTTAATTTTTCTGGGGTTCTGCTGCATTAGCTTATGTAGCGGAAGGTGGAAAGCAAGAAGGCTGAAGAGGGCCACTTCTAATTGGGCAACATTCTTTGCAAATTTGGGATTGCAGAGTTTGCCCTAGTCACCGGGCTGAATTTTGGGAACACCTCTTCCCTAGACGAGTTGAGAGAGCATCTTTGAAGTGATCAGATCATCCATGAATACTTTAATGGTGTTTCGAAGGTTAGTTTTGGCCAGTTGGAAGATGCTTTGAAGGCCTCAACAAACTCAGAAGATGCATTTAAGATGGGTTTGTGCTATTTGATAGAGGGGGTACTGAATGCCCCAGAGAAGACAACGACGATATGGGGTGATTCCCTGAAGATGGTTGAGGATCTTGATTACTTTTTCAAGTATCCATGGGGGAAGTTGTCATTTAAGAAGGTTATCAGAGGAGTTCAGAAGGACATGAAGAAGCAATTGAAACACTAGGAGGAGAAGAAGAAAGAGGGTTCAAGCAAAAAACAGGAGGCGAAGTATATTTTCTATGGTTATGCACCCGCACTTCTTTACTGGGCTTTTAAGGCCATGCCAGCTCTCGGGAGTAAGTTCGGTGAGGACAGTGGGAACCAGATTCCGAGGATGCTTAGCTGGGCTACGAAGACCGATTTCACTATTTCGACAGCCCAGTTGGTTCCTATATTCGCCAACTGTCGAGCAAGTTCCATTTTATATTGTTAAATGTCACAAATTAATTGATTAACGATTTATTTTATTAAAGTTTTTCTGACACATGTTATTCAACCATGCAGTTAGTGGTATTTTCCATGATGAAGCCACGTCCCGATGAGGTAGTCTACTACAATAGCCTCCCAGAAGTTGATTCCGGGTTATTCCTTGAGTTGGAATCAACTGTGGGGGAGGCTGGGACTGCAGCGGAGGAAGTAGTAGTACCTGAGAAAGAGGCAGAGAAGCTGGCAAAAGTTGCAAAGGAAGCCTCTATTTTTTACGAGGATGTCCTGAGGGTTGAGGAGGGCACTTCACAGGCCTGTGCACCTTCCTCTAGTCAGGTTGGCCAGCTTGATTATGAGCAATTGATCAGAGGCTCAAGAGGGTTGAGGAGGGCCAGGCAACCTTACTTCAGAATCAGATTATGATCATGGCTCAGTTGGCGCAGCTGCTTTCAGTGGTCTCAGGTCGATCCACCGACGTAAAATCAGATACAGAGTCTGATATCTTGCCTGCGGACTACGAGCCTGGTGATCAACCCTCCACTCCACAAGCCCAAACATCTGTAGTTGCCAATGATGCTGACAGTCCCAGTGTACGAGTACTATAGCCTGAGGAGGCAGCTTGCCTTGAAGTTGTCAGGAAGAAACGCAGGCCCAAGCGTTTTGTTGACTTCACCGACCCAACGAAGAGGATGAGACAAGATAAACAGGGGCTATTTGCAGAACCTTTGAGGAAGTGTGACCCACAGCAGGAGAAGAGCTTCCATAAGTGGATCATCAAGAAGATCGACAACAAGAAAGATCGGAACGTCCATACTAGGACGCACTGTGTGTCATGGTTCTTGCAGTTGCACACAGTCCAGACTTGGCTTTGGGATTCGGTATGTAAATTACATTTATGTTTTCAATTCAATCTTAAAATATATTGATGGTACTAACGAATTTTCATGTTTTTTCAGCATATTGATGCCGCTTTGCACATGCTACGCCGCCGACGCCACTTTTATCATGCTGCATTTCGGCAGGATGCTGCGATCATGAACGAGCACCTTCCCCCAAGTGTGCCTAGGTCGTTGGAATCGTTTCAGAGAGACCGACACTAAGTGTACATGGGACGACGATGTGCTGAAAATGTTGAAGGGCGATGATAATCAATTCCTCGTATCCTGAAAAATATGAGTGAAGTATATTTTGCCTTGCACGTCGAGAAAGTCACACATTGGATCGCCATTAAAGTCTCCATTCCAACATGGTGCATCAACATTTATGATTTCAACCATAGCGTGCTTAGTCCGACTCTGTTGGAGGAAGTGATCAAGCCTTGGTGCTTATTGTTGCCTTCGTTGTTATGGTGTTCTGGCATGTTTGACTACCATGAGGACCTCCTACATCTCCTGACCAGAGCGCAAAGCCTTTTTCATATTGTCGTATTTCTTCTGAGGAGTGTCCTCAGACTAAGACAAGGTATTCCCCTATTTAATTAATGTATTTTGAAATCTGAATATTAAAGTTATTTTTATCTTCTATTGACACAAAATCGACTATATGTAGTGGGGATTGTGGTATGTTTGCCATCAAACATATTGAGCATTTGGTTGCCAGGCTACCACTCGATACCGTTATCAATGAGAACATCCAGCATTTCAGGACCAAGTGGTGTGTGGACCTATTCTATCATAATTTGTCCCCGTGATGCTCTTTGCATTTTCTTGATACACCTCTTGTATAGTATATCATATAGTTAGTTTTGTATATTATTTTTATCAATCAATATTTTTTGAAAAAGTTATTAAATAAAAAACTACTAAATTCACATAATGTGTCTGCCTCGACAAAACTCGATGGGTCAAAAGAACTACCTCGATAGCTAAAAAATAATACCAACCAAATCTGCCTCGATAGGCCTCAATAGAGTCATAATAATAAATGCATATATTTAGATCAAAACCAACAAAGTCTTAGATTAAGTACTGAATATAATAAATGTAGCAAAATCAATTGAATAATTACATAACACAAATTTTTAAATCCTAGCCTTATATGACTTCCTATTGTGCCCACTACCACAACATCTGCTACACTTACGTGGCTTGACGATCTTTTCCCCACGTGAAGCATAGCGGTTTGTCTTTCGCCTACCCACTTTCTGCTTCCTGGGCCTTCCTACAGGGGTTTTCTCAACGGGGACGACGACAACTGTATCTCTGATGTGATCAGGGATTACCCATTCATCCTCGTTCCCAACAGGGTAAATAGTATCTTTATAAGTGTCCCTCAATGCCTCGATTCTATAGTAAGGGGAACGCAATGAGTAAATGTTTATGCTTCTTTTTCTGGCTGCAGCAAAAGCATGTACACAGGGTATCCCAATGGTTTGGAACATGCAGCAAGAGCATGATTTTGTGGCCAAGTTCACCTCACCATCACCATTACCATCGACCACAAGAAATTCATGATGACCAAGGACTTGGACATCTAGGAAAATTGCTTTATCACCTATTTGCTTCAAATCCTTTTCCATCTCAGGTGATAACATAGTTGTTGCTTTTGTAGCTCTTTCACGTCTATCTGCAAACCAAGAATGAATAGTGAATCTTATGAATTCAAGAAAAGTGGCGACTGGAAAGCTCCTTACCTCCTTAGTTTTATTGTTAAAGCTTTCTGCATAGTTACTCATCATGATATTGCATCAGTTACCAGGAAAATAAGTGCTACTCCACCTTTCAAAGCCAATTCCCTCTAGATATTGAGCAATGGGCGGATCAATTACCTTAATCTTGTCAAAGAACTTGTGAAATTCCGTTCTTCGAAACGCGTATGCTGCACACCCCATGATGTCTTGCACGTGGTCAGTTTTGAATTTTACCACCACATTCATACACATGTGATGGTAACATGCACCGTTATAGGCATCTGGGAACACAAGCTCCAAAGCATGATTAATGCTTTTATGCCTGTCCGATACAAAAGCAAGGTTCTCAACGTCCCCAATGACTTCCTTCAATTTTCTCATGAAATAAGTCCAAGAGTTATGGTTCTCATTGTCCACCAATGCAAACACAATTGGAATCAACTGGTTGTTTGCATCCAATGCAACAGTACAGAGCATGTGGCCACCATACTTATTCTTCAAGAATGTGCCATCCACACAAATTATAAGACGACAGTACTGGAAACCACGCCTAGAAACATCGAGGGAAAAGAAGCAATACAAGAAACGACCATCTTCTGCTACAAAATCAGTAATTGTACCTGGGTTCTTATGCTCCAACTGACATAGGTATCCAGGTAACTTGGAGTATGATTCCTCAGGTGTCCCTCAGACATACATAAGAGCCTTTTCTCTGCATTTCCAAGCCTTCTCATATCTCATTTTGACCCCAAAATGGTGCTTCATGTCTACCCTTATGTTATTTGCCATGTACCGAGTACAATCGGTAGCAAATTTCCTCTTCATTAGGTGCCCAACAACCCACGGTGATGCTTGATGGCGGTCCTTATCTCGAATTTCTTGTGAGCAAGTGTGTACTTTGTTGTATACAGTAATCTCGAACATTTCAGATCGCATTTTTTTCTTACCCCTCAATCTCCAACCACAATTAGGATCCTTGCAGGTAATGTACCACACATCAGTCCCAGACTTCTTCACCATAAACTCAAAATTATTCTTCATTGCAAATATGGATGCTTTGGTTTTCAATTCAAGCTTGTTCTGAAAGAGCTTGCTAAGGTGCAATTCTCCTGAAGCTTTACTGGTTGAGGAATGATGTTGATGTGAGGCCTCTATATCCTCTTTGGTGAACATGGGAGCACTCCATGTTCTATGATCTTCACCTAAGTCCAATGGAGAACTCCATCTAAAACTATCATCGATTCTACTTGGACCTGGACGACTACTGCTGGTCCCAGGTGTTTGCCGATCTTCTATTCTGCGCTTCTCAACTACCATAACATCTGAACTCTGTGTTGGAAAATATGCCCTAATATCTGGCTCACCAAGATCTGTTGCATCAGCAACATGATCGTAGCCATAGGGATCGTACTCCGCCGTGTCATGCAAATATGGCGGATCTCTAATTGGGATATCATCATGGACTATGACATCTGGATTTGTCTCGGGAACAAATGTTCCAACCTCACCTTGAGCTCCTTTGAAACCATGACACGGAGGAGAAATGTTCTCTTCAAATCAAACTTCTTTATTAACGCTGGCAGAAGCCGATGCATTTCTTATACCTCCCTTCTTAATCAATGTCACATATAGAGGAATCAACTTCTCTACAGATTTCGATGCTAACCCAATGAATGCACGCACATGCCTATCATTTTTTATAACGGTAGGTTTGACGGATTGTGATAGGCATGTGTACGGGACCTCAATTTTCAAGTCATGCACACATTTATCCACTTCAAACTCATCGTATAGAATGTCAAGCAGTTGCTCATACGTCACACCCTTCTCCACAGGCAGAACTTGATTTTCAGCATCCCTGAAAATCCAATCCTTATTTTCCAATTCCCAAACACCATTGAATGCAACAAATATGGAAACAGAAGAATCTGTATCAAAAAAACAAAAAAAATAGGTCAAAAATTAAAACTATAATATCAAACAACATAAAATCGATTCATATCGAGGTCAAACTATCAAACTATCGAGGTCAACCCATCGAGGCATACACTACATAAATTAAGTTCTATGCCTCTATCGAGGTCCATCGAGTCTCATCGAGGTACCCATTATTCCTAAAGTCTGAGGCTTTTATCGAGGTCCATCGAGG
The DNA here is from genome assembly GCF_963169125.1 of Humulus lupulus. Lineage (NCBI taxonomy): Eukaryota > Viridiplantae > Streptophyta > Magnoliopsida > Rosales > Cannabaceae > Humulus > Humulus lupulus. The sequence continues at coordinate 108,446,700 of NC_084800.1, read as the reverse complement.
ACCATCGAGTCTCATCGAGGTAGCCATTTTCCCCCCTGATGTGAGGGTTTTATCGAGGTCCATCGAGGACCATCAAGGCTCATCGAGGCATATCGAGGTAGATAAATAATATAAACATATGAAAGGTTTATTGAGGTCCATCGAAGACCATCGAATCCTATCGAGGCAGACAAAAAACCCAGAAAGGAACGAAAATTCATTCCGATAGTGAAAAATTACAATAAAACATGAAGGCATACACAGATCTGTTCGAAATAGCAAAAACAATGTTGATAAACAAGTTTCCTCACTACATATAACAAATATATACTTACCCATATGGTTTTTGATCTGAAATCCAAAACGAAGTCCTTGCCTTGAAAGGATTCACAACTTGCCCTGAAATAAGCTCGAAAATTTGTATAGATTAAGCTGCCTTATTTTTTTTGTATACAAATGCTTGAGAGATAGAGAGGGAAAGCGTGAGAGATAGAGAGGGAGAAAAAGAGAGGAAAATTTATTATAGGGACATTTTTGGGAATCCAAAGAATACTAGAATAAAAATGTGAGGTTTTTTGGCTTGGTATAGTTTTATTATATAGTATCACTTAATGCATTAAAAGTCAAATTTCCCTTATTTATTTAGGACGAACGTTTGACGGCTAATAGCTATGGGCATGTATTTGAGTCATACTTGCTGAGTTAGTATTAAAAATATATCCAAATGACAAATTGACATCTCTATAATTTCTTGGTATACCCTATTAGAGCACTCCCAATGGAAGAGGTAAAATGTCTAATTCTTTATAATATAGAGAAAAAAATTGTTAAATAGTCTTTCAATGAGTGATGTAAAATTATATATTTTTTTTACCTAAATGAATAATATTTCTCTATATGTAGTGAAACACTATTCATCAAGCTATAAATATTTTATTATTTTTTTATAAACTTTTGTATATATATATGAGTGTGATATTATTATATTTAATTATTTTATTTCTTAAAATGAATAAAATGTTTAAAAAATATATAATATTTAAATGATGTAGAGAAAAAATAGAGAAGATGATAGATGGTATAATGTAAGAGTTTGAGGTAAATTATAAAAAAAAATGTTTTGATGATGTATTTTGTAATACACTTTCTCTATAATATTTAGCTAAAACTCACAAAAACATCTTTCATCAGTTTCTTTATACATATATTTATAATAGCTATGCAGAAACTCCAATTAATCCATATCTACATATACATATCTTTTTATAATATTTTAATATTATTATTTTTCTGTATAAGTTTTCTCTCTCTCATTTAGTATATATATTTATTATTTCTTTTTTCTTTTTCAATCATTTTATTTTACTTTAATTAATAAAATATGTTTAATGATATAATACTTATAATATTTAAATGATGTAGATAAATATATAGAGAAGTTGATGTATGGTATAATGTAAAATTTAGAGGTAAAATAGAAAAATGTGTGTTTTGGAGCTGTATTTTAAAGAAAGGAGTAGGGCATTCATTAGGAATGCTCTTACACTTTGATTCCCCACTTGTTAAAAACATAGTAATATTGTTTACTATTATACAAGTATATACTAATTTGGCCCTATTGAAATTAAAGTAAGATTGATTTTAAGTTCTTAGAAAAGTTAAAAAATTAATTGTCAATTGAGTTATTTTTTAGAATTTTTATTATTAATCTAAATATAATTAAAAACATAATTGTTAAAATTAAAATAATTAAACATGATCGACTCAGCCTAGACATTCGAGCTTGAGGCTACATAAATCCCATAATATTGAGGCAGAATGATTAGTTAGAGCTTTACCTTTATCTATATAAAAGTCCCCAACAACCATATTTAATCCAAGTTGAAATTTGAGATACAGATTTTTCTCTAAACTCTCAATCTATTGCTCTTTCTCACTAAAAAATCCAAGTGATTAGCTTCACTATAGGAGCACTATTGGTAGGTACAACACCGGTGCTATATCCCATTATTTCTCGAAGCATAACTTGTTGATTTTAGGTTTGAATTTAGACAAAATTTTGCACCAATAAACAAATTCAAAATAAATTTTAGTTAGTTTTTTTTTTAATTTATTTGATTTTTTGTATAGTTTTTAAATAATTAAAATTATTTTTATTAAGTTAACAATTGTATTTTAAAAATATTGACTAACTATTTCGCTAACAACTAATTATAAAAAGCTTAAAGAAAAGAAAAGTTGAGACGAGTGGTCTTACATGGTTAATGTTATAAATAAACCTTAGTACACGAGTTACTTGTACTAGGATGAGAAAGCTTAGAGGTATCAAGCTTTCATGAAGGTTCCAGACAACGTTTTAGCAATACACTGAATACAAAAAGTCTTGGATCCTTTACAATGTGTGCCCTAGCCATATTTATAGATGGCTGAGGGAAATTATCTTCACTAATGAGAATTTGTTACATTCATTATCCCTTAATGGAGACTTAAATACATAATAAATGGTAAATTCTAATAGTTAATGTGCTAGTGGGCCCTGCGTATCTCAGTGGGCCTAATACGAGGTACTAGCCCACTACTTTATGGGGCAACACGCTCCTGACAGTGTCAAGCGGGTAGCTGCACGATTTCCCATGTCAGGCGGCGAGGTGAGACATCCTGTTTGTCGCATGTATGACACCGACACTATGATTTGTGCAACAATGAGTGTCAGATGGTTGTTTGGGGTCCAGGGTCGTTGTGCTTGACACCTAGCAAGTGTCCTCCACACCTTGAGAATGGATCTCGCAAACCTGAAGGACTCGAGGGTTGAGACGGTTGTGTACAAAGACTTGGAATGACATCCTGGAATATATTCCTCGGGAGACTATGATTCAAGGCTGGACTTTCCTCCCGTGGAGCTCGAAAAAAGCTTCGAGAAATAATCAACTCTTGTGAAGATGAAATTACTCTTTAATGTGTGCCACATGTCACATTATGAAAACACGTACAACATTTGCTCCCAAGTATTCACTCATCCTTGGACAGTGGAGACTTTTCTCAAGCTAAGTAATTGTAGGGGTGTACTCAAGTTGTGACGCTTGGGCATCCCCAGGGCCTAAACAAGTTATTTGGACTTAAAACGTGTAATTAAAACTAACCCAAGGATTAGGTATTAAAATTTTTGGTCAAACATTAATCATTAAAAATGGTTAACTCTGAACACGAGATCCCAAAAATGTTTATAAACTGATACATAAGCAACGTAGATACAAAAAGGCCGGCCTAGGCGGCAAAATCAGGGTTCAATCCTAGTTCCAACAAGTAATCCCGACTGTAGTAGTCGAGTAGGCCGCATATGTACACTCCGCCCCTGAAGCCCTCCAACTCATGGCTGGCCCAACTTTTCCTTGCCCTTACCTGCACCACTAGCATCTATGAGCCAAAAACTCAGCAAGAAAACATAAACAAATTCATAAGTAGTTATTCAATAGATTATTGATCATAAATAACATGCTTAGCAATTATAATCGATACTCAGACATGCATTCAGTCCATCCAAGCTGCCATTGGGCCACTTGGATACCATCACACCATTTCCTTTGGAAACGAATATAGAGCCAGTCAAGCATGGACCACACTCCATGTTCTGAGTGGCTATAGAGTCATGCAAGCGTATATCATGCTTCTAGCTTGGCCCAACCATAACGGCCTGTGTTTCACATGCTAGTGCCGTCCATGGCTTATAAGCCAAGCTTCTATGTTGGCCCTGCCATTTTGGCCTGCGTCCAACACGCTATTGATGTCCTGGACTTATAAGCCGAGCTTCTCTATTGGCACTGACGTATCGGCCTGCGTCTAGCACGTTATTGCCGTCCTCGACTTATAAGCCGAGCTACTCTATTGGCCCAGCCATTTCGGCCTACGTTCAGCACGCTATTGCCGTCCTCAACTTATAAGCTGAGCTTCTATATTGGCCTTGCCATTTCGGCTTGTGTTCAACACGCGATTGTCATCCTCGACTTATGCATTGAGCTTCTTAATCCACATAAGAGACTATAGAGTCACACCAGGGCCCACAACCCTATTCCCATCTAACCAGCCTTATAACCAGTCATTTTAGGTGACCATAGGGCCGTTCAAGCGTACATCACACTTCTGGGTTGGCTTAACCACATCGGCCTACGTTCAACACGCTAGTGTCGCCCTCGACTTATAAGCTGAGCATTTCAATCAGATATGAAAGATAACGACATTGACCTGCGTTCAACACGCTATTGCCACCCTTGAGTTATAAGCCGAGCTTTTTAATCAGGTATATCAGATGAACAATCATCATTTAACACATGTATGCACAACATAATCAACATGTTTGACAAAACATTCTAAGCACGATTACAATAATGTTCAATAACTGAGGCCCAAGCCTTAACCACAGTCCATGTGTAGTTTTCTTACCTCAGGTCTTGAGTGAATAGTGTATGACAACCCCGAGTAAGGTCCTTTTCTCTCGAGCCTAACGGTTCACCCTAGTCACAACCATAAAGGGATAACTATCAAGAAATGAACTAAGAAAGGCTTCCAGACCGAGTCCTAGCCTCTGTGCCCCTGAATTCTACTAACCCGGGTAGTATAACCATTCTCGAGCCCTTATGTTTGGATTCCCATAACCCAAAAATATATATTTTTTTAAAAAAAATTCCCCAATTAGAGTCGCGATGCCCCCCACTAAGGGCCGCGGTGCTCGACAAGTCAGAGAGCTCTGAGCCCAAATTCACTAGACACGCGCCGCGGTGCCAAAGCGGTTTGAGGCACACCCCTGCCTCTCTGAGTTCATGAGTGTCGTGGCGCCTCAAGGATAGGGATGAGACGCGACCCTGCGAACCTAGATTTCCTACAATTTCAGAGATCACACTTCCTCCCAAAATCATCCCAAGATACGGTTTTAACCAGAATCGATCATAGGAATGGTGATCCAGTCCTCAAACTTGCCAGGCTAGGTGACCCCTCCAAGCCAGCGAGAGACCAACTGCAAGACCTTCCTAGAGAAAATGCAATCAAAGAATAAATGGTGATGGCTTTCATCAACAAGACCACAAACCGAAAAACTCACAGATGCTACAGGAATGTGATGAGAAATAAGTAAGTCTCTAGTGAGAAGATGCTGGTTTACAGCCTGCCAAAGAATGAATTTGTGTTTAGGCACCGAAAGCTTACACCAAACTGGTCTCGCATATGCAATTCGCTCACTCGACAGAACTTGAGTATATAATGTACCCAGATGAAGTTTTCCTTTGACCACTGCAGCTTGCAAGTCAAACCACGAAATTGATTTACAATAGGAAATCAGCTTCCTCCAATACCAACTGGAATCATACTTTGGCATATAATCCCAGAGGCTAACTCCTTTCAGATAAATGCAATTCACCCACTTAAACCAAAGCTGATCTTGTTTAGTTTCAATCGCCCAAATATATTTGGCAAGCATTCCAAATAACCCCCTCACGAAATCCCAAACCACCAAAAGACTTAGGACGACATACTTTCTCCCAAGAGGTGAAGTGAAACTTACTACGGGAACCACTCTCACCGCAAGGAAACTGACGACAAATTTTATCAATATCCTTCACAACACTCTGAGGAAGCATGAATATACTCCCGCCTCACAATACACTTATCATTCCCAATTAATTCCACCAAACTCACTGAATTACTGAAATACCCCTTGGCTCACCCCGAGCTGGGTATAAGTCCCCGTTGTGAGTAAACCACTATCTTGCTCAAAAGGATCGACTTCTGTCAAATATCTCAAATATACCCACATAACCATGTGGGCTCAAATATATAAGACATATAATTGCAGATATGCCCACAGTGGGTTAAAATTACGAAGATGCCATTTTTAACAAAAACGGGCCTGTAAGTGTTGACGCCGTTTTTTGTCAACTTAAATCATAGAGCAATTAAACAATAAAGTGAATGAATGATGAAGAGAAACAAGAGAATTTTTACGTGGTTCAACAGTTAATTCTGCCTAGTCCACATGTAACGCCCTGGTTACCCTAGAACAGTTACGGTGAATCAGAAATTTGACTCGCTACCCGAGTCCTTTGGTTAAAAACGTGCTCTAAGTGTTATTAACAGGCTAAGGTGGAAAACCAACAAAAAGGAAAGGATATACTTTATTAAATACATAAAACTGTTCATGGGCCCAAAAATAATTTACAAGTTATTTACAACTCAAAATGGTCATTACTGTTTCAAATTTACAAACCCGCTGACCTAAGCGAAAAAAATAGGGTAAACCCCCTAGTTCCTCTGAGAACTCCTTGGCCGTGGTGGTCAAGCGGTCGCATATGTACACATCACCACCTAAGCTCTCCACTCAAGGCTGGGTGAGCTTTTCTTTCCCTTTACCTGCACCACATAGCACCCATGAGCCAAGGCCCAACAAGAAAACACAACATAGCATGATATAATATCAACAATGATCATAATAATCATTCAGGACTTTCAGTCCAAAACAGATAAGTGACAGTCGCAAAAGTCACTAAGATGGGTATTGCTCCCTTAAGCCATGTGACGATAGAGTCACCGGAGCTTAACAGATAAGTGAACCTTTCACTAGCTTAAACAGGATAGGTGCATGGTGACTAGTCACCAACATAACCTTCCTCATGACCATAGAGTCATAACCCTGGAACATCGTTCCCTAGCCATGTGACAAACGGTCACCTAGGCCTTAGGCCCTGGCTCTGAGTAACTAGCTTAGACTAGTCAAGCGCTTATAAGTTTCATCGAACTTAGGGTCGGTCCAGCATTAATGCCTTAGAGCCATTCAATGATGATATTGATTAGATCTAATCTTCATTCGGTCCTGCGTTCAAGACGCTTATGTCGTTCTGACTCTTAGGTCAGTGTCCCTGACTAGTCAGTGCCATAAACAAGTAAACAATATTCGCTAGCATTTAATATGCAATCAATGTCCACATTTATCAACCAACATGCCTCAGCAACACTCATGCATGTCATATACACAGGGTGCAGTTTTCTTACCTCAGGTTCGAGCGAGAAATATAATAAGAACAACTCCTGAGAACGATCGACCTTTTGGTTCCTTAGCGGTTACCTAATCACAACCAATTATAACCTCCATTAATGAAAATAAACATGAAAGGGTCTTAACCTAAGCACCACTCTCAGGACCTCGAAACATGCCCACACGGTGAGTAGATTCGATCCCAGGCCTTAAGGATTGAAACTCCGAGCCAAAAACCCTTAAAAACACTCAAAACGGGACTTTGAAGGAACAGAGTAGCGCTACAGCACTGCTCCCTAGCGCCTCAGCGCTATTCTCAGAACCCCCAAAATGCCCAAATGCATCCTGTGTAGCGCTATAGTGCCCTAGGGTGGGCGCTACCTCCAGACGAGATACCCCTTGAAACCTCCTTCTTCAACTCCTTCGATTCTAACTTGATTCCAATGCTTCCAAATCCCATTTTTGGTGCCAAATGAACCCAAAAACCATCCTAACACACCCCAAACATCACAACCATAAGAACCCTAGCCAAAACTCCCAACAAAACCAAGTATTCAACCTAGAAATCACAATAGAAAACTAGAACCAAAACAGGGTAAACCAGGGAATTCAATGGCTAGAAACTTACCCAAAGCTTAGCTGGTGATGCTCTTTAATGGAGGAACACTCTCCCAAACTCCCAAGGCTTACTTCCCAAGTTTGAATCCTCAAGAATGGTTCAAAAATCTCAAAGAAAACTGAAGGAATGAAGGTACGGGAAAGCTTCAAGAACTTACTCTGTTTTTCCTCTTTTTCCCAGCCTAAAATGGCTTATATCTATCCTAGGGGTAAAAAGACCATTATACCCCTAGGTCAATTAAAGGTTTCTAAAGGCTCCCAAGGGAAAAATTGGTATTCCCCACCTATCTCGTTAATCATAATTAACGCTCTCCAATTCCTGCTATTCTCAATAATCTCAAACACCAATAATTCACATCCCGTTACCCTTTAATTCCCGGTAACGCTCTAATCATTAAAATCACCCCGAGATTCATCCCGAGCCTCTAACTTAAACCTGTTATGACTAGACCGCTAATTAATATTCCGTGATCGTCTCATGCTGAATAGCTCGAACAAACCCACATTATAATGTGGTCTCAACAATATATCACCGACATGCATACAAATATATAATTATACCCTCAACGGGCCAAATTACCAAAATATCACAATAATCAAATGTGGACCCACATGCATGCATTTAACGTCATATTATAATGTAACTCACATATACATGCATATTATCTATTAATGGCATAATTAAGCAAGTATGACCCTCCCAGCCTACTAATCCTGCCACTAAACCGCATCGGAGAATTCGGGGCATTACACCACGAGTCTATGTTATTAAGATTTGGAGTATTTCTAGAAATTCTTCAGAGATGAATTACCCAGAGCTTTTTCTCCAGAAATCAGAAATCTGTCCTTTACAAATGGTGATTCCTTCTCTATTTATAGTGAAGGTTGCAAAATTCATTCCCACATCTTTTGGGAAGATATTCTGTAAATCAATTGAAATAATGATATTAAATGTATTATCTCCTATATACACGGAAACATCCCACGAAGATCGGAAACAGATAACAGATTAAATGATATCCCTTAAATATTGGGATTTGCACAATAATAAACATGTTCACACATAATGGGTTATCCCAGATGATTCATCAAATCTTCGAGATCAGCAATTGGCATTGAGTCTGTCAAGACTGAGTCAATCACGAGCTTGCCATCCAACTTCACGCTATGCTCGAGACAAGTAGATGCTGACGAGGCTGTCGCATCCGAGCCCGAGCTATCTCGCCTGAAGGCAATCAGTGAACAATACATTTAAGTGTCACGCCATTGCGAGCTTAGAGAAATCTCGAGGCTACACATCCTGAAGGCAATTAGACCTCGAGCTTGATATTCTCCAATGATTTGATTAACCACCAAATGAGAGTCACTGTAGATTTCAAGTGACTTTATGTGCATGTCTCTGGCTAACCGTAATCCTGCGAGCAACGCTTCGTACTCAGCTTTGTTGTTGGACGTCGTGAAGTCGAATCTAATCGCGCAGTGAAATTGATGCCCTTCAGGCGTTATCAAAATCACTCTGGCTCCAGCGTGATGCTCGTTAGAAGAGCCGTCTGTGAACAATTTCCATGAGGGAGTTTGGCTTTGAGGTTCAGGCTCTTCAGGTCATTCTGGTTGCTCGCTGTTTGGAAGCCCAATGAGTTATGTGACAAAATTGGCCAGAGCTTGTCCTTTTATCGTTGCTCGTGGCAAGTAAGAGATATCAAACTGCCCAAGTTCGACCGCCCATTTCAATAATTGGCCCGCGGCTTCTGGCTTTTGTAGAACTTGCCGTAAAGGTTGGTTGGTCAAAACTGTGATTGGGTGAGCTTAGAAGTACGACCACAACTTTCTGGATGCTAAGATCAGGCAATAGGCTAATTTTTCAATAGGAGGATATCACAGTTCCGCTCCTATTAGCCTTTTGCTTACATAATAGACGACCTTCTGCACGCCCTCTTCCTCTCTTACTAGAACAACACTAGTAGCATATTCCGTGATCGCCAAGTAGATGAACAAGGTTTCTTTATCAAATAGCTTCGGTAGAATCAGTGGCTGTGACATGTGAGTCTTTAAAGCTTGAAAAGCCTACTCTCACTCCCCCGTCCATTCGAACTTCTTATTTCCTTTGAGTAGATTAAAGAATGGGACACATTTGTCCATTGATTTGGAAATAAATCTACTGAGAGCAGCGATTCTTCTGATCAAGCTTTGAACATCCTTGATTTTTGTCGGCGATTTCATATCGACCAGGGCTTTGATCTTCTCGGGATTGGCTTCAATTCCTCGCGAGTTTACTATAAATCCCAAGAATCTCCCTGATCGAACTCCGAAGGAACACTTGAGGGGATTCAGCTTCATTTGATATTTATTCAAGACGTTGAAGCACTCTTGCAAGTCCCCTATATGTCCTTCTTCCTTTTTCAACTTAACCAGCATGTCATCAACATATACTTCCATGTTTGTGCTGATCAACTCCTTGAACATGTGATTGACCAGTCGCACCAACATTTTTCAAACCGAAGGGCATTACTTTGTAACAGTAAAGACATGTATCGGTTCGAAAGATAGTGTGATCCTCGTCAGGCGGATGCATAATAATCTGATTGTACCCGGAGTAGGCATCCATAAATGAGAGGATCTCATGCCCTGCAGTGGCATCGACCAGCTGGTCGATTCTAGGGAGTGGGAAACAATCTTTAGGGCGGGCTTTATTAAGGTCTGTGAAATCCACACACGTTCTCCACTTGCCATTCAACTTGGGAACTAGTATGGGATTAGAGACCCATGATGGATAAAATGCTACCCTGATGAATCCGTTCTTCTCTAGCTTCTCGACCTCTTCCTTTAGAGCTTTTGATCTGTCTTTGTCGAGCAGCCTCCTTTTCTGTTGTACTGGTGGAAAAATCTTGTCTATGTTCAGGACATGGCTAATGACCGCAGGGTCTATTCTAACCATGTCTTTATGTGACCAGGCAAATACTTCCTGGTTTTTCTTTAAAAATTCCACCAATTCTTGTTTCTTTGTTGTTTCTAAGTTTTTAACGACTTTCACAACCTTGGTCGGATCTGCTTCATCGAGTTGGACCTCTTCGATGTCCTCGATGGATCCTATATCTTTACCAAAATCCCCAAAGCGAGGATCCAAATCTCTGTCCTCACTTTGGGCAAAACCCTATTTGGTGACACAATCATCTGATTGGGCTTGTACATCACTAGCCGTTTGCAACTCCTTCCCGACACCTTCCCTTGATCCACCTTTCTTCGCCTTAGATATTAAGGCGTTGTAGCACTCCCTCACTTTTCGCTGGTTTCCCAACATGCATCCTACCCCTGCGTCAATTGGGAATTTCATGGAAAGGTGCCAAATTGAGGTAACGGCTCGCAGGTCGACCAAAATTGGCCTTCCAATTACAGCATTATATGCTGAAGGACAATCAACTACTATGAAAGTAGTGAGTAATGTCCTGCTTGTTGGCACAGTTTCTGCTGTAACTAGGAGCCTAATCAACCCTGTCGAGGTGAGCCCTTCGCCAGAAAAACCATGTATGGTTTGGTTACACGGCTCCAGGTCCTTGACGGATAACTTCATCCTTTCTAGTGAAGACTTATACAGGACGTTGACTGAGCTTCCTGTGTCCACCAACACCTTCTTAACCATCATGTTGGTGATTTGGACGTCAACGACCAGTGAATTGGAGTGTGGGAATCGGATGTGCTGAGCATCGTCTTCAGAGAAGGTTATCAACTCCTCCTCTGTTCGAGCTTTCTTTGGTGCTCGATCCTCCACACTCATCATCTCGATGTCTTGGTCGTGGCGTAAGGTCCGAGCGTATCGCTCCCTTGCTTTCCCACTATCCCCTGCAAGGTGTGGGCTGCCACAGAAGTTGGCCGTAAAGGTGGCGAGCGTTGGCATGCAGGCGCCGGCTCGTTGCCACCTTGAGCCTCTCGCTAAGACCCTCCTACAGCTCGTACGTATCTCCTTAGGTGTCCCTGTCTGATCAAGAACTCAATCTCGTCCTTGAACTGGTTACACTCATTGGAGTCATGTCCGTAGTCGTTGTGAAAATGACAGAATTTTGTTGTATCTCTCTTGGAGGTATCCTTCCTTATAGGCGCTAGTCGCTTATAAGGGATATTGGCATTGGTTTCCTGGTAGACCTCTGCCCTACTTTCGACAAGGGCTGTATAGTTGGTGAATTTTTGCTCATATCTATTGCCTTTGGGGCATTTATTTTCAGATGTTGACGTCTCATTGCCTGCCCTTTTTCCACCATTTTTGCCATTTTTGTTCCCGTTGCCTTTGTCGTTGCCATTGGGTTTATTCAACCCGTTGGCGGCTTTGGCGGGATCTTCCTTTGGTCCCTTGTCTTTCGTAGGCGACTTCCCCTCGTTGGTGATCGCATCTTCGAGCTTGATGTACCGATCAGCTCGATCCAGGAATTCCTGGGTACTCTTTACCCCATTCTTTCTCAGGCTGTTCCAGAGGGGAGAATGGCACCTTATCCCAGCTATTAGTGCCATCATTTTTCCCTCATCACCCACTGTTTTAGCTCCAGCAGCTGCTTGCATGAAACACTGGACGTATTCCTTTAAGGGCTCTCCATCCTTTTGGCATATATCGACCAACTGGTTGGCCTCTGTGGGGTGTACGCGACCCGCGTAGAATCGTTCGTAAAATTTCCTTCACGATCATTTCCCAGGATACTATACTAGCAGGAGGGAACTTAAAGAACCACTCCTGGGCGGTGTCAGATAGGGTGGCGGAGAAGATCCTGCAGCGTAAATCATCTGATTCCTTTTGAATATCCATTTGTATCTCAAACTTGTTCACATGAGATAATGGGTCCCCATACTTGTCAAAGTTTGGCAATACCGGCATTTTGAACTTGCTGGGGGTTTCTGCCACAGCAATCCTCTGTACAAACAGAATGCCTCTCCTCTGGTCGTACTCTAGGTGGGATGTCCGGCTCCCGACCAGCTGTTGTACCGCTTGGTTCAGAGCGTCAATTTGAGCCTGAACCGCGTTTGGGATTGCTGGAGTGACTGGTGCCGGAGGAACGTACTCATCGTGCCTCTCGCGTCTATTGTTGAGTATGCCCCTCAAGTCATCATCTCTGCGCCTTTGCTCACTAGCGCCCAGCTGATCGAAGACGTTATGTTGTCGGGGCTCCCTTCCAGCGTTATGGCTCGCAGGCCTATTTTCTCTCGGTGGGGGGTTTCTATCTCCACCTATTTCCTCATGTCTTCGACCAGCATTCCCCCTGCCAGAATCAACTTTATTGTAGTCATGGCCATCCCTAAACTGTGACCAACTATGGCGCGACCGGATGGTCACGCTGTTTCCTCCTCTGGATGGTATCTCCCGAGCGTCAAAGGGAGGCCTGCGCTGGTCGGTGGGCCCCATGCATTATTATGCCGTGGGGGGCCCCTGACCGTAGAGCCTAACTCATTATGATTTCTGTTGGTAGAAGGACGCTGCCCCCTGCTCGGTGGATTTGGCTCATCGTCCCCTGGGCGTCTAGGGCTGCAGGGAGGCTGCTTGGCCCTATTCTGCCTCTGGAGCTGGGGATTGCCGCGACCAGCTTGAGAGGGTGGATGTTGCTCAGGATCCTGAATTGGGACATCATCCTGAGCAACAGGTGGCTACTCTGGCCTCTAAGGGCTTGCTGGCTGAGTGGAGGACTCAGATTAGGGGCCCGTTGCAGTGGTGCATTTGGTGACTGATCTAGTTGAGAGGCCGGCGCAGCATGTCCTCTGGCCAACTGAATGGCTGCTTCAAGAGCAGCCGTAGCATCTCTCTACCGACGGTCCAATTCTGCCTACCGGTCATTCAGCTTCTGGCGCTGACGTTCAATCTCCCTTTGTTGCAGCGCCAAGGTCTCTGCTGCATTCTCCTGATTGGCCCTCAGATTGGCCAACTCATCCTGCAACATGCCCAATGTTGCCCTCAACGTCTCAGAATCCATTTCCTCTTCTTCAAAATCCAAGTGTGGTTCATTTTCGGCCACATTTGGAGGAGGAGGTTGAGATGACGCAGCGCCAGCAACATGTCCAGCTCTCTTGGATGTCTTTGCCATTTGATCTTCCTAAAGCTTTTTGATTAATCTCTTAATGAAAGCACCAAAATATTGACCCTTGATTTATCCAATGACACGGAGTAAAAATAACGACAAAGAACAAAAAGTAAATCGAGAAGGGAATCAAATGGGAAGAAAGTGACACAAGTGATTTATAGTGGTTCGGCCCCAAATGTGTGGTAATAACCTACGTCCACTTAGTGTTCTTATTGAGATTGAATCCCAATGTCGTGATCAAAGAACTAGGGTTCTTGAGTTTCACAAGCCTTAGGAGAATTACAACTTTCGCTGGATAATAACACTATGCTTTTCTCTTTGAATACCAAGATTAAAAGTCCAGGAATCAAAAGTCCCTTCCTTGAGCATTCTCATTCTTATTTATAGGCTCAAGGAGGTTACATGGGCCGATAGGCCTTAATTATCCTTAATATCCGTGTATCAAGGCAATAAAGAGAAAATATAATAAATGTAGTTATTACAAGATTGCGTATCTTAAAGGAAATAAATTGAAGCACGCGACCAGACTAGTCGCATTTAAACGCGAGATCTGATGAAGCAATAAACATTTGGTCGATAGGCGAACAACATCCCTTCACTTTAACGCTGCCACGGCCAACCACGTGTAATAAATTCTTGCCACGTCATTAGGAGCCATTTTTGGGTAAACACTTTGGTTATTTGTTAATACTTTGGTTATAGTGATATATAGAATTGGACTAGATGTGATTTGTTAATAATTGTTTAAGCACCATTTCGTAGTATTAATCAAACACATCAAATGATGATCATATACACGACAATCTTAATCCTGAGGTTACTATGAACTCCTATATATGTCATTTGATCCTTTGATTCATGCGTTAAGGTTTGACGGAATGATCAGGCTAAGAACAATTGTTTTGGGGACTCAATGATATATATGGCTGGGGACATAGTTTAACAGATATAAAATATATACCTCTTATAGATTGAATAATGGTTCCCTATTTGGTTGACTTTTGGAACTGAAAAGGTTATGAGCGCTCATGTCGCAAACTTGTTGTGACACAACCTTCACTAGTAAAGCCAATGGTACACTAGGAACAAGATATAGTAAAAAGGGTAAAAAGATAATTTTATTCCCTGTTAATTATGAACAATTAATAGAAGATTAACATTGTTTGTAATGATTATATCAATGGACACTTTATTCTTTAATAAAGTACTAAGTAAATATATATCTATAATTATCAAGACTTCAATCTTATATTTATAGTAGAGTAATCATGAGATTAATAAATATGATTATTTAATCAAAGAGATTTGATTAATAATCTAATATTTATTGAAGCTTGATATTATAGGTTCATAGGTCCCCAAGGTAGCTCTATCAACACCATATCAAGGCAAGAGTTGATACAATGTTAAATCTGTAATTTAGAAATTTGCAAAGCATTTTATTCTTTGGGTCAAATATACAATTATATGATAATTGAGGTTGAATAATTTATTTGAAATTAATTATTAAATTTTTTAAAATATGTTTATTAATTTAAATATATAATTTCAAAATATATATTTAAATTAATTAATTAATTTTTGAAATTAATTATTTTATTTGAGTGGGAGAAAATAAAATTGGTAAGTCAAAATAGTTTTTGATTTATTGATTTTTAAAAAAGAAGATGATAATGATGATCATCAATTTGAATTTTGAATTTTGATTTTAAAATTTAAATTTTGAAATATGGTTGTGATCTTTTGCTTAAAAGATAGTACCATATTTTGTGGGAATGATTGATTTTAATTAAATAAATAAATAAAAGAAAAATACAATATCCCTGAAAAAGGAATACTGCTACATGCATTGCACAGTCCAGGGATTGTGCCATGCGTGTAAGACAGTGCAGATAATGTATTTGTGTTGTTTTTATTTTAATTATTTAATTAATTAATAATTTGAAAATAGATATTTTCAAATTTGGTAAGTTAGATATTTACCTAAATCAATTCCTATCATCATTGTGATATTATTATTATTATTATATTACTATTATTATTAGGAATAATAAGGTAATACATAATCTCTATATATATTATAGAATAAAAAGAAGAAGTCAAGTCAGTGGTAATTCAGAAAAAGTTTCAGAATTTGCCATACAAAAAATTGTCATCATCTTTTTCTTTTACTCTAACCCTTCTCAAGTCATAATCCAAGTTCTCATGTGTTGAGATATACTTGTGATTTCTAAATTATAAACCCATCTTCTCTATGTGCCCACACACATCTTGAGGTGTAGAGAACACTCCGAAAGATTGGATAGGAAGATTGATATATACACGAAAAGACTCAAGGACACTTGATAGGCTCCAAGAGGTAAATATTTATGTTCTTGAATATTTGTATATATATGTGCATATGATATATATATAAGTATGTGTATATTTATATATTTATATATGTTGCATGATTAATGATATTGCATATTAAAGTTTCTGTCTGAGTGTTTTCTTGAACATATAAATTATTTATATGAGAGATGAAATTTTTTTGTGTTAATACACTGGGCCCACCATGCCAATTTCGCTGTGCACTCTGATTGTTTTTCCAACATTAAACAATGACATGAAAGACATTATAAAAATGAATAAGTTTCTTATCTTCTAACTTCAAAATGAAGGACCATGGAGATGTTGATTCCATATTAGGTATTAAAGTTAGAAAAAATGCTGATGGGTATGCCTTAGATCAAGCTCATTATGTTGATAAAATGCTTGACAAGTTTGGTCATCTTAATATCAAAGAGGTAAACATACCCTTCGATCAAGGTCAAAAGCTTGAAAAGAATTAAGGGAGAGCGGTGGCTCAACTAGAGTATGCAAGTGCAATTGGGAGTTTGATGTATGCCACTCATTGTACTAGAGCAGACATTGCATTTGCGGTTAGTAAATTAAGTAGGTTTACTAGCAATCCAAGTATCATACATTGGAAGGTCATTGAAAGAGTATTTGGATACCTCAAAAGGACCAAAGAGTTATGCCTCCAATATTCTAAGTTTCCGAAGATACTTGAGGGATATTCTGACGCAAGTTGGATATCCAGTGTAGGAGATAATCTCTCCACAACTGGTTGGGTGTTCATTCTTGGTGTGGGTACGATTTCTTGGGGATCTAAGAAACAAACATGTATATGTCACTCAACCATGGAGTCCGAGTTTGTAGCTCTAGTGGCAACTGTCAAAGAGGTCGAGTGGCTAAGAGATCTCATGTTGGTGATACTGAAAATCGATGTTGATGTATCGACGATTTCAATACATTGTGATAATCAAGCCACTTTGATTAGAGTTTACAAAAAAAATTATAATGAGAATTCTAGACATATAAGTTTAAGACATTACTATGTGAGGGAATTGATTGATTAGAGTATCATATCAATTTCATATGTGAAATCATGTGAGAACATAGCGGATCTGTTTACCAAACCTCTTGGGAGAGATTTGGTTAGTTCTACAAATAAAGGGATGAGACTAAAACTCCTTGACACATAGATTCCCCAATGATGGCAACCCAACTCAAAACTTGTTTACATCGAGCATAGAGTTCAATGAGTTAGAACAAGTCATTCGATGAAGGAATAGTTTCAACATTAACAACTTAAAGGTCCCATCAAGGGTGAGTTAATGTTGGTTGCTACCGGACATGAGGGTTAACCCTTAGGATTTTAATGAAATTTAGTTGAAGAGCAACAAGCATCTCTAAAGGTAACAAATATGCTGTAAGAATTTCACCTATATAAACCTAGGGGTGATGTTGCCTCTCTCTCGAGAGAGAGTAAGAGTTTTCTCTCCGGATGGTTCATGAATGGATCAAGCACAAGACCATTAAAAGTGTTGAGCGCGAACAATGGGAAATACATAAGTAATCAGATAGAGGTGTGTGAGACATTATCGATTTTTATCACTAGGAATGTTGGGTTCAATCTTTTAAGAATACCTTAGCATTTCGATATAAGCTTTGTAGTGTTTTCACTAAGGTAAAGTTCGAACCCAAAAGGTACTTTACTTTATGCACTAATATCATTTGTCTAGAGGATTGATGATGTATTTAACCAAGTGGGGGAATGTTGTGATTGGTTAAATACATGGTGAAAGTGTTTAGGCACGAAGAGGTGTAAAAACAATAACTATTTCACAAAAGTAAACATGTGCAAGTTGACTTTTGGTATAGGCATTTATAAATCATCTTTTTGGGTCCAAAATATTTATTTGGAGTATTTAAGAGTACCCAAGAAGTTTTGGAGCATTTAGGGATGCCTTGAGACAAATTTTGGAGCATTATTATAGAGGCATCGTTGACTGGCCCTTGAAAAACGGACTAAAAATCACTAAACTGGACCAAGTGTTACATCGCCTGGTGCTAGGCGATGCATGGTTTGATAGGTGATACATGCCTGGTGCCATATGACACATCACCTGGGCGGTCTGTACGTGTCTGTACAACTATGTGTTTTAACTCCAAAACTTAAATTTAAATGCTCTAATCTCATTGGTTGAGTCTAATGAGGGTCCTATACTATTTAAAGGACTGATATGAGTTAATTGGTTAATTGATCACCCACCTCTCTCTCTCTCTCTCTCTCTCTCTCTCTCTCTCTCTCTCTCTAGCTTTCAAGATTACTAGTTTTCTCCAACATCTTCATCAAGAAAGCTTGGCTTGTATGAAGACTCAAGGCTTGTGTATCCTAGTCTCATTCCATTGTAGTAGCTTCAAGAATTTCTATAGAGAATGTTAGGAATAGAGATTTTTGGATAACAAATCTACATTTGTGTCAAGCCTTGCGACTTTTGTGTTCCACATAAAATCATAGCTTTGTGATTTTATGTTATAAATGTTGTTCTTGAAGAAAGGTCTACTCTACACTTTGATATCTTTGTGTTTACCATCATTAATGTCAGATTTACTTGTATCTTTTGTTTTGAGTTGTAACACAAAACTAAGGTTGTTTATAGCCTAACCCCAATACAGGGGACTCGGGTCCTAGACCTTTTACCATTTTGGAAGTTGAGAACTCAGTGTTGCTTCTCGGGTGCTAGTCTTCGGGAAGTAACTTGAGTTCTCCGCCCTTATGTGATTTAGGTTTGTTTGCGACACTAGGTTGACTCTTGGGTGCTCTTATAGACTACTCTAACTGAGTTCCCTAGGTCATGCTTCTCGTGAATTCTTGCAAGCTTTATGACACTAGTTTTACTCTAAGGTGCCCTCAACATGCTTCTTAAATTGAGTTCCCTAGGTCGTGCTCCGCGAGTGGTTTCCTCATAGGGCGACCCACCTGTGCCTCCTAAGTGATCAGAGACTAATATGCGTTCACTTGTCCAGGACAGCGAGCGGGTACTCCTTAGGTAGTAAAATGTAAATAAGTAAAATTTAAAATTACAAGAAAATTCTCTAAATTTCATCTATCGTGTTTTGCACACACGATTTTCATTAAGACTACATATGTCATAAAATTTAGAAAATACAAAATGCTTGTATCACTGGTAATAACGGCAAAGGTGCTCAAAATTCCAGGCATGGGGCACCAACGCCCCGTTCAGTTGAGCCAACTTGTATATTCCAGGACACACAATTCTCTCGAATTGGTATGGACCTTCATAGTTAAGGCCCAACCCTCTAGCACTTGGGTCTCGAATTTCTAGGAAACTCTTCGCAACATCAATTCTCCATCCCCAAGTTTTTTGTCCTTCACTTTAGAATTGAAGTACTTGGCCACTATTTTTTTGTAGGACGCTACACGTAGCTGGGAAGCTTTTTGGAGCTCCTCAACAAGGTCCAATGATTCTTGAAGTGAAGGGTGGTTCGTGGTCGGGTAATAAGTGGTTCATCAGTGCTTGGAGATGGCAACCTCAACTGGGAGCATGGTTTCATACCCGTAGGCCATGGATAAAGGCTAATGACTCGTGCAAGTCCTCGCAGTGGTAAGATAACTCCATAATAATTTAGGAAGTTCCTCGGGCCAAGCGCCTTTCGCCTACTCTAGCCTTTTCTTCAAAGTGGCTTTATGCATCTTGTTGACCGCTTCCACTTGTCTGTTTGCCTAAGGATGGCTACAGAAGAGAAACTTTTCATGACTCCATACCTTTTGCAGAAGTCAGTAAATAACTCACTGTCAAATTGCAGGTCATTGGCAATAGACTATCTTCCTCGGGAGCCCATAACGACAAACAATATTTTTGATAACAAAGTCCAATGCCTTCTTGGAGGTGATGGTAGTGAGAGGTTCGACCTCAACCCACTTTGTGATGTAGTAGACTACCACAATCGCGTGTTTTACTCTTCCGAACCACTTTCTTGTCTTGTGGTAGTTCTCAACAAGACAAGATCCTTCATTATGGGTTTCATCCAAGAGTCCTAGGGTTTGACCACCTTGACTTCCTCGGGCATCACAGTGATGCTTAGTGAAGCCAAGTAGTCAATAAGAACCACATTGAGCAACTCCACATCCTTGGTGGTAGCCAGCTTGGTCAGATTATCAACATTAGAATTTTTCTCCCGTGGAACTTATTGGGTGGTAAACCTCTTGAAGCTATGTAGCATCTCTTGGGTCTTATCCAATGAATCAACCATCTTGGTTCCTCGAGCTTGGTACTCTTCGAGAACTTGGTTAACGACCAGTTGAGAATCACTGTATATATCAAGCCCCTCAACTTTAAGCTCCAGGGCGACTCGCAGTTCGGCAATCAGGGCCTCATACTTAGCTTCGCTATTAGTGGCATCAAAAATAAATCTTGAGGCAGTGTGTACTCTATGTCCCTTGGGGGATACCAAGATCAAACTTGCGTCGGCCCCGTTCTCATTGGAGGACCTGTCCACATATAGCTTCCATACAGATCCAACATGTAACGTCCAAAAAATGCTAATAGGGTTTAGTGATTGGATTAGCGTGCCAGGAGGGCATAACTAGATATATGTGTGATTAACTGATTAAATGTGTGACTATGTGGCATGCATGATATATATATATATATGATAATGTGAGTGTGATTATATGCATGTTTATGAGTATTAAATATGTATGTGGGTCCATTCTTGATAGTTGGGGTATATTTGTAATATTGGCCTGTTGCGGGCATAAATGTTAATATATGTGAGTAAATGATTGAGACCACATTATTATGTGGATATATCTGCAGTATATGGCTCGAGGCGATCCTAATGAGCGAATTGGTGGAATAGTCACCGTGGGGAATAATACCCGGCTCAGGGCGAGCCTAGGGGTATTTTGGGAAGTTAATGTATATTTGAGGTTTGTTGAGTAATGAATAAGTGTTTGGTGATTAGTTGGGGCATGTCAGGATTAATTGGGAATTTATAGGACTGTTGGAAAATTAGAGGGAAATGGGAAACAAAGATTGTTTTGCCCTTGAGAGGCTTTGATGGGAGATTGTTAAGTAGGGGTATAGTGGTCATTTGGCTATAGGATAGGCTTAATAACTTAGAAACCTTTAGAAACCATAACACTCTGTTTTCCTTACCACTCCCAACCGACCCTCTCTTCTTCTCTCTCAATTTGGTGGAACTTTGAGGAAGCTAAGGGGAATTGGTGGCTGAAAGCTTTGGGAAGTGAAGACTTGAGGCCTAGAAGTTGGTTAGCTGCAGTTAAGGGGAGTAGTTCACAGCCAAGGTAAGTTTTGATTTCTATTTCAATGGTGCTTTGTTTTGGTTTTATAGTTGTTTTTAGTTTTAAGGTTTAAGATTGTGAATTTGAATTTGGACGGAAGTTTGAGTGTGTTGAGATGGGGTTTTGTTGCTGGAATCATATTGGTGTTATGATGGGGATTGAATAATAGTTTTAGGATTTATTTTGGAAGTTTTGGTGGAATTTTGGCTGGGAAAAACACTGGAAAAGCCAGTGGATTCTGGGTTCACGGGGGTGCGCCGCAACCCAAATCATGGGCGCCGTGACCCGGGTGCCCCATATGCTATGGGAGGGTTTGCTAATTTATAAGTGCGCCATGACCCTAGGGGGCAAGTCGCGGCCCGCCTCCCCCAAGATGAAGAAGGTGCGCCTTTGACTTAAGGCACACCGCTACCCTCAGGGCCAGGTCGTGGCCCGCGTAGAAATTTTTAGCCTAGTTTGTCTTAAGGCTGAGGGAGGCTCGGGGATCTAAACTTAAGCGCTCGGGACGATTTCTGTAACGACCTAAAAATTACTAATAAGGCTTAAGGGCCTTGATTAGTGTGCTGGGAGGGCACAATTGGAGGTTATGTGAATCTATGGTGCAAATGCATGCTTATATGATTATTTGGATTAATGTGATGCATGACTATGTATATTAGTATGCATGTAGGCCCTGATTAGGTTATAAGGGCATATTCGTAACTTTGACCTGTTGAGGGCATAAATGTAGATATCAGTGATAAAATTTTGCGACCACATTATTATATGGATATATTTGTAGCTTGTGACTCGAGGCGATCCTGGCAAGCGGTTTAGCAAGAAGGTCACAGCGAGGATTTATACCTGACTCGGGGCGAGCCTGGGGATATATTTGAGAATTTGGAGAATATATTAGAGACTATTTGATATTGAGAAATATAATTGGTGATTAGTTAGGTATCGGGTAGTAAGGGGTAAATATTAAAGACACTCGAGGAATTAGCGGGAATTGGGACCTAGAGTGATTTAAAGCTTTAGTTATTATTGGGAGGGCAAGGTGGTCATTTGGCTTGCTAAAGGATAGGTTATATTATGCTTTATGGCTTTAGTGGGAGTTGTAGATAGACTCAGAAGCTAAAGGAAAAGAAAAGAAGAAGGAAGGAAGGAAAGAAAAACAGAACACTTGGAGCTATCACTTTCTCTCTCTCGGTTGGGTCGTCTCTTCACCATTTTTAGAGGAATTTGAAGCTGTAAATTCTGAGGGAGTCACAGCTAAGCTTTGGAACCTTGATCCTTGAAGAAGTTGTAAAGGGTTAGCTGGGATTAACCATCAAATTAAGGTAAGGCTTAAAGAGTTTAGTCCGAGTTTTTGTTGGTTTTGATGAGTTGTGTTTGAATGGGAATTCTAGGGAGTTAAGCTTGAAGAATTGAGGAGCTAAAGGCTAGAGGGATGCTAAGGGTAACCCAAGGTCGAATTCCCAATTTGAGGTAAGAAATTCTGAGCTTGAACACTTGAATTTTTGGGCTGTTCTAGTTTTCTGGTTTAGTTCTTGAGTCTTGGAGTCAAATCTTGTTTTCTTTGTTTAAAGGTGCATGTGGCTAATTTTTGTGTTGTTGGGCCATTTGGGATGAGGTGTAGTGAGTGGCAGGCTTACTTTGAAGTATAGATGAGGTTTGGAAGGGTTCCAAGGGGTTTTTGCTCAAGAAAATCGAAGAAGGAAAAAAACAGGGTATTGCTGGTCTGTGACTAACGCTGTAGCGCTAGCCTTTGGGCGCTACAATGCTAGGCTTGGGTTTCCTGGTGCTTTTGCATATGTTTTTAGCACTACAGCGCCCTCTTTGTAGCGCTGTAGCGCTACCTTGTTTCTAGAAGAGGGTTTTTGGGTTATTTCTTAGGGTTTTCGCCTGAGGGCTCGGGGTTTGATTCCACCACCCCGTTTGGTGGAATTAGGGCTTCCCCAGGGCTCGGGACGGGTCCTGAGGTCGGGTTTTGAAATTGAGGTTTGGTGATGATTCTAATTTGTGGCTGTGACTAGGTGAATGTTAGGGCTCGGAAGGGATCGTGCTTGAGGGTTGTTCTCAATGAATAAAGCTAGCGGAATCAAAGGTAAGAAAACTGCACCTGATTATGTGTATGTGATGGGACTAAGAGCTCCCTATATCTGTATAATGTCATAGATGGTATTATGCCATGGGACATGTGATAAATGGCCTAAGGGTGCTGTAAATAATACTTGCGCACAGGGCGCGACTTGGCCACTGATAGCTGAGGATAGCTTAATATTCACTGAGCTCGGTTTAAGCGGGCCTGAGTCAGTGGGATAAACAGAGGGTGCAACCTAAGGGCGTTAACCCTGGTTATCATATGTGGTTTGGTTATGGATATGAAATGATGCACTTATTATGTTGAATACTTGATTAATGTGAATATCTGGAATGTTGAGTAAATGAGTATACTGTATGAGTTATTTGGTTGCCTATTTGATGTTTATGATCTGTTATTGTGTTTTCTTGCTGGGCCTTGGCTCACGGGTGCTACGTGGTGCAGGTAAAGGCAAGAGCAAAGTGGACTAGGCCTGAGATGGAGAGCTTTGGGGCTGAATGTACATAGTCAGCTGATCGGCCGCCACGACCAAGGAGTGATACAGGACGGGGAGAACCTAAATGTCTATTTTGCCCTTAGAGTGGCTAGTAGCAGTACATTTGTTCTGAATTTTGTAGACTGTCTTTTATCTTTACTACTTTTGGGATCCCATGTAAAAATGTTTGATTATAAGAAATAAAACTTTTGAGACCGAAATCTTTTAACCCTAGTACAACTTTAGTTATTATAACACGTTTCTAACCAAATGACTTGATTAGCAAGTCTCGTACATTTGCAAACACACAGTGTAACGGTCTTGGCTATCCAGGGCGTTACAACTTGGTATCAGAGCGTCCTAGGTTTAAGGGTTCCTGAAGACTGGTTGGACATGTACATTCGCCGCGAAAGACAAGCTCGACTTAGGGTTTGGTAATTGTGTATATGGTTATATGCTTAGATGAATAGAGTGGAATATGACTGTTGATATCTGCTTAATTAATAGGGAGCATGAGATACTGATAGGGCTTGACCCTTGACTATTTCATGATGAGATTGAAGCGTACTGATTAGCATTGCTATTGCATGTGAATGAATATTTGGATAATGGTTTGCGTACTGAGTGTATGTGGTTAATTGCCTAAATTGAATTCATATGTCATATCTGTTTATTGGCTTATTGAAAGCATGATAAAGTGCGAGTATACTTGGTTGTAATAAGAACTCGATAGCTAAATGTAAAGCATTATGGATCTGTGCTTAATATGCTTTATGTGTGCATGATAACCGTGGTTATTTGGGACCTAGCTATGGATTGGTTCAGAGTGTGAATCTCAAGGTTGAAGAGTCTAGTCAGCAGTGGCGGATGAACTCGAATGGTTTGTGCCTAGGATGGTTAAGTGGACTTGGCATTGTCTTATAGGGGGACTGCAGATAATAGCTGGAGTTGGAGACCTCCATCTGTCCCTGAAAGCTGCAACAGATGATCGCTAGTATGTGAGTAAGATGTGGGGTTTAATAGTTGAGACTAGGTAGAAGAACAACAGGCTTCTCTGGGAAAAGAGTTGTTGTGTATGCTTTGACAGTGAGGCTATCAGTGGTAGTTTATTGTGAGATTATAGACAGATAAGGGTATTTTATGGAAGGCCTAAAAGATGTTATCCCTTGATTTTGAGGAAAGTTTAGATTGCCTAAGAATTGGTCAGTGGATGGGCGAAGTTAATTCCATCCTTGGTTATATGGAGATGAGAGGTCATGAATAAGGGGTTGTGTTAAGTATTTGTGGCAGAAGAATGCCTGGAAATGGTACTCGGATCGAGACATTAGCATGATGGGTTGGAAAGGACTCAGATGGTGAATTGATAAAAGAGGTTATAAAGATAAGGTTTGAGTTGCGGAGACTGGTAGGCTTATAAGCCTGATTTGGAATGATAAGGTGACAACAGTGGATGTCAATGAGTTTTGTGAGTTGGGTAATTTATTTTGGGAAACTAATACAGGCGGATGTAGTTGGAAATGGTGATGACCCATTTAAGGATCAAACTCTAGAACAGTCCAGAGCGTGTGGGCCACTTCGATGTAAGAACTCATCATCTGTATTTGGGTAGCAGAGAGGGTCATGTTATTGAAGATCTGTGAAATAAGGTATAAAGCATGAGTGGCAGAGTTGCATATGGCAGTGCTTCCATTGGTGGAGTTTAGTAAGGACAGATTCTCGGTAATCAAGTAAAAGAACCCCGGACAGTTTTATGGCTCCTGCTTTTGTCAGGAAGGGGGAATCTGATTGACAAGATAGCTGTCAGGATAGTGATGGGGACTAGTGAAATTATTTATTATGCACCAAAGGCAGGAGATGCCACCTGGGAGGATGTCAGGTGAGGGCACGATTTCTACACGGAATGATTCGATATGTTAGGATGGATTTCCCATGGTTAGGGGATGGAAGACTGGAATGTCTTGTTACATTTGAAGCCGAGGCTAGTTCCTCGGAGTTGATCGGTTAATTGGAAAGTTCACGTTTCTGGTTATATAACGAGCTGGAAGAGTTCATTGTTGAGAATATCCCAAGAAAGATTCAGATATAGAGAATAT
Source organism: Humulus lupulus (assembly GCF_963169125.1). Taxonomy (NCBI): domain Eukaryota; kingdom Viridiplantae; phylum Streptophyta; class Magnoliopsida; order Rosales; family Cannabaceae; genus Humulus; species Humulus lupulus. The sequence goes on along the minus strand of NC_084800.1, from coordinate 108,420,721 downwards.
GCCTCAAGGGTACCGTACGAGGAACTGACGATACTAGTATTTGTTAAGAAGAAGTAAGACACTTCTGGAAGGGGAAATGGAATACAAGTAATAGAGTGGTTCGTGGGAGAGCAATTGTTGGAATAGCTTATACAGGATCTTTAGTTATTTTCATGTATATCTAATATTAAACAAATTAATACGAGATAGACTAAAACATGTTTCTAAAATTGAATTCAAAGAGAAACAAATAATATAATACTTACAGTATACGCAACGGAATTAATAGTCCTTCCTTAAGTTTCTCTAACTCTTGTATCCTCTCTGTCGCAGAGTATTATCAAGAAACGGAACCGATCTTCTATTTTCTTCACGATCTTCCAATGTATCCTTAGAACCACCTAGACTAGTGTGGGCAATTCTCAACACATGAGATAGATATAGAGAGAATAAGAGAAAATAACAAATAGGTTTAGAAAAGGACTTGTGTTTAGAGAGAATCTAAAACTATCAGAAAATCTGACTTGTGACTTATCAAACTTATTTTTGACTTCTCTCTAAGCACTTCTTTTATAGACTCAATTAGGCCATTTAATTTAATTAAAAAATCAATAAAATAATAGCCATTTTAAAGCCCTAGGTCGAAATTATCATGGGCTATAGGCCCGTGAAATTTCCCATTTGATTATAAGCTCATTGGACTTAAAATCAAGGCCTGTGTTATTTTCTATTGATTTAATTAATTAAATAATTATTTAAATCATTTATCAAATTAATTATTTATAATGTGAACCTTGATTTAAATTTATTTATTAATTTAGATACCAATTTATCTTAATTAATAAATCTGCCATAATTTCTCTTTTTTTCTCAAAATTACACAACTCTGTAAAACTATCCAAAATTGACCGGGTCAACTTTGATAATTCTAATTGATAATTAAATCAATTAATTGAGACTATCTAGATGATTTTATCCAAGGTACAATGGGGACCATGGGCCTATGAAATCAAGCTTCAATAAGTTATCATAAATCTAACAAATAAATTTACTAACTTATTAATTCCTCATGACTCCACTATAGACTTGGAATTGCACTCTTGAATTCATAGAACGCTCTATAACAAATATAGATACGCTATTAATTATCCATTGTTACAATCATAATTGTCACTCAATCCTCTATAGACGGTCTACAATGAGATAGGACTAAAAATACCGTTTTACCCCTCATTGTATTTTATCCTTAAAACACTTAGTTCCTTGTAAATGATATTTCAGTAAACTAATTTAATTACTGAAATAAGATCTCTATCATTTAACACATTGAACCAAACTAAAAGGAAACCATCGTTTCACTTCTTCATTAGAAGCTATAGATGTTCATATCTATGATTAACACTCCCACTCAATTATACTACCGAGCTCCCAAGATGTAAGTATGGGCTAGTCCGTAGGGTAAGCTAGTAACGAACAAGTCAAAGAACTCAAATAATACAATCAGTTAGAATACTAACCACTCAGAATTGAGATTGAATTGACGTATGGTCAACTATATTATATGACTAGAATAGATAATAACGGTATGTTTACTTATCTTATCAACTGTCAATATCGGTCCTGTCCGATGTAACAAATACATTCGATCTTATCTACTTTGCTAATGTTCTAGAAAGAACATAACACTGTAATGTGTAAGTAGATCATATCGTAGATTGGCAAGTCAGTGTAAATCTGGTGTACTAACTAATCTTAGGACTAACTTATTTTGAACATATAATCATATTTATATTCCACTGTGATTATGTCACTATAAATAAGATTAGCTATATGCTCAGGTTTTAATAGAAGTTTATTTTAAACAAATAATCATGAAAATAAAACATGTGAGCAAAGTGATTGACCAAGTCAAAAAATGATTTATATTCTTTTATTGATAATAAAATGAGATTACAAAGAATTTAGATTTTAATTAGGGCATAAAACCCCAACAGTAGCTTGCTGAAGAGGCCCTATCTCATTTTGGGAGAGGTGCCACCAGCAAGATGCACCTCACACGTAGGTTCCAAAGGAATTCCCAAGTATCCTTACTTAGCCAAATATTGAGGAGCTCAAGACATAGATGCACCCTATTAAAGTGGTGGAGTGGATGGAATTCACGTATAGGTACGGAAGGTACAAACAAGACAAAAGGAACCAAGGTAGTGTACAACACCCATACCCTTCAAGTAGTGGTCGTATAAGAATGGTACATGGCAAGGCCTCCCCCAGCACACCTCTAATGTATATACCAAACAAGTGGTGGAGGTACGGCATGGTACAAGACCAGGAGCATTTTTGCAGGCCCCTGACACGTACTGGATCCAACCACCACTCCTCCAACACCACTACCGCCTGCACCGCGTTCACCTACGGCCTGCTGATGCGTCATTTTGTCCCATTGGAAACACCATGTACCAAGAGCCAACAGTGCTTGCCTATAAATAGAACCTCCCTTCACAAAGGAAGGGGGTGGAAAAATTCATTTTGTAAGGTGAGACCTCAAAGCAATACAAACATTTTATCTCCATTTTTACTCTAAAATTTTACTCCAAGTTATTTTAAGTTCTTCATTTACTTATAAACTTACAAGTTTTCTGACTCAACTTCGTTGACGAGTTCTCACCGTCAACAAGCTTCAATTGACATAAACAGGAGTTCATGATCACTTAGGATTTTGATTGATCTGCATATGATCATCGGTTGATATGATTACAACTTTTTATGGTAAATAGTATTTTATAAAGAGTTTAATCACATCGTGTCCCATCCTATATCATCATAGTATCTTCACTAAGATGGCTATCAACATCAATGATTTGGATCTAGATTACATGCACATAAAGCACTTGTGGACCGTACTAGCAGCCATTGACTAAAGATTCCTAACTTTAGCATCGTCTGTTCAGGATAAAGAGTTTAAATGCCCGGTTATAAGACAGGACAATGTCTTCAGAATTCTTCTACGATCTGGTTATTACCAGTTGGGGATCAAGGAAAGAGACATTTCAGGAATCAAAACTTATACCGGTTAGGGTGTGATGAATTGGTAACAAAGGTTCTTAGTTGATTCAAGCGTCAGTAACTCGGGTAAGTTCTACAAGCAGAAGATATAGGAATAGTACGAAAAAATCTCCTTCAAGGTTTATGGACGGTATGATGGATTACTCCCAATCAGAAGTAGAAAGAGAACGACTACTACGCTGAAGATGTTAGTATTAAGGAAGCAGGGTCACAGGTGAAGCTCCATGAAGTGTCAGTTTGGTCTCGCCAAGGGTATTCAGAATAATGCTACAAGAAGAAGAGGGAACAGGTATGAAGAGATTTTACCTGAAGCCACAGAGAAGCTACTTAAGAACGTTAGAAGGATAGGGAGCACAACAAGACCGATAAATGCGTCATCTACTACATAAGTGCCTTCGCAGACAGCTACACCAGAAATTAGAGGAACATCAAAAACTTGAAGTTAGATTGAATGGATAGTGTTAGATCAGAAGTTCAGAAGACAGAGTAGGAATTGATTAGTGCTTGGTGATGTAGGAATATGCGTGTTATAGCGGGATATATAATTGCAGTATAAAGGACCTAACTCTTAATGAAGATATGAAACTGTGAGGGGTGCATCATAGGTTGGGGGCATGCCTAGGCTCAAACTGATGGGAGGATGAATCAAGTCTCACGGAAGATAATTAGAGGACTCGGCCTAAGTGAGCCGGGTCAGCTAAGTAACCAGAGGGCTCGGCCTAAGGGTGCCGACACCTAAGTAATCATACTATAGTTTGAGTTATATGTGAAAGTATATGCAATTGTTGCCTAGCTTGATACTTGTATTCTATTGATTAATTGAATTAATTGGTTTGAAGTTTATTAATTGCTCTTGTGTTATATACGTTTGTTGTTTTCAACTCCAAATCCCCACAAAGGTATTGAAAATATTTTTACGAGAGATGGTTGACACTCTTGGAGTTGGAAATTTATCAATTAACGCTAAAAAATGGATGTTATCATTTTAGGACAAACAATGTTAACGAATATTGATCAAAAGATAGGCTAAAGCTAGGACCATTAAGCGACTGTTGACGTGATTTTTCACCAACAGTAGATTAAGAAATCTAATAAGGACATTAGTGCTTGTTTGTAAACTATAATGAAATAATGAGAACCCTTTCGTACACACACAACTTTTACGTGGTTCACTGGTTAAAACCCACCTAGTCCATGAGACAGTATTATTGCTTTTCTCTCACAATTTCTGCAGAGTTTCAGTAATACAAAAAGGCAGCCCCTTTCCCTGTCCATTATCCCTGATATTTATAGGGGAATTTCCAAGATAGGTTTGGGTAACTGTGTGAATAAATATGGTATACATTTAATACAGATTATTCCCATTTACATTGGGATATGATATAATAATAGAATATAATATACTTCTGCTATCTCAAATAATAAATGACAAATATTAATACAGGCTGGGCATTAATGAGCGTATAAAGAACCTCCGAGTCTCTTGGGATCCCTCAGTATGCATTCTGACAAGATTGCCACGAGCTGAATATCTTCACAAAGCTAGGGATCCAAGGTTGTCTGAACCTTAGCTTGGCTTAACTTCAGTGCACCCAAAGGACTATTTGGCCACTATAGGTCTTGAGCTAGATCGTTACCCTAGGAGGCGACCTGACAATAACATGAATGTCGTATTGCTAAGTCTCAACTCGAGTTGCTCACATCATTATTAACCATAGTGTCTACTTGGCTATTTCTTCACACATCCATATGCCAGCTGTACCCCTAGATGAGTGATTAAACTCATGCTAATTTTTAGGGTACAACATTTGCCCCCCAAGCTCCTGCTCGTGCTTGATGTCGTCACTTTCTGACATGCACAGTAGGGGCTTTTAGGCTTCTTCCATGTAAAATTGTGCTTGCCTACTACTCAAATACTGGACACGTGGTTGTCTGTTATTGGCATCTATTCAGGTTTCGAGGACTGTGACTACTGTCCTGTCAACTTTCTGTCGCCGTATGGTTCATTTAACCTTGGCTTTTGGATCTCGAGCTGACCCAATCGGATGGCTCGAATTAATTCCCATAGTTTACATATATATAGGGATGATCAGACCTGAACCCTTACCATCTTTGCATTCAAAAAGTTTCCTTAAAAAAAAAACCCCCTTTTTCTTCTCAAACTTCTCCCAAAAACCTTCATCTCCTTTCCGAATCTCAGAAGCTTTCAAGGAGCTTCCTGTGGACATATCGTCATTCTCGTTGAAGGAACATATAATCTATAAGTGTTTCCTCACTAGGTTTGAATCTTTCAATTCTTTATTTTCTAGTGAGTTTTTTGTTTCAGAAAATCATTCTTTGTTCAATATCGCTTAGGCAATGTCTAATTTTGAATAGGTAATAGGGTTCGGTTTAGGCTAAATGAACGAGACTAAGCTTGTTTAGAAATAAGGTATTCATAAAACTGGGCAAATTTTCTAGATTTTACAAAGAAAATGCTACTGGTAAATCTATTAGAATACCTGTTTGGATGTAGAAGCCGAAAGGGTTTTAGGTGTGGTCTTGGGTAGCTTAAGCGTCACGATTCCTTAAGCGGTTTTGCATTAAACCACTTAAAGAAAAGTAGTGGGTCTGACGACTTTGATACACGAATCCTGAAGTATCAGGGAATTTCATGAAATCAAAGCGCATGGCCTAGGACCACGCGTGGAACCACGTGTTGAGGCTAAAACACACCTTAGCTCGTGTAAATTTTAGATCCCAAAAGTAAACCACTTAAACCCTCAGACTTTTGTACCTTTACAGCTATAGCTAGTAATTGTCTTAGGTAGCCACTAATAAGCTGCTTTGATGTTAGGCGAGCTAAACTATGCCCCCCCCCCCCCCCCAAAGAAAAGCGTCGCAAGCTCCTCTACTCAGAGCAAGAATAAGGGCAAGCAGGTTGCCTCTGACTCTCCAATTCCTCATTTTGGCCCTGTGGTGGAGAGGGAACTCGTCGTCGACCCTAATGCGCTCTTCGAGGCCAAGCACATAGTGTCTTGGATATTGACTCAGGAGAAAGTTATCAAGATCCTGCTGAGTCATGGGATTGACATGGGAGCTGATGGCCATCATGCTCGACCTCCATTGGAAGGAGAGCAGAGCTGCGCCCCTCTCCAAGATGACTATGGGGCTTGGAGTAATGAGCACCTGAAGTCAGGTGCCTTCCTCCATTGGACCAGTACTTCGTAGACTTCCTGAACTACGTCATACTAGCCCCATTCTAGCTTTCGCCAAACTCACACAGACTTTTGGTGGGGTTAAAATATATGTTTTTGAGGCACGATTGGGAGGTCTCCACTTCGAGAGATATTATGTATTTTTTGCCTCAAGGTCGGTCTTGACCAAAAGGGGCGAGGTGATGATTTTTACTACCTCACTCGCTTTCCCAACTCAGCATTTGTCATCGACCTCCCCAGCCACCCAAATGACTATAAAGATATGTTCTTTATGTCAAATGGGTTCAAGAACTGCGAGCACCGATACTTCAACTGCCCTCGTAAGTCTTCTAGCTTTATGAATTCAGCACGTGAACTTTCTTATCACTTTCACACATTTTTTTGTTCAAGTATTCTAACTAAGTTCATTCCTTGTAAAGCTATATTAGCGAGGACAGGGCGGTCTGAGACCCTTAGGGTTCAATATGAGACTTTGTCTAGTCTTCCTCCGAGGGAGAAAGATTTTCGTTAGGTTGTGAACGATGCCACCATGGTGGGCTACAACTTGATCAGCAAGGACCAGATGCTGGCTCTCAGGACTCGAGTTCCTCTTCGTGTTATTCCCGAGCTCCCCCCTCCTCATGAAGCCTTGCCAGTCAATGAAGACATCAAGGAGGAAGAAGACGTGGCACTGCTGGTGCGCAAAAGGTGAGTTCTTGAAGATAATCAGGGGCCTAATCTAGAGCGTGTTGCGTCTAGGGAAGCAGCCGCCCCCTCCAGCCAAGGTAACCCATATAGAGAGTTAGATCGGGTTGCTGCTAGTTTTAAGCTAGTTCGCTTCAACCCCAACCAGCTCATTAGTCGCCACCCTACTGACCCAGACCTAAACACAACACTCCTTCAGTGTGTGGATCATTTGGTGGTACGCTATGATCATAGCTACCCCAAATGCACCATTGTGGTTGACAATACTCTCCATTTTAGGTCCACCATTATTTAGTTGTATGGGACAAACCGTAGGATCTGGCCTTCCTTGTGTTGAGGTATATACGCTCCTGGTTTTAGGCAGTATGTAGATGAGTCCAGCCCCGAAGAAGGACCTGAATCCCCTAGGACCCAGGAGGTAGTAATTTTGGATTCTCCCTCACCTCCGTTAATTCAAGAGTTAGAGGTTGTGCCTAGCCCAGTCCATAACCCCGAGCTGATCGTAGTAGATTCCTCCCCTAACTTGGAGGATAGGGTTCTTGCTATTTTCTTTTCTTTATATTACTTTGACTAATTATTTCTTATATCTGGACCTTCTGCTCGTTCTTTTTCAGGCGAAGAGATGGAGTTGCCAGAAGTCTTAGGTTTGAGGGGTTCTTTTAAGGCCAGCGGGGTTGGAGCTGGTCTTGTGGCGAAGAGGGCCAAACTAACGCAGAAACAAACTCCCAAGGCTGGGGCTTACACCGAGTCTCCAGTTAAAGACAAAGGTGCCAGCTCCACCCGGGAGCAACCACAAAAGACTCTCCCCTAGCTCCGATGACAACAGTCATGGTTCTCCAAGCTCCACATCCTCCTCCTCGGCATGTACCTCCCTTAGTTCCTCAAGTGATCCAAGGCAAGGCTCCCACAGTCTAGATCCCAATTAAGCCAGTTGACTTGTTTAGGATCCTCGAGGCATTTCGGGGTACTGTGTACGAGATGGCGAGCCATATGGTTGGCCACGCCTACAAATCCAATGCCAAAGACCTGAGGGCTATGGAGGAGCGTACTCCTGAGGACGTCCTCGAATCTACTATGGGGACGAACCTCACTGTGAGTCCTTCTCATTCTTCTAACTTTTCTTTTTCTTTTCTCCTTAGTTTTTTTTTAAAAAAAAAAAAAACTAATCTTGGCTTGCCTTATCCTTTTGTAGTTTGTCCTAGCTTAACTTCGAGGAATTGCTCGAGTTAAAGCTAGGGATGAAGAGCTCCGAGCCATCCTAAGCACCGCCCAGGAGGGCGAGCAGTCTGCCAAAGCCGCCTTGGTTTCCTCCCAAGAGAGCGAGTGGTATAGAAAGGCTGCCCTAACTGCTTCCCAGGATGGCGAGCGAATTACCAAGAATCAGGTTGTAGAAGTGAGTCGTCGACTAGACCAGCTGTAGGCCAAGAATGAGAGGCTAAAAAAGAAACTTGATGAGGTCGAGGCCAAAGCCAAGGAGGAAGTTGTGGATTCATCGACTCAAATGGAGGAGATGCTTTACCGTTGCTGGGCTTTCAACCAGGATGGAAACTTCTCCTATTACGCAACCAGAGTTATGGGAACCATATCTTGCCAAGTTCAAGATTCGGTTTTCACAAGAACCCTCGGAGACCGCCAAAGCTTCGGATGCTGCTGAGGGAGATGGCGAGGAGGTGACCTCCCTTGAGCGAGTCGACGGAGCCCAATGATTTTCTATTTTTATCTTTGTGCTTCTGTAATTAAGTCCCTTGAGACCAAAACAATAGCCTTACGGCTTAGGTCGAGGTTTTTTCTCCTCGAGATAACAATATATTTTTTAATATATATTTAACTTGTGATCTTTTTGTGTCCCCCTTAGTCCATTCTTTTCTCATGTTTGTGAATCCTTAGATGCTTGTACATTCAAAATCTTAGGGGTTGTCTTTAGATCGGGATAGATTTTGTCGATATCTTAGTTGTATCCAAGATTTTGTTCGCTTAATCAAGTCATACCTGTTAGGAATCAGGCCTTGGGTCTGGTCGTGTCTAGGGGTTTTATTAAGCTTAATAGCATTCTACCTGTTAGGAATCAGGTCTCGACCTGGTTGTATCTAGGAGTTTTAATAGGCTTAATAGCTTTGTACCTATTAGGAATCAGGCCTCAGACCTAGTCATATCCATGGGTTTTAATAGGCTTAATAGCTTTGTACCTGTTAGGAATCAGGCCTTAGACTTAGTTATATCCAGGGGTTTTATTTTTAGAGATTTCTCAAACTTAGTCGTGTCCAGAATTTTAAACATCTGAGCTTTAAAAGGTCGTTGAATAATCAATTTTTCCAAAATCTAAGTTTTAATTTTCTCTAAGTTTTAATTTTCATCCGAATAATTTGAACTCTTTTAAAAGCTCTCTTCGATTATGTGCCCCCCAAGCAACCATAACCTATAAATGTTATAGGTTGCTTTTACAAAGTGAGCTCATGATAACAAAATGACAAAATTGACTACTTAATAACCCAACTGTTATTAAACTGAAATGGCTTTTATAAACAAGCCTTACATAAAGGGTAACTTCAAAAACATTAAAGACAAAAAAATTATTGATAATACTTTTTTAGGTGTAGGGCATTCCATGTTCACGGGACTATTTCTCCACTTAGCTGGCTAGCTTGAAAGTCCCTTCAGATAGGATCTCCATGATCTGATATGGACCTTCCTAGTTTGACCCTAACACATCGTCCTTGGGATCTTTACTTGCTAAAAAGACCCTTCGAAGAACCAGATCGCCCAATTCGAGTCTGCGTCCTTTCACCTTCGAATTGAAATAACGTGTGATTTTTAGTTAGAAATGGGCGAGCTGTAATTGTGATGCCTCTCATTTTTCTTCGATCAGATTGAGGGATGCACTAAGTAGCTCATGGTTATGATCCTGATCAAAGGTCTTTTTTGTGTGCGTCGTCACCAGTGCCTCAATTGGGAGCATAGCCTCGCTTCCAAAGGTCAAAGAAAAAGGGGTATGTCCCATGGAGGTTCGAATGTTAGGTCTGGTAGGCCTAGAGTACCTGCGGGAGCTGCTCAGGCCATAATCCCTTGTCTTCATCTAATCGTTTCTTCAAGCTCACCTTCAGGGTCTTGTTTACAGCCTTGACCTGCCCATTGGCCTGTGGGCATGCTACCGAAGAGAAACTCTTGGTTATGCCATACTTTTCACAAAGGTCTGTGAAGAGATCACTATTGAACTGAGTTCCGTTGTCTGACACGGTATTTTTTGGGAGTCCAAATCGACATATGATATTCTTTACAACAAAGTCTAGGACTCTCTTCAAGGTGATTGTTTCCAAAGGTTCAGCCTCTACCCATTTCGTGAAGTAATCGATGGCGACTACCGCATAACAAACTCCTCCTTTCCCTGTCGACAAAGAACCAATCAAGTCAATTCCCCATACTACAAACGGCCAAGGGGATGAGATCATGGTTAGCTCGACGGGAGCAGCTCGGGAAACTATGGCAAAGCGTTGGCATTTGTCACACTTCTACACATACGAGATTGAGTCCTTTGTCAATGTGGGCCAAAAACAACCCTGTCCCAGTACCTTTAGAGCTAGGTTTTGCCCCCCCAGCATGGTCTCTACAGAAGCCTTCGTGTATTTCTTACAAAAAAGTTTACGCTTCCTCAGGTAGAACACATCGTAGGAGGGGCAACGAATGCCCTCGTCGATATAGGATCCCTTCAACCATAACATATCACGAACTAACATGGCATTGACTGCATTTTCTATCACAGCCAGATATAGAAACAGACTTTTCCCGGAGGTCAGTTTTGATAGTATGAGGGGTTCAGTTAGATGCGCTTTCAGGTCGTGTAATGCCTGTTCGCATTCTTCGGTCCATTCAAACTTCTTATTTCCTCTGAGAAAGTTGTAAAATGGGAGACACTTGTCAGTTGATTTTGGAACGAAGTGGTTTATGGCTGCCACCTTTCCAGTTAGGCTTTGTACTTCCTTACGCGACCTAGGCGAAGGCATTTCTAACAATGACCTGATTTTTCCTGGATTCGCCTCTATCCCCCTTGAGTTGACTATAAACCCTAGAAACTTTACCGACAAAACTCCGAAAGTGCAATTCTGGGGATTCAACTTCATGTCATACTTTCTCAATATGCCAAAACATTCTTCAAGGTCAAATACTTGGTTACTTGCAATCTTTGATATAACGAGCATATCATCGACATACACTTCCATGTTTCTCCCAATCTGGTTAGTGAACATTTTGTTGACTAACTGTTGGTATGTAGCACCGACATTTTTAAGCCGGAATGGCATAACTTTGTAGCAATATACGTTATGCTCAGTCAGAACTTGGTATGCTCTTGGCCTACAGGGTTCATTGTGATCTGGTTATATCTAGAATACACATCCATGAAAGATATGAGCTCATGACTGACTGTGGCGTCTACCAACTGATCAATTCTTGGTAGTGGGAAATAGTCCTTAAGACAAGCCTTGTTGAGATCAGAGAAATCAATACAAGTTATCCACTTCCCGTTTGGCTTCGAGACCAGCACGGGGTTAGCAACTCAGATCGGGTATTTTGCTTCCCTGATAAATCCGCATTTAAGTAGGTGAGCTACTTTTTCTTCTAATGCTTCATATTGTACTGTCCCCAAAAGCCTTCATTTTTGGGACTTTGCAGGCACATTCTTGTCCAGGTTCAACGTATGCATTATTATACTTGGACTGATTCCCACCACATCCTCATGCAACCAGGCGAAGACATCCAGATTCTTCCTCAAGAATTCAACCAGCTCCTTCTTCCTTTCGACTTCAAGATTTTTCCAACCTTTACAACTCTTGAAGGTACTTCTGGATCGATATTTATTTACTCGAGCTCTTCTATTGATTTTAACTTAAATCTATCTTTGCCTACTCACGGATCAATGTCGTCCCGTTGGGCGACCTCATCATCCCATCCTCGAGGTTCTTCCATTCCACGGGTAACTTCCATTACCCGAGACTCCTCAACTCCCGCACCTATGAACATCGTCTGCTGCCCGGGTTGTGATTTTCCCTTCATAGCAATGTTGTAGCATTTTCTAGCAGCAAGCTAGTCTCTTCTTACGGTGCATATCCCAAGGTTGAGAGGAACTTCATTGCCAGGTGTCAGATCGAGGTGATGGCCTCAAAAGCCATCAACACGAGTCATCCCAAAATCGAGTTATACGTAGCCAGACAATCGATTACCACGAACTCAAGTATTTTAGAAACAGCTCGTGCCTCATCTCCCAACATAACTACTAGTCTGATTGTCCATATGACTATCGTCCCTACACCTGAAAATTCGTATAGAGTCATTGAGGTCGCCTTGAGATCGGTTACGGACAATCCCATTTTCTCTAAGGTGGACCTGAAAAGCACATTTACTGAGCTTCCGTTGTCTACCAATATCATTTGCACCCTTCGAATGGCGAGCTGCACGGTTACCACCAACGGGTCATTATGTGGAAATTGAAAATGGCTAGCGTCCTCTTCTGTGAAAATGATTGGTTGTTTTTCCAACTGCTGTTATTTGATAACTGTTGCTCCGGGACAAATTATGCACCATTATGAGTTTTCAGCTCATTTATTTACCTCTTTTGGGCCCCGCTGCTTGTGCCCGCCAAATGAGGTCCTCCTGACATAGTAGTTATATCTCCTCCTACTATTGGGGGAGGGTCAACTTGGTTCTGATCTATCTGAGCTCCAGGCTGACTTATCGGAACTTCTGAAGCTAAATGAGAATTCTGCCCGGCAGGTTGATTAGGAGCAACCCAATTTTGAGAGTCTCAATCTCATCCTTCAACTGTCGGCAATCATCTGTGCTATGACTGATGTCATTGTGGAATCAGAAAAACTTTGAGGGATCTCTCTTCACCCTCTGATGCCTTAAAGGTTCTGGCTTCTTCCACGGGAGGCGATTAGAATTTGCTAGGAAAATATGTTCCCGGGTGTCCGTTAGATCAGTGTAGCTGGCATAAACAGGCTTGAATTTCTCCACATAATTGTTCTTATTCGAGCCGTTCTGGTCGTCCTCACCATTTCCCTTCCTCTTGTTGTTTCCCACCTGGTTATTTTGGGTAATAGGTTGAACCGTAGCTGCAACACCTGTCACCGCTCCAGCGGGTTGGATAGGGGCCTGGCTAGTTCTTGTGACAGCAAATCGCGTCTCTTCCAGGTTTATCCACTCCTAAGCTCGGGCTAAGAACTCATCTACCCTTTTAACTCATTTTCACTGGATTTCTTGTCATAGGTCGCCTCCCACCAGGATTCATGTCCTCATCTCCATGAGCTTGGAGCTATCATCAGCGTCTCTAGCTTGTACTGCAACATTGACAAATCTGCTCAGATATGCTTTCAGGGATTCACCAGGTTGTTGTTTTACATTGGCCAATGAGTCGACCTCTACACGAACTGCCTGTGAAGCTCGGAATGCTCTCTTAAACTCGTAAGACAACTTCTTCCACGATCTTATCGAATGTATTTTGTACTTTTTGAACCACTGTCTGGCAAGTCCGACTAGAGTCGCGGGGAACATGATACATCTTAGATCGAACTCGACATTGTGGGTCGTCATCATTGTATTGAACATCCTGAGGTGGTTGGATGGATTTGTGTTTCCATCAAATGTTGGCATGTTCGGCATCCTGAATCCATTAGGATACGTAGCTGCTGCAATGTTTGGTGCAAAAGATTTGAGCTGCTCATCAGAGTCACAATCATCAATCCTCTTTCTAGATAAGAGCTTCTTCATATACTCCTTCATCAAGGCCAGTCACTCAAGGGTTAGGACCTTGGTCTCTAGGTTAGCTTGGGGTTGTTCAATAGCTCCCATCCTATTGTACGCGTATGATGGGTTGTTTTCCCTCCAAGCTCAAGATTGGTTAGGTGGGGCATTCCCATTGTCGCGTACGATAGACAGACCTCTCTCGTGTCGAGTATAACTCATATCATCATTACAAGTTGGATACCTTTTTTGCGAGCTCAAATGATCACGCAGGTTAGGTTGTGGATCGTACCGAGGACTTTGCGCTGAGCTAAGGTGATTTCTAAGGTCACTCTCAAACCTGCCTCCACGTTGGCTCCCCATCCAGTAGCTTCCATTTGCAAAACTCACAGTCCGCGATTGAGATTGAGGACCTGGATTCTCAGCACGCGTGGGGTGTAAGTATCTACTGACGGGAGAGGATTTCTCCTACTATTCCCACAAGCTGGAGCATTTTGTTGTGGGCGTGGTAGTGTAGGATGTCTAACCGGTGATGGCGGATGCCTTATTGGTGAGGTTATCCTCATTCCATTAGGACAAACTAAATTTTCCTGCCTTTGCTCTACCCCAATGTCACGAGTTCTCTGTGCATGGGGTTCTACTCGCAGCATAGGCGGATTCGCTGGGGCATTTTGTCTCCGTGAACTTGTCATAGCTCACCCTGGTGGGTTGTTATGAGCATTCCTGGGAATTTGTGCGAAAGGCACGAATCTGGGAGTCGCAGTTCTGACTAACCAACTGACATGCTGATGATGATTTTTGTGATGACCAGTGGATTGAGCACTTCGATGGTTTCACTCTAAAGGTACAGAGATCAGAGTGGCGGTCCTGACATAACGACTAGGTTTGGACCGGTTATTCCTATAGGACTTATGAGACCCACTTTGCCTCTTTCCCACATTAATGTCGGTTGCAAGAAGGGGTAACCGAGCCAGAACCTCCTTGATCTGTCTATTTTCCCAAGCGAGATGGCTCCTTAATTGGGCCTTCTCCATCTCAACAACAATTAAATATCCTGGATTAGGATTTGGTGGGAGTGACGCCAAACTCCCAGCGTCATCTTGGCCCACCAGTTGTTTCCCAGGACATTGCTGAACATTTGGGCCCCTTTCAGTGGGAACAACGGTATGATAGGCCTCCTGCCCACCAGGCTGCTCCATTTCATTGTCATGCATCGATCGAGTAAGCACGGTGATGAATGTTTACTGAAACTCGTAAAGCACTAATTTCCTCTCAACGAAAGCACCAAGTTGTTGACACAGTTTTTCGCCAACAGTAGATTAAGAAATATAATAATGATATTAGTGCTTGTTTGTAAATCGTAATGAAATAATAAGAACCCTTTCGTACACACACGAATTTTACGTTGTTCAGTGGTTAAAATCCACCTAGTCCATGAGACAGTATTATTGCTTCTCTCTCACAATTTCTGCTGAGTTTCAGTAATACAAAAAGGCAGTCCCTTTCCCTATCCATTATCCCTGATATTTATAGAGGAATTTCTGGGATAGGTTTGGGTAACCACGTGAATAAACATGGTATACATTTAATACAGATTATTCTCATTTACATTGGGATATTATTTGATAACAGAATAGAATATACTCATGCTATCTCGGATAATAAATGACAAATATTAGTATAGCCTTGGCATTAATGAGCATATAAAGAACCTTCGACTCTCTTGGGATCCCTCAATATGTGTTCTGACAAGATTTCCGCGAGCTGAATATCTTCATCGAGCTGGGGATCCATGGTTGTCTGAACCTTAGCTTGTTTTAACTTCAGTGCACCCAAAGGAGGATTTGGCCACTATAGGTCTCGAGCTAGATCGTTACCCTATGAGGCGACCTGAAAATAACATGAATTTCGTACTGCCAAGTCTCAACTCTTGCTGCTCACATCATTATTAACCAGAGGTTCTACTTGGCTACTTCTTCACATATCCATCTGCCAGCAATACCCCTAGCCGAGTGATTAAACTCGTGCTAATTTTTAGGGTACAACAATGTCAATAATGTTAAGAATGACGTACCTTTAGCATTTTCGCTTTGGTCATATTTTCTATGATAGGATTCAAAGACTAACAAAGGTTGGGCCATTGAGGGATTTCACCTAAGGTGACCTGCCTGTTTATGAATCTAGTCTAGAGGGAAAAATGATGAAGCATCCATTCTCTGTGATAAAAGAAAGGGCCAAAGAACCACTAAGTCTAGTATATTCAAATGTATGGGGACAAATGAATGTTCAAGCAAGGGGTGGTTATGAGTATTTCGTTACATTCATTGACGATTTCTCAAGATACTCATGTAAGTACCTAAAGCATAGGAATTATGAGAATTTGTTAAGAAGTTCAAAGAATTCATTGTTATGGCTTTAAAACCAAATTAGGTAAAATGTTAAAGATCTTGTGATCTAAATTGGGTGGAGGATATTTGGATAATCATAATCAATGTCATTTAATTGAACTTAGAGAATTGTCTAAAGTAACTGCCCCAAGGACTCCGCAACATAATGGTGTTGTTGAGCGGCGTGAATCGCGCATTTATGAAAATGTGTGTTCTATGATAAGCTATTCAACTCTACTGAATTCTTACCTAGGTCTTTTCTGGAGACATTCTACCTAGACCGCATGTGACATTTTTTAAATGTTGTGTCATCTCAAAGCTGTCTCCAAGACACCACTAGAATTATGGAATGGTCGTGAACCTGGTTTACATCATTATGGAATTTGGGGGTGTCCTGCTTATATCCTGAGGAAAAAGTTAGGAAAGCTAGAACAACGAACTAAGGTTTGCTTGTTTGTTGGCTATTCTAAAGGTACTCAGGGTGGTTTGTTCTATAGTTCAGTAGACAAGTAAGTGTTTGGCTCTACAAATGCTACTTTTCTAGATAACGACTACATAATGAATTTCAAGCCTCGTAGCAAAATAGTATTAGATGGAAAAACGATAAACTATTGTTCCATCCTCATCGACGCAAGTCGATGAAAACAAGGTATATTTAAAAACAACTAATCCAAGTAAGAAAGTTACGGTGCCTCGTCATAGTGGGAAGGTTTCTAGGAACTTGGTACCTATGAGATGGATACCGAAACCTACAAGCTGGTTGGGAACACAAGTAACAATGATATGTTGGCCTTTAAACAGGCAATGGGTAGGTTTGAAAGGGATTTTTTACTCGGTACTAGGAAATTGAGTCTAAGAACTCTAAATTTGTCTTAGATCTTGTAGATGCGCCATTAGACTTTAGGCTCATAGGGTGCAAGTAGATCTATAAGAAGAAGAGGGGAGCTGATGGAAAGGTTGAGACATTTAAGGCTCGACTCGTGGTAGAGAGAGAAAGTTGACTTAGAGAAAAAAAATTCTCTGGTAGCCATATTAAAATTCATTTAGTATACTCTTGTCCATAGCCACAACTCTTGATTAAGAGATAAGGCAAATGGACATCAAAGAAGAATTTTTAATGGCTACCTTGATGAGACCATTAACATGGATCAATCATAAGGATTTAAAGTAGTTGGACAAGACACTCGGCAAGATGAGTAGGTCAATCTATGGACTTAAACAAGCTTCGCACTCCTCGAACTTAAGGTTAAATGGAATCATTAAGACCTATGGTTTTGAACAAAATGTAGTTGACCCTTGTGTTTAACAACTTAGGGAAAAAGACATTGTGGTGCTCTTAATCCTTTATGTAGATGATATCTTACTCATTAGAAACAATGTCAATAAACTATCAGACATAAAGAACTGGCTAGAAACGAAATTCCAAATTTCATTGTAGCAAGTCGTGTTCTTGGTATCCAGATCATCAGAAATAACTGAATTTTAAGTGACCTACTTAGATGCAGTGCTTGGGCGTTACTCCGTAACAAATTTTGAGAAAGGATGTTTAGCGTATTGACATGGAATTTATTTTTCTAAGAAGCAATATCCACAGACTCCTAAAGAGAAAGAGAAAAAATGTAATGAATTCCTTATGCATTTGCAATTAGAAGTCTAATGAATGCTATGTTGTGTGCTATGACTGGAGATCTGCTATGGATTGGGAGTCGTGAGCAAGTGCTAGTAAAACCTTGGAAATGAACAATAGATGGAGGTCAGTATCTTTGATGGACTAGAGACTATATGTTAGTCTTTTTAGGTGGATCTTTGAACCTGTTAGGCTACACAGAATCAGATTTTAGACTGATGTTGATGACAGGAAGTCTACTTTTGAAAAAAAAAAAGTGTTTACTCTTGGGGATGGAGCTATGATTTGGAATAGCGATAGATTGTCTGCCATCTCAGTAGTTGTGATTTGGATAAGCGTGAGGCTATCTGCCATTTCATAATCCACCTTGGAGGCTGAGTACATAGTTGTGTCTATGGCGGTTAAGGAAATAGTCTGTCTAAGGAAGTTCTGTATGGATCTCGGTATTATTCCAAAAATGGATAAACCACTTATTTTGTCTAGTGACAATACTGAGGCAATAGCTAATTAGAATGAACCTCGAAGCCACAAAAGAGCAAAGCATATAGAGAGAAAGTACCATATTATCGAGGATGTGTGGCGAAGGCATGATGTCAAGGTGATGAAGATAGCATTAGTAGGACATATTTCATATCCCTTTACAAAGATATAAGCAGAGAACATAATTGTGAAGCATGTAGAATGAATGATTTTGAGAAACATGTCCCAGTTGTTTTAAAAGGGCAAGTGGAAGTTTTTAGGGTTTTATTCCCTTATAAAACCATGTTGGATGTGTGAAGCGATTTTATATTGTCTCTAAAAGTAGTACTAGAAATTATTTAGTTTGACAACCATGTTGCTTGCTTGTTTTATTACATGATTATTGGAATAATACAAACATTTATAAAATCCTGAACATATGGATAGTTACAATTATAGTGACTAGGTAACAATGAATTATAGTTGCAATTATATGTTCAAAAGAACGAGTCCTAAAATTAGATCAGTGCATTGGATTTTCACCGATTAGGCATTCTACAAAATGATCTACTTACACATTCGGGGTGTGAGGTCTTGTCCAAGGCATTGACCAAGTAGATAAGATCGGATGTATTTGGTTATATCGGACTAGGACCGATATTGATTATTGATAAATAAATAAGTATCGTTGTTATCGAATCTAATCAATGTCTAAACGTTGACTATATGTCGAGTCGATCTTAATTCTGAGTGATAATATTATGCTAATTATATTATATAAATCTTTTGACTTGGTTGTTTCTAGCTTACCCTACGGTCTAGCCCATACTTACATCTTCGAGATTTAGTTGTGCAATTGAGTGGGAGTATTATTCATAGATATGAAATCTATAACTTCTCTACGAGAAGTGAAAAGATGATTTCCTTAATTGCTTTGTTCAAAAGGTTAAATGATTGAGATCTCATTTCTGTGATTAAGTTCACAGAAATATCATTTATAAGGAACTTAGTGGGAGTTAAGGATAAAATACTGATGAGGGGTCAAACAGTAATTTTCACCCAGCTCGTTAGTAAGTCATAGATAGATGATTGACTAACTGTAATGGATATAACAATAGATAATGTATTTTTAGTTTAGAAAATACGTTCTATGAATTCAAGTGTCCATTTCTGAGTCTATAGTGGAGTCACAAAGAATTAGTGAGGTAGTGAAATTATTGATAAATAAATTCACAGTAACTTATGGGAGCTTGATTTCATGGATCCATGGTCCCCACATCACTTTTGAGCAAATCATCAAGAATGTCTCAAATAATTGATTTAATTATCAATTAGGATTTTTAAAGTTGACTATATCAATCTTGGAAAATTTTACAAAGATATGAGATTTAGAGAATAAAAGAGAATCTTTAGAATAATTTATTAATATTTATAAATTGATGTCAATATAAATAAATAATATTAAATCAAGTTTCAAATTATAATTAGTTAATTTGAATAAAGATTTAATTAATTAATTAAAAGATAAACAAATAAAAAAAAGTTTTGAATTTAGGCTCAATTGTAATTTAAATTCAAAACAAAGAGATTGGACCCAAGTCTATTTGTGGAAGCCCAAGGCTTTTATTTACTTTTATTATTTTAATTAATTTAAATAAAGCTCATTAAGTTGCCTATATACGGAATATGATATCTAGGGTTTTTATTAGTTAGTCTCAGTTGATTCATTGGGTAAGGGAAAACCTGGACAGTTTGACCCTTTCTTGGCCACTCACTCTCTTCTTCTTCTCTTCTAGATCTCTATCTCATGTGTTGAGAACCACACCACACTAGTTCTAGGTTGATGTAAAGCGCCCTAATCTATTACTTTGTAAAAACGTCACTTATCTTATAAATAATAGAAAAATACCACTTGAAAGATAAACTCGGTGGGGCCTTGATAAAACATGCAAGTTTGGGTCCAATAGTTACAAATAAAAATAAAGTATTCATATGCAATGTATAAAAGAAAATAAAAGTATAAGTCCCACTGGCATATTTGAAACTAAAATCTATAACATAATTTCTTTATATCTCGGCGCTCATATTGATTGTTTATTCGTTCATAGAAAACCTCCACGCCATACACACTCAGACGTTGGAATTCCCCACATCACAAAGCGTGCCAGAGAAAAATCCTATTGATTACTTGAAAGGGGGAAAAGTAAGGGGGTGAGCTAAAAGCCTAGTAAGGAAGTACAACAAAATCAACAAAAAGACAAGAAAGACATGTATGATATAACAAAACAGTTCATAACATCATCATGCTCATATTTCATAATCATATATCACATTTATACAACATAAGCATATTCTTTGTGATCATGGCACCTCTGTTGTCCATGTCACTTCTTGAGGTAATCAGTATAACTGGGCTGGTAAAACCTCCTCTATGAGGTATACAGGATCTCAGGTCCTTGAATAACCTCAGCTCGTCCGCCCTAAGTTACGTGATATCCTTAGTAACTCCTTTGTTGCATTGCATTCAGCACACTAGCAACATTTTCTTTTCATTCATCATACAAACACATATAATCTAGTTCACATCAAAACAAAGAAAATACATGTTGCATCATACTTGCCATAACATATCAAGATAGAATTCTACTTTTCCATATCACTTGGTTTACCATCAAAACATAGCATCATCATTTACATAGCACATTATTTCTTGTAACATACAAGTATTACCATTTCATAGTATAAACATAGAAATTCTCTCTATCTTCCTTACCTCAGGTCTGAGCAAAGAAAAAATGAGAATACGTCACAACGAGCCTATAATCATAACCAAACGTTTGTCTATTAGATTCACGTAAGACTCATGCCCATCATACATACCCCACGTGTGCATGGGTTATGCATACGTGACACAAGTTGCACTACAATTGCAAACATACAATATTTCCACATAAAATCATAAAAGAATAATGCTAATTCTACCTATTAACCCTTCATGGTTACAAAGTAAAAGTCATATATTTGAACAATAGACATATATTTGAACGTAAAAATTCATTTGCATGCAACAAGCATACGTGGGAGCATTCTTAAAATTCAACATTTTAAAACGATAATTCCTACATGCTTATTTCTTGCATCTTCAAATAAAATTCGGCAACATTGTTTATTTACCATTAATTGTTTCTTTAAATCCCAAAATTGGTTATACAAATTTTAATACAACATATTTACTTTATAAAATAATCCATTAAATATTTTTCTAATTTCTCATAAAATAATAATTCCATTTATTATTTAAATAGCATAAAAAAATGTTGACAAAATTGTAGCTATTTAGAATAACTAAATAAGTTTCTTGTTCACTTTTAGAAAATAATTTTACTAATCTCTTAAAAAAACTGTATGTTTATAAATGTGAAAATTCATAAATAAAGTGTGGAAAAATTACATTTTCATATATATCATTTAAGACTTAAATTATTGGGGTGTATGACTTATTCATCTTAAATAAAATATTAATTTTTTCTTAATAACCCAAAGTTTCAACAACTAATAATTTGTATAAAAATCATAAATGAATTTAAACTATAACATTTTCACATTTTAAATAAAAAAGCTGCACATAAATAATAGTGTGGAAAACATATATTTACATTTTAAGACTATCACATTCATCATATACATAGCTTAGGGTTTGATTTATTTGATGCACTAGTTTTACATATCTTATTTAAAATACTTTTCTTACTATTAATAAAAAATTCCAACAACTATTTATTATTAAAATCACAAGCTTGGATTAAAACTATATTTTCTCTCATAAAATATACAAAAAATTTGTATGTATTAATTTGATAAAAAAAAATTATTATCATAAGAAATAAATATGCCATTCTATTTACTTAAAATCAAATACCACTTTGAGAAATCATATGTGCATTTCAAAACATTAATTTACCATTATCATAAAAAAAAATTTTAAAAAAAACAGCAAGCATAGAAAACCACTCTTAATCATGCTTTACAAAAATGCTTAGACCAAATCTTTATATACCAACTAGATCATCATTTGTAAGGGACTTAATACCAATTCTCAAACTTAACAAAATAATCTAACATGTTTCTAATGATTATATGTGACCTCAAATAAAAAAATATAATCAACATGCAATGATAATCTCCCTAGGCCGAAACCCACATGAACAACAACTCATATTTCTTTTGCATTTTTACAAGAATATTTAAAAGACAACATTATCATAACATAGGTCAAACCAAACTTAAGCCCTAGCATGTGTCTATTAGCATTCTTGCATACTTGTTACATAAACCATTAGATTTAAAACAACCATGAAAACATAAATATAAGATCCCATACCTTCATGCATGCCCAAAAATTTCTATTCATGCTTGCCTATATACACCACATGCCCAAGCATACTCAAACACATAAAATCATAGAGCCCACGCACCTAGGCCATATACACTTTATAGCGAACCCTTTAAAGAACTACTCAAACCTAATCAATATGCATATTCCCCTTTATGCTCTTATATACATCAAGAAAGTAAATAACAAAAGAGAAGAATGAACATAGACCAAAACCCTATCCCTTGGCCGAAACTCAAACCATATAACACAAATATACTTTTCAACATATTTCTCATCAAAATCATGGATTCATTTACAAGGACAAGAGTATCCACGACACATATTCATAACCCAAAACCAATATTATAAATCAACATGCTTTTTCCATGAAGACCACTCAAATCAAAAGAACACAACAACACATCAAGTAAAATATAAGGGCACTAGAATCTCTATTACCTCCTTTGATAGAAATCAAAACCCACAAATAACTATGGTCACCCACTTGATTGCTAGCCTCCAACACCTTCTCATCATCACCAAACCATTAGACCAACCAACCCATTAGACCAACCAACCCAAAATCTTATATCAAGCAACATAAGGGACTAGAGAATAAACTTACCCTTGTAGGCTAAAACCCTAGGCCAACTCCTCCCTATGCTCTTGTGAGATTAAATCCTTAAGGTATTCGTAGTCTCCTCTTCCCTTCTTCTTTCCTTATTCTTTTCTTCTCCTTTCTCTTCTTTTCTCCTTCTTCTCTCTAGGTTACGGCAGGCACAATACCAAAATGAGCCTTCAAGCTTTTTTCTTATTTTCTATTTAAATGCCCAAATCACCAAAACCTAACTAAGGAAAATGTAATTATCATTTTCCTTTATTTTCCCTAAATCAAAAATAAAATCAATTAATAATTGTACTCAGCCAATCAAATCTCTTTGACGATTGACAGCACACTAACTTCTCTCTTTCCTTCATTAGCACACCACACTAATAAGGAAAAGTTTAATTTTCGTAGTTCTAGGGTCCTACCACTTGGGACTCAAATTTGACCCTTATTCCTTACGTTTGAGGAAAAATGCTATTTTACGAAAATTGTAAATATTTAATTAACTTTCTAACGATGCCAATTTTGTCTAAATCTAATATCTATAACTCAATATGACTATTTTACTGAGGCTAGGTCCAGGGTTACGGGAATTCAAAAATGACAACTCTATCTCTTCTTACCATTTGTTTCCCACTTGTGTGAACACAAGCCTTCGAGAGTCTTCTCTCTTTATTGTCAATTAAATAAAAACTAAATAATTAATGGGAGAAAGCTCTAAAGCCTTCTACAGCTTTCTCCCATTATTTCCTTTTAATTAAATAAAAACTAAATAACAAATAAAAGGAAAAATCTAGAATAATGCATGGGAAAACTATTGCATGCTGACCATGCAATCATGCACATGCACACACACAAGTGCTAAGGTGCATTTCTAATAATCATGCACCTTGGTACATACAACCAAAATTCATTCACTTACAAATTAAAAAAATTAAATAAAAAATTAACAAAAATAAATTCACATAATTTCTACTAAACAATTCAAACAATTAAAAATAATTTTCTAACACTTAACAATTAATAAAAAAAGTAAAGCACAAAATTAATTAAACTAAAAAAAAAAATTGGTGCGCTACAGTTGAGCATAGGCTTGGTGAGGAAGACGGTGTTGTTGATCTAGTTCAATCTATTGATAATACTCTACTACTGAAAGGAATCAAGAGTTAGAGAGATTAAAGGAATGAGTTGTTCCAGTTTCGCTGCGTGATGTAAGTTTCTTTATTTTACTCTGTTTTGTATTAATTTCATAGGAACATGTTCTAGGAATTTACATGTTTGTTTGATAATATTTAAATTACATAAAAATACACAAAGATCCTGTAATATGTAT
Organism: Humulus lupulus; assembly: GCF_963169125.1. NCBI lineage: Eukaryota > Viridiplantae > Streptophyta > Magnoliopsida > Rosales > Cannabaceae > Humulus > Humulus lupulus. The sequence continues at coordinate 108,396,278 of NC_084800.1, read as the reverse complement.
AACCTACAATATCAATCTTTCATGGAGGTTTCAGGCTGCATTTTAGCAATGCACTGAATATAAAAAGTCTCGGGTCCTTTACAATGTGTGCCCTTTAGATCCTTTACAATGTGTGCCCTAGCCCTATTTAAAGATGGCCGAGAGAAATTAACTTCACTAATGGAAATTTGTTACAATCATTTTTCCTTAATGGGGACTTAAATACATAATAAATGGTAAATTCCAATAGTTAATTTGTTGGTAGGTCCATGCCTATCTCAGTGGGCCCAATACGAGGTACCAGCCTCTACTTTATGGGGCAACACGCTCATGACAGTGTCAAGCGGGTAGCTGCACGATTTCCCATGTCAGGCGGCGTCGTGAGACATCTTGCTTGTCTCTTGTACGACATCAACACCACTATTTTATGCAACAATGAGTGTCAGATGATTGCTTGTGGTCCAGGATTGTTGTACTTGACACCTGGCAATTGTCCTCCACACTTGGAGAATGGATCTCGCAAACCTGAAGGACTCGAGGGTATGAGGCGATCGTGTACCAAGACTTGGAACGACATCTTGGAATATATTCCTTAGGAGGTAGCATTTCTACAGGGACATAGTCTTCCGACAGTGGTGAACTATGATTCAAGGCTGGGCTTTCCTTCTGTGGAACTCAAAACAAGCTCCTAAACTTAATCAACTCTTGTGAAGACGCAATTACTCCTAAATGTGTGTCACGCGTCACATTGCGAAAACACATCTCTTCTATATAATAAGTGTGTAGATAACGGAAATTCTTAGTTTTAACGGTTTTTTATTTTTTAAATGTTAACTTTAACGCAATATTCTTATATTTAACAGAATATTCTTATACTTAACGATGGTTTGTACACACTTAAACTTATATAAAATAAAATAAATAATTAGAAAAATTAAAATAAGATTTTTTTGAGATATTTTACAATAATAATATTTAAAAATAATAAATAATGAAATAAATTAAAATAAGATATTTTACAATAATAATTATTTAAAAATAATAAAATTATACGTTTTATAACTTAAATAAAATTTAATTAAACTTAAACTCACTTAATAGAATAATATCATATTAAACATATAATATAATCTGTTGTCAATTAGCAAAAAATTACTTTTAAAAAAAACTAGCAAAAAACTTAAATTTAAAATCCACGTATAATATTTAATATTACATTAAACATATAATATATAATCTCTTGTTGTCGCTCTCAAATTCAAAAACTAGAACAAACATAAACTTAAATAAAAATAAATAAATGATTTAATTAAAATAAAATATTTATTTGACATTAATATAAATTTAATAAAAATAATTAATAAATTCTATAAATAAAAATAAGTAAACTTGCATTGCAAGTTAATTGTATCTAATACAACAAAATATATTAGAGTTTTGAAGATGAGAAGTTTAGAATAAAAAAATTATAAAATAAATGGGTTGAAAATACTATTTTGGACTATATTTTTTTAAAAAAAATTGAGGTTAAAATCAACAATTCTTATTAAATTTAAATTTTTTTTTTTTTTTTTGTATTTTTCATGAAAAGAATAAACAAGATACATTTAAGATTATCTCTCTTATTCTTCACATTAGAAAACAAGTCTTTCCATTTGATTACATGACACGTGGGGTATAATGATTTGTTCCTGGGCTCACTTTTCGATAAATATACTATAAAATATTATACATTAAAGAAAAAAAAACAAATATCAACGAACAAACCGAATTTAATTAAAAAAATAAAATAAAGGTGGATATTGTGGTGCTTGCCTCGCTTCTTTCCTCTCCACGGATAAGATTCAGGCCAGAGAGACAGAGTCCAAACTCTGTCAGACTCGAAGAAAGCCTAAAGCTTCAAGCTTAGCTTCAATGGCGCTAGGGTTTTAGCAAAATTACAGTTTCTATTTTCTTTTTGAACTTCTGAAACTTTATTTACAAAGTACAATGAATTCTCCAGCATTTTCAAGCGGGAATTACATATCAACATCGGCTTGTAGCTTTTGCTGTGATATTCGTTTCCAGCCTTGTTTGGCTCCCTCTACTGGTTTTCAGCTTAAACGGTGTCGTCCAACCAGTTTGAAGTTCAGCCATGTTCCTAGGTGACCATTTTAACTTTGAACTCTATATATAATAATATTTTCGTATGAGAATGGTTTTTGTGAATGTAGCAGTATATTGTGATTTTGCAGGAAGCGAGTGGTTCTTCGTCGAGTGACCGAGACGCAGACTGAATCAGATAGCGACAATGAAAAGGTACAATATTATGTTGATTAATATATAGTATGAAGCAACTGAAATGTGATTTCGGAGGAACAAAAGGGGGCACCGTTTGATTTTATTATTATTTGTTACTCTTTGATGGATTAAGATTAATTTTTTCTGAAATGATAAGTAAAATGCTCTCTTAAGTTATATGGAATACTCCAGAAGCATTTCTCAAGAAGTTAATCGTTAGTTATTTTTCTGACTAAATAGATAGATATGCGGATTTTGTTAAGATGCAGGCGAGGCCGTGAGACGTAGAACATTGCTTTTTGACCAATGTTTAAATATCTGTAATGGGCAGGAAATGAAAATAAAGAAAAAGTTTCTCTTTCTTACTTATTCAGGAAAATAAAGAAAGTGTTTTAGTAACAAGTTTTGATGAATCTCTTATCATGTAAGATAGTCAAGTTTTATTTCATTTTCATTCCTCTCCAAATCCTTTCTCTTTATAATATATATGTATATATATTTAATTACCGAATTTAGGAGGACGAAGAGCATGTAGACGGACAAGTGCAGCCCCCCACTGATTCCATAGAGCAAAACAACACCCATCTTGACTCTAAGCCGATTGCTTCAGAACAGATAAATGTAAATGATGCGGAAACTATTTTTCAGGTTGGCATTCTGGTAATACTATTTCTATTAGAAAAGTTTTTCTGCAGAGACTTGTGGAACTGCTAATTCTTAGTTTTGTATTTGAGTGATTGTGTTGATAACTTCTAAAGCTTTTCGCATTAATGATTGTTTTCATCAAAGGGGTATAAGCATAAGCAGGGTTTTAAGCATAATTTTAGCCTTGTTTTGGTGGTCAGGGTAGTGATGATGCCCCCCACTGCCGTTGCTCATATATGACATGTAGCACTTAAGCATCGGACAATAACCTAAAGCCTGTTTTTCTGTACTTGGGCATAAATTCAAGTTTTTTGAGGTTGGTAGGGAACTGATCCTACGATCAGCTCTAAGTTGATCGACAGAACTTGTGGAAGTTCTTTTCTTTAGAATGTGAGAAAATATATTTGCTTTTTCGATTGATGTATGACTTTTAACCATTAGTTCCTTTTTCCTCTTGCGTTGAAACAGGATGTTGATAACATAGAAGTAACTAGTGGATCACCTCTGCCAGGTGTGAAGGTGATTATGAGTAGTTATTTTCATTTTAGAGTTCTTCTGTCTCGTGCCTTGGTTTTGACACATTAATTTCTATAACTGTATCAACAGCCACAGCAACTGGATGAATCAATCAGGATTCCTAAGGAAACAATTGAAATACTTAAAAATCAAGTATTTGGTTTTGATACTTTCTTCGTGACAAGCCAGGAGCCATATGAGGTTTGTTGATTATTTTTCTGCATATTTTTAGGGATTATAAAATCTTTCAACTTGAAATGAGTAAAACCACCCTGAAGTGCAATATCATTATAGTATTTTTGGAGGCCTGTTTATGAGCGTAATTGTTACCCTTTGAAAGCAATGGTAAATATGCTGTCAATATGAACTAATTGAGACTTCCATCTATTTGTTCTAGCCATGAATTTTCTATGTCATTTTTTGTTTGACATTATTTTGTTACTTTTTCTAGGTTGGAGTGTTATTTAAAGGAAACCTTCGCGGTGAGCCTGCGAAAAGTTATGAAAAGTTAACAAAGAGAGTGGAGGTAGTAGCCTTTCTAATTCTTTTATTTCCCCAATTTTTGTGGGTTAATTTGGCCTCTTTCCGCGCCTGTTTCCTTTAGTTGATTATAAGAAATACAGGATTGATTCTTATGATATCACTCAATTATTTTCAGGATAAATTTGGGGATCAGTTTAGGATTTTCCTTTTAGTCAATCCTGAGGATGATCGACCTGTTGTAGTTGTAGTTCCTAGAAAGACCTTGCAACCAGAGACAACAGGTGATTTTTATGATCTTTCACATTTTATTTCTCATCAGATTAAATTTTAAGTTCATCCATTGTGTATGCTTATTCTACTCCCTTGCATGAATCATAAATGATTTGTATAATGATCCATTCATTAATGTCTTTGCAGCTGTTCCTGAGTGGTTTGCAGCTGGGGCTTTTGGACTTGTTACAGTGTTTACGTTACTTCTTCGAAATGTTCCTGCATTGCAATCCAACTTATTGTATGAATTCCTTTTCCCATCATATATTTAACCAACCACAACTCTGGTTCATCATCTGTGAACAAGTTGAAAAGCATAGTAAAAAAAAAAGTGCTCTTGTTTAGTCTCCTCCTTAATCTAGACTTTGCTGTGCGTGACATAATATGGAATCTCATAGAATCTTTCATTTCCCCCCTTCATATTTTATATTAGTCTTTGTAAGTGATAGCCTTAACTTCTGTGTGTGTGTTGCACACATATTGTTTAATTTTAGCTAATGTTTTATCCTCTTTGACATGAATATGTTTGTTTCATTATTTTTTATTCATACCATGAAGTTTAATTATGTTGAGATGAAAAAGACCATTTATTTTCAAGTATAAAGCGTGGTTTGCACACGTGGTATAAAAACATTACATTTCTATATTAGTTCATGTCCAAAAGGATATTGCATCTTTTTGATGATATTATTAAATATCCCAGATCAATTTTTGACAATCTTGACCTGTTGAAGAATGGAGCACCTGGAGCCCTTGTAACAGCACTTATTCTGGGAGTGCACGAACTTGGCCACATTTTAGCGGCAAAAAGCTGCGGTGTTAAGCTTGGGGTGCCATATTTTGTGCCCAGTTGGCAGGTGTAATTTTTCGTGCAACTATTTTGTTTTCTCTCATAAATGTGAGAAGTAATTCCTGCTTTGGATTAACATCTAGTGGTTGATTGTGAGGTGAGGAAATTATAACGAGCTGTTTTGGTGGCAGATAGGCTCTTTTGGGACAATTACAAGGATTATAAATATTGTACCCAAGCGTGAAGATCTACTGAAAGTAGCAGCAGCTGGGCCTTTGGCTGGATTTTCCTTGGGTCTTGTTCTTTTGCTTTTAGGATTTGTCTTACCACCTAGTGATGGTATTGGTGTTGTTGTTGATGCTTCTGTATTTCACGAGTCCCTTCTTGCTGGGGGTATCGGTAAGCACTTCAATTTTCGATGTACTGTATGGAGAGAAAATTCTTAATTTATATGTTTCCAAATCTTTATTGACTTCTAGTAATGGTGCATCTCAATAGTTATTGCAATCATCAAATCTGATCATCTAACAATCATGTTCTTCTGCCCAACATATTGTATTTCAGCAACTAATCTTTTTGTTTATTGGAGATGCACAGTAGTGACTGTTTTTGTCATATCTCCTTTTAGCAAAGCTTCTACTTGGTGATGTGCTCAAAGAAGGCACCCCAATATCTGTTAACCCTCTTGTAATATGGGCATGGGCCGGACTACTCATCAATGCTATCAACAGCATCCCTGCAGGAGAGCTTGATGGGGGAAGAATTTCTTTTGCTATTTGGGGAAGAAAGGTATGCCTTTTAAACTAATTATAATTCAAACTCGAAAAGACACTGAGACATAGTCCCAACAGTTTTAACTTGCTTTTGTAATTTGACAGAATTCAGTTCGCCTTACTGGGGCTTCAATTGCACTACTGGGACTGTCTGCAATCGTAAATGATGTGGCTTTCTATTGGGTTGTTCTGATATTCTTTTTACAGAGGGGACCAATTGCTCCGCTCTCTGAGGAAATAACCGATCCTGATAGAAAGTATGTTGCTCTTGGGATTTTAGTTTTGGTGTTAGGATTACTAGTGTGTTTACCATACCCCTTTCCCTTCATGGAAGATGCTGTCATAAGTTTCTAAGAGCACAACACAAACCTTGTAGATTTCAGGACACTTTGATAGAATTAGTGTCCATTTTGGATTAAGGATGGTTCAAGAGGAAATGGCTTGAATAGAAGTTCATATGTACATCATAAATATACACAGCATAGATAATTCAGATGAATAAAATGTGCTTATTTTGTCAATGGAATAATGTGTATATTCTATTCTTATTTTCATGTCAAAAACCATTCTCAACTCTCCAGGAAATAAAGTTGCCTCGTTTCACACTTATTTTCTGTATTCCTTGCTTCAAGAACAGAGGAAACTTCGGTTTAAATCCGAACCAAATGCGAAACAATTCTGTCATTGAAATATTAAGTCTCTTTGGAGTAAAAAAGGATGTTGAACTACAATGATGAGAGAAGGAACAAATAAGAAATGTTGACGTAATAATTTTGCACTGATTATTATATCAAAGAGATCCACGTTAATTACAGATCTTCCTATGTATTTTGGTGAAGTTTGAAGACTCTACGGACTCCAATAATAATAAAATGATATTCTTCTGGTTCATGTTTTCCATATTAACCATTTTCTAAAGGGAAATCTACAAAAATGCACTAAAAGTTAAAAAAAATATGAAAAATACGGTATATTACAAAAATACGGAATTTTTGGATAAAAACACGGAGTGGCAAAAGTGTAAATACGGAATGGCTTTTAAATCTTAAATAAAAGCAGTAAAATACAATTTTTTGTGATCAACGTTTACAAACTTGTAAATATCTGTTACAAAATTGTAAATATCTTTTACGTGTTTGTAAATAATATTTACAAAAATTAGTTTTATAATTATATTATTTTGTACATAAAACTTACGAACAAAATCATAACTAATTTTTTTATTTTTGTAACAATAGTTTACAAATTTAGTTTCATAACTGGAAATATATTTTTGTAACTAACATTTACAAAAATAATTTATAGTTAAGAAATCGTAACCAAAATTTACATAAAAATATTATAATTTTCCATATGTTACAATATTGTACCAAAAAATTACAGTAAACATTAAATTTATATTATACAACTTAAAAAAATAAATTTAAGATATTCATTATTTATAAAACACTTTATTATATATATATTTATATAAAAATACAGTTAGAGAGTAATGAATTACAATAATTTTATATACAAATTTACATTTTTGTAACAACAATTTGCAAAATTAATTTCACAATCAAGAAGTTTATTTTTGTAACTAACATTTACATAAATATTTATAAATTTATTAAACATGATTGTTACAAAAATTTAGAAAATTAATTTTTTAACTTTAAAATATATTTTTACAACAAAGCTTAAACTTTGACTAGATTAAGATTTTAGTTTAACATTGAGTGTTGAGATTTGACTTGCTATGATTTTCAAAATAATATAACATTTTTTATCACTATCTCTCCTACTACTATTAATATATGTTACAAAAATTTATGAATATATATATATAATAAAATTGAAAGATCATTTATATCAATTTAAATAAAAATAGGACTATAAAAAAATTAAATATAAAAAGTAATATTAAGGGAGAAAAAAAAGAGTGAAAAATGACATATTTAATTAGAAATTTTATGTATGATACTAAGATAATAAAATAAAAAAAGTAGAAGATAGTTGATATTATTATTATTAGCACACTAAAAATGTGTATGAATTAATTAATGAAGAGAAAAAGATAAAAAAAATAAAACTAAAGTACAGAGAATAGAAAGAAAATAGTAAAATATTATCATATATATATAAATATTCTTTTTTCAGTTTAAAAATTGTGTGTCTAAGATTTATAATTATAATTGTATAAATATATATATATATGTAAATATCTATTTATATATATATAATATGCATAATTGTAGAGGTGTTTTAGCCTGAAAGTTAATACCGTAAATTTGAAAGTTAATACCGTAAATTTATAATTATTTTATATAACCGTATATTTAGATTTTTTTGTTTAAACACCGTACATTTTGTAATTATCCCTTTTCTAAATGCCACGAAATTAGTTAAAGGTGTTCAAACTTCAAACCAATGATGGACCATCAAACTGACAACTTTATCTGTCACTCTCGGAGTAACATCAAACACTGCATGCTTAGGCCATCTCCAACCCATTACCCCATTATGGTGTTGCACCAACACCAAAACTAAAGAATCTTAACACCATATTTTTTTTCCATTCCAATCACAACACCAAAAATTACACCAAAAAATATATTATTTATTATTATATTATTTTTTAATAAAAATAGAATATTCTTTTTATTATTTTATCATTTATTTATTTAATTAATCAATTAAGTAAAAATGTCATTATTAATTACATGAAACTTATTTCATAAATATTAAAACTTGAAAATTATAATAACACATTACATTTTCCTATTTAAATATTACACTACTAAAATAAAATATATTCAATTAACCCTAAAACATAACACACTCTTGAAATATTAATTAAATTAAACTAATTTTCTGATACTATATTCGTCCCACAAGTGTTTAATTAATGCATTTCGAAGTGCAATGTGAGCATCCTTATCTTTGATTTTTCTATGTCGAGCTAGAAATTCTTGAAATCGAGCATCGTCATTACCCACCATCTCAACTTCTGGATCTGGCACTTCGAACCGTTCTTCAATGGGTGCATTAAAGTCACGTTCATCTTCTATTATCATATTATGCATAATAATACATGAAGTCATTATATCATGTAATATCCTCTTATTCCATAGACGCGATGGTCCTGCCACAATGGCAAATCTTGATTGTAATACTCCAAACGCACGTTCTACATCTTTTCTACATGCTTCTTGTTTTCGAGCAAAAAATTGTTTCTTCGGGTCACGTGGCTCACGAATGGTTTGAACGATAGTAGACCATTTTGGATATATACCGTCGGCTAAATAATAACCCATATTATACTCTTTCCCTTTAATGACATAATTAGCGGGTGGAGAAACACCCGCAGCAAGATCAGCAAAAAGATGGGACGCCTCCAACACGTTAATATCATTGTTAGATCCAGGTAGACCAAAATATGCATGCCATATCCAAAGATCATAGTCAGCTACAGCTTCAAGAATAATAGTCGGAGATCCACTACGACCAGCGTATTGTCCTCCCCAAGCCGTAGGACAATTTTTCCATTTCCAATGCATACAATCTAAACTACCCAACATTCCTGGAAAACCTCGACTTTCACCAATGTGTAGTAGCCTTGCAACATCATCAGCGTTAGGTGATCGGAGATAGCGGGCTCCAAAGACCTCGACAACAGCACGACAAAATCGTTTCAAACTTTCCAAAGCAGTAGATTCTCCTATTTTGATGTACTCGTCGGTAGCATCTACCGGTACACCATATGCCAACATTCGAAATACGGCTGTTACTTTTTGTAGACCCGATAACCCAAGCTTACCGAGTCCATCTCTTCGTTGGACGAAGTAATTGTCATGCCTTTGTACAACATCATAAATATGAAGGAATAAAGCACGACTCATTCGGAATCTTCGGCGAAACATCGAGGCAGAAAATCGAGGGTTCTCTGCAAAATAGTCGTTGAAGAGATTGCGATCAGCATTTTCTCGGTCACGGTTGACTACTGTATGACCAGGAATTGAGCCCCTGTGTGACCCTTCGTTATTTTGATGTTGAGCGATGCAAAAATTGTTGTTAGCAGTAATTTGACATACCACTTGTTTTTCTAGATCATCATAATAATCATCATCATCTGAAGAAGAAGAAGACGATGCCAAATAAGATGAACTACCATAATGAGAATTCATCTTTAGTCGTATGTGTAGTTGGTCTACATTAAGCCAATGTTTTATAGTGTAGATATTCACTATCTTCAGATTTCAAATTATTTTGTCTTAAGAAAAGATACTCATAACATTGTATTGTCACATCGTATTTTGTCTTCAGATTTCAAATTATTTTGTCTTAAGAAAAGATACCCGTAGCATTGTATTGTCACATCATATTTTGTCTTCAGATTTCAAATTATTTTGTCTTAAGAAAAGATACCCGTAGCATTGTATTGTCACATCATATTTTGTCTTCAGATTTCAAATTATTTTGTCTTAAGAAAAGATACCCGTAGCATTGTATTGTCACATCATATTTTGTCTTCAGAAAAGATACCCTTAGCATTGTATTGTCACATCATATTTTGTCTTCAGAAAAGATACCCGTAGCATTGTATTGTCACATCGTATTTTGTCTTCAGATTTCAAATTATTTTGTCTTAAGAAAAGATACCCGTAGCATTGTATTGTCACATCATATTTTTTCTTCAGATTTCAAATTATTTTGTCTTAAGAAAAGATACCCGTAGCATTGTATTGTCACATCATATTTTGTCTTCAGAAAAGATACCCGTAGCATTGTATTGTCACATCGTATTTTGTCTTCAGATTTCAAATTATTTTGTCTTAAGAAATCTAGCTTCAACATCCCTATATAATGACATATTTTTCACATAAGATGACCACACCTCTTCAACATAGTTCTAAACCAACTTCTTTCTCTTTCAAAATGACTTCAATTCGAACTTCTTCATACTCAATTGAAGAAGATGTGCACTTGTGTCATGTGTATCTTGACATTTCTCAAAATCCAATCATAGGAATTAACCAATCCAGAGATCAGATGTGGGCAAGAGTTGAATTAGCATATCACTCTGGGCAGTTTAGTAGTCAACCTCGACCGAGAAGATCTTTGCAAACTCGAATGACGACCATTCTTGCGGAAATTTCAAAATTGAGGGGATGCGTCAACCAAATTGAAAATAAAAATCCAAGTGGTGCTTCTCAAGAAGATATTGTGAGTATATATTGTTATAGTTTATTTTTAGTTAGTAACTTATTTTTAATTTTATTGACAATATTTATTTATTATTCAATAGTTAAATCAAGCGAAGATGCTATTAGCACAAGATCCAAAGTACATAAGAGGGTTCAAATTTGCTCATGTGTGGTCCATTCTTAAAGATTGTGAGAAATTTACAAATGACAACACCAATTCACCAGCTAGATTCCAACAACAACGTCGTAGTTTCAATTCCCCCCAATCTTGTTCTTCTGGCTTCGAATCACCGACATCAGCACCCACCGGTATGAGTTCATTTGATCTTAATATGAATGAGGAGGAAGTTCCTATTAATTTATCTAAAAGACCTATCGGTGTGAAAAAAGCAAAAGGAAAACAAAAAAGTGATGAACAATTTAAGAAATTAATGGAACAAAGTCAAAAACTTGTTAACGTTATAGAAAAGGGTAACTTTGAAAGAAATGAACTTCTGAGACAAAAGGTTGATGTGGCTAGAATGAGAGAAGAGAATAAAATTTTATTTATGGATATGAATTCTATATCCGATCCAGAGTTTCGCCAATTTATTCAAAGCGAAATGAGAAAAATTTATAGATCAAGAGCACAAACATCCGAACATGGAGAACAAGGAGAAGGATCTCAATATCAGGGATCTCAATATCGAGCATCTCAGTTCCAAAGATCTCAATATGAAGAAGAACACAGAGAAGGAGCTGAAGATGAACATCAACGATCTCAAAATCCTTCACAAGATTATAGTCAATATTATGACTATCTTGGCGGAACTGGGAATAATTTTTAAAATTATTAGAAGTATGTCTTAGTTTGTCTTGTGTTCTATATATATATATTTATTGTTTTCCATTTTATGTTTGGTGTATTTGATTTTAATATTATAATGTAAGTTTGAAATATTTTAATTATATTTTGTATATTTAATCAATTTCAATGTTAATTTTATTTTCTTATAGTGTAGAGTAAGAATTTTCACACAAATTAAAATAAATTATATAAAAAATTAATTATGAAATATTTGAAATTTTATTTAAAAAATTAAATTATATGTGTATTTATAATTTAAAAAACCCAACATAAAATATAAACCCAAATAATACTCACATGTTTATATATATAAATATATATATATGATATAAATATATTTATTTTAATAAAAAAAATATATATATATATATATATACCGTGTGAACAGTGCACGGCATATATGCCGTGTCACTGTTCATCAACTGGTAAATGCATACACTTTTGGAGTTGGGTTGGAGAGAGATTTGTACTCTCCACGGCATATATTGCCGTAATGGAGTGGGATTGGAGATGGCCTTACAAATGTATATTTTATTTTATTTTATTTTATTATGTGTAAAGTTATAGATGTGCTAGGCAATGACGGAGCTAGGGGAACATACTTTTGACTCTCTCTTTATTAATTTTTTTTTGGTCCCCTCTATGTTTTATTCATGGCTCTATCATTGGTACTAGGTGTGAACAACAACAGTCATCTGGATAAATTTCTTTCTTTTTTTTAGGGGACCCAGATAAATACTTTTAATTTTACAAATTTTTTATTAGTTTTATGTTATATTATTCGTAATTATACAATGATAGATTAAATAAATATGACAAAATGAGTTTGTAACATAATTTGAGAGTTACATATAAGTGAGACAAATGTGTGTGTCCAAATCTATAACATACTTTTGGGAGTTACACATCTTACAAAATCAGTAACCATTTGTAACCTCCAAAAGATCATCTATTAATGTGTAAAATAAGAGTTACACATTTCCAAATTGAATTTCATGATCTATTATGTTGAATAGTTGTTTGATATAGGATTTTGACTGTCATTAGGTGTATGGAAGTTACAAAATAAAAAGGGAAAGAGTTGGGACGTTTTTGTGGCAAAGTGCATTAATTGGGAGGTTACAAGCACTCTACGCTACGACCTAGAGTATCCGAGGCCGCGGCCTAGGACGTTGACAACCAAATTTTGTTATTGTATTTTCAATAATTTGAACGTTTGGAACACTTCAAGTGACTCTCAAGTCTTCTCTTTAATTCCATAAACACTCAATCTAACATTGGTAACAATGAAGGAGGTTGGTAAAATTTGAATTTCAAAGGGGGTCTCAAAACACTATAAATAAAAATCATTTGATTACTTGTGAATAAGATTTTTCCATCCATTTTAGCATTTGGCTGGAAAAAAAATAAGACTTGATAATTCCAAAGCACTATTTCCTAAACTTTGAGAGTTCATTAGTGTTAAGAGAATATAGAGAAATAAACTTTTGGACAAAAGTTTCAAACCTTGTTCAAGACTAGTGATCCTCGCTACTCTTCACTTTGGTAGTGTGAGTAAGAGTTTATTTTCTTCATTCATCCTTATTTCTATTGTGTTTATTTGTAGATCATTGTCTTGAGTTGTATTCTCTCTTAATTATTCTACTTTATCTACATTTATTTGTATTTTCAAGTATTGAGTTGTAACTTTATTTTATCAATCTTGTTGTCCAATTGTATTCATGTCTTGAGTTGTAATTTTAGTTTCTATTATTCCATTGAATTTATAATATTCTTTAACAATCAAAAGCTTATTTATCTTGTTTCAATGGAAGGAGAAATTATCAAGATCATGAACCAAGACCTAGTGAGATTGGATAAGTTTGATGGATCCAATTTCATTAGGTGGCAAGACAATGAGAGATTTCTTTTGAATACACTCAAGATAACCTACATAATTGAGTCAACATTGGCACCTAACCGAGCCATCTGGCAAGGATACTCCCGAGGTGGTAGAGAAAAATAAAGAAAAGCGAGGAGGATAATCTTCTATGTATGGGTCATATCCTTAATGCTCTATCCGATAGGCTCTATGACCTCTAAACAAATACCAAATCTGCAAAGGAGATTTGGAATGCCTTAGAGAGTAAGCACAAGGTCGAAGAAGAAGGTATAAGGAATTTTTAATTTCTCAATATTTTGGATTTTCTTTCATTGATGAGAAAACACTTCTACCTCAAATTAATGAATTGCAAGTGATAGTGAAAAAATTGAAAATTCTCAAGATTAAGCTTCCAGAAACTTTTCAAGTTGGTGCCATAGTTGCAAAACTACCATCAACTTGGAAAAGGATCTCATAAAAGAATCCTTCATAAAAATGAGGATTACACTTTGTAAGAGATCCAAAAACACATTCAAATTGAAGAGGAATCAAGGCTCAGAGACAAGGGTGTGAATTAGTCTAAAGATGAGACTTCCAAGGCCAATGCGGTCTCACACAAGCATCCCAAAGGCAACAACAACAAAAAGGGTAGTGTGAACCCTATAGGACCAAAGAAAGATCATGGAAAATTCAAAGACGTGAGAGTTCATTGTTTTGTTTGTTGAAAATCTGGGCATTATGCTAGAGTGTGTAGGCACTGAAAGGATCGACAAGAGAATGAGGTAAATGCTATTGGAGAGAATGAAGAGATCATAGCATGATTACTATGTTTGTGTGTCTTGTTGGGAAATGGTTATTTTGTGTAATGACCTATAATAAAGCTTGTACTTTTGAGAGCTATCAATAAAATCAAAGTTTTATTTTATGATAATTCTTTATTTTGTTATGAGATTCATTATTTAAATATTGTGATATGAGAAATTTGTGTGAGATGTTAACAAAGTTTCAAGATGAACTTGTTAACAAAATATAAATAATGGGTAAGAGTATTGTCCTATTATTCTATGATTGTGATTATTTGTTTGAGAAATTTTTACATTGTATTTGTGTTTACATATTTCATCTTGTGAAAGCAAGCCAAGTGAATGTTACTTTCAAATAGGTGTGTCTTGATTTTGCAAATAAATGAGTCAAAATAAACTAACATTGAGGTTTTGTTTCTTTTGACCTATTGTGAAATTATCATGTGGTTTAAGGACTTATGATGAATTTCGGGAATTATAAGTCTAGTATTATCTTGGAGGATAATGTAAAAGATTTAATAGAAATGAATAGATTTCTATTTTTAGGTGATACTTTATTATCATTCTATGATAAATGTGGGGGTGATGCTCTAAAATTATTCAATTTATTTTGAGAAATGATTGATTAATTTTGTCATCTTATTAAAATGTATACATACAAGTTATGTGATTTGGAATTTCATATTCTAAATTATTTTAGCATTATGTATAATATGAGCAATCTAGACATGTTTGATGTCTAAGGTTAATTTTATGAGATATTTGATTAAAAAATTAATCAATTTTGACAATAAATGGAGTTATATAAACAATGAGGTTTCTAAATTCAATATTATCTTAAGAATTAAAGTGTTAAAATAATGGGTGTGTTGACTATGGTCAAACTCACTATTTTAAAAAAGATGTAACTATTTTATTCAAACTATAGCTAGCACAAAGTTTGAATAAAATAACGAGAGATGCATGCATAATAAAAGAATATAATTCAAAATGGAATCATTCTACATCTCAAAGGATGAGACTTATACTCCCTAAAGAGATTCACAGTTGATAGTAACTTATCTTAATACTAGTTACTCAAAATAATGTTAGGTTCAATAGGTAATAACAAGTCAACTATGTGAATATGTATAGTACTTAAAAATTGTCCCACTTTAGATATAAGTACTACGTGTTACTAATTGGAGGGTTAAAACCGAAATGTTTTTTTCTAATGGATTTAGCATTGAGATGACAAGTATCTTAAGACTAACAAGATACTATAAAAAGTTTTACCTATATGGACTTAGGGGTGGTGACGCCTCTCATGAGAATTGGGAGCTCATTCTCAATAAATTCCATGAATGGAATGCACACATGGGCATTCATGGTGTAAAGCGAGCATAGCAAATGTGTGTGTATTATCATCAGTTTGTTATAAAAAACTAGTGGTTCAATGTTTTAGCAACCAAAATTTCAACAAACTTTGTGATAATCACACTAAGGAAAAAATCAAGTTGAAAGACATTTTACTTTCTGCATTAATGCAATGGTTTCTATAGAGAGGGTAATTATTTAATCAAGGGGGAGAATATTATATTCTTAATATAATGTTTGATCGATTGAATAAGTGTTATAAAATAAGCATTATTTAATCTCGTGGGGGAATGTTATATTATTTATAATAATATAATGTTAGAATAAATAAAGTGACAAAACAAGTTTGTCACATTTTGTAACATAGCTTGAGAGTTTGAATATTACAATTTTTACGCAAAATTTCGACCTTAAATCAATCATACAACTCAACCATACCAACCTAGCATCAAATTATACCCCTAATTACCAATTCAAAAACTAGGGCTAGAATTTTCATTTTTCCCAATTCCAAAAATTCAAACTCAATTTCTTATTTCCAATTCAAATAAAAGGCTTAGGTTAGTTAGTAAACAAGTTTCTATCATCACTATGCCCACCTAAACAACCTAGGGTCACCCAATTTTGAAATCAAGCTAAAACCCCCAAAATTTCATCAAGAACAAAGAAGAATTAGTGAAGAACAGAGAAGAGAAATTCATACCTCTCTGAATTTTGAAACTCCTTAGGTTGATGGTGACTTTAGCAGCTCCTAGTCCCACTTATATCCTTGAATTCTCTCCTAAAAATCCCCAAAATTGATGATCTTGAACTTAGCCTCAAAGCTTGTTGTTTGAATGAGTTTGAAGAAGAGAATAGAGGAAGAGAGAAAGAGAAAACGTGAGAATGAGGAAAAAATATCAAGTTTTGGTCTCTTTTATCTAATTATGTGATCAAATGACCATTTTCCCCCTCCCACTTCACTAACCTTTAGCTAGCCTCAAGGGCAATTTGGTCATTTTGCTCAAAATTATAACTATCCCACTAATCTCCAATTATTCAATAATGCCCATCAAACATAAATATTTCATCACTTAATTTTATTTCACCCATATCCTCAAAATGTGAAAATTCCCGAAATACCCCTAGGCTCGACCTAAGCCAGGTATTTTTCCCGTTGTGACTTTTCCGCTATATCACTTGAAAGGATCCACTCTTGCCGAAAGTAACACACATCCACATAATAATGTGTCACAATGCACATATCACATAAATTTTACAAATATACCCTCAACAGGTCAAAATTACGAAAATGCATCTTTTTGTCAAAAGCAAGTCGTTAAACACATTTAGTGCACATAATCAAGCATAATCAATTATATAATAACATAATTCCTCAACAATTCCACTCGTGCCTTCTTGAAATGCTATTTAAGGTACTAAACCTCATTAGGAGCTATTAAACAATAGTTAATTAGTGTTATAATTAATTATATTCAGTTAATTCTGTTTTTCTGTTATTGGACCTTATGGTCTTTCGGGTCCATTTTCACTGTTCAAGCTCACCATATATAACTGAGCTTTGTATCATTTTTTTCAGCTTAAGAAATACAATTACATTTTACAAATTCCTTCAAAGCTCATTGTCTTTCATGGTATCAGAGCATTAACATCTCCTTAATGACATCGGTCCAAAGTATTACAACTTTGAATGAAGATTCTCAGCCGATTACTCCTACAACTGAATTGGTTACTACTCCATTGGTTAATCCAGTGGCTTTGGCGATTATAGAGCTTCCAGCACTCCCTAGCCTTCCATCGATAAATTAGCCTCTAGCTGTTAAGCTAGATGACAATAATTTCTTAGTCTGGAAAAATCAATTGTTGAACATAGCTATAGAGAATGGACTTGAAGACATTTTAGATGGGTCTCGTCCCTTTCCACCTTGGATAACTGGGTCTCAACTAGCACATGTTAATCCTACTCGTACTTCATGGAAAAGGTATAATCGCTTACTTATGAGTTGAATTTACGCATCTGTCTCTGAAAATATGTTGGGTCAACTGGTCAGTTATAGAACTTCTTCAGAAATTTTGTTACCTTTGGAACAGCTGTCTTCCACTGCATCTTGGGCTCGGATCTAATAGATCCGCACTTTGTTACAAAAAATTAAAAATGAGGGCCTCACTGCGATTGCTTATGTCTAAAAGTTTTGTAGCATCTGCAACTTTTTTGCCGCGATTGGAGAGCCTGTAAGTTACAAGGATTAGCTTCATTACTTCTTAACCGGGTTGGGGGAAAAGTATAATGCTTTTGTTACATCCTTGCAAAATCAGTCAGATCGTTCATGTTACATCCCAAATTACCTAATAAGGCTTAGGGCCTTGATTAGGGGGCCAGGATGGAAAATTATGTGATCTAATTATGAAATATGTGTTTATGCGATATATATGTGTATCATTATATGATTACGTGAGTTATATTATAATATGAATAGATATGCATGTTTAGATGTATTAAATATGCATGTGGGCCCGTTTCTTATTGAAGGGAAATTTTCGTAATTTGGCCCGTCACGGGTATATTTGGCATATATGTGATATATGTGTGAGGCCACATTATTATGTGGATATATTTGGGTTACTCGACATGAGGCGATCCTAGGGAGAAAGTTAGTGGGAAAGTCACAGCGTGACCAATACCCGACCCAGGGTGAGTCAATGGGCATTTTGGGTATTTAGTGCATTACCGGGATATCGGGTAATGAGAGTAAATATTCGAGGATATATTCGGAGTTAGTGAGATTAGGAGGGAATTTAAGGGATTTTGACCATTTTACCCTCCGGGACGTTTTTGGGTACCCCGAACCGCTTTGTTATTCCCATTATCTAGTAAGCACAGGGGAAGCCTTTATTCGCTCGTTATTGGCGAGATTCTTTATTATGGTTGTCACTAGGTTATCGCTAGGGGCTCGTAACTGGGATTGTAATGTCCCAAAATCCCTAATGTGGCTTAATGCTTGGATTAGGGGGCCAGGAGGGCCATAATTGATTTATTATTCCATTATGTGATTAAATGCATTACTATGTGAAATGTATGATGATAATTGTATTTCTATATATTTATGTGCATGTCTATGATTTATGGATGAGACCACATTATAATGTGGATTTGTTCAAGCTATTCGGCATGAGACGATCTTAGAATGTAAATTAGCGGTTTGGTCATAACGAGATTAATTTCTGGGCTCGGGGTGAGCCTAGAGGTAATTTGATGCTTAGTACATTACTGGGAATGAACGGGTAATGGAATATGATTTAATTATTATTTGAGAATATTGAGAATACCGAGAATTGGAGGACGTTAATTATAATTAGCGGGATAAGTGGGAAATGATTGTTTTGCCCTTGGGTGGTTGTTTAGGAGTTAAATGGGCTTAGGGGCATTTTGGTATTTTGACCATGGGATAGATTTAAGTGGCTAGTTGTAGAATATTTCAGCAGCTAAAACAGAGCCTCTTTCCTTCTACTTCTCGATCATCTCTCTTTTTCTCCTTTCCTTTGGAATTTTGAAGCTTAACCTAAGGATTCAAGCTAGGAGATTAAGGTTTGGAGACTTAGGACCTTAGTTCAACCATTGAAGGGGATTCAATTATGAGTTTAAGGTAAGATTTCAGTTCAAGTTCCTGGTTTTTTTTTGCTTTGTTTTTCAGTTGGTTTTTAGTTGATATTTTGGATTGAGTAGTTGGGAATTTGATGAGGTTTTAAGTGTTATAAAGCTTAGGTTTTGTTGGATGAATGATGAATATGTTGTGGTAATGCTTGGCTGTGATTTTGAGATTTAATTGGTGAAGATTTTGGCTGGTTTGGATTGAGAAAATGGGCAGGGGAGCTGGGTTCGTTGGGTCAAGTCATAACCAAGTTCATGCAAGTCGCGACTTGGACCCAAGCAAGAGCCTCCCCTGGGATCTTTTAGGTAGGCGCGCCACGACTCACTAGGCTAAGTCACGGCACGCCCTTGGTACCCCAGACAGATTACTCTCTGTCTTGGGGGCGCGTCGCGACTCTCTAGGCCAAGTCGTGGCCTGTCTTTTCCTTTTGTACCAGGGAGGAGTTTTTCAAGGGTTTAGGCTCGGGGTTTCATTTCCTAAGGCTCGGGACCAAATCTACTAACCGTTTTAGTATGATTTGAGGCCCCGGGAGCGAGGTTTTAGATTATGAACCTTTTATTATTTATTTTTATTGATGGGATTTCATATTGGTTATGACTAGGTGACTGCTAAGGAACTTAAGGACTGATAAGGTCGTTCTTTTATTATTTCTCCCTTGAACCAGAGGTAAGAAAATTGCACCCAGTATGTGACATGCATGGTTATTGATGAATCATGTTGAGTGCTCTATATATTGACATTGATTGCATAGTAAATGCATAGCAGTTTTGCTTATCTGTGTATGAAAATGATTTATTAGTCAGAGAACGACAATGGTGTTTATTATTGATCCTGAAGCTGTGACTTATCAGTCAACTTCAGTGATGATATGAGCACAGGTCGTATGGTATTGGCTTAAGAGTCAAGAACGACCTTAATGTGTTTAACATAGGCCAAAATGATTAGATCTAATCGCCATGAGCATAAAATTCTTGACCGACTCTAAGTTCGATGAAATCTAAAAGCGCTTGTCAAGTCTAAAGACTAGTTACATAGAGCCAGAGCCAAAGGGCTCGGGTGACTGAATGTCACATGGCTTAGGGTGCATAGCCCTAGAGATAGACTTATTAGTCATCTATCCAGGGCAGCGGGCCCCAGAATGATCCTATGCTCATTTATTTGTAATTGTATGCATGCATGAGTAGGTTATGTTAGGGTTTTATTCCCTAATTAAAACTCAATTTCTTTGTAATCTCATTTATTATCAATAATAGAATAGACATTTTTTTTTGACTTGGTCAATCACTTTGCTCACATGTTTTATTTTCATGATTATTTGTTTGATATAAATTTCAATTAAATCCCGAGCATATAGCTAATCGTATTTATAGTAACTTAATTACAGTGGAACATAAATATGATTATATGTTCAAAAATAAGTTAGTCCTAAGATTAGTCAGTGCACAGGATTTACACTGACTTGCCAATCTACGATATGATCTACTTACACATTGTAGTGTTATGTTCTTTCCAGAACATTAGCAAAGTAGATAAGATCGAATGTATTTGTTACATCAGAATGGAACAATATTGAAAATTGATAAGATAAGTAAACATACCGTTATTATCTATTCTAGTCATATCATATAGTTCACCAAAGGTCAATTCAATCTCAATTTTGAGTGGTTAGTATTCAAACTAATTGTATTATTTGAATTCTTTGACTTGTTCATTACCAGCTTACCCTATGGACTAGCCCATACTTACATCTTGGGAACTCGGTAGTATAATTGAGTGGGAATGTTAATCATAGATTTGAACATCTATAGCTTCTAATGAAGAAGTAAAACGATGGTTTCCTTTTAGTTTGGTTCAATGTGTTAAATTATATATATCTCATTTCAGTAATTAAATTAGTTTACTGAAATATCATTTACAAGGAACTAAGTGTTTTAAGGATAAAATACAATGATGGGTAAAATGGTGTTTTAGTCCCATCTCATTGTAGACCGTCTATATAGGATTGAGTGACAATTATGGTTGTAACAATGGATAATAAATAGCATATCTATATTTGTTATAGAGCGTTCTATGAATTCAAGAGTGCAATTCCGAGTCTTTAGTGGAGTCACGAGGAATTAATAAGTTAGTAAATTTATTTGTTAGATTTATGATAACTTATTGGAGATTGATTTCATAGGTCCATGGTCCCCACTGTACCTTGGATAAAATCATCTAGATAGTCTCAATTAATTGATTTAATTATCAATTAGAATTATCAAAGTTGACCAAGTCAATTTTGGATAGTTTCACACAGTTATGTAATTTTGAGAAGAAAAGAGAAATTATGGCATATTTATTAATTAAGATAAATTGGTATCTAAATTAATAAATAAGCTTAAATCAAGGTTCAAATTATAAATAATTAATTTGATAAAGGATTTAAATAATTATTTAATTAATTAAATCAATAGAAAATAACACAGGCCTTGATTTTAAGCCCAATGGGTTTATAATCAAATGAGAAATTTCACGGGCCTAAAGCCCATGATAATTTCGACCTAGGGATGTTAATTGGCTATTATTTTATTGATTTTTTAATTAAATAAATGACATAATTGAGTCTATAAAAGGAATGTTAAGAGAGAAGTGAAAACATAAGTTCAGATTTCTGAAACACAAGTTTCTGATAGGTTTTAGATTCTCTCTAAACATAAGTCATTTTCTAAGCCTTATTGTTCTTCTCTCTGTATCTATCTCATGTGTTGAGAATTGCCCACCCTAGTCTAGGTGATTCTAAGGATATTTTGGAAGACTGTGAAGATAATAAGATCGGTTCAGTTTCTTGGTAATACTCTGCGACAGAAAGGATACAAGGGTTAGAGAAACTGAAGGAATGAATCTTTCATTCCGCTGCGTATAATGTAAGTGTTACACCCAGATTTCGAGCCTTAAGAATTGTGATCTTGAAAGCTGGATTCGTTAGGAATGGGCTCGTAATGTCTGGAACACGTGTTCGCAACCTAGGCACCGGACCTACAAGCAGCGGGCAGCTTCGAAGATGGCAGCCTCGAAACCATTGCAAGCTCGGAAGACAAACATCAAAGCACGTCTGTTCTCGGATGGCCTCGGATCAGGGGCTCCGAGCCTGACATAAGTATGAGCTCGAAGTCGCATGATCTCCGGGAAATGTCATAGCTCGAAAGTCAGTAACAGACTTGGGTGGGAACAGCACTGACAATGTAGATTGATAACTTTGAATATCCTAGTGAGTCATTTTGGAGAGACGCGGTCTACATTGATTGTTGTAAATCCCCTATAATAAAGGGATATTTATTATTCAGTTATACGCCCCCTGATCTTCAGGGGACGTTTCCTTGTATATAGGATTACAGGCTTTTAATGCCATTAAATTTATTTACATATACAGAATAACTTCCCAAAATGTGTGGGATAGTATTCTGAAACCTCCTCTATAAATAGAGAGGCCATGCACCATGATAAATGACCGAATTTTTGTAATCTTGAGAGAAAACTCTGGAGAATTCATTCTAGAAGAATTTCCAGAGATCATCTTAAGTTTTAATAACAAAGACTCGTGGACTAGGAAGAGTTAACTGCTGAACCACGTAAAAAATCCTGTTTCTTTTATCATATTTTCTTGGCCATAATTATTTATTGTTTTCGTGCTCTTATTTCACTGTTGACAAAAAACGGCGTCAACAGTTTGGTGCTTTCATTGAGAGCCTTAAGCATTCAGTCCCTGAACAAGTTATGGCTGCTAATGATCAGAACGTTCCTGAAGAAAATTATCCGAGACGCCCTGGGAAACAGCCGATGGTAAACCCAGATGTTGAAGAGAGAAGCGAATCCTCTGATACTTGGGGACCACCCGCACCACCAAGGGATGAGGATATGTATTACAATCCTGAGCGGTACGTTCCCATTGTGGAACTTGAAAACCGGCAGCTGAAACAGCAGTTGGCAGAAGCCAACAAGCGGAATGAGGAGTTAGCAAGGATAGCCGCAGAGGCGCAGGCGGCTCAGCCCCCGCCTTCGCGTGAGAACCAAGCTCCCCCTCCGAGGGACGTGCATGTTCCTCCCCGCGGGCCTCGTGGGCGTCCACGAAAGGATGCTGCCACAAGAAGGCCGAAACAACCTCCGGCACCAGCAGAGTCATCCGCTCCCTCGAGACCCCAGAGAAGTACCCGAGCTAGGGCCCCGGTTAATCCACCTGCGGAGGTACCTGCGGGAACCGAGAACAACCGAGCCCCTGCAGAGGCTCGGACTCAAGTCCTTGGGAACGCAAAAAATGCAACCAACCCATCTCCGACAAACTCCGGACTGTCCAGACCACGAAATGGGTGGCAGCCACCGTCACCCATACGGTTCCCTCCATCGCCTATAAGATAGCCTTCACCTCCTCGCAGGAATGCTCAACCAGTTCGAGATCAGGATCAAAGCCGTGTGGGGAGGAGACAAGGAAACAGGGAGGCTTTCCAGGAGCGGAGAGACGCCCTATCTAAAAAAAGTCAAACGTCTCGGTCTCGCACGGCAGAAACGAGGCGGCACGAAAAAGACCCATCTCGAAATAATCATGCGACAAGTTTTACTAGTGATGACTCTGGAGATACCAGATCGGTCAGCATGCATGATCGAGGTCGAAAGAATACTGGGAGCCGCAGGAATCGCTCCGACCTACGGGAACACTTGAATCAGAGTCGGGGTAATGTTAACCCGATGAACCCGGACCTGAGGGATCGCTTAAATAGGTGTAAAGACCCCCTGCAGAGGCGCGAACCTGGAATTGTGATCGACGACAACCAATTCCAGGCAAGACCCCTTGCAGACCCAGTCCAGGAAAGAATTGATCAGTTAGAAAAGGCCTTCAGGCTTTTGAAAAATGAGCAAGGTCAGGATCGATATGAAGATTCTGATGAGGAGCTTGAACTGTTTGCTCCCCATATTTCCAACACTCCATTTCCCCAAGGATTTCGGATCCCTCACGTCCCAACGTTTGAGGGAAATTCCGACCCATACAGCCATTTGAGTACATTCAATACCATAATGAGAGCAAGTAACGTGGGTTACGAGCTCAGATGCATGTTATTTCCAGCATCACTGACAGGACCAGCCAAAAGCTGGTTCGAAAAATATAAAAGACACTCAATAACTTATTGGGATCAGCTGTCTAAAGACTTCAAGAAGCAGTTCAGAGCCATGATGGGGGTTAGACCTGAGGCGTCAACCCTGAATAACGTTCGGCAGTAGCCAGGAGAGACATTAAAAATTTACCTTACAAGGTTTAACTTGGAAGTTGCCTGAGCTCGGAATGTGGATGACAGCGGTCACCTAATGGCTGTCCAAGCTGGAGTTATGCCAGGAAGTGCTCTCTGGGACAACATGCAGAGAAAACTGGTGAGGTCCCTAACCTAGTTTAACAAACGGGCACAGAGGTTTGTCAATGTAGAGGAAGCGAGGTCGACACTTAATGTGACTTCCTAGCCCGTAACTATAACGATAAACGTGAACTCTGCCTCAACCTCGGCGGACCCACCAGCTTCAAAGCCTACTGCGGAAAACCCTTCCAAGAGAAAAAAGAACGAAGGGAGTAACCCCGAGGCCGAAGGAGGAAAGAAAAAGAAGGGGGAGAGATATTTCTCCGTGTACAGAGTGTACACCGAGCTCAACGAGTCTCAGAAGAACATATACCTGGCTAATGAAAACCAGGTCCCCTTCAGGCGTCCAGACCCAATGAGAAATCAGAAGTCCAAGAGGGACTCCAGCAAATATTGCCGGTTTCACAGAGACACTGGGCATACTACTGATGAATGTCGACAGCTGAAAGACGAGATCGAAGGGTTGATCTCGAGAGGTTATTTCAGGAAATATGTCAAGAATCAGAGTACCAATCAAGCGACAGCGAGCCAGAGAGCAGTCGCGCCGCAGCCCACACAAAACAATAATTCCCGAGCTAGGGAAGAAGACAGGCCCCCGCGGATAGATGGAGAAGACGTGATAAACATCTCGGGAGGGCCTCATCCCGCGGGCATGGGCAGAAATGGCCAAAAGAGATACGTTAACGAGCTAAAGACTGGGGACGGGTCTCCCTATGAACCCGAACCTAGAGCTCCAAAAAGTCAAAAGATTGAATCCCAACCAATAACCTTCCCTGAGGAAGACGCGTCCCATGTTTAGTTTCCTCACCATGATCCACTGGTCATCACTCTTCAGCTGGCAAATAAAAGGGTCCACTGAGTTCTCATAGACAATGGGAGCTCAGTTAACATTCTCTATAAAGCAACCCTTGAAAAGATGGGACTCTCCCTTCGCGACCTGAAAGCATGTGCGACTACGCTATACGGCTTTTCAGGAGAAGGAACCGCCTGCATGGGGTCCATCGAACTCCCCGTGACCTTGGGAGACTACCCAGTCTCAACAACCAAGATGATGGAGTTCGTGGTAGTAGACCTGCCTTCGGCCTACAACGTGCTGCTCGGGAGACCCGCCCTGGTTGGGCTGGGGGCAATCTCGTCCGTAAGGCATCTGGCCATTAAGTTCTCGACCCCTAGCGGCGTCGGGACGCTGAAGGGAAATCAGTTAGATAGAAGGGAATGCTACTGCATTTCCTTGAGAGGAAAGAAACAGACGAGCGCACAAGCACTCGTCATTGTTCAAAGTAAAGACGGGACAGTCTTGGAGATTGATGAAGAAATCGATCCAAGGGTTGAGGAGAAAGCTGACCTCAAACCCTTAGAAAATCTCGAAGAAATTCAGCTCGAAGAGTCCGGTCCCTCGAAAAAGGTAAAGGTTGGAAAACACCTCCAGGAAGAAGCCAAATAGCAACTAATTTGCTTTTTGAAGAGGAACCAGGACATCTTCGCATGGTCACATTCGGACATGGTAGGAATAAGTCCGAACATAGCAAGCCACGCGCTAAATATTGACAAAAGCTTCCCTCCAAAGCAACAAAAGCGAAGACAGTTGGATGACGACAGAAAGAAGGCACTGAAGGAGGAGGTCGATAGGTTAAAAGCAAACCGATTCATTAGGGATGCTTTTTACCCTGATTGGGTAGCCAATCCGGTGTTGGTCCCAAAACGTAATGGGACGTGGCGAACCTATATTGACTATTCGGACCTCAACAAAGCTTGCCCGAAGGACTATTTTCCTTTACCAAGGATTGACCAGCTCGTGGATGCCACGGCGGGGCATGGACTGATGTCGTTCATGGATGCCTATTCTAGATATAACCAGATTCCCATGCATGCCCCCGACCAGGAACATACGAGCTTCATAACGGATAAAGGGCTATACTGCTATAATGTCATGCCATTCGGGCTCAAAAATGCTGGGGCCACATACCAGCGGCTCGTGAATATGATGTTTTCAGAACAAATAGGGAACAACATGGAAGTTTATGTTGATGACATGCTTGTCAAGTCTCAACTTAACAATAACCATGTTGATGACCTCGAAGAGTGCTTTGGTGTGCTCCGGAAGTATAACATGAAACTAAATCCTCAAAAGTACACCTTCGGGGTATCTTCAGGAAAATTCCTGGGCTTTATCGTGAACGCTCGTGGAATAGAAGCCAACCTCGACAAGATCCAGGCCCTGATTGACATGCCCTCACCTCGAAGACACAAGGATATCCAAAGTTTGACCGGCAGGATGGCGGCCCTAAGTAGGTTCATATCAAAATCTACAGACCGTTGTCTTCCGTTTTTCAACCTTTTGAGGGGAGGCAAGAAATTTGAATGGACGGAGGAGTGCGAGCTGGCCTTCCAGGAGCTTAAAAAGCACCTCACAGAACCTCCCGTCTTATCAAAACCTATTACGGGAGAAGTACTGTACTTGTATCTTTCCACCACCGAACATGCGATAAGTGCAGTGCTCGTGCGAGAAGAAGAAAAGATACAGAGACCCGTCTATTACATCAGCAAAAGGTTACTGGGGGCAGAGTCGAGATACCCCTTGATGGAGAAGCTGGCTCTCAGCTTAATTCATTCATCTCGTAAACTTCGACCCTAATTTCAGGTGCACCCCATCCATGTGTTGACTGATCAACCACTTAGGCAAGTCTTGTCTAAACCGAAGGCTTCAGGTCGACTTCTTAAATGGGTGGTTGAACTCGGATAGTTCGAGATCACTTACCACCCGAGGACGACCATTAGGGCCCAGGCATTGGCAGATTTTATAGTGGAATGTACTGGCATGACCAACGATGAAGTTATAACCCCAGCCCACGAGCTGTGGAAACTTTACGTCGATGGTTCATCTAATGAAAATGGATCGGGGGCAGGGGTCATTTTGATTACCCCCGCAGGGAGCAGATTTCATTCTGCCTTAAGATTCGACTTCAAGGCGTCGAATAACGAGGCCAAATACGAAGCTTTACTGGCGGGACATCGTATAGCCAAAGAGCTCAAAGCTAAAGCAATACATTGCTATAGCGACTCCCAGCTTGTGGTTAATCAAATCTTGGGAGAATACAAGGCTCGTGGCACGAAAATGACAGCTTACTTGGAGAAGGCAAAATCCGCATTGGAACATTTCGAGTTTTATGCGATCGAACAGGTTCCCCGAGAGAAAAACTCAAATGCAGATGCCTTAGCTCGACTCGCTACTTCCACCGAGAATGATGAGCTGAACGTTGTGCCCATAGAACACCTCTCGGCACCAAGCATTAATGAGACGGAGGAGGAAGACGTGTGTATGATTGAGTCCGAGCCTACTTGGATGACCCCGATAGTCGAATATCTCGAGACCGGACTCCTTCCAAAAGATCGGAACCAGGCTCGAAAGTTAATGTATCAGCTTCCCCGTTACACCATGATGGACGGAAAGCTGTATAGAAGGGGATATTCCATGCCATTACTTCGGTGCGTGACTCCACCCGAAGCCAAAAAGATCATCGAAGAGATTCATGAAGGGTTTTGTGGAGACCATACTGGGGGGCATAGCCTGTCCAAGAAAATCATACGCCAAGGTTATTTCTGGCCTACCATTAAATCAGATTCTTTCGAGTACGTAAAGAAATGCGATAAATGCCAGAGATTCGCCACGATTCCTCGAGCTCCACCATCCGAGCTGACCATGATGACTTCCCCATGGCCCTTTGTGGTTGGGGAATCGACCTCATAGGCTCTCTCCCAACTGGAAAGGGCGGTGTGAAGTATGTTGTAGTCGCCGTAGATTACTTCACAAAGTGGACAGAGGCTGAACCGTTAGCAACAATAACTTCCAAAAAGGTCCTTGACTTCGTGGTAAGAAACATCGTGTGCCGATATGGGGTGCCGAGGAAAATTGTATCTGACAATGGAACCCAGTTCGATAGCAACTTGTTCACCAACTTTTGTGAAAAGAATGGAATAATAAAGAGTTTTTCGTTAGTAGCTCATCCCCAGGCGAATGGCCAGGTCGAAGCTGTAAACAAAACTCTCAAGAGTTCACTAAAGAAAAAGTTGGAGGAAGCAAAAGGACGATAGCCCGAAGAATTGCCCCAAGTCCTATGGGGATATAGGACTACGGCTCGAACATCAACAGGACATACCCCGTTCTCTCTAGCATACGGTTGCGAAGCTATGTTGCCTATTGAGGTCGAAATTCCTACAATCCGAACTCACATTTATGACCAAAACTCGAATCACACTCAGCTTGAAGAAACCTTAGATTTAATCGAAGAAAGAAGAAATGAAGCTCAACTGAGGAATGCTGCCTACCAGCAGTGAGCTACCAGGTACTTCAACAAGAGGGTTCGAGATCGAAAGTTCAGCGTGGGAGATCTGGTACTAAGGCGTGTATTTTTGGCAAAGCGAGATCCAGTAGCTGGCGTGCTCACGCCAAATTGGGAAGGACCCTACCAGATAGAGTCAGTCATCCGCCCCAGTGTCTACAAGCTAGCGAGATTGGATGGGAGCTTGGTACCGCAAGCATGGAATGGTGAGCACCTAAGACCTTACTTTCAATAGTATAGGAAGGATGTTGCCTGTAACCATGCTTGTCTATCCGTACTGTTTTACCTACTTTTGGGTTTTGTTAAATAAAGAATTATTTCGTCTGATATAATTTATTTTTGCAATCTCTCTTAGTCTAATAACCTATGGTCACATTCATAGGATATTAAGGGGGCATCATTGGTATATGTATAAATACCACCAGCTTGAAAAATAAATTAAGATATACAAAAAACATAAGTGTTTGGATATAACCAAATGCGCGAGCTAAGGTAGTTTGGATAAAACCAAATTATCAAAAACATATAAGTGTATGGATTACAAACCAATCACAACCTTAAAAGGTTTGGAGCAAACCAACTAAAACTAATCGACGATGAGTTGGAACTTAAACCTACTTCGAGATAAGTCGAGATCGAGGCTGGAGTATCTTATAAAAATAGTTTCGAACTAATAACCTTGGAGAAATAACCGAGGACGAGAAATACGTAACTAAGCAATAAGATATAACTAAACCGTTTGCATTACACACCATATAAGTACTTTCGGGTTCATGGTAAAAGTAATATCCGACCTTGATAATTAATGAGATCGGAAGTGGATAATTCGAGCTAACGGTGCGTGAATGCATTGAGTCTCGAGCCTAAATCCAAACTATGTTTGTATGAATAAATAAACATATACGATTCTTTAATATAAAATGTGCAAAATATTTCAAAACCAAGAAATGTAAAGCATTAGTATTAAAATAAAAAGAAATTGTATCAGCCCTACGGGCATAAATTAAAGTAATTACAAAAATAAAGGGATGCAGCCCCAAGGTGAGGTTCAGGAAGGAGCAGTTCCCTTGGCCTTCTCAGCATCAGCGGCACTAGACCCCTCAGGACGAATAGCATGACTATCCTTCTGAGCAGCCTCCCGAGCAGCCTCATTCGCCTCAAGTCGGGCATTCCACCGCTCTACATACTTCGCCTCAAGAGGACCTAGGAAGCTGGTGTCGAGATCGGCATTATCGACCCAGATTTTGTACATGGCTTGGTCGACCGCTTTTTCCTTTTTCTCTTTGAACTCGTCAAGGAGGCGGGCCTTCTCGTTTTCCATTATCTCGAAAATGGCAGCTTTCTCCTCCTCGAGATTGGCATTAGCCTTCTCCAGCTCCGCAAGACGAGTCTTCACCTGTTCAAGCTCGGCCTTCACCTTCTCAAGCTCGGCCTTCGAGTCTTTGAGTTCATCGGCCGTCTTAAGCTGGAGATCCCTCGACGCTTGGGCTAGAGACATGCTTGTATGCACCTCATTGGTCAGCTTATAATTAAGCTATGCCGAAACGACGAGGGCCTGAAACACAAAGGATGAATTAGAGCACAAATCAAGACATAAGCAGTTAAAGGAGAGTTGCTAAAATTACCGCGGCAGTAAGTTCAATACTCTTATCATAAAGAGTATTACAGTCTGGGGCCTTATGCACAAGATCCCAGTGGTCAGCACCGAATCCCGAAAAACTCTGACCCACTCGAGAAAGGACGTCCGAGCTAAGTACATCTCCTTGGGTCCCGGCAGTACCATCAAGCACGAACTCTTCAACATGAGGTCGGGCTGACGACAGGAGTGCCTTGGAAATTGAGGGTTTCTTCGGAGGTCGGCCGATTGTCAGCTGAGTTGCGGCTGGAGGAAGCATGGCAGGCGTGGTCGAAACAGATGCATCGACTTGGGCATTCAGCTCCTCAGCTGTGCTCGCATCAGTTTGAGCCGTTGGGGTCTTCTCAGTGCGCCTGGGGACTTTGGATGGCCAATCGGATTTATGCGAGCCTCTAGGGCATTTACTCTTTTGAGCTCCCTCATCGCTGAAAAGCACGGCGTCAAGGTCGGGATCCATAGGACCTGCACGGTTCAAATCGATGTTAAACATAGTGCTAACAAACTTGGAAGATACAAAAAAACCAAGTAGAGAAAGACCTAACTGGAACTCTCCCCCGAGCTCGAGCTCGGAGACCATGAAATTCCCCCATCTTCAGAGGAGGCAGGGGGAGTACCTTCCCTATATGTGGATGTCAACCTCGAAAGGTCCCTATAATCATTGGTCCCGTATTGGACGGCTATTCCGTCCCACACCTCGTTCAGACTGTATATAGTGTCATACTTCCTGAGCCAACTATCAAACCTATGAACCCGGTCATCTACCCAAGTCCATATATAAAAATGGTCCCTATCATCCTTGCATAATACTAACCTATCGGGTTTGTGTTTTAACAGGGTGGGGGACCACATTTTCGAGCTTAGGATGACTGTACCTTGATCATCCGAGCCCGAGCTCGAGGCTTCGTCGTTGGCCTCGTTCCCCGATTATGGGCTCCATCGGCGAACCGGAGGCGGGAGCCTCACCTCTCTCCTTGGAGGGAGGATGCCTGTTGGTAGAGGCATGAGCTCCCAGAGGTCGTACTTTTTGTTGGACAAATTCGAGGTGGACTGGCCATCTCCCAAAAGCCCGTAAGCTCGGAGCTTACTCTCATGCAAAAGATATGAGAGAGACCTCCTGCCATAAGGGAGTTGGAGCAGAGCCTCTCTATGCTCCTTCATCACGTCATCGGGAGTAGGACGGTGATAGTTGGCTGGAAAATAAAACACATTTCAACTAAGAACGAGCCTACAGACAAAAGTCCGAGCACAAAGATAAAGAAGGTTGGGGTACTTACGAATCCGTCTGAATGAGTAGTACCGAGACGGGGACATGCCATCTGTCCAGAAAAAGGCCTTCTTAAAGTCAGGAGGATGGTTGGGAAGATCCTCAAACACCTTTTTCTCCTTGGGGTAGCTCGAAAGATAGTAAAAGTCATCCCCTCCCCGAGCTCGGGAGGGATTGCTTTTCAAACAAAAGAGATACAAGATCTCTTCTAGCGTGGGTCCTTCCCACTTCAACTCGTGGTACAACGACTTCAAGGCAGACAAAACCTTGTAAGAATTAGTGTTAAGTTGGAATGGAGCCAACCCAACAAAGTTTGTGAAGTCCTTGAAGAAAGACTTCAAAGGTAGTAATGCTCTTGCCTTCATATGCTCCTGGCTCCAAGCCGCGTACCTCAGCTTGTTATCAGGATTTCCATCTCCTGGGGCACGACAGCTTCGCTCGCTGGAAGTAGGGGCTCGACACCTTAAGGAGCTTGACAGCCTAAGACTGTGGAAGGCCAGGATATCAGTTATCTGGCCTAGCGAAGTAATCGAGCTCCAGTAGTGCTCGACCTCGAAGAAATCCCTCCTCGGTTGCGAGGTAGAAGGCTCACCCATCAGCAAGAATTGGAGCTCTCCCGGACTGTACGCGATGGTCACTTTTAACTTAGGGTCGAGGGGGATCGGCCTGGGCCCTAAATCAGATTCCGGATAAAGAGCCTCTCGAAGGGTTCTCCTTTTCTTTTCTATGACCTCGACGATTTGGCGGCGATAGTGAGCTCGGGTTTTCTCCTGTTCACACACGAGATCGTATTCACGAATCAGACGTTGGTTCCAAGCAAACAGCAACTCTGGGCTCGGGGTTTTTGGCGAATACGGAATTGCCAGCAACGACCCCCACCGTCTTTCCAGATTATGTGACATCTAGCGAGAAAGAAAAAATGGTGAGGGCCATGCATGCAAGGATTCAAGAATTGCGAGCTTGACAAGACAAACTCGGAGAGTGCTTGGGTACAAAACGAGCTCGATACTAAAAACCCGATTGAGAGTCGGAACGTGTATTCTACGAGAAAAAGGAGGGGAGTGGATAAATTTTTTAAAAATCCCGAAATATCAGGGAAAAAGGGTGACAGTTATTCAGAAATGGTAATCTTGGGTATCGTGCGTTCTTTAAAACCAAGAATTTGTACCCGATATCTTGGTGTGCAAGATATGTCTTTTAAATTTTGAAAACCCAGAAAAAGGAGACCTTTTTCTACATCAAAACTGGATTTGGGACCAGTGACTTAAACCTAGCTTGGAGACTTAAACGTGAAAGCCTATCGGTCAGAGCTTCCTAACATGTCAAACTAAGAAAACAAACCAGTGCATTCCCAGAAATAAAAGAACAACACAGACAGAAACTGGCATAAAGGAAAATGAAAAGATCATCAGATACTTACACAATGATGGCGATTGCAGAGAAATCGTTGATTGAAGGAGAGGCTGCAGGTTTAACCTTACGGTCTCGAACAAACTAGTGGTCCTTTTTTTCTTTGGCAAGGAGAACATGCAAAAGCAAAAAGCTCTCTGAGATGGCTTCTGGTTTTGCCTCTTTTTTTTTTTTTTTTTTTTTTTTCTGATGAGTGTAAAATAAGAGGAAGACGATGACTAGGGCCTTATATATAGATGGTAAAAAGTGGTAAAAAAAGGGATTAATCTGAGCCATTGGCCAGAATCCTTATAAAATCCGACAGTCAGGGACTAATGACATGATGGCACCGAAAAGGTGACAGGCGAACGATCATGGGCGGATTTCCAAGGTACTCGAGTACCTTGAATGAGCAATACCCAACTGACACGTGTCCATTCTCAAGTGTGTGACGATGCGGTTCCCGAAGAAAGTAGTTCAAAAGTTTCCTTCTCATAGGATTCGAACAAATACTTTTGAGGGGGCAAAATGTTACACCTAGATTTCGAGCCTTAAGAATTGTGATCTCGAAAGCTGGATTTGTTAGGAATGGGCTCGTAATGTCTAGAACACGTGTCCGCAACCTAGGCACCAGACCTACAAGCAGCGGGCAGCTTCGAAGATGGTAGCCTCGAAATCATTGCAAGCTCAGAAGATAGACATCAAAGCACGTCTGTTCTCGGATGGCCTCGGATCAGGGGCTCCGAGCCTGACATAAGTATGAGCTCGAAGTCGCATGATCTCCGGGAAATGTCATAGCTCGAAAGTCAGTAAGAGACCTGGGTGGGAACAGCATTGACAATGTAGATTGATAACTTTGAATATCCTAGTGAGTCATTTTGGAGAGACGCGGTCTACATTGATTGTTGTAAATCCCCTATAATAAAGGGATATTTATTATTCAGTTATACACCCCCTGATCTTCAGGGGACGTTTCCTTGTATATAGGATTACAGGCTTTTAATGCCATTAAATTTATTTACATATACAGAATAACTTCCCGAAATGTGTGGGATAGTATTATGAAACCTCCTCTATAAATAGAGAGGCCATGCACCATGATAAAGGACCGATTTTTTGTAATATTGAGAGAAAACTCTAGAGAATTCATTCTGGAAGAATTTCCAGAGATCATCTTAAGTTTTAATAACAAAATCTCGTGGACTAGGCAGAGTTAACTGCTGAACCACGTAAAAAATCCCATTTCTTTTATCGTATTTTCCTGGCCATAATTATTTATTGTTTTCGTGCTCTTATTTCACTGTTGACGAAAAACGGCGTCAACAGTAAGTATTCTTATTATTATTTCTCTTTGAATTCAATTTTAGAAACATGTTCTAGGTTATCTCATATTAATTTGTTTAATATTAGATCTACATGAAAATAAATAAATATCTTGTATAAGTTTTCCCAACAACTGGTATCAGAGGCTTTGGTAATCTTTATTTTCATGCATAAACATGTTAAAAATTGGATTGTTTGATGTGTTTGAATAATTGGATGGATTTTCATGTTTTTATGAAGCATATTGATTTTATGTGATTATTAGCAATTTTTAGGTTATTTTGTTGTGTTTTCTATGCCATTAATTTTTATATATGCCTTGAATTGTGTAAAACATTTAAAAATTAATTAGAAAATGGTTTTGTTTTGAAAAATTGTACAAAAAAAATTTCCAAATTTTTTTGGCCTGGCTGCCCACATGCGCGCACACTACGCGCGCACCAGTGCGCGTCACACCTTCCCCCGCACGCGCGCCTGCGCGCGTCCCCCCAGCCGCGCACACACATCAGGCAGCCAGCCTTGCCACCACGCGCATTCCCCAACCGCACGCGCATACCACGGCAGCTAGACCAATCCATGCACACGGTGAACAGTACCCGAAATGGGTACTGTTCATCTAGAATTTAAAAAAAAAAATTATAAAATAAAAAATGTGAAAATTAATTATTTATAATCAAAGCTAAAAATATCAGATTTGTTTTTGTATTTAAAAATATTTTTTAAAATAAGATATTTTGTTAGTTGAGATTTAAATAATTAGATATTTTCTACAAAGATTCAAATTCAAATTTTAAAATAGACTAACAACGTAATTTTAAATATTTTAATATATTAAAATATTAGAATTAGGATATGAGATATTTAAGATATTTTCTTCTAAATACTTGATATTTTAATTAAATCTTTATTTGAAAATATAAATATTTGTTTATTCTATAGTTTTTAATATTTAAATTATTTGAAATTTGAAATTTGTTAGTTAGATATTTTCATGGATATTTGAATTTGTTTAACTTTTAAGATATTTTAGGGTTGTTATAAATATTAATATATTTTTTTTAAATGGTTAAAATATTAGCTTATTGTTGTAACAACACAAGATATTTTTTGAAAAATAGTTAACCAATTAATAAAATAATTTTTTAATAAATAGGATTTAAATTAATTTTGGCTAATTGTTGACAAATCTTATTTAAATTAAATTAATATTTTTTTTTTCAAATTAGCCTAAACCAAGTTGATTGTTGATAAATGAAATTTAAATTAACTATTGTTAATTGTTGATAAATTTAATTTAAATTGACTGATTTTTGTAAAAATTTAATTAATTAGAATTTTTTGGTAAATTCTAGAAATTAATTGTGGTATTTTTGCATAAATTCATAGACTTGCTCATATAGTAATGTTGACGGTGAGAACTCGTCAACTAAGTTAAGTTAGAAAAAATTGCAAAGTAAAGATTATCAAAAAATAAGCTTTAGAAATCTAAGTATAAACTCCAAGAACAATTGCAGAAGAATAATGGTGAAATCAGTTTGTATTCTCTATGGTGCACTGCTACAGTAATTTTTCCAACCCCCTTCCATGTGGGATTGGGGTTTATTTTATAGTGGGCTCTAATGGCCCTCGATACATGATGGTCCTGGGGACCAAGTAGTACACAGGTACACTGTCAGGAGAGTGGTTTCAGGGGTAGTGGTGTTGATACTAGTACATGGCCAGGGACCATGAGGATGTCTCCACTACTTGACCGTACAAATGTCAGAGGAGTGGTGCAGGTGGCAGTGGTATCGACTCTGACATCTGGTTGGGAATATGCAGGCCATGTCCTCTCTCCTAGTGCTCCCATTACTTGTCTAGAATGAGTGCTAGGATCAGGCGTACGGGGTCTTTAAAGGTCATACCTCGTACAAGATTGTACCAACATGATCCTTTTGAATCATTCTTGGGCATTTCCCTCTAAATGTTGAAGTCTTGGTAGACCTTCAGAGGAGACATCCACTTGAGGTGTCAGGTGCGAGGAGAAGCCCTTGAGTTGCTTGTGTGCATCGCCCGTAGGCGTGTGCGTGACGCCGCCTCGCGAGGCCACTTGGTGCTGGGCCTCATGTGCGCGACCGAGGCATGGGTGAGGCATCATCTCGCGAGGCCCCTCACCAGCGAGGCCACCATGTGTAGCGAGGCGCTCCACTAGCGAGGCCCTCAGGTGCAGCGAGGCGCTCCACCAGCGAGGCCATCAGGTGCTGCAAGGCGCTCCACCAGCGAGGCCATCAGGTGCTGCAAGGCGCTCCACCAGCGAGGCCATCAGGTATTGTGCGGTGCTCCACCAGCGAGGCCATCAGGTGCAGCAAGGCGCTCCACCAGTGAGGCCATCAGGTGCTGCGAGGCGCTCCGCCAGCGTGGCCCTCAGGTGCAGCGAGGTGCTCCACCAGCGAGGCCATCAGGTGCTGCGAGGTGCTCCACCAGCAAGGCCATCAGGTGCTGCATGGTGCTCCACCAGCGAGGCCATCAGGTGCAGCGAGGTGCTCCACCAGTGAGGCCATCAGGTGCTGTGAGGTGCTCCACCAGCGTGGCCCTTAAGTGCAGCGAGGCGCTCCACCAGCGAGGCCATCAGGTGCTACGAGGCACGAGGCCCCTCACTTGCGAGGCCATCAGGTGTACGCAAGGCGTGGCCTCGCTAGGTATGTGGCTAGTGTGAGACAATGGGGGCTCGAGGGCATCGCAACTCAATCATGTAATTAGGCGCTTATGGGACCTTGGCACTTGTTTTGGGTCTTCTACAAGTATGAAATTTTGAGCATCCACAAGTAACATGATTTGGCCCATCCAATTATAACATGTATGTTTGCACTATATGCAGTATTTTTGCAATTGAGCTTAGATACATATAGTGACCCATATGTTTGTTAGATGTATGTTTTTTGCCAAATAAAATATTCATAAAATGATAGGTTTTATTTCGATCCATTCGAAAATGTAAAGTTTAGAGGCCGAACTCGAGGCTGCCAGGGCCGAACTCCAGGCTGTTAGGGCAGATGTAGCCACATCGCGGGAGAGAATTGCTTCCTTAGAGGCGGCTCAGACAACTATCGAGTACAGGTCCATAGACCGCGCCCTTTACAGTGTGTGGAGGCAGGATCCCAACTTCGATTTTTCTTCTTTTGGTGAGCACGCCGTTGCTCGAGCGGCCGTGGCAGGAGGCCCTGAGGTTGTCGTATCCTCATTTCTGTCAACTATCCCGCTGTGGGCGTATGCTCACCTTGAGCCTTTGTAATATTATTGTTATTATTTTTATTTTGTGAATCTTTTCATGTTAGCAAGACTCCTTTTTCAATATGTATACATGTGTGGTTATTTATCTCTTACTCTTCTGCGTTTGAGGTCTTTTTGAGCCTGTATGATGGGGTTTGGTAGGTTCCCCTCTTTTATTTACCAGGCTAGAGGTCCTTTGGAGCCCATGTGAAAGGGTTCACTGGGACCTTTTTTAATGCCCCTTGATTACTTCTGTAAGGACATTTTGACCCCTTGGGTTCTAGCTATCCTTTTATATATTCTTGCGCGCGCTTATTATTTTTTGCGAGAAGCATCCTTCTCGTCGTTATTCATAGTACTATTTTTGCAAGGGTCTCTTTTAGGACCCTTTTTGGCTAGACGGCTTGTTGGTCGCTCTAGGCTTATTGGTGGGTGCTCTCTCTAAGGTATTTCCTCTTATGGGAGTATCTACCTTTATTTGGGAGTATGTTGTTGTTGTTGTTTATTTTTTGTAAGACCCTTTGGCCTCCTTGATGTTCACAAGGGTAGCTAATCCTTGTGAACCCAAGGGGTGCCTTGTAAGGTCCTCTCCTTGTTTTATATGCATAAGGACTTCGCTTAAGGCCCTGATACAAGGGGTCCTTTTGGGATCCCCTGTTAGAGGGTCCTTTTTAGGATCATGGTCCCTTTTAAGGCCCTCCTGATACAGGGTCCTTTTTATGATCCTCCTGGTGCATAGAGTCCTTTTTAGGATCCTGGTGCAAGGGGTCCTTTTTTGGATCCTCCTGTTTGCTGGGGGGTCCTTTTTAGGTTCCTCTTGTTAGAGGGTCTTTTTTTTAGGATCCTGGTCCAAGGGGTCCTTTTTTGGATCCTCCCGTTTGCTGGGGGTCCTTTTTAGGTTCCTCTTGTTAGAGGGTTCTTTTTTTAGGATCCTGGTGCAAGGGGTCCTTTTTTGGATCCTCCCGTTTGCTGGGGGGTCCTTTTTAGGATCCTCTTGTTAGAGGGTCCTTTTTTAGGATCCTCCTGTTAGAGGGTCCTTTTTTGCTTGCTGTATGTCTTTACCTCCTGTCCTGCCCCCCAAGTGTTTGGTGAAATTTATTTCGGCAGGCACTTTGGCTGATGCTCGCATAGAGAAGAAAAATAACACATGAAGTTGCAAACAATTTCATTCATAGCATGTGGTTTACAACGGCATATTTAAAGAAGGGTTACATCTAATTGGGAGGTTACCTAGGTAGCCTCTTTGATTCTTACACACTATGATAACATAACAAGGAACATACTAAACATAGGTCCTCTGTGCACCGGGGGCCGAAGCCCCACTGGTAGCATTTCTCGAGGTGTTCCGTAACTCGTGGGTCCAACTCGTGTGGATCGCGCCTTCATACACAACCATTGCCATCGGCACCGATGGTTTTGTGGCTGTGCGGAGGGACGTGTTATAGCATTCCCTCGCTTCCTTCTGCTCCCCTTTCATGCATGCTACTCCCCCAGGGGTTGGGAATTTCATAGCCAGGTGATACACAGAAGTTATTGCCTTCAATTCTCTCAGAGAGGGTCTCCCTAATACCGCGTTGAAGGCTTAGGCGCAATCCAACACAACAAAGTTTGCCATTATGGTGGTTTGCTTGGGTTGTTCCCCCATGGTGAGGGCTAATTCAATCGCACCTAGGGGCTGTATCGAGTCCCCTGTGAACTCGTAAAGGGAGGCATTGCAGGGTTTCAAGTGTCGGACGCTCAGTCCCATCTTCTCCAAAGCAGGGCGATGCAGGATGTCCACAGAGCTTCCATTATCCACTAGGACTCGATTTACTCTCATGTTCGCAAGCTGGACAGTTAGCACCAGGGGATCATTATGAGGGAAATGCACCCCCTGTGCGTCTTCTTCAGTGAAAGTTATTGAGTCATTCTCGCCCTTGAAACTCTTCGGGGGGCGTTGCTCCAGACTTAAAATGGACGGTCGTGGACTTCGTCTGGCCTCCTTGGCGTATTTGTCTCGTCCCTTTCTTGAATCGCCTCCAAATCTTGGTCCTCCAAATATGGTCCTGACCTCTCCCTGTAGTTTTGGGGCCACCCCTCGCGCCCGCGGCGGGGACGCTCCTTCTTCTGGCCTCTGGTTCTCCTTGCGCACGTATCTGCCCAAATGTCCCCTGCGAATGAGCTCCTCGATTTCCACCTTCAAATGGTTGCATTCTGCGGTGGTGTGGCCGACATCCTTGTGATACTGGCAGTACCTGCTGGGGTCTCTTTTAGACCGGTCTTTTTTCATTGGCGGGGGTCTTTTGAAAGGGACCTGGTTTTTGTTCGCAACGAAATTATGCTCCCTCGCATGGGTGAGGTCAGTGTAAAAGGTGTAGGGGACCTGTAGGCGCTCCTCAGAGCGTTGATGCTTCCGGGGTTGATCATCTCTTGTTCCCTCATAAACCCCCTTCTTCTTTGCACCGCTTGGGTTTTGTCGGGCTGAAGGTTTCGGGGGCGACGACCCTTTTCCGGCTTTGAGGTTCTCATGACCATCCTCTACGTGAATGTATTTTTGTGCCCGCTCATAGAAATCATCCAAGTCTGTGACCTCCCTCTTGAGCATGTTATCCCATAACTTGCTTCCTGGGCGTACTCCAGTTGTGATGGTCATTTTCAGCTCTCGGCGGGTCAGGCTCCCTACTTTAGCTGCCTCCATATTGAACCTGTGAATATAGCTCTTCAAACTTTCGTTTTCTCCTTGCTTCACATTTGCGAGGCTGGTGTCTAGCATTGTGTAGTCTCACACGGCGTGGTGCTGCTGGAGGAATTCATCAGAGAGCTGTTGCCAAGATCTGATGGACCCTGGTCTAAGTCTTTTGAACCATTTGTACGCAATTCCTTTTAAGGTGATAGCGAAGCAATGACATCTCGCCCCGCTGCCAATTCCCCTTAGCTTCATCAGGTCGTTAAATGTATCTAGATGGTATTTTGGATCTGTGCTTCCTTCGTAGGGGGTCACATGGGGCTCCTTAAAATTGGCAGGGAGCCGGATGGCTTGGATCTCCCTAACGACGGGTGACTCATGGTCGAACTCTTCCTCAGCAGCTTAACCTCCAGAAGCGGTGACGATCTTGCTTCACAGGCTCCTCATTTCTGTGTCCAGGTCCTGCCTCCTCTTGCTTAGGGAGTCCCTTAAAGCGGACGGGTTAAGATCCCCCTTTCCTTTGCCCTCTCAAGGTGCCATAGGGGGCGTGGTCCTTTTGCCCGCCCTCTTCTAGTTGAGCTCCTCCCGTAAATCTGAGGGTGCCCTTTTTGAGGTGACCTCGTCATCGTTACGAGGGGCAGCATTGGTCTTCGGCTCTGGCTTTTGGGCCTGCTTCGGTGGTTCAGGATGTTCTCATTGCTTCGTTTGGGGGGTGTTACTAGTGGAATGTCGAGTCCTCCCATCGTCTACCGGGACGGTGGTCTCTGCCCCCTCCTGACCTTTCTCTTTTCTCTTGGGCAGGGTCACGCTTGACTTACCTTGCAACAGGCCATTAAGCACCTCTTGCATATTCTCCAGGGTGGTCTCCAACCTTTGGTTCTTACGGTGTAGCTCACGTATTTCCTCTTCGTAGAACCGAGATTTTGAACTCGAGCTCACGAAATGGACCCGGGGATGTTTATCATGTCTATGCGTCGAGGGGCCCGGGTTTTGCCGGCTGGAGTTCGGTACTTGTGGTGGTTTAGGAGGCGGAAACTCGTTGGCATTTCTTGGTGGTGCCCTTGGAGGACTCTCTCCGGGCGGGACGGCTGGTGACGAGACCTCTCTATCACCCTCGTGAACCTCAGGGTCCCTAGGGGGCTCCATATCTCTGGGTGGAGGAGGATCTTTCATGGAGGCCTTCAGCTGGACTCCGTTAAGGTGGACCTCCACATCTCGTGGCTCCCTGAGTCGCTTTGAACGTCTCGGCATTTCTTCTTGCCAGAAGTAATGGTAGAGCAGTAGCTTGGTACTTAGGTTCCCACAGACGGCGCCAAACTGTTGACGGTGAGAACTCGTCAACTAAGTTAAGTTAGAAAAAATTGCAAAGTAAAGATTATCAAAAAATAAGCTTTAGAGATCTAAGTATGAACTCCAAGAACAATTGCAGAAGAATAATGGTGAAATAAGTTTGTATTCTCTATGGTGCACTGCTACAGTAATTTTTCCAACCCTCTTCCATGTTGGGATTGGGGTTTATTTTATAGTGGGCTCTAATGGCCCTCGATACATGATGGTCTTGGGGACCAAGTAGTACACAGGTACACTATCAGGAGAGTGGTTTCAGGGGTAGTGGTGTTGATACTAGTACATGGCCAGGGACCATGAGGACGTCTCCACTACTTGACCGTACAAATGTCAGAGGAGTGGTGCAGGTGGTAGTGGTGTCGACTCTGACATCTGGTTGGGAATATGCAGGCCATGTCCTTTCTCCTAGTTCTCCCACTACTTGTCTAGCATGAGTGCTAGGATCAGGCGTACGGGGTCTTTAAAGGCCTACCTCGAACAAGATTGTACCAGCATGATCCTTTTGAATCATTCTTGGGCCTTTCCCTCTAAATGTTGAAGTCTTGGTGGACCTTCAGAGGAGACATCCACTTGAGGTGTTAGGTGCGAGGAGGAGCCCTTGGGTTGCTTGTGTGCATTGCCCGTAGGCGTGTGCGTGACGCCGCCTCGCGAGGCCACTTGGTGCTGGGCCTCATGCACGCGACCGAGGCATGGGTGAGGCATCTTCTCACGAGGCCACCATGTGCAGCGAGGCGCTCCACTAGGGAGGCTCTCAGGTGCAACGAGGCGCTCCACCAGCAAGGCCATCAGGTGCTGCGAGGCGCTCCACCAGCGAGGCCATTAGGTGCTGTGCAGTGCTCCACCAGCGAGGCCATCAGGTGCAGCGAGGCGCTCTACCAGCGAGGCCATCAGATGCTGCGAGGCGCTCCACCAGCGTGGCCCTCAGGTGCAGCGAGGCGCTCCACCAGCGAGGCCATCAGGTGCTGCAAGGCGCTCCACCAACGAGGCCATCAGGTGCTGCGCGGTGCTCCACCATCGAGGCCATCAGGTGCAATGAGGCGCTCCACCAGTGAGGCCATCAGGTGCTGCGAGGCGCTCCACCAGCGTGGCCCTCAGGTGCAACGAGGTGCTCCACCAGCGAGGCCATCAGGTGCTGCGAGCAGCGAGGCCCCTCACTTGCGAGGCCATCAGGTGCACGCAAGGCGTGGCCTTGCTAGGTACGTGGCTGGTGCTAGACAATGGGGGCCCGAGGGCATCGCGGCTCAATCACGTAATTAGGTGCTTATGGGACCTTGGCACTTGTTTTGGGTCTTCTACAAGTATGAAATTTTGAGCATCCACAAGTAACATGATTAGGCCCATCCAATTATAACATGTATGTTTGCACTATATGCGGTATTTTTGCAATTGAGCTTATATACATATAGTGACCCATATGTTTGTTAGATGTATGTTTTTTGCCAAATAAAATATTCATAAAATGATAGGTTTTATTTGGGCCCATTAGAAAATGTAAAGTTTAAATTTCTCTCTTGTGGGTGATTCCACTTGTGAATGCCCATTTGTTTTGCATGACTATAGTGGACCTAATCAATTAATAACAATTAGTAAAACGAAGATTTAAATTCCTGTCTTTTGGACCTTGTATGGAAGTTTGGGGGTCT
The DNA here is from genome assembly GCF_963169125.1 of Humulus lupulus. Taxonomy (NCBI): domain Eukaryota; kingdom Viridiplantae; phylum Streptophyta; class Magnoliopsida; order Rosales; family Cannabaceae; genus Humulus; species Humulus lupulus. Next base: position 108,352,602 of record NC_084800.1, on the reverse strand, counting down.
TAGTAGTGGGAACGACATACTAGACCCAGCCATCCTCCATACAAGCCCAATTGTTAAGGCTCATTTACCTGAGTTGGGCTTGATTGCATTTTGGGTCATTATATTAGGTAAACCTTAATATTGATTAGCAACAAATTAATTCTAAATTAATTGAATTTGTTTCAATGTGACACTTTAGAATTAATAGGAAATTATAGGACTTTGGTTTTAGAAATTCTAATCTTAAATTTTTTTTGATGAACCATAGTCATTAATTTTCTAAACATAAATAATAAAAATACTAATTTTAATTTTATAATGAGCTTATTTTAAGAATTATATTCGTCCACCGTTGGTTTAACAAATTCAATAACTTAATGGGGCCTCGAGACGCTTTGATTCATCCCCCTACGGAAGTTGTTCATTAGTTATTTTGACAAGGTTAGATTTCAAAAGATAGATAATTATAGGTCAAATTCTACTAGACTCACCCCTACGGTGACTACTTGGACTAAATCTATGATTATCGAACCGTGGGTCTAGCTCATAAAATAAGAGATTGTATTTTCTTATTTTGATCGAATAGTAGGTTGTTAATAACGGTGTCCATTATTAAATAAGTTTACAACTTTATTTAACTAGTTGTATTTTTTACTCTCACTAACTGGGACAATGATATCATAGATTAGTTAAAAACCTAAAGAAATATATATATGATTATTTAGGTATTTTTTCTCATATCTTACATATTTTTTTTTTATATATGTTGCGCTATTTCTTGAAATTTGTGTGAATAGGAGTTTTATTGAGCAAATGTGATTGATTTCTATTTTATTGATAATTTGTAGTTTTAAGTTAAGTAGTGTCTATGTCTACTTCCATCCTTTCTCAACTTTCGATGGAGAAAACTTCCTTAAATGGAAGCAAAACATCAACATTGTGTTGATTGGTGACAAATCTGAATTCGTCATGACTGAGGAATCCCCAGAACGAGCACTGTCTCCGCACGTTCTTGATGGCACCGTAAATGCTTGGATACCACCGTCTCCACACGTACGTGATGACACTATGTATGCTCGAATGGCACAGTGTCTGCACGTTCATGATCAACTCAACTACGGTCTGACGCAACTCATGAACGAGCTTCAGATTTTTGAGCCTATCATGGGTGGACCTAGTAAGGGATGGGAAAATAAGACTACTGTTGTTGCTGCTGATCCAGCTAAGGCTGAAGCTAACCAAGCTTCATCTTCGAAAGCTGAAAACAAGAGGAAAGATGGACATAATAACAAACCCAAGCCTGCAAAGGCTGCAAAGATGAGTGGACAACTAAATGCACAGATGCCTAAGGGGATAAACAAGAAAGGTAAAGATAAGTGATTTCACTGCAAAGAGAAAGGGCATTGGAAACGAGATTGCCTCAAGTTTCTAGCAGCGAAAAACAAAGGTAATGATTATAGTTCATTTATCTTAGAAACATGTGTTTTAGAGAATGATAATTCCGTTTGGATTATTGATTCTGGATCTACCAACCATGTTTGCAACTCTTTACAGCTTCTTGAATCGTGGGAGGAAGTGGACGAAGGCGGCTTAAAGCTTAGAGTTGGGAACAGAGCGTTTGTTGCAGTCCAAGCTTGAGGAATAACTTGTTTGAAGTTCGAAAATAAAAACTTAATTTTAAATGATATATTTTTTATTCCGAATTTTAGTAGAAATTTAATTTTAGTTTCCATGTTGCAATTAGAACAATTTGTTATGACTTTCAAAAGTTCTAATATAAATATTTCTTTCAATAGATCACAATTGTGTATTGCATGCTTGGAAAACAGGCTTTATATTCTGCGACCTAACGAACCCCTCGCTCTTAACAATGATTTATTCAAAGTAGCTAAACCTAGGACCAATAAACATCAAAAGACCGATAATGATAAAATGACGTATTTATGGCACATGAGACAAAGTCACATTGGCTATGATAGGATTCAAAGACTTACAAAGGATGAGACTTTGAGGGAACTTACCTTAGGTGAATTACCTGTCTGTGAATCTTGTCTAGAAGGCAAATTGACCAAGCATCCATTCTCTGCAAAAGGTGATAGGGCCAAAGAACCACTTAGACTTGTGCATTCAGATGTTTGTGGACCTTTGAATGTACAAGTCAGGGGTGGTTTTGAGTATTTTGTCACTTTCATTGACGATTACTCTAGATACTCATGTCTTTACCTAATGTATAGGAAATCAGAAACATTTTCAAAGTTTCAGGAATTCCTAGCGATGGCTCAGAACCAATTAGGTAAAACGTTAAAGATCTTGCGATCTGATAGGGGTGGAGAATATTTGGATATGCAGTTCCAAGATCATTTAACTGAACTTGGGATTTTATCACAACTTACTGCCCCAGGTACTCCACAACAAAATGGTGTGGCGGAACGCCAGAACATAATTTCATTGGAAATGGTTAGATGTATGCTTAGTTACTCAACTCTACCAACTTCGTTATGGGGATATGCAATTGAAACCGCGAATGACATTCTCAATGTCGTGCCATCTAAATCAATCCCCAAAACACCTTTAGAACGCTAGAATGGTCATGAACCTAGTTTACACCATTATAGAATCTGGGGGTGTCCCGCCCACGTCCTGAGGAAAAAGAAAGGAAAGCTAGAACCGCGAACTGAAGTTTGCATATTTTTTGGCTATCCTAAAGGTACTCAGTGTGGAATTTTCTATAGTCATTCAGAACAAAAAGTGTTTACTTCTATGAATGCTACTTTTCTGGAAAATGACTATGTCCAAAACTTCAAACCACGCAACAAAGTAGTTTTAGAGGAGATGGTTAAAGAATTTACTCCAACCAATGTTCCATCGTCATCAACACGAGTTGATGATGAAATTCCCACTCTTCATGTCCAACCGACGCAATTTGATTTAAATGAAGAAAGTACCACTGTTCCTTAGCAAACAGTCACTAAACCTCGTTGTAGTGGGAGGGTTTCTAGGAACCCAATTCGTTATGGTTTGGATGGTGAAACCAATATGGTTGTTGGTGACACTGGTGACGATGATCCATTGTCTTTGAAACAAGAAATGGCTAGCCCTGAAAAGGAACTATGGCTTGAAGCCATGAAACAGGAAATGGAGTCCATGTACTCAAATTCCGTCTACGATCTTGTGGAAGCACCTAGTGACTTTAGTGCCATTGAGTGCAAGTGGATCTACAAGAAGAAACGAGGTGTTGATGAAAATATCGAGACTTATAAAGTTCGATTAGTGGCAAAGGGTTATACCCAAAGAGAAGGCATGGACTATGAGGAAACTTTTAGTCCGGTAGCCATGCTCAAGTCCATTTGCATCCTCCTATCCATAGCAGCCGCTCTCGACAATGAGATCTGGCAAATGGATGTCAAGACAATTTTTCTTAATGGAAAGCTTGATGAAGTCATTTATATGGATTAACCAGAAGGATTTAAAGTAGCTGGACAAGAAGGAAAAGTTTGCAAGTTGAATAGGTCCATCTATGGACTTAAGCAAGCTTCTCGTTCATGGAATCTTAGTGTAACGCCCCACGTCACTATGGCCCGACAAACCAACACGAGTCTTTCCAGTGTGCTTTGTCCTCACTCGCACGCTTCCTGGGAAAACTTCCCAGGTGGTCACCCATCATGAGACTACTCCAGGTCAAGCACGCTTAACTTTGGAGTTCTCAAGTGATGGGCTACCGAAAAGAAGATGCATCTTGTTGATATAGGTAGTACCCATCAATCCATTTAAGCCCTCTTCAACTATGTAGTCCCATACCTACACAGTCTTAGAATCATCGCACTTGACCTTCCCCAGGCAGTGTGGGATTACATAGCTTTACCCAGTCTTTCCCCTTACGGATCACCAGATTCTGAATGTCACACTTAGGTATGATAAAAGAATAGAAACCTATGGATTTGAACAAAATATTGATGAGTCTTGTGTTTACCAACTGAAGGCAAATCAAATAGTGGTATTCCTAGTTCTTTATGTAGATAATATCTTACTCATTGGAAACAATGTTAAGAAATTATCAGATGTGAAGAATTGGCTGAGCACTCAATTCTAGATGAAGGATTTGGGTGAAGCAAGTTATGTTCTAGGTATCCAGATCACCAGGGATAGAAAGAATAGACTCTTAGATCTATCTCAAGTAGCTTACATAGATAAAGTGCCTGAACAATTCTCAATGACAAATTCCAAGAAAGGACGTTCACCGTCCGGCCATGGAATTCATCTTTCAAAGAATCAGTCTCCCCAGACTCCTGAAGAGGAAGATGCAATGAGAAAATTTCCTTACGCATCTGCAGTTGGAAGTCTAATGTATGCCATATTGTGTACCAGACCAGATATCTGCTATGCAGTGGGAGTAGTGAGCAGGTATTAGTCAAACCTAGGACCGGAACATTGGATGGCAGTTAAGCATATCCTAAAGTATTTAAGGCGGACTAGGGATTATATGTTAGTCTACAAGGGTGGTGTTCTGAGCCCTGTAGGCTACACCGATTCATATTTTTAGACTGATGTTGATGACAGGAAGTATACTTCTGGAATTGTGTTTACTCTTAGGGGTGGAGCTGTGATATGGAGAAGTGGAAAGCAGTCTGCAATCTTAGATTCCACCATGGAGGTTGAGTACATAGCCGCGTCAGAAGTAGCTAGGGAAATAGTCTGGCTAAATAAGTTCTATTCAGATCTTGGTGTTATTCCAGAAATGGATAAACCACTTGTGTTGTTTTGTGACAATACAGGAGTGATAGCCAACTTGAAAGAACCTCGTAGTCACAAGAGGAGTAATCATATAGAAAGGAAGTATACCATTATTTGAGAATATATGGCCAGGGGAGATGTGAAGGTTATGAAGATTGCATCTGAAGACAATCTTGTAGATCCGTTTACAAAGACACAATTAGAAGCTACATTTGATAAGCATATCAAGGAAATGGGATTAGTAAAATTAAGGCATTAGTTTCAATTAGTGCAAGTGGGAGTTTGTTAGGGTTTTATGCCCTAATTAAAACATAATTTCTTTGTAATCTAATTTATTATCAATAAAAGAATAGAAATCATTTTTTTGACTTGGTCAATCACTTTGCTCACATGTTTTATTTTTCATGATTATTTGTTTAATATAAAAATCTATTAAATCCCGAGCATATAGCTAATCGTATTTATAGTGACGTAATCACAGTGGAATATAAATATGATTATATGTTCAAAAATAAGTTAGTCCTAAGATTAGTCAGTGCACAGGATTTACACTGACTTGCCAATCTACGGTATGATCTACTTACACATTGTAGTGTTATGTTCTTTCCAGAACATTAGCAAAGTAGATAAGATCGGATGTGTTTGTTACACTGGACTGGACTGATATTGACAATTGATAGGATAAGTAAACATACCGTTATTATCTATTATAGTCATATCATATAGTTGACCATAGGTCAATTCAATCTCAATTCTGAGTGGTTAGTATTCTAAATGATTGTATTATTTGAATTCTTTGACTTGTTCGTACCAGCTTACCCTATGGACTAGCCCATACTTACATTCTGGGAACTGGGTAGTATAATTGAGTGAGAGTGTTAATCATAGATATGAACATCTATAGCTTTTGATAAAGAAGTGAAATGATGGTTTCCTTTTAGTTTGGTTCAATGTGCTAAATGATAGAGATCTCATTTCAGTAATTAAATCAGTTTACTAAAATATCATTTACAAGGAATTAAGTGTTTTAAGGATAAAATACAATGAGGGGTAAAATGGTATTTTAGTCCCATCTCATTGTATACCATCTATATAGGATTGAGTGACAATTATGGTTGTAACAATGGATAATTAATAGTGTATCTATATTTGTTATAGAGAATTATTTGAATTCAATAGTGCAATTCCGAGTTTTTAGTGGAGTAACGAGAAATTAATAAGTTAGTAAATTTATTTGTTAGATTTATGATAACTTATTGGAGCTTGATTTCATAGGCCCATGGTCCCCATAGTACCTTGGATAAAATCATCTAGATAGTCTCAATTAATTGATTTAATTATCAATTAGAATTATTAAAGTTGACCAGGTCAATTTTGGATAGTTTCACAGAGTTATATAATTTTGAGAAGAAAATAGAAATTAGGGCAGATTTATTAATTAAGATAAATTGGTATCTAAATTAATAAATAAGTTTAAATCAATGTTCAAATTATAAATAATTAATTTGATAAAATATTTAAATAAATAAATCAATAGAAAATAATACATGCCTTGATTTTAAGTCCAATGAGCTTATAATCAAATGAGAAATTTCACGGGCCTAAAGCCCATGATAATTTCAACCTAGGGCTGTTAATTGGCTATTATTTGATTGATTTTTTAATTAAATAAATGACCTAATTGAGTCTATAAAAGGAATATTAAGAGAGAAGTCAAAACATAAGTTCAGATTTCTAAAACACAAGTTTCTGATAGGTTTTATATTCTCTCTAAACATAAGTCATTTTCTAAGCCTTATTGTTCTTCTCTCTTCTTCTCTCTGTATCTATCTCATGTGTTGAGAATTTCCCACCCTAGCCTAGGTGATTCTAATGATACTTTGAAAGACTGTGAAGATAATAGAAGATCGGTTCAGTTTCCTTGTAATACTCTACGACAGAAAGGATACAAGGGTTAGAGAAACTGAAGGAAGGACTTTTTCATTCTGCTGCGTATAATGTAAGTATTCTTATCATTATTTCTCTTTGAATTCAATTTTAGAAACATGTTCTAGGTTATCTCATATTAATTTGTTTAATATTAGATCTACAGGAAAATAAATAAAGATCTTGTATAAGTTTTCCCAACAGGTTATTACTGCTGGACATGCTAGATATGCATATGAAATATGTATTACTGTTCATGCTTATGTTTAAGTTTTCTTGCTGAGTCTTGGCTCACGGGTGCTATGTGGTGCAAGTAAGGGGAAAGGGAAGCTGGATCAGCCATGAGTTGGAGAGCTTCGGTGGCAGTGTGTACATATGCGGCTGCTCAACCACCACGACCGAGGATATCTCTGAGGAACTAGGGTTGTATCCCTTATTTTGCCGCTTAGGTTGGTTGGTTGTAACTTTTGAACTGTAATAACTCTTTTAAACATCTGTTTATATTATTTTGGGTTCCCATGTATGTACTAACTTTTAAATGAAAAAGTTAATGTTTCCTTTTGACCAAAAATTTTAACCCTAACCCTTGACATTAACCTTAGTTACACGTTTATAACCAAATGACTTGTTTAGAAAGTTTGACACTATTTAAAGTACACAGTGTAATGATCCTGGATTAGGAGGATGTTACACTCCATCTGTGGATGAGGTGCAATACTTACTTCTTAGTCATGATGCCTGTCTTGAACGTCAAACTACCGCAACAACATTTAGCTCCCTTCAAACTAATTTGGCAAATATGCATCCGTCCAAACCAAAGTCGAAATTCCCTTCTCCTAGTGGTCCTTACTCGCCTATGTCATATTCAGCTCCTAGAAATTTCTCGAAACCAAGGGGACCACCTCTTGATCTGTGCCAGCAGGAGCATCCACATTGGCCATTATCATTTAGGCCAGCACCCAGACCTCTATGTCAGACCAATTTCAAGCCAGACCATACTCCCAATCGATGCTATCATTAGGCCAATTTACAGTATCAGCCCCCATCCTCTGCTCCTCAGAATTTCAATACATACATCCCATCATCTGGTTCTGTTCCTCAATTAGCTCATGCCAATGCTGCCTCAGTTCATGATCCAGCATGGTATATGGATTCTGGTGCTTCTCACTACTTCACTCCAGATCTCAACATGTTGGAATCTTCTGCTACGTATACTGGCAATGGACAAGTGACTATTGGGAATGCTAAACATGCTCTTATTACTCATGTCGGTACGTCCTTTATTCTCACTCCTAATTCTATCCTTAAATTGAGTCATGTCCATCACCCCCATCCCATACCAAAAATATCCTTAATGTTTCTCATTGATGTTCTGATAATCGAGCTTTTATTGAGTTATATCCCTATTTTTTCTTGGTCAACAACCAGGTTCTTCTGTGGGGACAACTTGATAATGGAATTTACCATGTTAGCCCTTTCTTGTCCAGCAGTTCTGCTCCTCCTAAACTTCATGTTGCTACCAGCAATCCAACTCATCTCTGGCACTTTCATTTGGGTCATCCAAGCAAAGATGTAGTCAAATTTATTTTTTCGTTATGTAATTTGTCTTCTGCTTCAACTTGTAGTTTGGACTTTTATACTGCATGTCAATTTTCTAAATCACATAGATTTCCATTTATGTTGTCAAATTCTCATGCTACTTCAATGTTTGATTTGGTTCATACAGATTTATGGGGTCCTTCCCATGTGAACTTTGTAATTGGCGTTAAATACTTTAATCTGTTTGAGGATGACTATTCCCGTTTTTGTTGGTTTTGTCTGTTACATTCAAAGGATCAAACTTATAATTCCTTTCTTACATTTCATAAAATGGTTCAAACACAGTTTAATGGTACTGTCAAGAGTGTGAGATCTGATTGGGGTGACGAGTATCCTTACACACATTTTTCATAAATATGGGGATTCACCATGAATTTTCGTGTCCCCGTACCCCTCAACAGAATGGTCGCGTCGAAAGAAAAAATCAACATGTTGTTGAAATAGGGTGGCCTTATAGGCTCAGTTCCCTCTCTTCCATGGTGAAGAGGAAGAAATCGGCAAGAAAGCCTGTTACTCACTCGGTTTCACATAGCCTGCCTTCAATCTAAGAAGAGACTACGCTGGAAAGAGATGTTGATGAGGAAATATTGATGGATGGTCACGAACAGAAGTTTGATTTGCCCTATTCAGCTGAAGAGTTGGGTTTGACGGAAGATGCACCAAATGCGAATGGTGAGATTGCGACTGCTAGAAAGGCTTCAACGTCTAGATGGGCGGACTCAATGGAGGCAGGAGATTTTCAAGCTTCAGCCTAAAGCCATTGGAAGAATTTCAATTCGGGTACTCTCTCTTTTTCTGACCAAAATCTAGAGTATTCTGAGCCGTTGTTTAAGGATGGTAAGAAAATTGCTCAAGTGGATGTTGAGGAAGTCAAATGCCAGTCGGCCAATTGGAGTTCTGTTGTTATATGCATGGTGCTTGGAGCTAACCCGCCCATGGCTGTGTTTGAAGGGTTTATCAAAAGGGCATGGGGTCACTTAGGGATTGGACAAATTGCTAGGATGACAATGGGACTAACTTTGGTTAAGTTTAATGATGATGCCACAAGAGATCATGTGTTGGAAACTGGAATCCTTCACTTCGATAGGAAACCAGTGATAATTAGGCCTTGGTCTTCAGACTTGAGTGCTATTCGTTTACAAGATCTTGGTCTTCAGTATTGGGGAAGCAAATGCGTCAGTGCTCTTGTTAGTACTATAGGTAAGTCGATCATGGTGGAAAAGTTTACTCGTGAATGTTCTAGAGTTCAGTTTGCTAGGATCATGGTGGTGATGGAAATCACTGATAATCCGCCTAGGACAATACAATATTTGAATGAGCATGGTCAGTTAATAGAATAAGGTGTAGATTATGAATGGTTACCTGTGAAATGCAAATCTTGTGTGAGATTTGGTCACTCTATGGCTGATTTCCGTAAGGATCAGAAAGATCAGGGGATTTCGAAGGACACTCCTTCAAAGAATTCCACTATGATAGGGAGAGACAAGGGTGAGGAAGCTGCTATTCTTTTTGCTGGGAATTCCTCTTTAAAACAGAGTACTATTAATGAGAAAATGGTTGCTGGTAAGCCTAAACTTATTACTGAGGATTCACCAGCTGAAAATGGCCAGATTGTGTCTAAATCAGATTGGCAATCTCCTAAGAAAGTGGTGTATAAGCAGGGGCGAGCAGATAGTAGACAGCAGAGGGCTAATTCAGGCTTAGTTGAATCGGGTTAGCCTCAGTCTAGTTATTTTGTGGTGCTGCAAGATCAGGTAGAGAGAGGAAAAGGAGGTTTAAGTGATCCTAGCTCATCTCATGGATAATTGTAATGTTTTGAGCTGGACTTAAGGGCTTTGAATGGTCCGAAGAAGCAGGTTGAGGTTTTGAATCTTTGTAGTAAGAATAAAGTTGGAGTGGGAGCTCTTTTGGAAACAAAAATGAGGGGGTCTAAAGTTACTGAGATGATGGCAAATAAGTTTTTGAACTGGGATTACTACTCTAGTTCGATTACTGAAGGAAGAATTTTAATAATTTGGAGAAGGGTCTTTGTTAAGGTCACTGTGGTTGAAGAAACAAGTCAGTTTGTTCACTGCCAACTTAGAATGGCTGGTATGAATTTTCCTTTTAGTGTTACGTTTGTCTATGGTCGTAACACGCTGGAGGAAAGGAAGAACTTATGGAAAAACTTACCTAAGAGTTCAGTTGATGCTTGGGTAATGTTGGGAGACTTTAACGTAGTGTTTAAAGCCAATGATAGGGGTGGAGGAAAGCCTGTATCTAAAGCTGAGCTAGTCAACTCTTCTCAATGGTTAGCTAGTTCTCATCTTGATATGCTTAATCAAACAGGTTCTTTTTTTACTTGGACGAATAATCAAGAAGGCCATGCTCGAATTTATTCTAAGATTGATCATGTGTTTGCTAATGAGAACTGGCTGGATATTTTTCCTAATTCCACAGCAGTGTTCAAATGGGAAACAATCTCGGACCACTGCTCATGCACTATATCCATTCAGACCATGGAGCTATTGGGTGTCAAATTATTCAGGTATTATAATTTCTGGGCAGACCATATAAATTTCAAAGATATGGTTATTGATAGCTGGAGTAAGCCTTCTAAGGGGATTGGTTTAAAGGCTATTTACCTAAAGACCTTGCGGCTGAAACATCAGTTGAAAACGTTTAACATGGATCATATAGGAGATATTGGAACTCAATTTCAGAAGGCAAAAATAGAGTTTCAGGATGCCCGTCTCCTTGCTCAGTAATTCCCAAGAGATTTAACTCTTCAAAATAAAGTCAAGAAAGCTGCTGAAACTTACAGTAGGCAGGAACAGATGTATTACCGCTTTCTGACTCAGAGAAGTAAGATAGATTGGCTAAGGAAGGGAGACTCGAATACAGCCTATTTCCATGCATACCTGAAGAAACGAAAAGCAGAGAATATAATAGCTTCTTTTATTACTGAGCAGGGCAGTTTGGTGGATAATTTCTCAGAAGTGGTTACTCATTTTTTGAACTACTTCAGAAGTATTATGGGAAGTCCTAGTTCAGCTAAGAAGAAGATAAATGTCCACTGTGTAGAGTTGGGTCCCAAACTCAATGTAGACCAGCAGTTATCCTTGTTAAAGCCATTTTCTCATCAGGAAATTAAAGCAGCATTATTCAGTATTCCTAGTATAAAATCCCCGGGCCCTGATGGATTTGGTTCCGGTTTTTTCAAAGTCATGTGGCAGGAGATTGGAAGTGAAATATGCAGAGCTATAAGTCAATTTTTTGAAACAGGCAGAATCCTTGAGGAGTTCCTTGACACTACTCTATCGCTGGTTCCTAAATGTGAGAACCCTTCAAGGGCTGTGGACTATAGGCCGATAGCTTGCTGCTCTACCATTTATAAGTGTATCTCCAAGCTAATCTGTTATCGCTTAGCTAAGGTTCTTCCCATCTTGGTTCAATCTAATCAGGGTGCATTTGTTAAGGGAAGATCAATAGCTCACAACATAATGATTTTTCAAGATCTTATCAAGAATTATGGGAGATCAGCTACCTCCCCAAGGTGTGCTATTAAAATAGATATTAGCAAAGCCTATGACATAGTTGATTGGTGGTTTATTGGAGATCTTTTAACAGTGTTGTGTTTCCCTGAGAGATTTATCAAGTGGATAATGACCTGCCTGAAAAACACCTTTTACTTACTGCTCATGAATGGCAGGGTTCAAGGAAAATTTAAGGGTGAAAAGGGGCTTAGGCAAGGGGATCCTTCCCCCCCCCCCCCCCCCCCCCCTTTATTAGTTTTAGTCATGGAATATCTCACTAGGAGGCTTGAAATGGCTGCGCTTGACTCATCTTTTAGACACCATCCGATGTGTAAAAGCTTGAATTTACTAAATCTTTATTTTGCTTATGACTTACTCTTGTTTTGTAAAGGTACTATGGCTTCAGTTCGAGTGCTAAAGAACGCCCTTGAGGATTTTAGCTCTGTTTCTGGGATGGAAATAAATACCAGCAAATCTCATGTGTACTTTGGAGGGGTTTCAGTCGATGACAGGAAGTGGCTAGCTACTGAGTTGTAGCTGGCAGAAGGTAGTTTTCCCCTTAAATATCTTGGGGTCCCTATGAGGCCAACAAAATGGAAGCATGAAGATTGTGACATCATTATTCAAAAATTTAGAGTGCAAATTCATAACTGGGCTAGTAGGCACCTTTCATTTGCTGGTAGAATCCAGCTCATTCATTCTGTACTATTTGGTCTAAGAAACTACGTGATGGGGATCTTTACACTTCCACAAAGTATTATCAAGGAGATTGAGAAATTATGTCGAGGCTTCCTTTGGGGAGTTAATGGTAACAGAAGTAAAATTCATTTAGCTTCTTGGAATAAGGTCTGTCTCCCAAAAGTTTATGGTGGTCTTGGATTCAAGAATGGCTTAGCTTGGAACAAAGCAATCTTAGCTAAGTACATATGGGCTATTACTGAGAAGCAGGACTTGCTGTGGGTTAAGTGGATCAATTCAGTATATTTAAAAGGGTCTGAGTTCTAGTCTTATCGGATTCCCCTTGACACTAGCTGGTACTGGAGAAAACTTTGTAACCTCAGAGATGTCTACAGCTATGAAGAGATTAAGGCTGATGGTAGTGCTGGAAAGTTTCACCCTTCTAAGCTGTATAACAGCTCACTATGCCAGCAACAAATAAGCTATCACAAAGTTGTTTGGTGCCGACTTTCATTACCCAAACATAGATTTCTTCTCTGGCAAACAGTTAACGCTCAACTCTTAACATGTGATAATTTGATCAGGTTCAATGTGATGCTCGAATCCCAGCACTGTCCAGTCTGTGGAGTAGTTAATGAGACCCATGGTCATCTGTTTTTTGAATGCTGTCTATCTAGGCAAATCCTCATAACTATATTCAGCTGGTTGGGTTTTCAAGCATGGCCAACTGACTTTCCTAGCTGGCTGGTTTGGCTCTCTAACAGGAGGTCTGGAGTGATATCTGACATTATTATCTCGGTGCTAGCAGCTGTAGTGTATGGAATATGGAGGAACCGAAATCGATGTGTGTTTGATAGTTGTTCTTGGTCAACTAATAGCATAACTACTGATATAAAGTTTAGGCTGAAGTACAGATTTTTCATTGTACAAAGTAGGAAACTCTCAGTTCAAGAGCAGAGGTTTTTAGATAGATTAATCATGTAATCTAGTTTGAGTTCTTTTGGCTGTTTGTTTTGCTTGGGTTGAAAGGTTTTCCCTTGTGGTTTTGGTTGTAAGTATTGACTGTATTGCTCATTGTTTGGCTTGCTAGTTGATTAATGAAGTATCCTTCTTCTTTATCAAAAAAGAAATAGGGTGGCCCTGTTAGCACACTCTTCCATGCCCTTGGCCTACTGGCCTTATGCTTTTTTGACTGTCGATTAATCGACTTCCCACTAGAGTCTTGCATAATGATCTCCTTACATGGTGTTATATAAGATACAACCTTCGTACCAAAATTTTCGTAGCTTTGGCTGTCAATGCTTCCCTTTTTTGAGCCCTTATAACCAACATAAACTGGAATTTCGGTCTCAACCACATGTTTTTCTTGGATACAACAATCATCGTAAGGGTTATTTGTGTTTGAATGTGGCTACTGGCAGGTTGTATGTCACTTGACATGTCATTTTTTATGAAGCTCATTTTCCTTTTGAAAATTCCACTTTTTCTATTGTGTCCAATTCTCCTCTTCCTATAATTTCTACTCTGCCTTTTCCTTTTGTGTCCAACTCTCCACCTTCTGTATTGCTCCTTTGTCATCTTCTCCTATTATACCTCCATCTAGCTCCCTTCCTTCCTAACTGCCTCCATCACCAGAGCTTGCTCCTTCGCCAGTATCTTTTCCTTGTTATGTGTCTTCACCTTCCCCACCTCCAGTAAATGCTCACCCGATGGTCACCAGGCCTAAGGCTGGTGTGTTTAAGCCTCAAATTTTTTGTAACATTGCTACCAATATACCAATTGAACTATCTTCTTTTGCTGTTGTTGTCAAAGATGATAGATGGGTTCAAGCTATGAATAAGGAATTTCAGGCTTTTCTATCACAAAATACCTGGTCTCTTGAATCAAGACCAGCAAATTGCAACATTATTGTCACGAAATGGGTGTATAGAATCAAACTTTGTCCCGATGGTTCTGTTGATCGGTTCAAAGCCTGACTTGTTACCAAGGGCTTCACACATACACATGGTTTGGAATATCATGAAACCTTCAGTCCGGTTATTAAACCGACCACTATTTGTGTAACACCCTCACTTATTTAGTTAAAACCATATCTAAGGTATTACGTTTTAAAACTATATCATAATTACTTTCAGCGGAAGTCTGGATTTTTGTTTAGAAAACTTATTTCGCATTATTTACATTAAACATAAAGTGTGTCTCAAACATATTATACATAAGTATTAAATAACCAAATTTGTTTTCAAAACATAACTTCACACTTTATTACAAACATCACACTGATAACTGAAATAACCCACAAAAGGTCAATATGTTCATATGTACAAATCAAGGTCAGGACCATGCTTCAGTTCTCCTTATGTCATTCACTCATTTCTTTCTTTACCTGCAACACAAGACAATTGTGAGCCTAAAGCTCAGTAAGCAAATTAATGCATGCAATGTTAATGATTACCCAATGTTAATGGACATACACAACTTTTTTTTAAATTTTGGGCCACTTAATATTGTGCACACTGTTTGATTAGGCCAATGCCTGCAGGGCTTATTACACATATAATATAAAATCCCATGGGTTCTCCTCCGGCTAGCCATCACTATAGTAGGGCACATTAAAAACCTTATTCCATCGTTGCCCCATCGGGCTCAAGAGTTAAGGCGGCCACACACTGTGGTGTCAATACGTATAACAATAACTCATATGGAGGAGAAATAAAAATAGAAACATGTCAAACAATATAATTAGTTCACTAAAACCTAGCCCAAATTATTGGGCTGCCACTATGAGCCTAACTATAGGCCTCTATTTACACTTACTTACACTTTCATTTGCCTTTTCAAAACAGTGGCACTGAACTTAACTTCTTATTACAACTTACTTTTATGTTGCATAAAACTTGCTAAGGCATCACATAATTAATCATCATAATATCATGCATGGTCTTATATCATACAATAATTCACCATATCACTATTATGCCATGCATACAAATTTATGATGAAGTATCAATGTATGTTAATACCACTTACTCTGCAATACTTTCACATAACATGTAATTCTTGTGTTGTAGTTGAGTACTTTACTTACCTTCTGTCCAAAATATATTTCACCGTGTAACAAGTGGTATCTTAGGTATTGATGTTCTTATTCTGGCAATGGCATGAATTTCACATCATAATGAAGGCAGTAAGGCATTGAACTATCATTTAAAAATATCCATAAAACATCATATCAAATTTCATATCCAAATCATGCCTAAAATGCCTTAAATCACTTAGATCGAGCGTTAGATTTATCTTAGACACTTCGAGAAATTTTGGCAGAGTTTCCCCTTAATTTTAGCTATCTCCAAATATCAAAATGAATCAGTAATCAACATCATATAACCTGCCATAACCACATATCCCAAATACTAACATAATTCATCACAAAGTTATCATATACCGATTTTGATAAAATTCTAATTTCCAAGATCATCACCCAAATTAAATGAGTCTCCACATCTATTCAAACATTTATAAACATATATACCCTCTTATAAACTCAATCAAATAACCAAAAATCAGTTTGTACTCCAAGAACCCCAAAAACCTCATAAAACACAAAATTTCACTTACCGAGCAACTTTTCAGAGAAAACGATCTATTCTAGCTTTTCTAAACCTCAAACCACTTGGAAACCACCAAGAAATATCTTAAAAAAGATAAAACACCTTAGGTAAGCTGTCAGAAATATTCAAAAACATTGTTTAACTTCCAAGTACAAGAATTTACCATAAAAGGCCAGAACTAAGCTTGGCTTTGATTTCACTTGGATCTCCTTAGAATTTCTTCAAACCAGCCAAGAAATGGTTTTTGGTTTTCTTTTCTATCTTTTTTCAAATTCTTGGTTGTGCAAAGTGATAAGGTTGATGACAATCCTTTATT
This sequence comes from Humulus lupulus, assembly GCF_963169125.1. Classification (NCBI taxonomy): domain Eukaryota; kingdom Viridiplantae; phylum Streptophyta; class Magnoliopsida; order Rosales; family Cannabaceae; genus Humulus; species Humulus lupulus. The sequence goes on along the minus strand of NC_084800.1, from coordinate 108,336,247 downwards.
TTCAATGATTTGACCTTATTGTATCAAAATTTGACACATTTCACCTCATCATTTCACTTTTTGACTTATGAAAACCTTATCACTTCAATAATTTTGACTTAATCATCTGCTAGGACTATTACCCTTATGTGTGAAACACTCAAACCAAACCTTAGGTCCATATGAGTTCACACCCAATAGTTATGCTTACCCGATTGAGCGTAGCGCACTTATGCTAAGCTCGTTTTGACTTTGCGTCAATACCACTGATTATGTATACCTCCCATCAAGACTTGATCTAATGGTTCTGAAACCATTTTTACTTCATCAATGAGACCTTAATCATACCTCAATTATATTTGGTAAATCCACTAATACTCAATTTTACATCGAAATACTAGTAATCGACATTGTACTATTTTTCACCACTTAACATCTTTTGTCTTCTATACTCACTTTTCTCACTTGATTTCATGCCTTGTCCATATATTTCATCCTTTCTTATATCTTGAGCACATAAAACATCTATAAGAGATAACTCAAATGACACAAGGCTAATAATGTTGAACATACACATAGACATCATATACACAACTTTTATACTTATACATGAAAACACTTATAAGAATATGCATATGCTCAAATTATACATACTGTATGATATGTAATGCAATGAAATCATGTGATTATTGGATATATTATATCAAAATAATGTGGGTGCTACAATCCTCCACACCTTATAAAAATTTCGTCCTCGAAATTCTCTTACCCAAATAACTCTGGGTATTTGGATCTCATTTCATCTTCCTATTCCCATGTCATTTCTTCAATATTTGAACTTCTCCATAAGACCTTAACCAGTGAAATTTTCTTATTTCTCAACTCTTTCTCTTTTCTGTCAAGAATTTTCACTGATTTTTCTTCATATGTTAGGTATTGTTCAACTTCTATTGGCTCGTAGTTTAGCACATGTGAAGGATCTGGAATGTATTTTCTCAATAATGATACATGAAAAACATCGTGGACATTCGACAATGATGGCGGTAATGCCAGTCTATAGGCTACCTTTCCCACATTTTCTAATACTTCAAAAGCTCCAATAAATCTCGTGCTTAACTTCCCTTTCTTTCCAAACCTCATTTCTCCTTTCATAGGGGCAATTTTCAGAAATACCTTGTCCCCGATATTGAACTCCACATCTCTTCGCTTTCGATCAGCATAACTCTTTTGTATACTCTGAGCAGTTAACATTCTTTTTCTTATTTTCTCTACTGCTTCAGTTGTTCTTCTGACAAGATCTGGACCAAGATACTGTTGATCCCAAAAGAGGGTGTTTTAATATTTAAACTCGCAAGTGCACGAATCTTTTCGGAATATAATGTTCATGTAAGTACGAGGTCGAACCCATGGGAGTTGACTAACATCAAAAGAAACTATTTCAAACAAAGCAATAATATTCTAACCTAGTTCCAAATATTTGATGAGATTTTGTTTTAGAAAAATAAAAGACAAGTAATAAAAAGATTTAAGATTAAATAGAAAAATGGTTTTCAAATGATATATGTAAAATAAGATTATTAAGATGTTAGAATCCACAAAATTCAAGTTCAATAGTATTTATAAGTATATTGATTCCCAAGTTTAGATATAGTTGAAATAAATCACACTATACTTTTTTCAAAATATATTTTCTTATTCAAGCACAAGTTACTCTTTCAAAAAGGTAGGACTTTTCTTCACTTATATAAGATATAATTTCTAAGCATTAGTTGTGTTACAACCTAATGAAACTACAAGAAATCAAATAGATTATGTTTAGGCAAAATATGATACTTATGCTCTAAGAATTAGATGTGAACAATTTAATGAAAAACATTTAATCAAAGAATATCATATTTTTTCATAATGAAGAACTAAGTGTAATATGCTTTAACACTCAATAATAGATGAAAAATGCATATCTTTGATAGAAAAATCCATAAACAATGTTACACAAATGGGAAATCAACATACAATAAAAAAAATACTATCTAGTTACATCTTGCTTCATCATAATAACCTTTGAAAAAGATTAGAAGCTCATAACTAGATTGAAATAAAAATTACAAAATAACATACTTGACATGCTCTTCAAAAGATGAAAATGGTAGATAGAAAATAGTGAAAAGAAGAGAGAAATATGGAGTGTAGAAGAGGTTGAAAGATGAAGAAGAAGAGCCCCCCAAATGGTCTTACAAGACTCTATTTATAGGCAAAATATAGAGATTAAATTAATCAAATTAAAATAAATAAATTGATTAATTTAATTGTGTTGGGAAGTGGTAGGATAAATAGAGTAAGTGTAAGAGTATTGGAAAGATGAAATGTTTGGTTGGGTAAAAGATTAGTAAAAAGTTAGGGTAAAAAAATGAATTAGGAATGTTTATTTAGGTGAGAAAAATAGGGAAGAGTGAATTGATATTTGAGTGAAAAATATTGGGAATAAAAATGTGGTTTTTTGGCCTTTTGGTGGCTATTGGCAGCTTGGTCTAGGCTGGCATGGGGTGCAAATTGGCAGGTGAGAGGCTCTCGGATTGGGCCAGAGGATTGGGCTTGGGGCTGCTTGGTGTGCAGCTGCATGTTGGGCCTTTTTGGAGCTGGGCCCAAGTTGGTGCAGAGAAGCTAGAGTGTGCTGCTGAGAAGAGCATATGGCTTCGTTGGTGCAATCAGGAGGCGTGATGCAGGGATTGGACTGTGAGCTGCTTTAGCTTCAGGTTGATGCAAATGGACAGCTGGCGGCATGATGAACCTGAAGGACACTTGCTGAAGGCAGAGGCAACTGGCGGGCCTAAGCAGTGGGCCTTGCTTGGGCCTGGAGAAATGCCACTTTCTTTGCTTTCCCTTTACAGAAATGCCATTTTTTCACCATTCTTCTTGCTTTTCAAGAGCAAATAACATACAAAAAATTCCCTATAAAACAAACATAAATTAAATTAAAACTAAATATTTTCAATAATGAAATATACAACAAAAGTTCAATGAAAATATTAATTAAAATTTAATTTACTTAAACATTTAAGCTCAAAATTGCATCTTTTTACTCCTAACTTAACAATATTATTTTTAAATAATTCAACTATAATATTTTACAATAATATAACTATAAAAATACACAAAAATCTAAAAATTAAAATAAACATAATAAATTCAAAATTACTTAAAAACTTAATAAATCAATTAAAAACTCAAGAATTAAGCAACAATTAGCACATAAAAAGTGGTAAAATAACTCTATTTTGTAGAGTTATCAGATACTTTCTTTCTCCCATTTCATCCCAATGAATTGGTGACCTACATTTTCTGCCATATAACATTTCATACGGTGCTACACCAATCGTTGCATGAAAGCTATTGTTATAAGAAAACTCTATTAGACACAAATACTTCTCCCATGATCCTTGAAAATCTAGGACACAAGCTTAGAGCATATCTTCAAGAGTTTGAATGGTCCTTTCAGATTGTCCATCAGATTGGGGGTGATATGCTATAGTAAACTTCAAGCTTGTGCCCAATGCTCTTTGCAAACTTTCCCAAAATAATGAAGTAAATCAGGCATCCCGATCTGAAATTATAGATATTGGCACTCCATGTAATCTAACAATCTTCTGAACATATAATTCAGCCCACTGATCCATAGTATAAGTCATGCGTACCCGAAGAAAGTGTGCTGATTTAGTATATTGGTCTACTATAACCCAAATAACATCATGTTGTTTAGAAGTCTTTGGCAATCCAACTACAAAATCCATGGTAATCTCTTCCCATTTCCACTCTGGTATCTGTATTGGTTGTAGTAAACCAGCAGGTTTCTGATGTTCAGCTTTCACTTGTGGACAGGTTAAACACTTGGCTACAAACTCAACCACATCCTTTTTCATGTTGGGCCATCAGCAGTGTCTTTTCAAGTCAATAAACATCTTTGTCGTCCTTGAATGTACTGAATACAAAGTATTATGAGCTTCTGTAAGGATTTCTCTCTTCAACTTCTCATCATTAGGGACACAAATTCTTTCCCTGAACTTTAACATCCCATTACATGACACACTAAAATCATTGGCCTTCCCACTTTCCAATTCACCTTTTTGTTCCACCAAGTAAGGATCCTCACATTGACCTTGTTTGATTCTTTCTAACAAGGTAGATTGAATAGCCATTACTGAGAACCTTCTTGTGATTACCTCAATCTCCTCTCTGCACATGTCCTCCTGAAGTGGTCTTGTCAATTTCCTAAAAAATGACACATTACCATGAGACTTTCTACTCAGTGCATCTGCAACTACATTTGCTTTTCCTAGATGATAAAGTATTTGACAATCACAATCTTTCACTAGCTCCAACCATCTCCTTTGTCTCATATTTAATTCTTTCTGAATAAAGAAATAATTGAGACTTTTATGATCGGTATATATTTCGCACTTCTCACCATATAGATAATGTCTCCAAATCTTTAGTGCAAAAACAACTGTTGCCAACTCCAGATCATGTGTTGGATACTTCTGTTCATAGTCCTTCAATTGTCTAGAAGCATAAGCTATGACTTTGCCATTCTCCATCAACACACACCCTAATCCTTGCTTTGAAGCATCACTATAAATCACAAGTCCTCCTGATCCAGATGGAATAGTAAGTATTGGAGCTAAAACCAATCTTTGCTTAAACTCTTGAAAACTTTTCTCACAAGCTTCAGTCCATTCAAACTTATGATTCTTCCTCGTCAATTGTGTCAATGGTATTGCTATCTTGGAAAATCCTTCAACAAATCTTCGGTAATAGCCTACTAATCCCAGAAAACTCCTTACTTCTAAAACATTTGTTGGTCTATTCCATTTACTAACAGCTTCAATCTTTGATGGATCCACTGAAATACCATCTTTTGAGACTATATGGCCCAAAAAGGTCAACTTCTCTAGCCAAAATTCACATTTCTTAAATTTGGTATAGAGCTGTTTTTCTTTTAATTTCTCCAATGTCAACCACAAATGTTCCTCATGTTCTTCTTTGGATCGAGAATACACCAAAATATCATCAATAAACACTATTACAAACTTATCAAGGTAGTCCTTAAACACCCTGTTCATTAAGTCCATGAATGCAGCTGGAGCATTAGTTAATCCAAATGGCATCACAAGGAACTCATAATGGCCATACTAAGTTCGAAATGCAGTTTTTGGTACATCCTCTTCTCTAATCTTCAATTGGTGATACCCAGATCTCAAATCAATTTTTGAAAATACTCCTCCTCCTTGTAATTGATAAAAAAGATCATCAATTCTAAGAAGTGGATACTTATTCTTGACTGTCAACTTGTTCGATTCTCTATAATCAATACACATTCATATTGTCCCATCCTTTTTCTTCACAAATAGCACCGGAGCTCCCCATGGTGAAAAACTAGGTCTGAGAAACTTTTTATCCAGAAGTTCTTGCAACTGTATCTTTAATTCCTTTAGTTCTGCTGGTGCCATTCTATAAGGTGCCTTGGACACAGGGGTTGTACCAAGAAGTAGCTCGATCACAAATTCAATTTCTCTGTCTGGAGGCAATCTCGGTAAATCTTCTGGAAACACTTCTAAGAAATCTCTAACTACCGGTACATCTTCTGGTTTTAACTTTTGCTCCTTATAAGTGTCAACCACATTGGCGAGGTAACCCATACATCCACTTTCCAACAGTCGCCTGGCCTTCATAACAAAAATTAAAGGAATGCAACTTTTTGATGTCGTTCCACTAAACATAAACTCATCTTCCTTCGAAGGCTTAAATATCACTGTTTTCTTTCTATAATCAATAGTGGCATTATACTTTGAAATCCAATCCATACCCAAAATCACCTCATAATCGTGCATCTCTAACATTATTAGATCAGCATATAATTCCCTACCATCAATGCAAATAGGAACTCCCCTCAACCAATGAGTAGAATACAAAATCTCTTCAGATGGTAACATTATACTAAAAAATTCTGACAATTTCTCACACGATCTACCCAACCTTTTTACATATGTCAAGGATGCAAATGAATGTGTGGCATCTGAATCTATTAATGCATGTGTGAGAATACCAGATACAAAAATATCACCTGACACCACATAGCTGTTGGTATCAGCATCAGCCTGAGTAATCGTGAACACCCTAGCATTTGTCTTTTGAGTTTCATCCTTCTTTTGTTGGTTCTTCATCAATGGACAATCTTTGATTAAATGATCCCCCTTGCCACATTTGATGCAGCTCTTAGTTAGAAGCCTGCACTCCCCGAAATGATTCTTTCCACAAGTTTGACATCGTGGCTGTTGTTGGAATCCAGATTGCCTATTTTGTTGACCTCCTTTAAACATATTATGTCCTTGTCTAAATTGGAAATTCTGGGCCCCATTTTTGTTGTCATTGGGAAAACGACTTTGTTCTTTATTGAATGGAGTGTCTCTACGAGGCATGCTAGTAGCAGCTTTAGCTTTTGTTATCTTTTCTTCTCTGTGTTCAACTCTTAAAGCTTTCTCCACAACCTGAGCATAAGAAAGAGGCCCTGTATGTCCCATATCCACATCTCTAGTCAATTTTGGTTGTAGACCCTCTAGGAAGTGATTCACTCTACTAGTTTCAGTGTTAACCATGTCTGGTGCAAACTTGGCTAACTGGTCAAATGTCCTGGCGTACTCAACCACTGAAAGATTCCCTTGTTGTAATCTAGTGAACTCACTTACTTTAGCAGTCAACACAGCTTCATTATAAAACTTTTCATTGAAAACCAGTTCAAAGTCTGCCCAAGTCATTTGATTCACTTCTCTAGTCTGCTTAATCACTTCCCACCAAATCTTAGCATCCTTTTTCAGTGTATGTGCAGCACAAGAAACCTTTTCCCTGTCACTTAGGTGTATAAACTCAAAGATGTCTTCTAAAGAGCTCTTTCAATCTTGTGCGTCAAGTGGATCAGTGCTACCTTCAAATACTGGTGGGTGTTATTTTCAGAAACATTCATATAGTGGTTCCATGGGGTGCACTGCCTTGTGGAGGTGGAGGTGGTGGTGTTGGAGTTTCAGTAGGTGGTGATGGTTCCTGTCTTTGTTGTTGTTATGCTAACAATTTCTCAATTTATTCAGCTTGTCTATTCACTACCGCTCGAAGTTCAGCCATTTCTTGTTCATATTTATTACTGCAAGAGCCTTCAGTAGCCCCCATTGCATTTTCATGATCCATCTGTGTTATTATATATATCTTAAGACAAAATTCCCATAACTTATGTCATTTAACAAATAATGCACATGATGCATGTAACCAGCACATAATAAATGCACACATAAAACTTACAGATGAACTGAGCATTATTCTTTCCTCAATGTGTACATATGAAAAGTCTACAAGAACATTTTAACCATAGCTCTGGTACCAACTTGTAACACCCTCACTTATTTTAGTTAAAATCATATATGAGGTGTTACGTCTTAAAACTATATCATAATTACTTCCAGCGGAAGTCTGGATTTTTGTTTAGAAAACTTATTTCGCATTATTTACATTAAACATAAAGTGTGTCTCAAACATATTATACATAAGTATTAAATAACCAAATTTGTTTTCAAAACATAACTTCACACTTTATTACAAACATCACACTGATAACTGAAATAACCCACAAAAGGTCGATATGTTCATATGTACAAATCAAGGTCAAGACCATGCTTCAGTTCTCCTTATGTCATTCACTCATTTCTTTCTCTACCTGCAACACATGACAACTGTGAGCCTATAGCTCAGTAAGCAAAGTAATGCATGCAATGCTAATGATTACCCAATGTCAATGGACATACACACCTTCTTTTTAAATTTTGGGCCACTTAATATTGTGCAAACTATTTGATTAGGCCAATGCCTACAGGGCTTGTTACACATATAATATAAAATCTCATGGATTCTCCTCCGCCTAGCCATCACCATAGTAGGGCACATTAAAAACCTTATTCCATCGTTGCCCCGTCGGGCTCAAGAGTTAAGGCGACCACACACTGTGGTGTCAATACATATAACAATAACTCATATGGAGGAGAAATAAAAACGGAAACATGGCAAACAATATAATTGGTTCACTAAAACCAAATTATTGGGCTGCCACTATGAGCCTAACTATAGGCATCCATTTACACTTACTTACACTTTCATTTTCCTTTTCAAAACAGTGGCACTGAACTTAACTTCTTATTACAACTTACTTTTATGTTGCATAAATTTGCTAAGGCGTCACATAATTAATCGGCATAATATTATGCATGGTCTTATATCATACAATAATTCACCATATCACTATTATTCCATGAATACAAATTTATGATGAAGTGTCAATGTATGTTAATACCACTTACTCACAAATTATTCATATAATGCATACTTTCACATAACATGTATTTCTTGTGTTGTAGTTGAGTACTTTACTTACCTTCTATCCAAAATATATTTCACCGTGTAACAAGTGGTATCTTAGGTGTTGATGTTCTTATTCTGGCAATGACATGAATTTCACATCATAATGAAGGCAGTAAGGCATTGAACTATCATTTAAAAATATCCATAAAACATCATATCAAATTTCATATCCAAATCATGCCTAAAATGCCTTAAATAACTTAGATCAAGCATTAGATTTATCTTAGACACTTGGAGAAATTTTGGCAGAGTTTCCCCTTAATTTTAGCTATCCCCAAATATCAAAATCAATTAGTAATCAACATCATATAACCTACCATAACCATTGTACGCCCTAAATATCCGCGAGCTATTAGCGAGCTAGAAAATGGCCTAATTCAATCTGCCACGTGTAAATCGTCCACCCGGAGCTGTTTATTACGGGCCTCCATCTATCCAGCCCGAGATGATTATAGAGTTAACTGCTACTCGTAGGCATCGTGTTAGCAGTATGAGTGTCACGAGTTGGCGCCACATTAAGCTCGTAATGCGGCAGAGATCTAACACCTGAATCCTTGTAAAGTCAACCACACAATATAAACGTGCATATATCAGACATCACATGTCTGTTTTATTCCTGATTTCTTGGATGCGCAGTATAAACATGTGTGTTCGGACATCCCGTATCTGATTTGGGCCATGCGGCCCATTACCCATCCTTACCTGTTGATTATACCTCACTTCCTTGTAAGGTTTAGGAATTAATCATCAGTTTCACAGAGATGACGGGAAGGATAAAGAGATCACGGGATGACCCCATTGCCAACCCAGATATCTTCTTACTATAAATACCAAGACCCTGGGAAGTGCAGGGGGTTGGCATGTTTTTGTAAAGAAACACTCTGTAAGAAATAGTCAAGAGATATCAATAATATCGACTGGTGGACTAGAGAGATTTTAACCTTCGAACCACCTAAAAAGAAAAGAGTGAGCATCTTCCCATGCTATTAGTTTCCCAAGTCTAGAATATAATTATTTTCATATTACGGTTTACCAATTTGCACTAATCCATCCTACTTATTCGTATAATTACCTATTGGGGAAAAACCGCGTCAACAGTTTGGTGCTTTCATTGAGAGGATTTAGATTGGTGCTATCACAAAAACCTGATCATGGTGGTTACTCTGTCGAGGCATGGTAACGAGGCAGATCAACATGATGGGCAGGAGGCCCACCATGCCGCCATATCCGATGAACCAAATCCCGAGGTCCAGCAGCGATTGGGAAAGCAGCCGATGGGCCAGGACGACACCAGGAGTTCAGTGCCCCGACCGCCAAATCCGAACCCGGGTTACCTGATGGCGATAGAGATAGAGAACATATAGTTGAAGGGTCATATATCTAGAGAAAGTAAGCAAATCGAAGAAGTCTTGGCCCGGCTACCCCCTCTTGCAACCGACGTTAACGTCAAAAAGAGGTAAAGTGGGACTCACAAGTCCCGCAGGGATAATCGGCCCAGACCCAGTCGATCGGTCAGAACCTCAACCCCGAGTTCTGCACCCATGTCACACCATAACCAGGAAGCTATGTTTGAGGAGTTTCCCTGGGCCAATCAGCAATTCAACCGATCAGTCATAACCTCAACTCCTAGCTCGACTCTACCGTTGAACGTGCCCAGAAGGGCTCGTGGCAGCTCGCGGAGGAGATCTAGGGAAGGTTCGCGTAGAGAACCTGCTCCGGCCAGCCCTCCCGTGCCGCGGTCAGACCGTCGGGCGCAGGATGCTGGAGATGGTAGAGTAGAACGACCGCGAGCTAATTTGATCCGCCCGGATGGGACTAGGATCGCTTCGCCAGTTAGGCATCCCCCGTCGCCGATAAGATACCCATCTCCTCCCCGTCCAGTTCGAGACATTCCGACACACGGAAGCAGCAGAAAAAATCCTCCTCTCGCCGATCCTTCCCATCGCCCCTAAGCACGCGGGGAGGTCCCGGATCCTCACCCCCAGTAGCGAGCTCCAAGATTTTCCAACGGGAGCTACTGGACCGAGAGCCACCGAAGTGGCAGATCCGGTGGAGACCTGCATAATCGCTTAAGTTCGACGCAAAGCCCTCGGGCCACCTCGATGGCCGACCTTCGAGATTGCCTCAACTCGCAGAGGGGGAATCTGGCCAGAAATGGAAGTCATGCTCACCAAGAGGATGGTCTTTCCAAAGTACATGACAGTGGGATGTCCCACCTAACCAAGCTCAAGCTTGGAGGGACAATAACCCGCCTAATGCGTACAATGGAACTGGAGCTGTTGAACAGCCCCAGAACAACCAAGGGATTAAGGACCAGACCCTAGAACGTCTAGTTCAGATGGAGGAGCTAATGAAGAAGCTCTTGACAGAAAAGGAGAAGGATGAGTATGACTCGGGGGACGAACTCGAGCTTTTTTCCTCCAACATAGCAGCCACAATGTACCTGCCGGGTTTCCGGATGCCCCACCTGTCTAAATTCGATGGAGACGGAGACCCGTCGGATCATTTGGGTATGTTCAATACCCTGATGATGGCCCATAATATCAACCCCGAGCTGAGGTGTTTGATATTCCCTTCCACCTTGATCGGCCCAGCTAGGCAGTGGTTCAAGCAGTGTAAAAAGCATTCCATCAGCTCGTGGAAGAATTTTTTTGCCGACTTCAAGAGGGCATTCCGAGCTTCTCAAGCTGCCCGCGTCAAAGCTGACACCCTGGTGAACATAAAGCAACAGCCCGGGGAACCTTTGAAAGCTTACCTGAGCAGGTTCGCAAATGTCGCGGCTCGAGCCAAGGACGCAGACGATAGTTCCAAGCTTGTGGCCTTGAGGACTGGAATCCTCGGTTGAGGGGGGCTATGGAAAGAGATACAGAGAAGAGGTGTCAGCACCGTGGATGAATTCCTAAACAAGGCCCAGGAATGGATAAACCTGGAAGAGGCGCGGGCATCGGTCACGAGAACCAGCCAAACCCTTGATCAACCCATTGGAGTGGAAACGGATGTCGTAAAAACGACTCAAACCGTTACCCAGAATAACCAAAGGGGTGGAGGCAAGAGAAAAGGGAGCAGCGAGGGCGACCAGCACGGTCCGAAGAAGAACAAGCCCGTGGAAAAGTTTAAGCCAGTCTACGCGACCTATACCGAGCTCACAAACACTAGGGAACACATTTTCCTAGCAAATTCTGCCCGCCTCCCCTGGAAAAAGCCGGAGACTTTGAAACACCAGACAGCTAAGAGGGACTCTTCCAAGTTTTGCTGATTCCACAACGACATTGGCCACAACACTGACGATTGTAGGCATTTGAAGGTTGAGATCGAGACACTCATCAGAGCCAGACATTTGGCTCAATATGCGCGGAACCAGGTTTCTACTAGTCAGCCAGCCCCGGAAGCTCCGATAAATCAGCCCGGGCCCCAGATAAGTCAGGATACCCCTCCTCCTGTAATAGGAAGAAAGATATTCACAATCTCCGGAGGCCCCTTATTTGGCCGGCATGAGCAGAGGTGCCCATAAGAGATATGTCAATGATTTGAAGGCTCATAACGGAGTGGAATTCATCCTGGAGCAACATCTACCCAAACAACAACGATTGGAGAGTTAACCAATCATTTTTACTGAGGAGGACGCTGGTCACGTCCAGTTCCCCCATAACGATCCTCTAGTCATAACCGCCCAGCTCGCCAACCGGAGAGTTAGGAGGATACTAGTTGATAATGGGAGTTCGGTGAACCTGCTGTTCCGGTCTACGCTGGAGAAAATGGGATTGTCTGTCATCGAGCTAGAGGCCACCTCCATGATGCTGTATGGATTTTCTGGGGAAGGGTCGGCAGCGATAGGAATAATCGAGCTAGTAATAACCTTGGGAGAGGGGCCCCGAACTGTCTCTAAGCTCCTCGAGTTCGTGGTTATCGATTGTCCCACCTCGACCTCTTTCTCCACCGTGGGACCGAATTGGGGGATGAGAGACTCCACCACAATCTCTTTCCCCTTGTTGGACTGCTAGGATATCGAGCCAGCCATGCTCTTCTTGGGTATGTTCTTCCTGGGTCCCATCTGGTTGCCTAACGAACAAGAACGAAGAAAAGTTTAAATAGGCGACCTAAAATTAGAAAAGGGAATATAGCGCGAGAAATGATTTTCGTACACGGGCTGAGGTAATCTCAGCCCGCGGTATGTGAAGCCACACGTTGCCATTGTCACGCGCCCACGTTTCCAACGGATCCCCGATTGCTCGGGATCTGTGTGTCAGAAGGGTCAGGATAGTGCTTGCCTTGGAGGGAAAGTTTTAAAAAGCAAAACCGCCTAGGAAGCGTGACCCCTAAGCTACCTGGTTTTGTACCCTAGAAATCTCTCACCTTCCATTTTCCGAACAGGCATTTCCTAAAGCTACCTAGAAAAATTACCCATAAATTATCTTGTCATAAACATCGCATTCCTAGACATGTTCTCAAATAGTCGATATGCCTAGGATCAAAACCTATGCACCAAAAACCAGCCAAAAACAACCTACAGTGTGCGACTAAGAAAGAGGTTTGCCTAACAGAGAAACGAAAAAGATCAAAACATGCAACATGTAGAGGACTTACAGTGTATTTTCCGTGAGAAAGTCACAAAAAGCGTAGGAATCGGAGTCCTGGTGGAATCCTTAAAGCTGGACTGATGAAGAAACTCTTGTGACGAGAACGTAGGGATCTCTGGGATGATAACCGGAAGAAGAAAAGCTTCTGAGACTAAAAAGAGAGAAAATGAGGAAAAAATTTCAAATGAAGGGTGGCTAATACGGAAGATGGCCAACCTTATATATACGTAAGAGGCATAAAGAAACGAGGATCGTTCGATCAAATTAATGCGAGATACAAGGGTCATAACTCGAGAGGCGAAACGACGGCTGAAAGTAGGCTAGGCCATTTAATTCAATTCTCGAAAATCGAACAGTCGCCAACCACGGCGCTCCACGTGTCCGATATCCATGCAGTGGGTGGGACATGAAGAGTCGAAAGGGAAACTTAAAAGCCCCCGCTGTGAAGGTCACATATGATGTCATGGGTCACGAGCAGGGGCTTGGGGGGCAAATGTACGCCCTAAATATCCACGAGATATTGGCGAGCTAGAAAAGGGCCTAATTCGATCTACCACGTGTAAATCGTCCACCCAGAGCTGTTTAGTATGGGCCTCCATCTATCCAGCCCGAGCTGATTAGAGAGTTAACTCCTACTCGTAGGCATCGTGTCAGCAGTATGAGTATCATGAGCTGGTGCCACATTAAGCTCGTAACGCAGTAGATATTTGACACTCGAATCCTTGTAAATTCAACCACGCAATATAAACGTGCATATATTAGACATCACATGTCTGTTTTATTCCTGATTTCTCAGATGTGCAGTATAAACGTGCGTGTTCGGACATCCCGTATCTAATTTGAGCCATGCGGCCCATTACCCATCCTTACCTGTTGATTAGACCTCACTTCCCTGTAAGGTTTAGGAATTAATCATCAGTGTTACAGAGATGACGAGAAGGATAAAGAGATCACGGGATGACCCCATTGCCAACCCATATATCTTCTTCCTATAAATACCAAGACCCTGGGTAGTGCAGGGGGTTGGCATATTTTTGTAAAGAAACACTCTGTAAGAAATAGTCAAGAGATATCAATAATATCGACTGGTGGACTAGAGGGATTTTAACCTTCAAACCACCTAAAAAGAAAGGAGTGATCATCTTCCCATGCTATTAGTTTCCCAAGTCTAGAATATAATTATTTTCATATTACGGTTTACCAATTTGCACTAATCCATCCTACTTATTCGTATAATTACCTATTGGCAAAGAACCGCGTCAACAACCACATATCCCAAATACTAACATAATTCATCACAAAGTTATCATATACCGATTTTGATAAAATCATAATTTCCAAGATCATCACCCAAATTAAATGAGTCTCCACATATATTCAAACATTTATAAACATATATACCCTCTTATAAAATCAATCAAATAACCAAAAATTAGTTTGTACTCCAAGAACCCCAGAAACCTCATAAAACACAAAATTTCACTTACCGAGCAACTTTTCGGCGAAAACGATCTCTTCTAGCTTTTCTAAACCTCAAACCACTTGGAAACCACCAAGAAATATCTTAAAAAAGATAAAACACCATAGGTAAGCTCTCAAAAAAATTCAAAAACGTTGTTTAACTTCCAAGTACAAGAATTTACCATAAAAGGCCAGAACTAAGCTTAATCCACTTCTTTGGCTTTGATTTCACTTGGATCTCCTTAGAATTTCTTCAAACCAGCCAAGAAATGGTTTTTGATTTTCTTTTCTCTCTGTTTTTCAGAGTCTTGGTCGTGGAAAGTGATAAGGTTGATGACAATCCTTTATTTTCAATTATTTGACCTTATTGTATCAAAATTTGACACATTTCACCTCATCATTTCACTTTTTGACTTATGAAAACCTTATCACTTCAATAATTTAGACTTAATCATCTGCTAGGCCTATTACCCTTATGTGTGAAACACTCACACCAAACCTAAGGTCCATATGAGTTCACACCCAATAGTTATGTTTACCCGATTGAGCGTAGCGCACTTATGCTAAGCTCGTTTTGACTTTGCGTCAATACCACTGATTATGTATACCTTTCATCAAGACTTGATCTAATGGTTCTAAAACCATTTTTACTTCATCAATGAGACCTTAATCATACCTCAATTATATTTGGTAAATGTTAGGAAAATATAAATTTGCCTCAATGGAAATAGTAAGAAATTACAACTCTATGCAATATATTACAAATAATAATGATTGATTAAAAGGAGTTACAACTCTATAACTGAAAATTACAAATAAACAAAGAAAATGAAGAAGATGGTGAAGAAGAAGAGAATAGTAAAATACAACTCTAAGCAAAAGGTTACAAATAAAGTAAAGTGTTTGAAACAAAGGAAAAGAAAAGATTACAACTCTTGAACAAGAAATACAAGTAAAAATAACAAGAGAATAAGAAGAAAACAATACAATAGAATGGAGAACAGAAATACAAGAAAACTCTCACTTACACAACCTAAGTGAAGAGGATTGGGGATCACCAACTTGAACAAGGTTTAAAACCTTTGTCCAAAAGCTTATTTCCCCCTAACTCAAGCACTAAGGGATCTCTCTCAGATATTGGAAAAGCTTTATGGAATTATCAAGCCTCAAGGTGTTTCTAGCCAAGTGCTCTAATGGATAGAAATGTTGTGTCTTACAAGTGAGCTATAGGCTCCTATTTATAGAGTTTAGAGACACCCTTTGAATTTCAAATACCACCAACACCCATGGCTGTTACCAATGTTTAATTCGATTAATATGGAATAAAAAAAGAGATTTTGGAGTTATTTGGGTTTTTTGAGCCGTTCAACAAAGATTGAAAAAACTGAAAAATTGGTCAGTTTTTGGCCTGTGGCCGCGACCAGAGACATTAGTGGCTGCGGCCACTAGTCTCTGTCCCACAGGCCGCGGCCACCGACCAATTTCAGCACAAAAAATGTGTTGTTTTTCCAAACGGTTCCAAACCCTCCCAAATGATTTTCTAACTCCCAAAACACATTATTGGGGTTAAAATCATATCTCTAACAGCCATATCACATATGGCTTTATGAAATTCATCTCAATATTGTGTAACAAAAATTTACACAATAAATGGTAATATTTTGAAGTTACAAATTTGTAACACCAAATATGTTACATTATTCAGATATATCTCATATATCTAAATATTGTAACTCTCTATTATATGTTACAATATGTGACACACTTTGTCACATTTATTTAATCTAAAACATTATATTATAATATAATATAATATTACATTATATTATAAAATAATATAACAGTAAATCCACTAATACTCAATTTTATACCGAAATACTAGTAATCGACATTATACTATTTTTCACCACTTGACATCTTTTGCCTTCTATATCTCACTTTTCTCACTTGATTTCATGCCTTGTCCATATATTTCACCCTTTCTTATATCTTGAGCACATCAAACACCCATAAGAGATAACTCAAATGCCACAAGGTTAATAAAGTTGAACATACACATAGACATCATATACACAACTTTTATACTTATACATGAAAACACTTATAAGAATATGCATATGCTCAAATTATACATACTGTATGATATGTAATGCAATGCAATCATGTGATTATTGGCTATATTATATCAAAATAATGTGGGTGCTACAATTTGTTTGGTTTTGAGTATTGCTGTCTCTCGGAAGTGGCCTCTTCGGAAATTGGACATTCAAAGTGCATTCTTGCATGGTGTTATCCATGAAGATGTGTATATGGCCCAACCTCAAGGATTTCAAGATCCTTCTAGGCCTCATCATGTTTGCAAGTTACACCGCTCTTTATATGGCCTCAAACAATCTCCCAGGGCCTGGTTTTTGAAACTTAGTTTTGTATTGCTTTCTTGGGGATTTTATGGTTGTAAGGCTGATACATCCATGTTTTTATATCAGTCTTCGCCTCATATGCTGGTGGTCCTTGTTTATGTGGACAAAATTATTGTCTCTGGGTCCTCTTCTGGTTTAATAGATGAGCTTCTTCATTATTTAAAAGGGTTGTTTGCGGTTAAAGATTTGGGTGCCTTACATTATTTCTTGGGTGAGCAAGTTCATCCTACTGCTACCGGATTGCATTTGAGCCAAACTAAGTATATCCATGATGTTTTATCTCGCAGTGCTATGTTGGATTCGAAACCAGTTGCAACCCCTTTGGCCTTGTCCTCCTTGTCCATTCAAGATGGCACCCTGCTTCCTGATGCTACTCAGTATCGTAGCATCCCTGGCGCACTTCAATATTGCACATTGACAAGGCCTGACATTTTTCATGCCGTGAATCACTTATGTCCATTCATGCATGCACCAACTAACTCTCATATGTTGGCTGTAAAGCGTGTTCTACGCTATTTGAAGGGTACTGCCCACCTTGGCCTTTCTCTTCATGCATGCTCTACTCATTCTCTGTTTGTTATACGGATGCCGATTGGGCCTTATGCTCGGATGACAGACGTAGTACCAGTGCATACTACATTTTTCTTGGACATAACTTGATTTCTTGATGCTCTTCCAAGCAGTGAGTTGTCTCCCATTCAAGCCCCGAATTTGAGTATCATGCTCTTGCCAATGGAGTTGCTGAAGTATCCTGGTTCCAGTCTTTCTTGACTGATCTTCAGCTTATGTTGCCTAAACCACCGGTGGTGTACTATGATAACATAAGTACCCTGAATCTTGCTTCCCATCCGGTCATGCATAGTCGGTCTAAGTATATTGAAATCGACATGCATTTTGTTCGGGAAAGGGTTGCTTCTAGTCAACTTGTGTTAGCCTTCACTACTTTTGAGACTCAATTGGCTGATTGCTTAACCAAGGCCCTAGTTGCAGCTCATTTTCAAGCTCTTAGAACCAAATTCAATGTCCTTCCCAGGCTGCTGAGTTTGCAGGAGATGTTAAATAGTAGTTAATTAATGTTATCATTAATTGTATTTGGTTAATTCTGTTTTTATGTTATTGAGCCTTATGGTCTTTATGGTCCATTTTCACTGTTCAAGCTCATCATATATAATTGAGCTTTGTATCATTTTTTTCAGCTTAAGAAATACAATTGCAATTTATAAATTCCTTCAAAACTCATTGTCTTTCAAGAGCTCTATGCATTACAATTTCTATTCGCCTTGTGTGCAAAATTTAGAGCAAGAAGAAGGTAAAGCTACTCATAAATTCTTGCTCGGGGTAGAACATGTTCATTCACTTGTAAAGTGGGGTTTCTTGGAGA
Source organism: Humulus lupulus (assembly GCF_963169125.1). Lineage (NCBI taxonomy): Eukaryota > Viridiplantae > Streptophyta > Magnoliopsida > Rosales > Cannabaceae > Humulus > Humulus lupulus. The sequence goes on along the minus strand of NC_084800.1, from coordinate 108,317,975 downwards.
AAGTCACAAGGCTAAAGCTGCATCAATATTGGTTTGTTCAACTCTCACACATTGTAGCTCTTCTTGCACTACTGCTAGTGCTGATTGCATCTGCTTGAAATATGGAGGTGGTGTTGCATGAACCGAGTAGAACCATTGTCATCTTAAACATGTTACTTGTCTTGATGTTAAGATGTTCCTGCAACTCCCACTTTCACAAATGTCAAATTTTTATTGTTGAGGTTGGCATCATTCTTTCGATGGATCTTCTTATTGGGATCATTTTAGCCTAAGATGTTCGTTGAGATGTTTTCGCAACTCCTACTTTCACAAATGACATATTTTGATCGTCGAGGCTGGCATCATTCTTTTGATTGGATCTTCTCGTGGGGATCATTTCAAGCTAAGAACTCCTAATTCAACTCTCAATGAAATCACCAAAACTTGATGAAGTGATTCGTCAACAAATAATTATCAAGCTAAACTCAAAATAAAAGTAGAAGAATTCTAGCTGACCTATGTCCACTAGAATATTTTTATTGATCTCTTATGGTGGGTACTGCTCTTCAACATAATTTTTGTATATTGAAAGTATATTGTAATAAATTGAGGCTCTCTCATTTGTAGAGAAGTCTTCATTGCATTTGAATTTGAATATTGTTTCATAAAATATATTTCCTAATTAATTATAGTGTTGATCAATCAAACTTATGTTATAAATAATACACAATGAGCATTAAATAAACAATAATCAATATCAAATCATGCTCATGAATTTCCATGATCAAACATTTTATTTAGGGCATTAATATAATAATATACGTACCTCCAATTATCGCATTAATCTCTAATAATCATGTTGATTACACTTCTTTGATCTACACATATAGAGAAAAGGAGAGCTTGGGAGTAATGAACATTACTCTATCATTCTCTCTACACCATAGCCACACTCATTCCACCTTAATCATCAATCAAGAGCACAACCCTTTATATAAGGAATTATGGGCCAATTGGGCTTACATGCCCAATGTGAGAGAATTAGTTGTCTTGGCCCAATGGGCTGATCAAAGACGTTTTAGAGCGTGTCCATGGGCCCCGAGCATGTTAGTACGTTATGTCCATCCCATTATGGCCCGATGGTAATATCATGCATTACCGATTATATAGCTATCATTACATGATAATACCGACACTGTGTGAGCAACACTTAATTATGTTAGTCCATATAAAATATTCTAACATTCTCCAACTTTGACTACATAATCACACCAATATGTGCTCACTAAGCAACAATATCAATCCACAGAAATCTCAAGAAACAATAATGTCTATAAACTAATTATGCACCATATTGTATCAACAGGACACAAATATAATACATAATGAGACATCTGAGATTCATAAACCATGATGATAACTACTGATCTGGATCCACTCGAACATAGTACCGAGACTAAGCCACTGGCTTGCATCAACAAGTGTGTACACACAACATCAAAGAGTTATCCAGAATATACATATATTCAACAACCAATAGCAATCCTTAACATGTCGATCATACATGAAAAACAATGACTCCCACTGATCAAATACATCTTTGGCTCCCAATAATCCAAACAAGAAATGACTTCTTAGTACATACGTTCAGGTAACTCGTGTTAGTGTAGTCATTAGCATGTTGTTTGTAAGTGCGTGTTATGATACTAATAGAGGACTCCACAACTTTCTCACTACATAAGGAACGTCATCATCATTAATGGAGCAATATTACTCCCCAAGTTCCGAGAGATAGATATCATTGTGATATTTATCACATAAGTTCAGTAAGTTCACAATAGAGTCAACTACTCTTAACACTAAAACGGAATATCGCAATTGTAATGTACAATCAATGTCCTCGTAACACACCACACACTCTACCTTCACATACGAGGATGCTGTCAATGTCCATGCAACACCTAATCACATATAACTTCCCTTACCATTATACTCACTTTGTATGAGAGAGGAAGTTGTAGGTGTTCATATGACATTTAATTACAAAATAGCTCCTCCTAGAATCATGAATGCTTATAAGTGGATTTTATCATCCATGCAGACTTTCCAATCGATATCACTAAAACCACGTACTATATGTCACAATGTTGGTTTGACGATTGCTAACACATCCTTGGTACCATAAGGATGACAACTCAAGTACCAATCCAGCATGCCTGTAACAGATATCACGATAGGAATGTGTATACTTGAGTAAGCCCTAGGCTGCCTTCAATAAGCATATATGTGAGATAATCTCAAACTTGATCTCTCGTCATTACTAATATCATGGACTTTAGGCCGTTCATAACACATCACAGTTTAGACTATTTAAAGATTCTCAATGAAAAAAAACATTAATCACTACAATAGTTAGTCAATGCAAACTATGAGACAATTCAGTCTACCGTTGATCTCATCACGAAGAATCTAAATTTTTAGACCATACAAGGTTTATCAAGAATTCTTCATCTAACAGATATTATCAAGTAACGGCTTAATTTGTCTCCAAAATAGATCAAAATCATAAGATATGAGCAATGTATTATATCAAGTGATAATATAAACATATCATTGCTCCCACTGATCTCTCATATAGTGTTGACTAACGATAATGTTTCGAATTGACTATTTTGAGAATTACAGTAATCACTATCTTGATGTCCTGCCTCAAAATGGATTTAATGCATTGAACCCAGGTGTCCTTTAAACAAGAATTTAGTTCTTGCATCCTTATATATTGATTTCCAAATAGTCACCACTTTACAACTCAATAATAGTAATGAACAAATTCATTGTTATAGTAGAGACTAGCTGTAGGCTTTAATTCACCTTACTTTAACCATCAAACAACTTATTCTTAAAATGAACCACCATCAAGAAAATCTCCCAATTATTATGGGATTAAGCCTAAACTTTCACGCTTGATCATAGCTTGGAAATCATGAAATAACCATATCAATTCTCCAAATAAGGATTAAGAACTACCAATGACTATCGATTAGAAATTTAGAGGTATATGTAATTAAACTTATCTCGTGTATGGAATCACAGGTTTATCAAACTGTCTGGATCCTTTATCTTTATTTGTCCGCATATGGAGTTTCTTACAATAATCTGGCCAATTGTAGGTCATCAATAATAACAGCGGAAGCAACAAAATGAGGGATAAATCCAATTATTCCCTAAATAAAATTTTAACCATTGTCTAATGCCAGCTTAAAACTCCAACATAGATAACTTTATATACTTATCAAAAATAATAGCTAGAAGAGCCATACATATTAAACTTGATATTCTCAATAAAACACTTAAATGTTCATCTTCTCTCATATGATTAAAATCCAAGATTGTCAAATGCATTGTCCTATATTGCCTCATAATATTAGAACTTCTGAAATAGCCTTAGATGTAAATTCTTATTCAATCACAACATTCATGAGGCTATTCAGAATAAAACGATATGATCCATTGAGTCTTAGTATCTTGAGTGTTGCTGCGAAAGACTTATCTCACATTGCCTCTTTCGAAAAACAACTAACATGGTTGTGAATATGGAATTATGTTTGTGATTATATTAGTCCATACAAGATTCAAATATCTCTCCCACTTGGACCAATATAATCAACAAACACCATATTAATCTCCAGCATGCAATAGGCAATCAAATAAATTATGTATGATATCATATCGATAGGATATGTATACTACACATAATTTGGCCTGAGAGACATTCAAATATAATAACAACCATCAAACCAAGATGCATGGAGTACAACAATTATGACTATCTACCAGTCTTGTTGTGTCCTTGTCACTTCGAGAAACAATACACATAAAAAAGTGACTGCATATCATTATACATGCATGGTTTAATCCCTTAGGTGTTTTCCACTATAAAGCTTTCTAAAACATAAAAGCTTTCAAACTTTGATGAGTCAAAACTTTGAGAAGACTGTGCTCAAGATAATAATGCATGAGAGATCTTAACAAAAGAGTGATAAATACTCGATATCTCTCAAAATTTGTATGCATTATAGATTAATCATTGTGGACAATTGGGTTGTAAAACTATTATCAATAATTATGATAGTCATTAGTGATGAATATGTGTACTGAGATTGAATAAGTCAAAAAACTTATATCATCTATTCTTTCCATTTCTCATCCAAAATTGTAACTAAGTTATCAAAGTCACTATACTGAAAACTTTGTTCAGACTTAAATCAATCCAAAATTGTTGCCTAAATATAGCTTAGCTATCCTCAATTTTACTAGCAACAACGATATGATATCGAGTACATATGCATTAACCCATTATCTTGAATTCACTATATTTACAGACATTCACAATTAACATAATCATCTCTTCGGAATAGACAATGACAATCATACATTCATTGTAATATTGATCCAAAACTTGTCAACTTATGATCTATGCCTTATTTTGATCCTTAAGCATAAAAGTATTGTAATAATTGATTCATTAGTTCCACCGAAACTATTTCAAGGAACAAAACCAACGTACTAGTCTCCTGAACTCATCATTGTGTAGCAAACGTAGGAATATCACTTTAGACGCCCAAGAAAAATTCCTAAGTGATTCCACCCTCATAAAATTTGTCAATAGGGATCGATCGACACATATATACCTTACTAAAAACAACTGACACCCATCGCAATACTCCCACTGAGCATGTAGTAACTTGGCATCTTTGAATTCAAATGATTTCAAGATTTATCAATTTCGAGGCCTAGTCCAATTTTCTAATGAGAAATCGATATGACAAGACATATTATAGTCCCATCCGATAACTAAGCGGTAGAGGTTTTAGGATTGCTTAATACTAAAAAAAATATCTTAGAGGAGTGCCACTATGTGAAAACAAGGATTATGCAATCTGCTCGTTTTCTTAGCTTTCTCAATGATCTATCAACGGAAACGATCATGTCATGTTAGAGTCGTTCAAACAAAACATATGACTCTTACGCAGGTAAGGACAACTACTTTAAATATCATAACCAAATTCAGCTAATCCACTACCGATAGGGTAGAAAAGATTGTGTAGTTCATGACATCTAATGTGTTTTCTTCACCATCTAAGCACCCTACTTTACAGTAAAATCATCGACAGGATGACTAAATTGCATGTATGGATCTTAGTTTTTAATTGTGATTGATACGGGAGAAAAGTATTTAACATGAATCACAATTTTTGACAATTGACATGTGAAAACTTACGACAGGTAAGCACAACACATTCAATGAAAAAATTTAATCTCATAATTATCTAATAAGGCCAATTGCGCATTTTTGTATTTCTAGCAAATTTTATTACCAAAAATATTAATTAAATATTGACAATAATTTTTATAATAAATGCACAAACCATGACCAATATCTTATTACACATTTTCCATAGTATATGCCCCGAAAGAATTCATAATAATAACAACAATGAAATTCACAAAAAAAAAATTATCAAAATCACGAAAAGCATATATATAACAAAATTATGGAATGATAAACAAATAAAAAATGGCCTTGTATGAGATTAAATTAATTAACGATAAATTTATCATAATTCTCACAATTTTATGAATAACAAAATTGACATGCTTAGACTCACGATAGGTGAGTACATAAGCACTCAATTAATTATTCACTAACATAATTATATTATCAAAAATGTCAATCATCTATCAAATAATTTTTATGGCATGAATATAATTATGTCTTCATCCTATGAAATAAATAAAAAATAAAATTGTGAGAGAAAAAAAATATTAATTCAAATTAATTATGTGATTATGCGTCAATTAACAATTTAAATTGACCAAACCCAAAATATAATCACACAATCAAATGAGAAAAATTAAAAGGAGCAAAATGGTGAAAATTTGGTCCAAAATGGAATCTTCACGCGCCCATTTTTTTTTTTTTTGCTGAAAAATGCCCAAAAATGACATGTAGTTTTTCAGCAAACTACATGTAGTTTGTCAGAAAACGACACTAAATCAGAAAAACGACGACACGTCATTTTGAGGTTGTCTTCAACCTCCAGCGGGTCTGTTCGACCCGTTTCGAACCCAAATTCTGACCCCGTTGGATTTTAGCCACCAGAGCTCCGATTTTGATGTCGTTTGAGGGGTTTTCCTCCATTTTTCATGCTCTTTCTATTTCCAGTACCCATTCAAACTTATAAACATCCAAAATCCGTAGATCTAATAGTCATTTTCGGCCATTAACAAGCTTTGAAAAAGCTTGGAGTTTTGGGTGTTTTCAACATAAACGAAACGAAAAATACAATCTAAAATATTGATAAACTCAATACTCATCCTCCAATCTGATTTTATCTACCAATAATATATAATTTCGATTTTTTTTTTTTATGTAAATCAGATTTGAAAAAAAAAATTATTCTAATAAGCCATAAAATCAAAATGTCCTGGCTCTGATACCAATTGTTATAAATAATACACAATGAGCATTAAATAAACAATAATTAATATCAAATCATGCTCATGAATTTCCATGATCAAACATTTTATTTAGGGCATTAATATAATAATATACGTACCTCCAATTATCGCATTGATCTCTAATAATCATGTTGATTACACTTCTTTGATCTACAAATATAGAGAAAATGAGAGCTTGGGAGTAATGAACACTACTCTATCATTCTCTCTACACCATAGCCACACTCATTCCACCTTAATCATCAATCAAGAGCACAACCCTTTATATAAAGAATTATGGGCCAATTGGGCTTACATGCCTAATGTGAGAAAATTAGTTGTCTTGGCCCAATGGGCTGACCAAAGACGTTTTAGAGCGTGTCCATGGGCCCCGAGCATGTTAGTCCGTTATGTCCATCTCATTATGGCCCGATGGTAATATCATGCATTACCGATTATATAGTTATCATTACATGCTAATACCGACACTGTGTGAGCAACACTTAATTATGTTAGTCCATATAAAATATTCTAACAACTTATTCATAGGCTTCTTTATTTAGGAACATATTAAAAATAGTCCATATATTTAATGAAAGATTAATGCTCCTTGAATTCAACTTCTTTTGAATGATTCTCAGGCTTTGCTCTATGAGAGTATTTGCTTGCAATGATCACCTCATGTATGCCCTACACGTATTCGCTCCTCAAGCCCTCACCAATTTCCTAAATTGTTAATTGACTGCTTTCTAGGAGTAGACATAACCTCCTATTGGTCGAATTCTATTCATTCTTTCCTGTTCGCTAAACTGACTAATTTTCCTTTAATTTAAAGCATGCAGAATAGAATGTTAAAAAATAAAAAAGTTAATGAATAATGATTTAAAATTATCAATTATCGAAATAGAATTTTTGAATGATAATATCTACGATTAGATTATGATTATACTTTTTTGGACCTTGTGTTTTGTCTCATTACTTATTTGGACCCTCTGTTTTGACAAATTACTTTTTGGACCCTGTGTTTTGTAAAATAGTTAAAATAGAACCCTAAATCCGATTTTCATCAATGATTTCTCAACTAAAATCACAAATAATTTACCAAACTAACAATTCAGAACAAAAATAAAATCATTTTGCTTAAAAACTGTATTGTTATATTCTATTTTTTCTTCATCAAAATTGAGTTTAGGATTCTATTTTAACCATTTTACAAAACATGGGGTCCAAAAAGTAATTTGTCAAAATACAGAGTCTAAACAAATAATGAGACAAAACACAAAGTCTAAAAAAGTATAAACCCTTCAATTATTAAAAATAAATCATTACACATAGTTAATTTTTTCAATCAATATTGTAGAAAATGTTCTCTTTCTTGTGTGTTTAACGAAAATTGTTATTTACCGTTAGATTTAACTCTTTTTTTTATTGTTTTTTTAATACTGTCAGTTTTGAAGTTATCTAAATAAGGTAAATAAAAAATTAATAACTGAGCCATAATAATTTCTCATCACTTATTTTAAAATATTTAAATTACTCTATCAATTATGTTTTCAAAACTATAACTGAAAAATATTTATGTCCTTAATTTTATTATTTTCTTTCTTTTATTAATAACTAGAAAACATAATAGCACTTCGCGCAGTTTTTTGTATTGATTATTATATATTTAAATATTTTTTGAGAGATTGGGTGTGAGAGATTTTTTTTCACTTTGCGCGTACAACACACTTCTTATATGGATACGTAAGATCGTTTTGACCATGTGTTTTTTCATGATAGTGTTCATTATATAGCGAGTCTCATGCAAGTTTTCGAGAAATTCTGAATAATTAAAATGTCGAAAATAAAAGTCAAATTGCTTGTTGTACATGTGTTTTTATTTAATATTATTATTATTATTATTTTCACTAAAGAAAAAAAAATGATTACAAATGAGAGTTTTCTCTAGAAAATTAAAATTTAAGTCTTTTTTACCAATGAACTTCAACTCTATTAATTATAGTGAAGCATAAGGGTCAACATAGTAATTTGTGAGATAAAATATTATAAATATCTTCACATTTATTACAATATAATAATCATTTAAATTTGATTAAGAACTTATTTGAATTTAAGTTACATTAAATAAAATAATATATAATATTTAGTTATTTTCAATTTAATTTTTAGATTAACTATAATGATTAATTTATTAATTATTATAGATATTTTAATTATTTTCTTAAATTCAAATCCATGTTCTTTAAGTTTTTAAATATATTAGATTTATAGTTATATTATTGATTTACTTTTTTTGGTTATAGTAGATTTTAAAACTATTTATTATATATAATACTTGTTATTTTTATTATTAATTGATTATTTAATTATTTTTGTGGTTAGATAATTATTAGAAAATTAATTAAATAGCTATAAATTAGAAAATTTTAAGTTTTTAAAAATATTAGATAGATATTTATATTATTGATTTACTTTTTCAGTTATAGTAGATTTTAAAACTATTATATATATATATGATACTTATCATCTTTATTTTTATTGTACTCCATTGCCCAAAAAAATGAGTAAAATGTATTAATCCTATATCATTACTTATTTACAAATGATGCATGAATGTTCCCAAAATCAAGAAAAAAGTAATCAAGAATGTGTAAGATGACCACTTGAAAAGAAAAAAAAGTAGTAATTTTAGATTTGACAAAACATAAAATGGCTAGAATTGACATTCCTACTATACAGCGTACCTCCATGTCATGAAAAACGGCCCAAGCATGATTTTTGTATAAAGAACCAACATCTCAATCTTAAGTTGTGTATGTAAGCTCTTGATCGATATCTTCAATTCAACCTTGCAAGATAATATAAAAAAAAATGTTAATTAGATAAATTGAAACTACAACGACTTAGTGAACAAATAAAGAAAGAGAATAATAATGATCTTGGTCATATTGAAATTCAAATTATATATGAAGATTGTAAATATATATATTTGGAATTTAAATATCTCTCATTTAATTAATGAATTAATTTAATTCAAATTATATATGAATTAAATATATATTTTTATTTTTTTAATAAAAAATGTGAAAAAATGAGAAAATAGAAAAAATATTTTAGAGTAATTTTAGAGTGCCACATCATTTATTTGATACTTTCATTTATATAAATATATAGATATCAACAAAGATGTTAATTAGATAAATTGAAACTCCAACGACTTAGTACAAATAAAGAAAGAGAATAATAATGATCTTGGTCAAATTGAAATTCAAATTATACATGAAGATTGTATATATATATATTTAGAATTTAAATATCTCTCATTTAAAATAATTAATTAATTTTTTATTATTATAAAAAATAAAAATAGATTATCGTAACTATATATAGATATTTCAAATTTAAATATTTCTCATTTAATTAATGAACTAATTTAATTCAAATTATATATGAATTAGATATATTTTTTTAATAAAAAAGTGTGAAAAAATGCAAAAATAGAAATAATGCTTTGGAGTAATTTTAGAGTGTTACATCATTTCTTTGGTGCTCTCCTTTATATAAATATATAGATTTATTTTTTTATTTAACATATTTTGTTTTTTATCCAAACATATATGTAATAGTGAAATAAGACATGATTTTCTTATTTTTTTGTTTAGTTTTTTTTTTTTTAAATGAGAAATTATTTATTTTAATTGCTCTAGCCATTAATTAAATAATATATATTTACATGACTTTTTGTTGGCTTTAAAATTTTCTAAATTAAATAATTAAAATTTGATCAAATAAAATTTTAAAATTCATAGTTTTAATTTAGAATTTTTGAATATTTTATTATATTGAAATTCATAAATATTTTTTCTAAATTTAAAAAAAAAATACATTTAATATTAAAACTAGAATGTACCATATATAATTTAAATATATAAATAAAAACATAAACAATAACAAATTTTAAATTATTATAAACACTAAATTTCAAACTAATAAACAAATAAACTAATATATATATATATAATTTACAAAAAAAAAAACACATACAAAAGTTCTTAAATATATATATATATATTTTCATAAATGAGTTCATAAATATTAATGCTATTATTTTTTTTAATATTTATTTTAGATTTGGTTTAGTTGTATTAGTTTTAGACTTAAAAATTACTAACTAAATGCACATAAATTCTTATTTAATTGGTATAAAATTTATAACTTTAAAATATTAAATAAATTATGCAACTTAGTGGTTTAATTATGCATGTAAATAAAAAATAATAAAATAATGTAAATGAGATAATAAAACTACTTTGTACATGTAATTTTTTGGTAATATATTCAATTTTAATTGTAAATGATTTTATTATATTGTAAAAATGTATCACTAACAATGAAAAATATACAACTATTTTAATATTTATATTTTATCAATCATATTTTTTAATATTTTTTATCCATATAAACTAAGTTATAATTCCAATACATACTTTGTATGTGCTTCCACCACTAGTTTAGATATACTAGGTTTGTAAAAATAATATGCAATACACATTTGATTAGTTTTATTTAGAAAATATATTAATTTATTTTTATTGTATGTTTTTAATTGTCGTATAAATTTTAAATAAATAAATAATATCATATATTACAAAAGAAGATGCACAGTATATAATGTATGACATAAACATATTAAAAAAAAAAATTAACCAAAACATTGTCTGTAATTTAAAAAAAAAAGTTGCTTCATACATATCCATCTAAATTGGATAGTTGAACATCAAATTTTTATTAAATGTCTAAGTTTTTTATTGGATAAAATGATATTTTTTTATTTGAAAATATTAGTAGTAATTAGGTCTATTTTTTTAAATATATATATTTGAATTTAAAATTAAAATTTAATTTATACAAACTAAAAAAAATATTGAAATCATGTATTAAATATTATTACAATAAGATAATTATAATATTTGAATATAAGTATTAGATATATACTCTATCGTATTTTTTTAATTAATTGTTAAGATATACTTGCAAAATTTTATTAAATATTTGTGTTTCATTAAAGTTGATAGAAAAAAATGTTAAACTAAAAATTCTTTAAATACACACTTTTAATATATAAGAATATTTGAATTTCTCTTTTTGCTAAAATTTACTAAAGACTTATATTCCTACAATTTTTCAATTTTGAACCAAAATGGAAATGAATCTCTACCATTGACATTTAAGGGTAATGATATATCCGTAGTAGATAACGACTATTTTGGGAATTGTCATTTGAAGTATTGCCCGTACCGTGGTGGGATCACTTCTTGGCAGGATCCAAGCAAAAAGATAAGCCTTCTTATGGCAATCACAAATGCCTTTCTTGGCGAGTTTAATTTGTAGGCAACATACTTTCAAAAATTAAATGTAGACAACATGTGAGTGTGACCATGTTTTAGTTCTTATTGTTTTCCATTTTTCTGATGCCAATTCTGATGTGACAGCTGGTAACGACCTCTATGAAACGTGTATCATGATATTTTAAGGCAATCTGATGCAAATTTAATAAAAGAAAAGAAAAACATCTCACTGAATCAAACACTTTCATTAAAATGACTCATCATATGATATTAAGCAATGTGATCAAATTTGTCGACTCTCAAAAGAAGCAAATTATGGCATAGATGTACTAGTAGCTGATCTGAACACATGGTACCGTACAAATTGATAGAACAAGAAGAAGAGTTGAACCTAAAAAAATAAAGATAGAAATATACTAACTTAATTAGCTAAGCTTATAGGTTAGAAGCAATTAGTTATATTTAAGCCATGACTTGATGATTCGTTATGAGTCAATTGACTACAACAAATGAGGGAGGGACTTAGTTTTTTTAAAAAAGTAACTAACTTAACCTCCAAAAATACTTTATAATAGAAAACTTGGCCTCGTAAAAATCCTAAGTGAATTTTTTTTTTCTTTTTTTTTTTTTGGGAAAAAGCTCAAGAGGGAGGGGATATCATGTTAGGGTCTTATGCTCTAATTAAAATCCAAATTCTTTATAATCTCATTTTATTATTAATAAAAGAATAGAAATCATTTTTTAACTTGGTTAATCACTTTGCTCACATATTTTATTTTCATGATTATTTATTTAATATAAACTTCTATTAAATCTCAAGCATATATCTAATCTTATTTATAGTAATGTAATCACAGTGGAATATAAATATAATTATATGTTCAAAATAAGTTAGTCCTAAGATTAGTCAGTGCACCGGATTTACACTAACTTGTCTATCTACGATATGATGTACTTACACATTAAAGTGTTATGTTCTTTCTAGAACATTAGCAAAGTAGATAGGATCGGATGTATTTGTTACATTGGACATGACCAATATTGACAGTTGATAAGATAAGTAAACATACCATTATTATCTATTCTAGTCATATCATATAATTGACTATAGGTCAATTCAATCTCAATTCTGAGTGGTTAGTATTCTAACTGATTGTATTATTTGAGTTCTTTGACTTGTTCGTTACCATCTTACCCTACGGACTAGCCCATACTTACATCTTGGGAACTCAATAGTATAATTGAGTGGGAGTGTTAATCATAGATATGAACATCTATAGCTTCTGATGAAGAAGTGAAATGATGGTTTCTTTTTAGTTTGGTTCAAGGTGTTAAATGATAGAGATCTCATTTCAGTAATTAAATTAGTTCACTGAAATATCATTTACAATGAACTAAGTGTTTTAAGGATAAAATGCAATGAGGGGTAAAACAGTATTTTAATCTTATCTCATTGTGGACCGTCTATAGAGGATTGAGTGACAATTATGGTTGTAATAATGAATAATTAATAGTGTATCTATATTTGTTATAGAGCGTTCTATGAATTCAAGAGTGCAATTCCGAGTCTATAGTGGAGTCACGAGAAATTAATAAGTTAGTAAATTTATTTGTTAGATTTATGATAACTTATTGGAGCTTGATTTCATAGGCCCATGGTCCCCATTGTACCTTGGGTTAAATCATCTAGATAGTCTCAATTAATTAATTTAACTATCAATTAGAATTATCAAAGTTGACCAAGTCAATTTTTGATAGTTTCACAGAGTTATGTAATTTAGAGATGAAAAGAGAAATCATGGCAGATTTATTAATTAAGATAAATTTGTATCTAAATTAATAAATAAGTTTAAATTATAAATAACTAATTTGATAAAGGATTTAAATAATTACTTAATTAATTAAATCAATAGAAAATAATACAGGCCTTGATTTTAAGTCAAATGGACTTATAATCAAATGATAAATTTCACGTGCCTAAAACTCATGATAATTTCGACCTAAGGCTTCAAATTGGCTATTATTTTATTGATTTTTTAATTAAATTAAATGGCCTAATTAAGTCTATAAAAGGCGTGCTTAGAAAGAAGTCAAAACAAAAGTTTAATCACTGGTATTCTGATAGTTTTAGATTCTCTCTAAACACAAGTCATTTTCTAAGACTCTTTGTAATTTTCTCTTATTCTCTCTATATCTATCTCATGTGTTGAGAATTGCCCACACTAGTCTAGGTGATTCTAAGGATACATTGGAAGACTGTGAAGAAAATAGAAGATCGGTTCAGTTTCTTGATAATACTCAGTGACAGAAAGGATACAAGAGTTAGAGAAACCGAAGGAAAGACTCTTTAATTCCGCTGCGTATACTGTAAGTATTCAATTCATTGTTTCTCTTTGAATTCAATTTTAGAAACATGTTTCAGGCTATCTCGTATTAATTTGTTTAATATTAGATATATATAAAAATAAATAAAGATCTTGTATAAGTTTTCCTAACATATCATTGATAATAGTCATCAGCTTGAATATAAGAGTCGATACAATAATAAGGGTACCCAAGGTGCCATAACATATGATCTTCCTTAGCTAAAGCTAACTTGGCTAAAGAATGGGCAATACTGTTAGCGCTTCTAGGAAAATATTTGAATAAAACATCAATAAACTCATTACAAATAATAATGATATCCCTGATAATAGAACCAAGATAAGAATGGTCTATAGTCTTGTTGTTGATAGCCAACACTATTGAAAGATAATCTGATTCCACGATGATGCTTAAAAAAGCCAGGTCTTTGCAAGTATGTAGGCTCTTCAGAATGCCCATAGCCTCGGCGATAATAGAAGATAAGGTAGCACAGAGAGGCCAAACAAATGAGGCAAGGGCAGTGTTTTGGTGATCTCTGATAACCATTCCTAGGCCCACCTTTTTGGTTTGATTAGAGATGGTTGTGCTTGAGTTATCCTTGAAAAGATGAGCAGGGGGCCTCCCAACGTTAAGACTCCCTGTTGATAGGGCCTCGAGCTCGAAAAATTTTCTCATCAGAAGAGATATTTGCACACTAGTAGCGATGGAATAAAGTGTCCATTGATATAATCATTACATACAGTGTTAATCCTCTATTAATGGTTCATAATTAAAAGGGAATAAAATTACCGTTTTACCCTTTTAGCTATATCTTGTTCCTAGAGTATCATTGACTTTACTAGTGAAGGTTGTTTCACAACAAGTTTGCGAAGTGAGCGCTCATAACCTTTTCAGTTCCAAAATTCAACCCAATAGGGAACCATTATTCAATCTATAAGAACGTAAATATTTTGTATCTGTTAAACTACGTCCCCAACCATATACAACATTGAGTCCCCAAAACAATTTTTCTTAGCCTGATCATTCTGACAAACCTTAACGTATGAATCAAAGGATCAGATGACATATATAGGAGTTCATAGTAACCTCAGGATTAAGATCATCGTGTATATGATCATCGTTTGATGTGTTTAATTAATACTATGAAACAGTGTTTAAACAAGTATTAACAAATCACATTTGGTCCTGTTCTACATACTCTTAGCACGCAAAGTACCTCCACTAAAGTGTCTTACTACACTAGTAACCCGGATCTAGGTCGCATGTATTCATAATACTAGTGGACCGTACTAGCAGTAATTAATCTAAAGATTCCATAATTTTATTTTACTGCGAACTATTTAAGATTATTATCTTAATCTCGATCCTCCCATACTAATATGAGCATAAGACCACATAGATAAACTTCAAAATTTTCTGATATTCACTTAATATTATCATATAATAACGGACATAGCCCATATATAATTCAATTATTTATTTTATTTAAAATATTTTTCAACCACAATTGTTTTAAGAACACTATTTCCAACAAACTAAGCAATGAGGATGATTGGAGATGGATTACTTCAGACTCTTTCAAACAAGCCATTGACTATCAGAGAAGAGGGAGGTTGAGAGAACGAAAATCTTGATAATAATATAAAATATTTATTTATTAATAATAGACATACAAAAAACTTAACTTTTAGTCAAAGCCATTTAGTGACAACAAAAATAATATGTGAGTAAATATATTTTTTAGTCATAATTTATAGAAAAAAATATTTTAGTGACAACAAATTTTTTCTGACAATATTTAATTTTTTTAATTTTATAAATTTTAGAAGGCCACAATAAACTATTGAGACTAATAGTACATTTAGTGACAACTAATAAACGTTAATCACTAAAATATGTCACTAATTTATATTTAGTAATTATAACCATAATTTGTTGTGACCAATAATTGATTTTTAGTCATTGTGTTGAGCATTGGTGGTAATGCTCTCAACAGAGCCACTGACTATGGCTTTGTCATTGGTATATCTCAGTCTCTCTTTACTTCATTAGCATGACAACCAAAGAAAAAAGATACTATTTTTCTTCTTCTTCACTACAGGTCCTGATTTTCATCGAAAATTTCAAAAATTGCATTCTTACAAAAAATGCATACATACATTGAATATTTCAACAAATTGCTTATTGTTTTAGTTTCTGTGATTGTGTTGTGTGTGATGATCATTGTTATTCAGCCAAGTCTCATCCTCAGTCTTTATACTCTCAATCATGTTTCTTCTACGCCTTAAAGTATCTCGTTTGGTAAAAATGATAGTTAAAGTCGATTATGTGTAAACAAAATAAAATTTTTAGAATTGGAGATTATTTTAAGGGTACTTAATTTGGTTATAATTGTTCTAAGATATATGTAACATATGAGATTTACCACATTCGTGTTGCATTTAATAGTTAAGGCTTCTTCAGCTGGCATGATAGGAAATCATGCCAACATAAAACTGAAACCAAACTCATCAAAGCACATAAAATCTAAACTACTTAAAGTATATAAAACTAAAAAAATAATATTTATCTACACTAATTTGTTACTTCTTTGTATGTTGACTAGATTCATGTGCCGTGTGCTTTTATTTCATATATATATTTATGATTCATATTTCATATATATATTTATTTATGATTCATGAGAGGGATTTGACTGGGAAGAGAAAAGATTCTTGTACTATTTGAATGCCTCTTGTTATATTTGAACCACTGCCTAGTTGGCCCAATCAGGGTCGAGGGAATATTAGGCCTCTTAGCTCGGGCCTGATGTTGTGGGCCATCATCATGGTGTTGAACATCCCCAAGTGGTCAGACGGATCTCCATCTCCATCAAACTTTGAAAAATGAGGCATCCTGAAACCCTGTGGATATGCAGTTGCTACAATATTCAGGGCAAAAAGCTCGAGCTCGTCCTCTTTATCGCACTCATCTTTCTCTTTTTGTAACAGGAGCCTTTTCATTATCTCCTCCATTTGAGCTAACCCTTCGAGGGTTTGGTCTCTGGTTCCTTGGTTATTCTGGGAATGTTCAACAACTCCCGTCCTATCATATGCGTTTGGCGGGTTGTTGTCTCTCCAAGTTCGGGCTTGGTTTTGTGGGACATTCCCATTATCATGTACTTCGGAAGGACCTCCCCCTTCACGAGTGTAACTAAATCCTTCATTTCGAGCTGAATTTCTTCTCTGCGAGTTTAAACGATCTCGTAGATCAGGTTGTGGATCGAATCGAGGACTCTGTGCCGAACTCAGGTGATCTCTTAGATCGCCTTCGGACCTACCACTTTGATGGATTTCAGTCCAATAACTTCCATTAGCGAAGCTCACTACTCGCGGTTGAGGCTAAGGATCCGGGCTATTGACACGTGTCCGCAGGACATAAGTAGGGGCAGACGGAGGAGGATTTCTCCTGCTATCCCTATAAGCAGGAATGTCTCGCATAGATGGAGGGGGATTTCTCCTGCTGTTCCCATAAGCAGGAATGTCCCGTGCAGAACGAGGCGGTGTCGGATGTCTTATGGGTGATGGGGGATGCCTGACTGGCAAGGAAATTCTTGTCCCATCAGGGCAAACTAAATTAGCTTGCGGTCGCTCTGCCCCACCATTTCTAGCTCTTTGCGTCTGGCGATCAGATCGTAATGCAAGAGGATTGGCCAGAACATTTTGTCTCTGCGAACTTGCTCCGGCCCCTCCTCTTGGGTTGCCATGGGAATATCCAGGCACGCGCGGCGGTGGTACTGAACTTGGGGTCGCGGTTCTAAACGATCGACTGACTTGCCGATGACCACTGGGAAGGCAACCAGGCTGAGGATCTTGGCGGTCTCGCGCTGTGGTCATAGAACTCGGGGTGGCAGTTTTGACTGACCGACTTGGCTTGGATTGGTTATTCCTATGGGACTTATGAGACCCATTTTGCCTCTTTTTGACATTAACTTCGGTTGTAAAAGGGGGTAACCGAGCCAAAACCTCCTCGATTTGCCTGTTTTCCCTAGCAAGATGGCTTCTTAACTGTGTGATTTCCATTTCCCCCGCAGTTAAGTAGTCTGGGTTTGGATTCGGTGGCAATGATGTTGAACTCCTAGTATCACTGTGGCCCACCAGTTGCTTTCCCGGTCATTTATGAACTTCTGGGCCATGCTCATTTGGAGCAGCGGTATGGTGGCCCCCCTGCCCACCAGGTTGTTCCATCTCATTGTCGTGCATCGAGTGAGTGACCACCATGATGAAGTTTGATTGGAATTTTGATGAAAGCACCAATCTCACCTCTCAACGAAAGCACCAAACTGTTGACGCAGTTTTTCGCCAACAGTGAATTAAGAAAATAACAACGATGAATTAGTGCTTGATGGTAAACTAAAGTACGAAAATAACTCTCAAGAACATTGGTATTTTTACGTGGTTTAGTGGTTAAAATCCACCTAGTCCACGAGTCTATATTATTGTTGCTTTTCTCTCTCTATTTTGACAAAGTTTTGGTATTACAGAATAATCGTCCCTTCTCCTATCCAATATTCTCGGTATTTATAGAGAAATTCCTTGGACAGGTTTAGGTAACCCCGTGAGTCAATCACGGATTTGCGTATTTATTACATTTAATATGAAATATTCCCATTTATACTAGGATATGATCTGATCATGAAATAAATAGTCTCCTAATATATGGGACATTAAATATCACAGGCTGGCCATAAATGATCGTATACAGTATCCGGGTCTTCGGTGATTCGCGGATATGCCATATCTTTAAATTACCCCGAGCTGGATATATCGTCGATCTAGTACTGAGGAGGCCGTGGCTTATAAATATTATAAGCTCATGCTTATCAATTTATGCATCCCTAGCTCGAACAACCATCATGAAAATTGTGCTGTCTTTATGGAAAGTGCATGGACTCCTTGGCTATTTCTTCCATGCATTTATTTGCCAGCTGCACACGTTCTGAGTGAAAGACCCGTGCTGAAAATAGGATACACATAATTAAATATTAATTAATTTTGTTAATTACAATGGTTGTACCCTGATTTCAGCACGAGTTATTCTCTCAGCTCGGGTACATCTGCAAATAAATAAATAGAAAAAGAACCAAGGAAGATGTCTATTTATTATCTACGTAGGCAGCTCGACTTGCATAGTGGTCATATGAGCTAGGGATGCAGAGGTTGTGAAGCGCGAGCTTAGAATATTCTCAGAATATCCAGCTCGTGGTGATCCTGGTATATTGCATACTCAAGGATCCCTAGAGACTCGGAATCCCATTATACGGTTATTTATGACCAGGCTATCATATTTAATGTCCAAGATATTAGGAGAACATTTACTGTATGATCAAATCATATCCCAATATAAATGGGAAATATATGTATTAAATGTAATAAATATGTATATGTGTGATTGACTCACATAGTTACCCAAACCTGTCCATGGAATTTCTCTATAAATACTGAGAATATTGGACAGGAAAAGGGATCAATTCTTTTGTAATACTGAAACTCTGCCAAAATAGAAAGAAAACCGCAATAATATTGACTCGTGGACTAGGTGGATTTTAACCACTGAACCATGTAAAATATTCTTGTGAATTCATTTCATTTTTCATTATGGTTTATTTCTAAGCACTAGTCTATCTTATAATTTCTTAATACACTGTTGGCGAAAAACTGCGTCAACAGTTTGGTGCTTTCATTGAGAGGAAAATTAGTGCTTCATCAAAATCCCAGTCGAATCTCATCATGGTTCTCACTCGCTCAATGCACGACAATGAGATAAAACAGCATGGTGGGCAGGAGGCCCATCATACTGCTATTCTGAATGAGCATGGTCCTGAAGTCCAGCAACGTCTGGGAAAACAACCAGTGGGTCATGGCAACACTGGGAGCTCGACGTCTTTGCCACTGAATCCAAACCTAGACTACTTAACTATCATTGAGATGGAAAATATGCAGTTAAGAAGCCATCTCGCTAAGGCAAACATGCAAATTGAGGAGGTTTTGGCTCAGTTGCCCCCTCTCGCAATTGACATTAATGTCGAAAAGAAGCAAAGTGGGTCTCAAAAGTTCCACAGGAATAACCGATCCAAACCAAGTCGTTCAATCAGAACTGCAACCCCAAGTTATGTGCCTGCAGGGTGAGACCACCAGAATGCTCATCCTAGTGGCCTTCATAGGGGTCATCAGCATATTAGTCGGTCGGTTAGAACCACAACCCCAAGTTTGGTGCCTCATTGACAAGAACCTAGGAATGCCCATGGCAACCCACGAGGAGGGCTGGGACAGGCTCACAGAGACTGTATGTTCCAGCAAACCCTCCTACGTCATGATTGGATCATCAGGGGCAGAGAGCTAGAAATAATGGGGCAGAACAAAGGCGGGCTAATCTAGTTCGCCCTGATGGGACAAGGATTGCCTCGCCAATAAAGGCCTCCCCTGTCACTTATAAGACATCCAACACCACCTCGTCCTACGTGGGACATTCCAGCTTATAGAGACAGTAGGAGAAACCCTCCTTCGTCTGCCCTCCTACGTCCCACAGACGCCTGGTGAAAATCTAGATCCTCAGCCTCAACCATGAGCTGTAAGCACCGCAAATGGAAGTTACTGGATTGAAAGTCACCAAAGTGGTAGGTCCGAGGACGATCTGAGAAATCAGCTGAGTTCAGCACAAAGTCCTTGATATGATTCACAATCTGATTTGCATGATCGTCTGAATTCACAGAGAAGGAATCCAGCTCGAAATGAATATGTTAGTTATACTCGACAAGAGGGAGGTCCTTCCATAGTACGTGATAATGGGAATGCCCCACCCAACCAAGCTCAAGCTTGAAGGGACAATAACCCATCAAACATGTACGATAGGATGGGAGTTATTGAAAAACCCCTAGATAACCTAGGGACCAGAGACAAAACCCTCGAGAGGCTAGCTCTAATGGAAGAGCAAATGAAGGGGCTTTTATCTAGAAAAGATAAGGACGATTACGACTCAGAAGATGAGCTCGAGCCTTTCGCTCCAAATATTGCGGCGACCACATATCCGATAGGCTTCGGAATGCCACACTTGTCAAAGTTTGATGGAGATGGAGATCTGTCAGACCACCTCAGGATGTTTAACACCATGATGATGGCCCACAATTTCAGGCTCAACCTAAGGTGCATTTTGTTCCCTTCAACTCTGATCGGGTCTGCCAGGCAGTGGTTTAAGCAATACAAGAGGCATTCTATAAGTTCATGGAAGAAGTTTTCTTCTGACTTCTAAAAAGCATTCCGGGCTTCCCAGACAGCTCAGGTTAAGGCTGATTCATTAGCCAATGTAAAGCAGCAACCTGGCGAAACGTTGAAGGCATATCTAAGTAGATTTTCCAATGTCGTTGCACGAGCTAGGGATGCCAATGACAGCTCCAAGCACATGGAAATGAGGACAAGAATCCTTGTTGAGGGCGAGTTGTGGCAAGAGTTAGAGAGAAAAGGAGTTAATAATGTGGATGAGTGCTTGGCACGAGCTCAAAGATGGATTAACCTAGAAGAGGCGTGAGCTTCCATTGCAGGAACAAGCCAAATCCCTATCCAGCCCGTTGGAGCGGTAGCGGATGTTGCAGCTATGACTCAAATCGTAGCACAAAATAACCAAGGGGGGAATAACAAAAAGAAGGGAAATGGTGAGGAGGACTAGGGTGGAACAAAGAAAAATAAGTCTGGGGAGAAATTCAAGCCTGTTTACGCAACTTATACCGACCTCACGAATACTAGGGAGCGCATCTTTCTGGAAAATTCTACTCGCCTTCCATGAAAGAAGCCAAAACCATTGAAAAATCAAAGAGTGAAGAGAGATCCTTCGAAGTTCTGCCGATTTCATAATGATATTGGTCATAACACTGATGATTGTCGATGGATGAAGGATAAGATCAAAACTCTCATTAGAGTGGGTTCTTTGGCCTAGCACACCCGAAATCGGGTGGTCCCTAATCAACCTGCTGGACTAAACCCCCCGTCAGCTCCCGAAGCTCCAGTAAATCAAACCGGAGCTCAAGCGAATCAGGACGATCCTCCTCCGATAATAGGGGGAGATATAGCCACCATTTCGGGAGGACCTCATCTGGCAGGCACGAGCAGAGGGTCCCAGAAGAGGTACATTAACGAACTGAAATCCCATAATGGAGTGGAGTTCGTCTTGGAACAATGGTTATTGAAACAACAACGATTGGAAAAACAAACAATCATTTTTAAAGAAGAGGATGCTAGCCACGTCCAATTCCCACATAACGATCCCTTGGTCATAACCGTTTAGCTCACCAACTGGAGGGTAAGGAGGACACTAGTAAATAACATAAATTTTGTGTATCTACTTTTCAGGTCCACCTTGGAAAAAATGGGGTTTCCTGTCACAGAATTGAAGGCGACCTCAATGACTCTGTACAAACTTTCTGGTGAAGGGTCAGCAGCCATCAGGACGATTGAATTAGTGGTAACATTGGGAGAAGGATCGTGAACTGTCTCCAAGTTACTTGAGTTCATGGTAATCGACTGTCCAGCTGCATACAATGCAATTTTGGGCCGACTTGTGTTGAAGGAATTTGAAGCCATAACCTCTATCCGCCACTAGCGATAAAATTCCCCTCAGCTGTGGGAATATGCACCATCAGAGGTGATCAGCTCCCTGCCAGAGAATTCTATAGCATTTCTATGAAGGGAAAATTACAACCCGGGCAGCAAGCTACAGTCATAAATGACGGAGGTGAGGAGTCTCAAGAAGTGGAAGTTACTTGTGGGACGGAAGAACCTCAAGAAGCAGAGGATAGCGATGTCTCCCCATGTGATGGCATTGACCCACGAATAGGCGAAGAAAAGTCAGAGCTCCAAGCTATTGAAGAGCTCGAGGAAGTAAACATTGTCCCCAAAGAAGGCTCAAGATTCGTTAAGATTGGAAAAAATCTTGATGATAAAAGGAAGAAGGAGCTGATCAATTTCTTACAAGAGAATCTGGACGTTTTCGCTTGGTCACATGAAGACATGGTGGGAATAAGCCTGAGTGTAATCATGCACACTCTAAATTTGGACAAGAACATGCCTACAAAATCCAAAAAACGGAGACGCTGGGGAACATTCCGAGCTGAAGCTCTTAAGGAAGACGTAGCTCGACTATTAAAGTGCGGGTTTATTCGTGAAGCAAAATACCCGATCTAGGTTGCCAATCCTGTGCTGGTCCCAAAGCCAAACGGGAAATGGAGGACCTGCAACGACTTCTCCGACCTGAACAAATCTTGTCCCAAGGATTGCTTTCCATTACCAAGGATTGATCAGTTGGTAGATGCCACGACAGGTCACGAGCTTATGTCCTTCATGGATGCATACTCTAGATATAACCAGATCGCAATGAATCATACGAACCAGGAACATACTAGCTTCATGACCCCAAATAACGTATATTGTTATAAAGTCATGCCCTTCAGGCTGAAGAATGTCGGGGCTACATATCAACGCTTAGTCAACAAAATGTTCGCTAATCAGATCAGGAGAAATATGGAAGGGTATGTCGATGATATGCTTGTCAAATCCAAGACTGTCGATAACCATGTATCCGATCTGAAAGAATGTTTTGAAATCTTAAGGAGGTATGACATGAAGCTGAATCCTCAGAAGTGCACATTCGGAGTGGCATCAAGAAAATTTCTTGGTTTCATAGTCAACACGAGGGGAATAGAGGCAAATCCTGAGAAAATTAGGTCATTGGTAGAAATTCCCTCACCCAGGTCGCATAAAGAAGTTCAAAGCCTAACTGGAAAGGTGGTAACTTTGAATCGTTTTATTTCAAAATCTATTGACAACTGCCTATCATTTTACAACTTGCTCAGGGGAAATAAGAAATTTGGATGGAGTGAGGAGTGCGAACAGGCATTACTCGACCTAAAAACGCACCTGGCTGAGCCCCTATTGTTATTTAAGCCTATGTCTGGAGAACCCCTGTTCCTTTATTTGGTTGTGACAGAAAATGCAGTCAGTGTCGTGTTAGTCTGAGAAGAAGACAGTGCTCAAAAACCAGTATATTATATAAGCAAGAGACTTCTCAAAGCTAAGTCATGATACCCACTGATAGGGAAGTTGGCATTCTGTCTGATATTGGCTTCCAGGAAGCTTCGCCCATATTTTTAGTCCCATTCAATCAACGTCATGACCAACCAACCTTTAAGGTAGGTGTTGCAAAAACCTGAAACGTCGGGACATTTGTTAAAATGGGCTATTGAACTTAGCCATTTTGAGATACTATACATGCCATGGACCTCAATCAAAAGTCAGGCCCTTGCTGATTTTGTGGCTGAATGCACCGGATTTCAAGAGGAGCTTTTGAAGGAATCGGTGCAGGAGCTGTGGAAAATATTCGTAGATGGATCATCGAAGGAGAATGGATCGGGAGCTGGGATCATACTAATCTCCCTAGAAGGGCATCAATTTCATACAGCTCTGAGATTCGGATTCGAAGCATCCAACAACGAAGCCGAATATGAGGCCTTACTAGCTGGGCTGAGAGTAGCAATGGAGCTCAAAGTGAAGGTCGTCCAATGCTATAGTGATTCTCAGCTCGTGGTTAATTAGGTGTTGGGAGAATACCAAGCTCAAGGTACCAAGATGGCAGCCTACCTAGCTAAGGTGAAGGGAGAGCTGTCCGAATTTGAGTACAGTACAATTGAATAGATACCCCGTGAACAGAACTCTAATGCTGACGCTTTGGCGAGGCTTGCAACCACCAAAGAAGCTGAGACCTTGAACGTAGTGCCAATGGAGTTCATGGAGAGTCCAAGTGCGACAGAAGAAATGGTAAAGGTCGAGATGATCAACACAAGACTGACCTGGATGACTCCCATAATGGAATACCTCACAACAGGAAAGCTACCTGAGGATAGAAAGGATGCAAGAAAAATACTATATCAAGCTTCGAGGTATGTGATAATGGATGAGACATTGTACCGATATGGTCATTCAGTGCCTCTCCTACGGTGTGTTCTGCTAGAGGAAGCTAAAAACATATTGCAAGAAGTGCACGAATGTAACGCCCTACTAATTAGGGTCCATTACCAAGTGTGTTTAAAACTAGTGTTGGACTTGCTAAACAAGTCATTTGGACTAAACATGTGATTAAGCCACTAAAGGTTTAGGTATTAAAACTTTTGGTCAACTTATAAACATTTCCATTAAGTTAAAAACATGTTCTTTACATGGGATCCCAAAAACATTAGTTTAAAAGTCAATTACAATACTCATGTTACACAATAAGCCGACCTAGGCGGCAAAAGCTGGGTTTAACCCTAGTTCCTCTGAGCAACTCGGCCGTGGTGGTCGAGCGGACTACATATGTACATACCACTGCTAATGCCCTCTGACTCATGGCTGGTTGAGCTTCTCTTTACCTTTACTTGCACCACAAAGCACCTGTGAGCCAGAAGACTCAACAAGAAAACATACTCAATAACTTACAGAATAAAACGATTATCAAACAGTAATAATTGTAACTGATGCATTCATTAAACCAAACTGGAGACCATAGAGTCACACAAGTGCATGTTACACTTTCTTTCAAGTTGTTGGCATCTGAGCCAGTCAAGCACATGTCGCACTCCCAGGGTGGCCCAGCCATGGTGGCCTGCACTCCACGTGCGTTATGCCAATCTTAGCTTATAAACTAAGTTCTTTAAGCCCTTGACTTATAAGTCAAGCCACCACGTGCCTCCAACTTATAAGTTGAAGCTTTGGGATTCTCAACTTATAAGGCGAGTCTCCCAGAGTTCAATATATTCTCAACTAATAAGTTGATCCCCACTTAACACCCTAATAATCCTTTGGTTTATAAACCAAGCTTCACAGTCATAACAGACAGTCACATGTTTCACATAGCATACCTATCAATAATCACACAATGCATTATAATACATTCACACAGCAGTCATAAGCATAATCATAATTATGCACGTTACAGTGTACCTAATCAGATATTCGCAAACACAATTATAATCATGTTCATCACCTTAACTAAGCTCTAATCATGCATTCACATAACAGATGTAGTTTTCTTACCTTTGGTCCGAATGCAAGTTATTAGCGACGACCCTCTGAGTACGATCCCCGATTCAAGCCCTTAGCGAAATCCTAGTAATAACCGTAATAAGGAAGTTCCATCAACAATAGGTAAATAAAAGCTTCCAGACCAACTCTTAGCCTCCGAGACATCGGACTCCACTTAACAAGGAAGTATAATCGATCCCGAGCCCAAATGGTGAGGTTCCCAATCTAAAAATCCCATTTAAGCCAATTTTTCCCTTAAGGGCCGCGGCCCCTTACACCCGAGCCGCGGCCCGCCTCTAATTCCAGAGGCTCGGCCTCCCTGGAAACCAACGCGCGCCGCGGCCCACCCCTGCCTCCGAGCCCTGCTGGCTCAAAATTCTCTTCACAGGCCGCGGCTCAGCCCCACGAACCCAGAATTTTATGGGTTTTTCTTCAACCGAACCCAGCCAAAACTTAACCAAATCCGACCCACACCTCCAATTCAATTCCCACAACATATATACTCATTCTCACCAATAAAACTCAACTAATTATCACAGTAAAGCTCATCAAACTTACCAAACCCAACCTCTCAATTATCAAGCATGCATAGACATCCTTACTCTAAATATTCAGCAAAACTAACCATACAATTTCAGTTCAGAATTCTTACCTCAGCTGTGATGAAACACTTGAGCCTAGCCTCTGCTTTTTCCCAAGCCTAACACCTTGATTTCCCAAGCTTTCCTCTTCAATTTTCCAACAACTACTCAAACACCCATGGAGCATAAAGAAAATGTGAGAGAGAAAGAGAGGGCTGCTAAAGTCTTTTCTTTTTAATTCCCTGTAATTTCTCAAACCTTCTCAACATAATTCAGCCAGTCAAGTCCTAAACCCCAAGTGGAATTGACTAATTTTCCACTTGCCCTTAGCCTATTCAACAAGTGCTCACAAGGGCAATTTTGTCCTTTGCCTTAAATCCCGCTATCCACAATTTGCATCCTATAATTCCCGCTACTTCCAATATTCTCACACGGTTACCAATAAATTCCCATTACCTACTAATTCCCGGTAATGTACTAAATTACTAAAATTACCCCAAAGCTCACCTCGAACCGGGTATTAAGACCCTGTTGTGACTTTCCCGCTAACTTGCTCATCGAGATCGCCTCTCGCCGATTAACCCAAATATATCCACATAATATTGTGGTCTCAATCACACAAACACATATTTGCATTTATACCCCAAACGGGTCAAATTACTAAAATACCCTTCTTATAAGAAACAGGCCCACATACACATATTTAATATCTCTAACATACAAGCATGATTATATTATAATATAATTCACATAATAACTCAATTATTTCCTCCCGACCCCCTAATCCAAGCACTAGGCCACATTAGGAAATTTGGGATGTTACAACGAAGGCTTTTGTGGAGATCATGCTGGGGGCAAAACCTAGCACTAAAAATACTGAGGCAGGGGCGTTTCAACATAGTTGCCCGAGCTGCTCCAGTCGAGCTAACGATGATCTCATCTCCGTGGCCATTTGCGGTATGGGGAATCGACCTAATAGGGTCCCTACCTATGGGAAAGGGAGGAGTTCGTTACGCGGTGGTGGCAATCGACTATTTCATGAAATGGGTAAAAGTCGAACC
Organism: Humulus lupulus; assembly: GCF_963169125.1. Classification (NCBI taxonomy): domain Eukaryota; kingdom Viridiplantae; phylum Streptophyta; class Magnoliopsida; order Rosales; family Cannabaceae; genus Humulus; species Humulus lupulus. The sequence continues at coordinate 108,290,055 of NC_084800.1, read as the reverse complement.
TCTGGCAACCATCAATTCAAAGAGAGTCCTAGACTTTGTGGTGAAGAGTATTATATGTCGGCTTAGGATTCCTTAAAAGATCGTGTCATACAATGGGACACAATTTGACAGTGATCTCTTCACTGAATTCTGTGAAAAATATGGCATTATTAAGAGTTTCTCCTCAGTAGCATATCCACAGGCCAATGGACAAGTCGAGGTTGTAAGCAAAACCCTAAAGGCGAGCCTGAAGAAGAGGTTAGACGAGGCCAAAGGATCATGGCTCGAACAGCTCCCGAAAGTACTTTGGGCATACCGAACTTCTCACAGAACCTCCACGGGACATACTCCTTTTTCCCTAGCTTTTGGAAGCGAGGTCATCCTTCCAGTTGAAGCCATGGTAGCCACTCACAGGCAAAGGACATTCAGCCAGGAACGGAATGATGAACTACTTAACGCATCTCTTGACCTAATTGAAGAGAAACGAGAGGAATCGCAGTTACAGCTCGCCCATTATCAACAAAAAATCACTTGTTAATTTAATTCTAAAGTTAAGACACGAAGATTTGGATTGGGTGACCTAGTTCTTCGAAGGGTGTTTCTTGAAAATAAAGATCCCAAGGATGGTGTGTTAGGCCCAAATTGGGAGGGACCATATCAGGTCGTTGAGGTTTTGCGAGAAGGAACTTTCAAGATAGCTCAGCTGAATGGGGAAGTGGTCCACGGACCTAAAATGCCTTACATTTGAAGAAGTATTATAAATAGTACCATCATCCATGTAAGGCTTATTTATAAAAGCCATTTGATTGAATAGTAGATGGACTATTAATTAATTTCTTGTTAAGGTTGTATTAGCTCGTGTATTAATGTTTGTAAAAGCAACCAAGAAAGTTTCTACATTCTGGTTACTTGGGGGGCATATAACCCATATAACCCAAGGTTGGCCAGATTGAGATCGCTTGATAAGTTTAATCATTTAAAACCCTGGATACAACCAGGTTCAAAACTTAGAAGCTTGGAAAATTGATTATTCGATGACTTTTTTAAGAGCTCGAGTTGTCAATAAACTTAGCACGAACTAAGTTTAATCATTTAAAACCCTAGATACAACTAGGTCCGAAACTTAGAAGCTTGAAAAATTGATTATTCGATGACCTTTTTTTTAAAAAAAAAAAAAAAGAAAAGCTCGAGTTTTTAATAAACCTAGCACGAACTAAGTTTAATCATTTAAAACGATGGATATGACTAGGTCAAAAAATTGGAAAGTTGGGAAAATTGTTTAATATCAAGGGCTTTTTTAAAAGCTTGAGTTATCAATAAACCTAACACGAACTAAGTTTAAATTACTTGGAAAGTTGGGGAAATTGTTTAATATCAAGGGCTTTTTAAAGCTCGAGTTATTAATAAACCTAACACGAACTAAGTTAAATTATTAAAAACCCCGGATATAACCAGGTTCAAGGCCTGATTCTTAACAGGTATGATACAAATCAACACACAAAACTTGGATATAACCGAGCTCAAAATATATATCCCGATCTAAAAATCGATTCCTAAAATCTCGAATATACAAGTCCAAGGAGTCATAAACACGAGAGAGTAAAGGAATGATAAATAGATAAAAAGTTAGATATATATAAAAAAAAAAGAAATTATCTCGAGGAGAAAAACCTCGAACCAAGCTCGAAGGCAATTGTTTAATAAGAAAAAGAATTGTTAAGCAATTACAAACATATAAAAAAAATTATCACGGAGCTCCACCAAGTCGCTTCGAAGATGTAACCTCTCCGCCATCCCCTTCGGCTGCTACGGAAGCATCCCCAGTCTCTGATGGTTCTTGCAAAAGCCAAGCCTTGAATTTTGCAAGGAGCGGATCCCATAGCCCGGTTTCCATGAAAGAGAAGTTTCCATCCTGGTTAAAGGCCCAACACTGGTATAACATCTCTTCCAGGACGACACTAAGGCCTCCTTTTCTTCTTTGACTACAACATCGGCCTCAAGCAGTTTTGCTTTGGCCTCATCAACCTCAGTTTGGAGTTGTGAAAGTTGAGCCTGGAGGGCCGTCAAGGCAGTCTTGGCAGCCTGCTCACTTTCTTGGGACGAGGCGAGAGAAACCTTGGCGTCATGTTCATTCTTCTAAGCAGCCGCCAAAGCAGTTTTGGTGACCTGCTCGGCTTCTTGAGCGGCTGTCAAGGCAGTATTGGCAGCGTTTAGTTCGGCCCGGAGCTCATCATTTCTAGCCCTAGCATGGGCTATACTACGATATTGAGCCAGGGAAGACTACAAAATAATAAAACAATTCAAATTTATCCTTGGGTACAATAAAAAAATATATGTCACCAAGGAAGGATAACTTACAGTGAGGCTCATTCCCATGGCTGATTCCATGATGTTCTTTGGGCTCCACTCCTCGATGGTCCTCAAATCCCTCGAGTTGGCCTTATAGGCATGCCTTCCCATATGGCTCGTCGTCTCGTAAATGATACCCCGAAAGGCTTCAGGAATTTTCTCTAGATCCTGGGGATCTACTGGTATTCGAACGGTCACGGCTGGGACAGTGGGGGATGGAGGATCAATTTGTATCACTTTGGCTTGAGGAGGCACTAATCGGGGCAGAGGAGGAGGAGGAACCCTCCTATCGGTAACAGAAGACACCGAAGTTGTTGAGTTCGTGCCTTTCCCCTTAGCAGGGAATTTTGAGGTGTTCCCTGCTGTCGTAGGGGTCTTCTTCGTAAACCTGGGCCTTTTCACAACGGGGCCCGAGCTGACCTTCCTGGCCTGGAAGGTAGTTCAGAGGTTAGGAGCTTCAGGTTGTTCCATCTCTTTGCCTGAAAAGAGCAAAAATGAGTCAGTTTACAAATAAAGTTGTCAAAAACATATACAAGGATAGAGAAAACAAAGATCCTACCCCCCGGGCTGGGGGAGGTGTCTATTATCACCAACACGGGTGTTTTGGCTGGGATAGGCATGACCTCCGACCTTGGGATTAGTGGAGGAGAGGGAGGGTCTACAGTTAGTATTTCTGGGATCCTAAGGGGTTCAGGCTCAGGTCCTTCCTCAGGGCTAGATTCATCTACATATTGTCTAAATCCAGGGGAAAATGCACCCTGGATTAGAGAAGACCAGATCCTATGGTTGGTTCCATACTCCTAAAAAATGGTAGATCCAAAGTTTAAAGTGTTGTCAACAACTACTGCGCCCTTAGGGTAACTACTGTCATTGCGTACCACTAGGTGGTCTACACATTGGAGCAGTGTTACATTACGATCTAGGTTATGAGGATGATGATGGAAGAGTTGATTTGGGTTAAATTGAACTAACCTAAAGTCGGAAACAACCCTATCTAATTCCCTATAAGGGTATGGGTTACCTTGGTAGGAGGGGCCAGCTGCTACCCCTGACGTAGCTCGTTCTAAATCAGGTTCCCGGACAGCCTCGGGAGGCCCCCTTTTCCTCACAAGGGGGACCTCGTCCTCTTCTTCCTCCTCGCCTTTGGTGGCTGACAAGGACTCCTCTTAAGAGGATGGGAGCTCCTGGATCACCAGAAGGGTAGCCCGGGTCCTTAAGGCCAACGCTTGACCATCGCCAATCAACTTACACGCCAGCATCATGATGCCATTCATGACCTGGCGGTAGTCCTTCTCACTGGGTGGAGGCCCACACAACTTCTCATATTGACTCCCGAGGGTCAGGGACTTCTCCGTCTTCGCAAATATGGCTGCACGAGAAACAAATTCAGTTAAGACGTGTACAAAGGAAATATCTTGAAAACAATAAAATTCCATGAGCTGAAGACATAGAATAAGGAACTTACGAGGATGGTTGAAGTATCTGTGTTCGCAATTCCGGATGCCATTCGACATAAAGAACAAGTCTTTGTAGTCATTGGGGTGACTGGGAAGCTCGATGACGGGAGCAGAATTGGGAAATCTTGTGAGATAGTAGAACTTGTCACCTCGCCCTCTCTGTTCTGGGCTAGCTTTAAGGCAGAAGAAATATAGTATATCTTCCGGAGTGGGGACCTCCCACTCATGCTTCAAAAACAAATATTTCAGCCCCGCCAAAAGCCGATAAGAATTTGGGGGGAGCTGAAATGGAGCCAACTTCACGAAATTTAGAAAGTCCGCGAAGTATTGGTCCAGGGGGAGGAAGGCTCCAACCTTCAGATGTTCGTCACTCCAAGCCGCAAAATCATCTTGTAGAGGGGAGTAGCTCCGTTCCCCTTCAAATGCAGGTCGAGCAATGAGACTTCCGGTCCCGGTCTCGATGTTATGGCTCAACATGTTTTTATTCACCCTCCCTTAGGTCATGATATTTGATACGATGCGTTCCACCTTGAAGTAGGCATTGGGGTCAACCACCACCTCCTTCTCCACCACCAGACCAAAGTGAGGGATGGGGGACTCTAGGGCGATCTACTTCCCCTTGTTCTTTTGCTGAGAAGATGAGCTGGATGCATTCTTCTTGGGTGCGGTTTTCTTTTGGGGAGCCATCAGATCGCCTAACGGACAGAACGACCTAGTTAGTAGGCGAAGTACGAAGGGGGGAAGGTTTACTTTTGTTATATGAGCTGAGGTTAGCCTCAGCCCCATCGTGTGATACCACGTGATACCCTAAGTTACGTGCCTCAGTTTCCTAACAGACCCTTGATATTTAGGGATCCATGTGTCAGACTGCCAGACCACTACTTTCCTTGGGAGGTGGTTTAATACAAAACCACCCAAGAAACGTGTTATCCCCAAAAATTGGAGATCGATGATGTGGCAATAGAGGTGACAAGTGGCAGTACATGGTCCGTAAACAGTACATTAATAGTAAAAAATATATTGGCTCCTCAGAGTTGTGATAAAGTGATCTGGCTTAGGAGTAACCCAGTAGACCGATGAAGAATTTTGACTAGCTTAAGAAGTGTCATGACCGACCAGGCATGACCTTGTCCGACCAGTCACGTGTTTGTCTGCCCAGGAATGACCTTGTCTGCCCAGGCATGACCTTGCCTGCCCAGGCATGACTTTGTCCGACCAGGCATGAACTTGGCCGATCGGTCATGACCATGTCCGACCAATCAAGTGCATGTCTGCCCAGCTAAGTGCGTGTCTGCCCAGCTAAGTGCATGTCTGCCCAGTCAAGTGTATGACTGCCCAGTGAAGGTGTGGTCGACCAGCTTGAATGTGATATGGATCGACTGGATGGAGCAGGACTACGTCAAGATTCCCAGAAACGGCTTCAACAAGAATCGGTCTTGGCATACACGGGAATCTCTCATTTATCCCACGAATATAGTGTACTGTTACATTTTGAATATTGTTGTAATTTAAATAAAATGTGAATAATAAAATATCCCGATGATGGGGGATATCAGCGGTACGATCCTAAGCCTATAAATACAAGGCTTATGGCATCATAAAGGGGACTTTTTGAATTTTGAACTTTTGATCTGAATTTTCTAGAGAGAGAGAGTACTTGTATTTGAGAGAATTCTTGTATTCTTGTAATCTACACTGGAGAAACTCAGTTGACTCAGGTTCATCTGATCTTGAGTGTAGATATATAATCACAAATCTAAGTGGATTAGGCTATTACCAACACATTGGGGCTGAACCACTATAAAATCGTCCGTGTCGCTTATTTTCTCTTGAAGGTTTTATTATTTTTGACGTTCACACGTCGTTGGCCAAAAACGCAGTCAACAAAACGTAACCTCTAAGCTATCTGGTTTGAAACCTAAAAACCCTTCATCTCCTTTATCTCTAATGGGTATTATTTAAATTAATTCGCCATTGAAATTACCCAGATTTACCCAGAAATTTCCTTGTTTTATGAATGTCTTATTTCTAGAGTTGTTTTTGGACTCACCCGTTGTACCTAAGTCGAAACCTATTCCCTAAAAACATTCAGAAATAGCCTAATAGTAACTATAGTGAATAGTGCAGATGAACATGGCGAAGAACAAAATTCTAGTAAAAAAAAAGAAAAAAAATTCTTCAAACCAAAAAAGAGAGATACTTACAGTATGTTCTTCGATGGTAAGACATAGACTTTGCAAAGGGAAGTTCCTAGAAAACTTATGAGTAACTTGGTACAATGAACGAGTTTTGGGGATTTCTGGGAAAAAATGAAGTTTCGGAAGTGCAGAAGAGGAATTTTTTAAATGAAAGGAGGTGAAGTTTGAAACTTGGCCATCCCTTTTATACGTAAGTTGTGTAAATTAATCTAGGCCATCCGTTTGGGTTAGTTCAAGATCCAAGGCCCAAGGTTAAATAGACAAAACGGTGGCAAAAAAGTGACAAGACAATTATTGCAGTCCTCGAAACCCGAACAGACGCCAATTGTAGTACACCACGTGTCTAGTACTCGAGTAGTGTGTAGGCATGGTATTATGCAGCAAAAGTTTAAAAGTCCCTACTGTGTAGCTCAGAAAGTGATAACATGAAACACGAGCAGAGACTTGGGGGCAAATGTTGTGCCCTGATTTCAGCACGAAACCTTCACTCAGCTCGGGTACAGCTGCAAATAAATAAACGGAAAAAAGAACCAAGGAAGATGTCTAGTTATTATCTACGTAGGCAGCTCGACTTGCACAGTGGTCATACGAGCTAGGGATGCAGAGGTTGTGAAGTGCGAGCTCAGAATATTTTCATAATATCCAGCTCGTGGTGATCCTGGTATATTGCATACTCAAGGATCCCTGGAGACTCGGAATCTCATTATACAATTATTTATGACCAGGCTGTCATATTTAATGACCCAGATATCAGGAGAACATTTACTATATGATCAAATCATATCCCAATATAAATGGGAAATATATGTATTAAATGTAATAAATATGTATATGTGTGATTGACTCACGCAGTTACCCAAACCTATCCATGAAAATTCTCTATAAATATTGAGAATATTGGACAGGAAAATGGAGTAATTATTCTGTAATACTGAAACTCTGCCAAAATATAGAGAAAACAACAATAATATAGACTCGTGGACTAGGTAGATTTTAACCACTAAACCACGTAAAAGATTTGTGTTCTTGTGAATTAATTTCATTTTTCATTACGGTTTATTTCTAAGCACTAATCTACCTTATAATTTCTTAATACACCGTTGGTGAAAAACTGCGTCAACAACAACTAATTTGTAATTAATTAATTAATTAATCACTATTATCACATAATTGCATATTTGGCCTGAAGAACAAATTTCTTCTTAAATATGTCTTTCAACCATTTTCCCTTTATATCAACTCTTGCTTTGAATAGTGTTGATAGAGTTGTTGTGGGGACCTATGGACCTATAATTCCAAGCTCCAATAAATTTGAGATTATTAATTAAACTTTTTAATTAAATAATATTAATTTATTAATCTCATGATTATTCCACTATAAATATGAGACTGCACTCTTGTAATTATAGACATTTCATTTACTGAGTACTTTATAAAATAAAGCGTCCATTGATGTAATCATTACATACAAATTAACCCTCTAATAATGGTTCATAATTAATCGAGAATAAAATTGTTGTTTTACCCTTTTAATTATATCTTGTTTCCTTAAGAACCATTGACTTTACTAGTGAAGGTTAATTCATAACTAAATTATGAATTTGAGCTTGATAACCTTTCAGTCCCAAAAGTCAATCCTTAAGAGAACCATTATTCAATCTCTTACGAGAATGTATAGATTCCATATCTGTATACTATGTCCCCAGCCATTTACATTAATGAGTTCCAAAAATAAAAGTTTCTAGCCTGATCATTCTGACAGACCCTAACGAGTGAATCAAAGAACTCATATAACATAAACAGGAGTTCATAGTAACTTCAGGATTAAGATCTATTTGTATATGATCATCAGTTGATATATTTAATTAATACTTCGAAACGGTATTTAACTAAGTATTAATAAACATATCTAGTCCACTTCTATATATTCTCTAATATATAAAGTACCTCCACTAAAGTGTCCTACTACACTAGTGATCCGAATCTAGATTACATGTATTCATAATACTAGTGGACCGTACTTGTAGTAATTAATCTAAAGATTCCATAACTTTATTTTACTGCAAACTATTCAATTTCATTTATCTCAAACACAATCCTCCCGTACCAATACGTGGTTGAGATCACATAAATGAACTTAGGAATTTTTCTGATATTTACATAATATTATCACAGAATAATATAGTCCATAAAAATATATGCATAAAAAATTCAATTTATTTATTTATTTCTTAAAACAATGTCTACTACATATGCATTCAGGGCACAATTCCCAACAGCTTTGCTTATCTGTACATGGCATTGACTTATTAGTAAGAGAACGACAATGGTGTTTAGTATTGATCGTGAAGCTATGACTTATTAGTCAAGTTCAGCGGTGAGATGAGCACTGGTCGTATGGTATTGGCTTAAGAGTCAAGAACAACATTAATGTGTTTAACACAGGCTGAAATGATTAGATCTAATCAAAATGAGCGTGAAATGGTTGACCGACCCCAAGTTCGATGAAAACTAAAAGTGCTTGTCTATTCTAAAGGCTAGTTACATAGAGCCGGGGCCAAAAGGCTCAGGTGACTGAAACGTCACATGGCTTAGGGAGTGGATCCCAAGAGATAGACTTATCAATCATCTATACAAAGATAGACTTACCAGTCATCTATACAGAGATAGAATTATCAGCCATCTACATAGAGATAGACTTATCAGTCATCTATATAGAGATTGACTTACTAGACATCTATTTAGAGAGTGACTTATTAGTCAACTATTAAGAGAGAGACTTATTAGTCATCTACCTCAGAGAGACTTATCAGTCATCTACCTCAAAGAGAGAGACTTATCAATCATCTACTCCAAGCGCAGGACTTCACAATTATTGATTTGTACCCGTCTGCATGCATGAATAGGGTTATTATTGCTAGGCATGCTTATTATGATTTAATGGCATGTTATTATTTGCTTATAAGCATGTGTTTGAGTTTTCTTGCTGAGCTTTGACTCACAGATGCTATGTGGTGCAAGTAAAGGCAAAAGAAAGCTAGACCATCCTTGAGTTGGAGAGCTTAGGTGACGATGTGTACATATACGGCTGCTCGACCAGCACAGCCGAGGGTTTAAAGAGGAATTAGGGTTAAGCTCTATTTTTCCGCTTAAGTCGGCTGGTTGTAAATATTTTATTGTAATTAACCTTTAAACTATATTTTGGGATCCCAATGTATACAGTAAATATTTTAGTGAAAACGTTATATCTTTAACCAAATTTTTTAACCCTAAACTGTTAATCACATTTAGTTACACCATTATGACCAAATGACTCGATTTGCGAGTTTAGCACTATTTAAAATGCACAACATAACAGTCCCTGGGTAGTAGGGCGTTACAACTTGGTATCAGAGCGAGCCAAGGTTAAGGGTTCCTGTAGACAAGCTGGGCATGTACACTCGTCACTAAAGACAAGCTTCACTCAGGGTATGGTAACTATTTATGTAGTTATGTGCTTAACTGCTTAAATAGAATGTAAATGCTTTACTTGTATATTATGTTAGGAAAATATTGTTTTGCCTCAATGGAAATGATTATAATATTACAACTCTATGCAATAATATTACAAGTAAATATAGATTGATTAAATAAGGTTACAACTCTATAACTGAAAATACAAATAAACCAAAGAAAGGGAGAAGATGATGATGAAGAAGAGAATGGTGGAAATACAACTCAAAGCAAAATGTTACAAGTAAACTAAAATGTTTGAAATAAAGAAAAGAAGATTACAACCTTTGAACAAGAAATACAAGTAATAGGAACAAGAGAATAAGTAGAAAACAATGCAATAGAAAGAAGAACAGAAACAAAAGCAAACTCTCACTTACACAACCTAAGTGAAGAGGATTGGGGACCACCAACTTGAACAAGGTATAAAACCTTTGTCCAAAATCTTATTTCCCCCTAACTCAAGCACTAAGGGATCTCTCTCAGATATTGGAAAAGCTTTCTGAAATTATTAAGCCTCAAGGTGTTTCTAGCCAAGTGCTCTAGTGGATAGAAAAGTTGTGTCTTACAAGTGAGCTATAGGCTCCTATTTATAGAGTTTAGAGACACCCTTTGAATTTCAAATTCCACCAACCCCCATGGCTGTTACCAATGTTTAATTGGATTAATATGGAATTAAAAAAGAGATTTGGAAGTTATTTAGGTTTTTTGAGCCGTTCAACAAATATTGAAAAAACTGAAAATTGGTCAGTTTTTTGGCTTGTGGCCGCGGCCATTGGTCTCTGTCCCACAAGCCGCGGCCACTGAATGTTGGTGGCCACAGCCACTGACCAATTTCAACACAAAAATTGTGCTGTTTTTCCAAACGGTTCCAAACCCTCCCAAATGATTTTGTAACTCCCAAAACACATTATTGGGGTTAAAATCATATCTCTAACAGCCATATCACATATGGCTTTTATGAAATTCATCTCAATATTGTGTAATGAAAATTTACACAATAAAGGGTAATATTTGGAGGTTACAAATTTGTAACACCAAATATCTTACATTATTTGGATATATCTCATATATCTAAATATTGTAACTCTCTATTATATGTTACAATATGTGACACACTTTGTCACATTTATTTAATCTAAAACATTATATTATAATATAATATAATTTTACATTATATTATAAAATAATATAACATATTATATTAGGGAGCATGACATTCTGATAGAGCTTGGCTCATGACTATTGATATGATTATATGATTACCTGCTTAGTGAATATATAAATGTGTTATCTGCATGCTGAAGTTGGAGGCATGGTATGTATGTTGGAGGAGTAGGGATTATGAGTTGATGCATGAATGCTATGGGCATGTTTTAGCACTACAGTGGGTTGTGAATGTAGTGTGGTATGATTATTCCCGTGGGTAAGGCTTTTCATATGCTCGCCATGTTTAATGGGTCAAGTTATTGACTATAGATTCAATCAGAGGTTATGTATCCAAAGCAGTTAATGAGAACTGATGGTGGTTATACCGAGGTTGGGAATTACAGCCAGGATTTGAGTTCTTCACCTTCTTCTCAAAATTTACAGCAAGTGTTTACAGATATGCAATTAAGATTGCAGAAGCAAGAGGAAAAGATTAGGTGTTTGAAATAGCAGCAACATCTGTCAGGGAACACCTCTTCCTTTGCTAGGTCAGGAGTGGCACCAGTTTTGGCTCAGCCTAGGGTTGAGAACAAGTGGAATTTCTTTGTGGAAGATTCCAGGAATATTACCCTCCCGTCTTTGAGGGAGGCCTAGATCCATTCAGAGCTGAGCAATGGATGGGCATGATCAGTTCTATTCTTGACAGTATGGGGGTGGTAGGTCACGATAGGGTGATTTGTGCTACATATGTATTGTGGGATGATGCCCGGACATGGTGGGAAGTAGTATCCCAGACACGAGATACAGCTGTGATGGACTAGAAAGAATTTAGGCAGCTGTTTAATGAAAGATATTACTATGATGCAGTCAAGAATGCTAAGATGAATGAGTTTCTGAACCTCGTTCAGGGAATGACCCGTAATAGAATATGTTAACAGATTCGATGGGTTGACCAAGTTTGCTTTTGATATGGTACCCATGGATGTGGCTCGGAAGGAAATATTTATCCAGGGATTGAATCCCATAATAGCTTAGGGCATTAGAGTTGGGCCTGTGCATGAAATCTCTACCTACACTCTGTTGGTAGGAAAGGCTCTTGCTGTTGAGAGCACAGGAAATCAGATTGAGAAGGAGAGTGCCGGAGAGTGCAGAGCTCAGACAATGACATCTCCGTTTATTGGATTGGGCAAGAACAAGAATTGGAGACTTTACCCAAAATGCACTATGTGTAAGAGGCATCATCTGAAGGGATGCCAAGCAAAGGCATGTTTCTTTTGTGGAACAGTTGGGCATCTCAAGAAGGACTGCCCAGGACGGAGGACAGATGAGAAAAATGGGGCGAAAAACTCAACTCCAACTCGAGAGTTCACTTTGACGCAGTCTAAGACTGAGATTGAGACTGAGACTGGGGCTGGTTCCTCAGTGGTGGCATGTCAGCTTTCTAGTTCTGATTTTTGTATTGTGCTGACTGGTTTTGGTACCATGTTGTTTTTTTGCTTGTTGCATCTAAATGTTGCGGATTTTATAACTACGCAAGTATACATAATCGCAATTTGTAATAAATCTCGATAAGAACGAGTATCGTCCCACGAAGACTGATTTATCAATTACCAAATAATGAATTTCTAGTTTCTATTTGGCTAATGAACACTGGATTTGTGAAATTTGAAAACAAGAAAACAGAAATAAATAAAAATTGCATAAATCAAATAATAACAAAAACACAAGGATTAAATTCACTATGAAACAATTAGGAATCCTAGTCTTCTCTACTATCCACTCTATTATTCTTTAATGCAATTACTATTGAAACTCTTCTCACTGAAATGATAGGCATGCAAAAGTGTTAACTATTTGAATTAAGAAATAGAAAACTCGACCTAATGTGAATTCCCTATTTTTCTATGGTCAATTCAAACAATAGGAAGCAATGAATACAACCCTAAATCACATAAACCAATTTGATACTCTCGTTCTAAATTGAAATCTATGTCTATTCAATTTTAGCATATTTAAATCTCACTTTTCAGATTTTGATTCAAAAGGTGCACAGTCATTCACATACACAATAAACACAAATTGAATAGATTTCATATGAAGAAGAAACAGATACACACATTAAGTCATAATAGAGTTTCAAGAGAGTCAATTAGAAAACCTAAACAGAATTTAGTTCATGTTCATCACTAAGAAATCCATAAACATGAAATTAACATAAACTAAAAATAAAAAGAGAAGAAAAGAACTCTAAATGATAGATCCAATCTTCATCCCAAAGCACTCCTAAGCCTCTTCTCCCAGTCAAGGTCTGCAAAAAGTGCCTAATTTTCTCTCCTTAATCGTAATTTAAACCTAATTAGCATTTTTTTAAACATGAAATGACCAAAACACCCTTCATTAAAAATCTGCGTTTTTCACATTTCTAGACACATCCTGCGGTCGCACGATGTCATTCTTGCGGTCGCAGAAAGTGTTTCGAAATGCCAAAACTTTTACGGAATTGCGTCGCAAGACAGCTTTCCTACGGTCGCAGAAAGTGCTCTGAAACACCATTTTCCACCAATTTTTGTCATTTTTCTGGTTTTTTCCCCATGTTTCCACACCTATGTCACCTAAGCCCTTAGACACCTGAAAAACACACAAAACACAAGCGTAAAATAGAACAAAACAAAACTAAACACCTAATACTCTACCTAAAAAGACATAGATAAACGAGTCTAAAACTCGTTTATCAAACTTCCCCAAACTTAACATTTGCTCGCCCTCGAGCAAAGAAAACAAATGACACTCTTTGAGAGTCCTTAAAGAATTTATTTTAGGACACACAGTGTGAGCCCTAAAAACTTTTGTATGTCCTAAAAGTTTGAATAATTTTTTTAACAAAAGTTTTATTATATATTAAATCAGAAAAGAAAAAAATTAAAGTTTTATTAATAAATAAATTAAAAAAAACAAATGTGTGTTTTTTAAAAAAAAAATTAACATGGGCCGAAGCCCACTTTCTCTAATAACCCTAAATTATTTTTCCCTCTTTTCTCTCCTTCATTTTCCCTGCTGCCATCTATCACTCTCTCTATCCCTCTTTCTCGACGTCTTTCCCTCTCTCAAATTGCATCTCTCGATCTCTATGGCAGCATGGAGGGCTCAGAATGGCGACAACTCAAGACAAACGGTGGGGCTCGGAGCAACCATGACTTTGGCTGAACAGAGTGGCCTCAGGACAAACGACGTTGGCGTGGGACGACCACAACATGAAGACGGTGGCGTGGGATGAACGACAGTGACAGTGGCTCCAGATGAACGGCGGGGGTCAGCCCTCGGAGTAAGTTTCTCTCTCTTTCCCCGTGTTTTTAAAGGTCGTGGTTAGGGCTATGAGCAGTAGGGTCGGGGGGTTCGGGGTTTCTTTTGTTTCATTCTATCTCACACACAAATTCTTTTTTTGACAGAATGAAGATTATTGCTGCTTACTTGTTGGATGTTTTGGGAGGAAACGCTTATCCTTCAACCTGTTTTTAAATTGTTCAAGTGTTCTTATGTTGTATAAATCTGCCTTGTTTAAAATTCCTATTTTGTTGTAGAATAATCTTTGTGTGAGTTTTCTTTTTCTATTTTTGATTGTTATTCTAATCTATTTTGGAATTGATGAAGAATTTTACATTACTTTGAACAATTTGTGTTGTGAAGAGACAATGTATTTATGATTAATTTCTCAAATAAAAAATGCATTAAAACAATTGATTAGTTATTTATAATATATATTAGGAAAAATAGAATAACCAAATAATTAAATATATTAATTGAATTGAATTGAATTAAGTAATATATTATAAATATTAAATAATAATTTTTTGGTTTTTTTAAAGGTACTCAACGGGATCTTTTAGGACACCCAATGCGAGCCCTAAAAATATTCTTTTAGGACTCGCAAAACCTCAGTTTTTAAGGCTCTCAAATAGAGGACTCGCGCCCCTGCGAGTCCTAAAATATTTTTTTAAAAGCCTTCTTTTGTAGTAGTGTGTGATTAATCTGTTTGACAAACTTCCCACTTCTAAAGAATCCTGAACTGCATCTATCACCTGCAGTCTTACAATTTGCCAGTATTTTCGGTGAAACACCCCCTGAAACCCGTCTAGGCCAGGTGCCTTAAGAGGATGTAAGTGCCTGACTACTTTCCGATTTTCCTCATCCACTGGCATCTTGCATAATTTAGCATTATCCTTAGTTGTCAGTTTCTTCGTAAACAAATCTTTAAATGATTCATCAATGACCGAGTTGGACGAGGTGAACAAATTAGTGAATTTAGAGTTAAAGTATTCACCAATTTCATATCTATAATTTATCAACGTTCTCTAATTCTCTTCAATAGCCCATATTTTTTTTCTTCATCTCTGCACCATAGTTGAGGCATGGAATAATTAGAGTTCCTGTCTCCATGATACAATCATAGTTCCCGATATTTTTGCTTCCAAATATGCTCCATTCTCATTTCGGTTTCCAGGATCTCTAATTGTATTAAAGCTTATTTTTGAAGAAACTCTTCAAAGAGAGGCTTGGTTTGTAGATCCATTAACTCCCTTGAAAGCCTTTGAAGTTTCCTATCACAAAATCCGAAGCTATCCTAATTCCACCTCATTAAAGCCATTATGGTGCCTCTCAACTTGCTTTGTAATTTAAAGCTGTGGTGCCCATAACATTCAGTCTTCCACGCCTTTTCCACAACTTCCTGACATTGAGGATGAGATGCCAAACTTCCAAGAATCTGAATGGGTAAAGAAGCTTGGGATCTTCCATCCTGGTATCTAGAATCAAAGGAGCATGATCTGAGCCCACCATAGGATGAATGACCACCCCTGCCTTAGGGAACTTTACACACCACTGGGCATCCGCAACCACACGATCCAACCTTTCCCTTACTCTTTCACCATCTTTCCTAAGGTATGCCAGGTGAACTTGCTCCCTATGCATCCTAAGTCAATTCCCCCCACCGAATCAATGAACTCTCGCAAACATCTTCCTTCGGTCAAAGTGACTCGCCTTCCACCAAACTTTTCTCAATCATTCATCACAACATTGAGATCACCCATCACCACCCATGAGAGATTGCATTGATTCACTGTTTGTGTCATTACTTGCCACAATTGTTCCTTACATTTAGCATACGGGGTCTGTAGAGACAAAGCAACTCCCACTCCGCCTCACCCCTTTGTCTTGGAACATAGGCTTGGAAACTTCTCAAAATTCTCCTCAATCAGTACATTTATTCCATTTCTCCAAGCAATACAAAAACCTCCAGCTATCCCATTAGCAGAGATGCATCTGCCATTGGGAAAGCCTAATATCCTCAAGATCCCTTCCATTCCCTCTTCGCTTAATGTTGTTTATGCTAGGTAGATAATATCTACCTCTTCTCTTCCAAAAAGAGCTCTTAGAGGCCTCTTTGCCGCAGGCCTGCGAAGCCCATGACAATTCCATGAAAAGCGCCTCATGATGATGGTGGGGGCTTGATCTGGGATGCCTCCTCGCCCTTCCCAAAATCTTGGGAGTAAGTAATTGGAACTTCAACACAAGCATCAAAATTATCTTTCAAGTTACATGAGATCTCTTGTACCCCGTAGTACGACACGATCCTTTCCTTTGTCTCTTTGCCTCGTAGTCTTAGAGCATTCCCCCTCTTTTTGTCTTCCAAGGTCGAAGTGAGTTTCATTTTCCAGTAATGTAAGCTTAGAAGAGGTTCCTGGAGATGTTTCTTTCCTTCTTTCTGAGCTGACTATGCAGATTGGATTATTTACCACTTTGGGTATTAGGTTATACCCAATATGGGCCTTACGTTTTTTAGTCCCCAACTCCTGGACTATTTATCTCAGACAAGGTAGGGGGATTTGATATAAGGGCCTGTTAAGCCCTATAAAAAATTGTGTAGTCCGGCCCATGGAGCTACAGGAACGTTTTCATCAACTCCCTATTGTTGACTGTGAATTTAGCCAACGACGTAAGAACGTCAACTACGACAACCTTCAAGAGAATTATAAATGACAACAGACAGTTTTTATGAATGAAAATAAATAACACGAGGTTTTTATAGTGGTTCAGCCCCGATGATCGGTAACAGCCTAATCCACTTAGAGATTTTATTACTGTATTCACACTCAAGATCAGATGAACCAGAG
This sequence comes from Humulus lupulus, assembly GCF_963169125.1. Classification (NCBI taxonomy): domain Eukaryota; kingdom Viridiplantae; phylum Streptophyta; class Magnoliopsida; order Rosales; family Cannabaceae; genus Humulus; species Humulus lupulus. The sequence goes on along the minus strand of NC_084800.1, from coordinate 108,273,264 downwards.
TCAACTGAGTTTCTTCAGTGCAAATATTTCAGAATACAAAAAAGGGTTTCTCTCAAGAACAATACACTTTCTCTCTCTAAAATACAGATTCACTCTCCAATTTTTCAAAAGTCCTTTTACGATTCTCCCAGGTCTCTATTTATAGACCTGGGATCCTCAACTGATATCCCCTTTCGATAGGGATATTCCATTATTTACCTAATATTTATATTACAAAATAAACATTCAAAATATAACTGATCCCTAAATTCAAGTGAGGATTGAGTGATTCCCGGATGCTTGGACCAATTCTCACTGAAGTCGTTTCGGGCAGTTTGATGTAGTTTCTCATGCATGTTGACTACTCTTCAAGCTTTACGTAGGTCAAAGGTGATATGTGCATGGCTCTCCTTGGACCAAATGGTTGTCTTCTTTGGCTTAAGGTGGTTCAAACCACCCTATTTGACTCCTTCAATCAAGGTCCGATCGGACCTTGCACTTTGCTCCTCGGACCAGGGTGGTCCGAGCCATCTTCTTCCTAGCATCTCCTCGGACCAAAATGGTCCAAAGCACTCCTTCAGGCGTCTTGTGCGATCGGGGAAGGCGTCTTGTGCGATCGGGCACAATGCCCCTCTACTTGGACCTAAATGGTCCAAGCTTCCTTCGTTTAACCAAGGTCCGATCGGACCTTGGTCCTTTCTTTTTGGACCTAGGTGGCCTGAGCCACCACTTACCTCTCCTTGGATCAAAATGGTCCAAGGTACCTCATAAGTACCATGTCCGATCGGGCACACATTCCTTCTCCTCAGACCAACATGGTCCGAGCTTTCCCTCGTACACCCAATGCTCGATCGGGCATTGGACTCTTCCTTCACATATCACCACTTTGGATCCAAACAACCCAAGATCTCTCCCATGAACATGTCCGATCGGGTGCAGGTGTCTCCTTGATTCAACCCATGCTCGATCGGGCATTGGACTTCTCGGACCAAGGTGGTCCGAGTCATCACTTACACCTCCTCGGACCAAAACGGTCCAAGGTACCTCCTTGATGAGCATGTCCGATCGGACATAGCTCTCTTTTTCAACCAAAGCTCGATCGAGCATAGTCATCTCCTTGGTCCGAAATGATCTTTGATAAACTTTTCCTCCTCACCTCATTCAAGCCCAAGTGCACTTCCTCGGACCATTTGCCATATGCACCAAATTCTAAGGATATTTAAACTGAGGTCTGAGCCAAGCAACCCCCAGTCCAAATACTCTCTTCGATCGGGCATATTGTATTGACTATCTGTCTCATTCCTTAACTGATGTACTGGGCCATTATAAGGTCAAATCACTCCACTAATTCATGCCACACGTCAATTTCACTTCCACGTCAGTCTTTTTAAATTTTTGGGATAACACCTATCATGATTGGGCCAAGTCAGGTCCACAGCCTCAGGGAAAGCATGAGGGCATGTGGACTTGCACATCCACTCGTGTGGAACCTCTAGACTCTGGCCCAAAGTCAGCCCAACATCTGGTAACACTTCACTATTTGGACCACTTTCTTGTGAGGATAACCCACTAGCATGTGATTCAAACCTTCCTTCTGCATATGTCTCGCTTATGTCCACCCTCTGCCCCATGCTTTGTTCCATTTCCGTGCTAACTAAGGTGTAGCAAATATTTTGAGGTGGTTCAGACTTTTTTTTTCTTGCTCCGCCCTAACACCACGACTATCACCACTCCCTGACCTCGTACTAGCTTCAGGCGTGCTAGCAGCAGGCTTGTCCTTCTGTAAACCACCCTAGTTTTCAGCCTTTTCCATAGAATCTGGTTTTTCGACCTCACCACCCACACGCCTTTTCCATCTATCATTTCTCGCCAGCATTAACACTGCCTTCAGCCTACTAGCATTTTCATTGATGTACCCCTCTCTATATCCTCATTTCACAGTGAAATAGTTCCCTACACCACTCTCCACTTTTATCCACGAGCCATACATGCGAACTGCCTTTCCATTCACCGGGCACAGCCGAGCATGATCTGTATTGTTGTGCTAACCGTCCACAATTGAAACATAAAAATGAAGCTTTTCAAACTTGAACTATATCTAGTGGTCTTCTCTAGCTTTTCCTTTCAGGAAGAAGCTGGCTGGAATGGGATGATTTATTCAAACATTAACCCAACATCTAATGAACCCTCGGCGCACCACTTCCTCTCTTTTTTTTATTTGTTTTTACCAATTTGTTGATCTTCTTTGCAATCGTAGGGGCATTCTCATCAAAGAGGAATCTAGTTGGCAGCCCATGCACTTGCACCCAAAACCTAGCTAAGGTCAAAATCTGCCATGCAAACTTCTTCCTCCGTTGGCATGGAGGACCAACTTGTGATCAATGAAGGGGATGTGCCACAGATTTTTTTTTTAATAAAAAAATTATAATTTTTTATATATGATTTCTCATTTATATATTTATTATATTATATGTATTGACTCAATTTTTTTCACAATTATACATATTTTATAAATTAATTACAATTCATTAATTTTTTATGCTGACGAAAATAAATATCGACAGTGCAACAATAACACTATTTCATCACAGAGATCATTGCCCACTGCGGTAAACCTATTAGATCGGACACCGTGCCCCGTTGCTGGTGAATGGTGATGCAATAGTAGACCTCATGGAAGCCTCCTGCAAGTCATCTCCATCACCATCTTCGAGAGAGAAAAGAAATTGATAGAGTGGCTGAGGAGCTTAAGAATGAGAGAAACACGCATCAATTAACGGTATCATGTGATGAGACACCATAACCTAATAAAGTCCATCACTTGGAGAAATGCAAAAACAACCCAACAACTCAAAGGACGTAAATATATATTGTAGGCTGAACAAAACTTTGGCAAGATAAATTCAGTAGCTATGATATGTTGAGAATACAAAGCTGAAAAGAGACTTAGCAATCCCAAGTATGGAGGAACAACTACCAATAATGGTTGTGATAAGAAATATTGCAAAGATATTGGATCCATGACAATAAGAGGAGCGAGCCAATCACCATTTGCACTGCAGAAAGAAAAGAAACTAACTAGTAATCGCAAATTACACGTTGAAAAATGAATTAATTAATGAAAAAAAAACAAATTAACATATTAATCACAAATTACACGATGTCCGTGTGTGGCCCTTGCTTTCTCGTGTCTCTGGGGTGGCTTCGATGGTTGGGTACCGTCGAGCAGCTTTTTTTTGGTGGCGTTTCGTTGAGTTAGTTTGGTGGAGTCAATAGGCGTATTTATCTTGGAAAATGTTGGGAGATTTTCAGATCTTGATCTTGGTTGTTGTTCAAATGTTTATTGATCATATTGACCCTTCCTTTTGATTGATTATAAATTTTTAGACTAATATATGAGTTGATGAATATTGTAAACTGCTCATTTGAATTTGCCGTATGAGCAATTCGAACTTGTTTATATAAGTTGTTAGATTGAGTCATACAAATTACCAATTATCTTAACAAAAAAAATGACAAATTACACATAAAAATATAATTGTTTTACCTTAAGTCTTTTTTAACGTTTATGTTAAATAATCAATCAAAAATGATTGGAAGAAAACTTTTATATAAAATTAGTTACTTGTCTTTACATTTAACATATGTACGTAGGCATAACCTTTGATGAAACCAAACAAAAAATAAATTATAAAAACGAAATTATTAAAATAATTTCCAATAAGTTTATGATTTTTTGTCATCGTATATTTGGTGATACTTCAGTAAATATGGATTATTATTTGGTTAAGGAAACAAATAACAACCACCAAAACAGCAACAATAATAAAGACATTGGATAAGAACGAATTTCATATACAAAATATGGTTATTTTTTTAATAAAAAAAATCTGATATTTTTTATTAGAAAAAGGTTGAATGTCAACTAATGCATAACATTTCTAATGATTCCTGATAATTTTAAGTGTTTCCATATAATATATGATGTGTATCTAGACAGACAAATGTATGTAACAACTGGAGGTTTTTTTTATTAATATTATGAACATAATTAGTGTAGTATTACATTGGTAAATTTGCTTAATATGGTGCGTATCATTTTACTAAATAAATAAAAAAAATTCATACCAAATAAAAAATAAATACAAATTGGGTAATTGCATTTATTTAATTTTTCGTTCTTATCTTAATGTCCTGAAAATTGAGTATTAATTATAATTTTAAATTGATAACATCTCTTCTATATAAAAAGTGTATAGAGAAAGAAAAGTATTAGTTTCAACAGTTTTATTTTATTTTATTTTTTTCTATTAATTTTAAGAGAATATTCTTACATTGAATGATAGATTGTAAATATAATTTAAACTTAAATAAAATAAAATAAATAAATAATTAAACAAATTAAAATGTGATATTTTTGAGATATTTTACCATGATAATTATTTAAAAATAATAATTAATTAAAATAAGATATTTTATAATAATTTAAATAATTAAATCATATTTATTTAAAAGTAATAAAGACATACATATCATTTTTTTTATCTTATAAATTTGTGTGATAGTTTGTTTTTTATCAAGTGATTGAAGCTTTTTTTTTTCTTCATCAAATTCACCAAAGGACATTGCGAGATAAATTAGAAATTAAAAATAGTTGATGCATGTATACTACTGTCTATATTATAACTTTTTCTATTATTAATTTCTTTTTAAATATTATTGTATTTATATATATGTCATATAGCCATATAAATATATATCTATGTTAGTGTTGTGTTTAGATGTCATATATGTAGAAATTATTGTTATAAATATTTATATATACTATATAACTACGATTCATTCTATTATATATATATATATATATTAGAACAATTACTCATTTTGCCCTCCCACTTGCTAGTAGTATTTATTTGCCCCCTCTCTTTTGACATTGTCTTCAAATGTCTCCTAAATAGTAAAATTAGTCTTCTTTTACCCCTAACTACTCTTAATATGAATTTACTCCCTAATTTTTTTATTTATCATTAAATATCACATCTATTGATAAAATTGTTTCATTTTTACCCTTGAAATTAACTTTTCTTATGAATTTAATTTTATTATTTTTATTTTTATTTTTTACCCCTAACAAATATGGTACAAGAAAATATTTATATGAATATCTATTAATTTATGTTATAATATATAACTAAATAAAATTAATTAAAAATATAAAACTTATTAAACTAATTATAATTTAATTAACCATTATAAAAGTTAATTTACCTTAGAAAATTAAATTAATAAATAACCTAATAAATAATATAAATTTGTAAGTTGCTTAAGTTTTTTTTAATCTTATTTATATAATTAATGTATACATTTTTGTTTGGAAAAAATAAATATTTTAACAAACTTTCATTTAGTTTTATAATTAATTAATAAATAAATAACACAAAACTATATAAATTTTAAAATTCTTTTAGTTTTTTCAAAATCAACATTTTCCCAATTCTTTTTCTTATTTACTTATAGCTAACAAATACATTAATAACATTATTAATAAATTTATCTTTATTTAATTTTTTCTAACCATTTCATCAATTATATAATCCAATACAAAATTGCATAATCAACTCCTATAAATTATAGGTAAAAAATGATAATTTTTTTTGTTTTAACTTATGTAACAATTGAATAAAAATAAAATTAATTGTATGGCTAAATTTATAATAAAAATAAAATTTAAGGGTAAAATTGAAATAAATTTATCTTGTGTGTGATATTTAATAATAGACAAAGTGTTTGGGGTAAATTCATATTAAAAGAAATAGTTATGGGGTAAAAGAAGACTAGTTTTGACATTTAGGGGCAATTGAATACAATGTCAAAAGTAAAGGGACAAATGCATACTATAGCAAAAATATATATAATAATAAAATTATAATACAAATTAGTTCTAAGACAAATAATAAAGAACTAAAAAGGTAAATTCTCAATAATAAAATACAATTGATTAAGACTTTCATAAGAAAAAAAAGAAGCCTATTATGGAAAGTATATAATATAAATGTAGTATTGCCAAAATAATGATATTCAATATCATAATTAGTATAATTTAATATTGATTCTCATTTATTTTCTTTTATATTTTAAAATATTTGAGTATATTGTAGCTTCTTTTTACACTTTCCTTTGTCCAAACATAATATATGGATATAATTTAATTTTTTATATTATAATATTTTTTTCAAATCATTAGTGAAATACCCATTTATTTAGGAGAGTATTAGTTAAAATAAACAATATTGAGTTGCACCAATTGTGTAATATTGGATAGTGAAATCCTCCTATAAATAAGTACATGCACGAGTTTCAAAGTGTCTCCATTTGTGATTTGTGAGCAATTGTCGTCACTGTTTTTAGTGTTTACCGTTACAAAACTCTTGCATTGAACCCGAAGCCAAACACTCACACCCACATACGGTTCAGTGTCCGGTAACCGACCATCCGAAAATGCAGTCTCAGGCATTAAGCTCATCTCTTTGCTCCTTCCCTTCGTTTCGCTGCCACTCTCCGGTACCGGTCATCGGCGGACTCACCACTAGAAGAACCTCAACCTCGCTCACTTTGAAATGCTGCTCTCTTCCGACTCCGAGTACCTCACTGGGTGAGTAGTTGACCAGTACTCTCTCTTCTCTATTTTAATAAGGAAAACAAATTATTTACGGACTGTTTGGCTACCGAGAAAATGAAAAAATTCAAATAAAGGTACAAGTTTTGATGTTGATGTTCTTATGTTGTTGATTCTGTTGTTTTACCAAAGGCAGAGTGTTTTTGCTTTTTGAAATTTATCTTAAATAATTCTTTTGCTTTGCATGTAGCATTTTCTAGAGATTGTTTTTTCTTCATGATTTTGAAATATTTGAAAGAAAAAAAAAACAGGTAGTGGCTTCAAGGTTTCTATGGTCGTTTTGTTTAGTTATATTTGTGTACATTATATGCATAATGTATATATATAAAGAATCAGGGGAAAGAAAATTTAAGGAGCTTTGATTGGCTAAATTATTTTAACTTTTCTTTTGAATTTCGTTTGTTGATTACTTTTTAATGTCGTTTTCCAGTTGATGATTCAAAGAAATTCCGAGAAGCGGCGAAGAAAGGGAATTTGGTCCCACTTTACCAGTGCATATTCTCAGACCAGCTCACTCCGATACTTGCATACAGGTGTCTCGTTAAGGAAGATGATAGAGAAGCTCCAAGCTTTCTATGTGAATCAGTGGAACCCAGTTTTCAGGACTCAGCTGTTGTGAGTTTTGCTTATTTTGATTTTTTTTTTTTTTACTATTAATTATTATTTGCATTTACATTTCAATTTCGTGTTACTAACTTTTTGTTCAATGCTTTAATGTGTGTGTTTGTTTGTAGGGACGTTTTAGTGTGGTTGGAGCTCAGCCAACAATGGAGATTGTGGCAAAAGAAAATAAGGTTACCATAATGGATCATGAAGAAGGGCGTTTAACTGAGGAGATTGTGGATGACCCAATGGTTATCCCTGCAAGAATTTCAGATGGTTGGAATCCCCAACTCATTGATGAACTTCCAGATGCATTTTGTGGTAAAGTACTTCTATGAAAAGATATGTGGCTTTTTAACATTGTTTTATAAGTGGATACTTATAGAGTGTTAAATTGTATAATTATATTATCTATTCCCATGCTTAAGATGATTTGAAATGGTTTTCTGGGGTAAGAAAGTTTCTCACCTTTTTCTATTGCTAATGGAGAAGGAATACATGATCATGAATAATTCCAATGTATTGCAAATCTGAGATACTCTATCCTTCAAAATGTTGCAGGTTAAAAACTAGATTGATTATCTGGATCAATATTCACTACTACAAATTACTGAGTTTATTTGATGAGAATAAGATGTTATATTCCTCTTTCAATATTTTCAACATCTGGGACTGTTTTCTTGTCATTAATTGATGAGTTTTACTGTGGACAGGTGGTTGGGTAGGTTATTTTTCATATGATACAGTTCGGTATGTGGAAAAGCGAAAAATTCCATTTTCAAAGGCTCCCAAGGATGATGGAAACCTCCCTGATATTCATGTAGGCCTTTACGATGACGTGATTGTCTTTGATCATGTGGAGAAGGTATTTTCAGATGCAAATCTAGCTTTGATATTTCTGTTTGTTGCATTATCTGTCCTGTGCAAATTATTTCGGAATATATTTTCTTGTCTTCATTGAGTACTCAACTGACAGTTTCAATCTTTATTGCGTGTTAGTATAATTGTGAAACGTGGCTGCATTACATGAACCTTTTTTTTAAGAATTTTTGCATATCCGGACAAATATAGGATCTTTTTTCAATTCCTTTACCCGCTTTCCCACATTTATCTCATTAAAATTCATTAAAGGCATGATATCTTGATATTAGTATCAATTCTTCATCACGGAATGAATGTCTCATAAAATCATTTGTTGTGGAATTGAGCTTACTTCCTTGTCATTGAGTTTTTTTCAAGAGCTTCTTGGCTTTTTCTTCCAATTTCAGAAAGTATATGTTATTCATTGGGTATGGCTTGACCGCTACTCTTCCGTTGAAATGGCTTACGAGGATGGTATGAAACGCTTGCAATCATTACTTGCTAGAGTACAAACTACTGAACCGTGAGTGACATTTATGCTCATTCAACTCATGACACATTGAATCATATGATGATTTTGTTCAAAACACTTTTTTTTTGGTCAATTTTTAGCCCAAGGCTGAGTGCAGGTTCTGTGGATTTATATACTCGTGGTTTTGGTCCTTCTCTGAAGACTTCAAATATGACAAGTGAAGAGTACAAGCAAGCAGTAATGGATGCAAAGGAGCATATTCTAGCAGGGGATATTTTTCAAATTGTATTATCTCAGTGTTTTGAAAGACGAACATTTGCTGACCCATTTGAGGTTTATAGAGCATTGAGAATAGTAAATCCAAGTCCATATATGGCTTACATACAGGTTAATATATTTTTCCTATAATTTGATTTTTTTCTTAACACTTTAGCACTCTCGTAAATTTTGTCTGTTTACTAGTTCAGATTAACTTATGAATTATTTCATTTCCCCAACCAGGGTAGAGGTTGTATACTTGTTGCATCAAGTCCGGAAATTCTTACTCGTGTAAAGAAGGTTAAGTTTGTTTTGTTCTGTTCTTAGATCCCTATATATTCCTGTTCATGTTTTTTTTTGTTTGGAATATGCAATGTAAATATTCATGTCTATTGCAATATCTTGTGAGCAGGGAAAGGTAGTTAATCGACCTCTGGCAGGAACTGCTAAAAGAGGGAAGACAACTGAAGAAGATGAAATTTTGGCGAAGCAGCTACTTGATAATGAAAAGCAATGTGCAGAACACGTCATGCTGGTTGATTTGGGTCGAAATGATGTTGGAAAGGTTTTTCCTTTAACTATATCTTTCTAATGTGGACAATTACTTATTATATCTAAGCTCAAAATGAACTCGAACTTATTGTATATCATAATTGCCCAGATGATCCAACTTTCTTGACATGAGTACATGCATTCTTTTTTTGTCATGCACACCCTATCATTGTTTGTGAAATACATTATGATGGACTAGAAAAAGGTAGAAGTTGTAAATATTTTTTCTTCCTTAATCTTGCGCACTTCATATATTGTATGACTTGTCCATTTGGTATTCCATTTAAAAGTACATTATCTCTTTTCACTGAATTAAGAAACATTCTATGTTCAGAAATAGTTTTATCCTAGTAGATATTAGTAATCATAAGATTGAAACAAAAAAAAAAACTAAAAGTGCATTCACGCCATGTTTGATGTTTGTCTTTTATATAAAGGGGTGAGAAATATAATAGTAAAAGTTAATTGTTTGGTTGCTCTATCTGCCCCCGCATCCTTTTCCGTATAACAATTATAATAATAACAGTTAATTTTTTTTTTCTTTAATACAATTTGAGAATTGATTCCTGGTGGAGGACCACAAAAGTTTCTACCATCTTTACGAGAACAAGATATATCCATAAATAGTTAGCAGCCTAACAAATTTTATTTTATTTTTACCTTTGGAACGAATTTTTTAAATGAAAATTCTGTTCCTAATTTTAATAGTGCAAAATGTTGCTGTAGGTCTCAAAGAATGGTTCGGTGAAGGTTGAAAAGTTGATGGAGATTGAACGATATTCCCATGTAATGCATATAAGCTCCACGGTGAGAATCTTTGCTTGGAGTTTTGTTACTTCGTGACATGAAACATTATGCTTTGTTGTCTAAGTTAATACTTTATTGCAAATCTCAATTGACCCCATAAACTATTATTCTAAGTTTCTATCTGCCTATGTACATATTTCCTTTCGTTTGTTATCTTTAACCATGCCATTCAGAGGTTGTCTTAAGGATTTGATCTCATGTCATCTATCTTCCTTTTCAAATAATAGGTTCTTTCTTGAACTTTTTGTAGATTGTGTGCATGTCTAATTTGTTCCATATTCAGGTAACTGGTGATTTGCGTGATTCTCTCACTTGCTGGGATGTCCTGCGTGCTGCTTTGCCTGTTGGAACTGTCAGTGGAGCGCCAAAGGTAATTAAGTAACATGTTTTAATATATTCTTAGCTTTTAACTTTGCATACAGCATTAGGACCCATTGCAATTATGGTAAAAAACCCAAATCGTGCATCCTCCTGCCACTCCCCCACTTAATTTTCATGTTTCTAAGTTATGTTTAATTACTGTATACTTTACTCTAGCCTATATCTGCACATAGTAATGGTCATGCTGTGATCTTTCTTCAGAAAATTAAATATATATTCGTAATTAATGAAATGCAGGTAAAGGCAATGGAACTAATTGATAAATTGGAGGTGGCGAAGCGCGGGCCCTACAGCGGTGGATTTGGAGGTGTGTCTTTCAGTGGTGATATGGACATAGCGCTGGCTCTCCGGACCATTGTGTTTCCCACAGGAACCCGTTTTGACACCATGTACTCGTACAAGGATGCTGGTAAGCGCCGTGAATGGGTAGCTTACCTTCAGGCTGGTGCTGGTGTAGTGGCTGATAGTGACCCAGATGATGAGCACCGTGAGTGTCAGAACAAAGCTGCTGGTCTTGCTCGTGCCATCGACTTGGCCGAATCAGCATTTGTTGATAAATAATGTGATGATCTTCAGCAACCAAAGTCAGACGTAAACAGCGCTCCCTTGTTCTTCCTGTTGTAAAGGGTGTCGACAAAAGAAAGAAGAATACCAACCAAGTATCCGAGCTAGTTCTTTGTCTTAGTTAAAAATAAAAAAATAAAACGAAAAACTGTTCTTTTTTTCCTTACAAAAAAGTATAAGCTCTCTCATACAGTGAGTGACCAAGCTACAGTCACTTGTCAAAAAAGAAAGAAAAAAAAACGATCCTAGTCACAGTATCAGGGCTAAGCCCCTTAGAAGTGTTAGATGTAATATCTTTATCTATCAAATGCATTAGATAATTACAGCTGATACAAATTACATTTACATGTCTTAATAATACATATTCTTTTTTTTTTCTCTCTATATTTTCCCCACAAGGAGTAAATCAGTTGACAAATAGCAAGACAAGGAGAAAAATCAGTCTTGTGTGAAGACAAAAGAGCGATTAGTTTTGTGATGATGAACTAGAAACAGAACAAATAACAATTGGTTTAGTAAATCAAACTGTTGTGGTGATTGTAAAAACTATGTTGTACGAGAAAAGACTTCCCAAAGTGTTTTGGGCTAAAGTTGTTTATGCCACCATTTATTTAATTGATAGATGCTGTATAAAGCAGTGTAGAACCAAACTCGATAGAATCTTGGAATGAGAGAAAACCATATGTGAAGCATCTTAAAATAAAAGTCTAGAGAACAAGACACTAGAGGTGTTTTTACTATAGGAAAGAAAAAAGAAAAGGAAAGAAATGTAATTTTACAAGCTCCTCTAATGTTATGTAGATAATAAATAAACGTGTTCATCAAATTTTTTGGCGAAATAAAATACTTGGATTTCTCCAAAGATTATTTATGATATGAGTATGAAGTTTCTTTCCCAAATTGATAACTGAAATTTTACAAAATTGCAATTGAATAATGATGTAGGCGGGGTTTGATAATTTATTTTAGAGAACAATAAATGTGTGTAGTCTTTGCCGAGTGTATCAATGAGCATCATCGAATGAGGCACGAAATGTCGCAATAGATTCACGTTTTGTCTCAGTTCTTGCTTCAAGCTGAGTAGTCAAATACTTTTGGTTGAAAGGAACAAAACATCGATCGATCTAAGTGCATGTTCGGTTCACCAGAAAAGAGTTTTGAATAGAATAGGAAAAAATCATTTCTCTGTCTGTTTTGCAATTTCCACCTTATGGCATCTCCAACTTTATCTTTAAAAGTCTCATTCTTTCATTTTAAAGATGAAAACCATGAAAAAACTCTCTCCAGCAGAGCTGCAATTTTTTTTTCTTTCATTTTAAAGATATGTAGTGTGCATCTTTATTGTTGAAGACAACACTATAATACATAAAATGCCCTTAATAATTTTATTTAAATACATTTATATCTTTTTATATATATATAATATACGTTTTAATTATTAATTTTTATAATTATATTTATCTTTTAAATTTTATTTTAGATTTATATTATACTAATAAATTAGATTTATATTATACTAATATATTTAATAAATAAAAGTATAACATGAATAAATAACAAATTTATTCATGTTATACTTTTATTACAAAATTTATTACTTATCAAATTTAAAATTACAAAATTTAAAATACAAAATGAAATTAAACATAATTAAACAACAACATTTAAAAAAAAAAAAACAACAGCAGAATTAACAAAATAGTTTTACTACCAACATAAACTAGAAATATCATTTAATAATGTGGAAGTTAAGTCCATTAATATAATTTTTTATTTGAAATAAAATTATTATTACTTATTTATATATATTAAGGTTAATGTTAAGTTAAATTATTTATTGATGATTAAAAAGAATATTTTTTGTGAAGTAAAATTTGAAGTGAAATTGTGGAGTGATTAAAGAAGAAATAGTTGTTGACGATGAGAACTCGTCAACTAAGTTAAGTTGGAAAGAATTGCAAGATCAAGATTATCAATAGAAAAAGCCTTAGAAATTCAAGTATCAACTCTAAGAACAATTGCAGAAGAACAATGGTGAAATCAGTTTTTCATTCACTATGGTGCACTTGCTACAGTAAATTTTCCAACCCATTTTCAGGTGGGGTTAGAGTTCATTTTATAGGGGGCTCTAATGGCCCTGGGTACATGGTGGTCAAGAAGGTATACGAGTACACTAACAGGAGAGTGGCTCCAGGGGTAGTGGTGTCGGCTCTGGTACATGGTCAGAGTTCGTGGAAGCACCTCAGCTTCTGTACCTGGTCATGACTCTATTACTTGTCTTGTACAGGTGTCAGAGACGTGGTGGTGGTGGTGTAGCCACTCCTCGTAATATCCCCAACCGCCACTACTTATCGGGTACAGGTGTCAGGCCTGTCCCATGATCCTTGTAGGCATGTACGTACCCCTTTAGAGGTACCTTGTTCGTATTCTTTTTGTCTCTTGTGGGCCACCTTGAACCCTGACATCATGCGCGCATGGCCTTACACCTAAAGGTCGCTGGGCCTCGCGTGGCCGAGGTTGGGTGATGACGGGCCTCGCGCCTGGGCATGGACCGCGCTTGCGAGGCGCTGGGACATTGGGCCTCGCGTGGCCGAGGCTGTGCGCGAGACGGGCCTCGCTTGTGAGGCGCTTGGACGCTGGGCCTCGCGTGGCCGAGGCTGGGCGATGACGGGCCTCGCGCCTGGGCACGGGCTGCGCTTGCGAGACGCCGGGACGTTGGGCCTCGCGTGGCCGAGGCTGAGCACGAGACGACCTTCGCACCTGGGCGTAGGCGAGGGCTTCACATGGCCTCGCGTGGCCGAGGCGTGACGCCGAGTTGGTGACTATGCGGACATGGCCTCGCGTGGGCATGCTGAGAGCGAGGCGGGCCTCGCGCCTGGGCATGGCCGAGCGAGGCGGGGCCTCGCGCCTAGGCGCGTCTTGGATCTTTTACGGGCGCGGAATATTGAGCATCCACAATAGTAATTTAAAGTAAAAAAATAAAGATAAAGTAGATTTAAAATAAAATTACGGTTGGAGATTGCCATAGTAATAATACTCTATTAGAATTGCAATTTCTATATCTGGTGGAACTTTTATTCCATTGTAGAACCAATGGAAACACATTTCCATTACTAACTAATCATTAAAATAAAAGGTAAATGACTACTTTGCCTATTCTACAAGGATAATTTGATTTTTAATGCAATAAGTGACACTCCGTTTGAAAAATACCCTATCCCTATAAGTCTCTCGTTTTGGTCCTACTAATACCGTTACTACCCAAAATACCCCTGGCATAATTTTCTCAAACTCTCCGTATTCTCTCCCAAAATACTCGAACCAAGCAAACTTTGAAATCGATAGGACTCGATTGAATCCGCAGAGCCCAACCTTCATTGTCTTCCACGAACACGAACAAGGGCTCACAAAGGTCGGACTTGACGATCGGAGAAGGGGAAGGAGAAAACATCGAGCAAGGCAACCAAATTTTTAGGAAACAACCTCAAAGAAAGAGAAGGTGAGGGTTTTCTTTTTTTAATTTGCAATATGTGTATGTGATTGGTTTTTTTTTTGTTGATTTTTGTTCATAGGATAGATCGGGGCTGGCAATGAAGAAATCTGGGTTTTTTTTCGATATTTTCATGAAACTCGATAGAAATCGATAGGAATCGATAAGGCTCGATAGTATAGGATGAGGAATGGATTAGACTATGCCTCGATAGGAATTGATAGGAATCGATAGGACTCGATGATACACGACTTTGGGAATTTGTAGAACCTACCTCGATAGGAATCGATAGGACTCGATGATACACGACTTTGGGAATTTTTAGAACCTACCTCGATAAGAATCGATAGGACTCAATGATACACGGCCTTGGGAATTTTTAGAACCTACCTCGATAGGAATCGATAAGACTCGATGATACACGACCTTGGGAATTTTTAGAACCTACCTCGATAGGAATCGATAGGACTCGATAAGACTCGATGATACATTGCTTTGGGATTTTTAGGACCCTTCTCGATAGGACTCGATATGACTAGACTTTGGTTTTTTTGCCTTACCTCGATAGGCCTCGATAAGACTCGATAGTAACCCGATTATATTATTCTTTGTGATTTTGGAATCCACCTCGATAGGTATCGATAAGACTCGATAGAACTCGATTGTGGGTAACTGCCTGACTAGATTGTTTTACATTTTTAACATTTTTTTTGTTTTTTTTCCAGATGCCTGAACTTATTGTGTCGTTGGAGAAACACTTTCCTGGCCATGTCACTTATAGGGGTAGTGCCTACTTGGATACCCTTATAGAGCAGTTTAAGAGGCATGGTCTTATTGAAAGGACACAGGCATGCCCGTTGGGACAGTTCTTTAAGGCAAAACCGTTTAGTTTTTCTGGGGTTCTGATGCATCAGCTAATGTTGCGTAAGGTAGAAAGTAAGAAGCCTGAAGAGGGTCAATTCTACCTGGGCAACACTCTGTGTAGATTTGGTATTGCAGAGTTTGCCCTAGTTATCGGGCTAAATTTTGGGAAATCACCGTCCCCAGATGAATTGAAAGAGCATCTTTCAAGTGATCGGATCATCCAGGAATATTTTAATGGTGATTCGAAGGTTAGTTTTGGTCAGTTGGAAGATGCATTGAAGGCCTCCACAAACCCAGAAGATGCATTTAAGCTGGGTTTGTGCTATTTGATAGAGGGGGTACTGAATGCCCCAGAGAAGACAACAACGATATGAGGAGATTCCCTGAGGATGGTTGAGGATATTGATTACTTTTTCAAGTATCCTTGGGGGAAGTTGTCATTTAAGAAGGTTAGCAAAGGCCTTCAAAAGGACATGAAGAAGCAATTGAAACACTATGAGGACAAGAAGAAAGAGGGGTCAAGCAAAAAATAGAAGGAGGCAAAGTATAGTTTCACTTGCTATGCACCCGCGCTTCTTTACTGGGCTTTTGAGGCCATGCCTTCTCTCGGGAGTAAGTTCGGTGAGAACACTGGGAATCAGATTCCCAGGATGCTCAGTTGGGCTACGAAGACTGATATCACTATTTTGACAGCTCTGTTGGCTCCTATATTCGCCAATCGTCGAGTAAGTTCCATTTTATCTTGTTAAATGTCACAAATTAATGCTTTAACGATTTATTTTATTAAAGTTTTTCTGACACATGTTATTCAACTATGCAGTTAGTGGTATTTTCCATGCTGAAGCCACGTCCCGGTGAGGTAGTCTACTACAATAGCCTCCCAGAAGTTGATTCCAGGTTATTCCCTAAGTTGGAGGCTGGGACTGCAGTGGATGAAGTAGTGGTACCTGAGAAGGAGGCAGAGAAGCTAGCAGAAGTTGCAAAGGAAGCCTCCATTTTTTATGAGGATGTCCCGAGGGTTGATGAGGGCACTTCACAGGCCTATGCAGCTTCATCTAGTCAGGTTACCCAGCCTGATTATGAGCAACTTCTGCAGAGGCTCAAGAGGGTTGAGGAGGGCCAGGCAACCTTACTACAGAATCAGACCACGATCATGGCTCAGTTGGCGCAGCTGCTTTCAATGGTCTCAGGTCGATCCACCGACGTAAAATCAGATACAGAGTCTGATATCTTGCCTGCAGACTATGAGTGCGGTGATCAACCCTCCACTCCACAGGCCCAGACATCTGTAGCTCCCAGTGATGCTGACAGTCCCAGTGTACGAGTACTGCAGCCCGAGGAGGTAGCTGGCCTTGAAGCTGTCAGGAAGAAACGCTGGCCCAAGCGTTTTGATGACTTCACCGACCCAACAAAGAAGATCAGACTAGATAAATAGGGGCTAGTTGCTGAACCACTGAGGAAGTGTGACCCACAGCAGGAGAAGAGCTTCCATAGGTGGATCGTCGGGAAGATCGACAATAAGAGAGACCGCAACGTGTATACTGGGACGCACGGTGTGGCAGGGTTCTTACAGTTGCACACAGTCCAGACTTGGCTTTGGGATTCGGTATGTAAATTACATTCATGTTTTCAATTCAATCTTAAAATATATTGATGGTACTAACGAATTTTTATGTTTTTTTAGCATATTGATGCAGCTTTGCACATGCTACACCGCCGACGCCACTTTTACCATGCTGCATTTCGGTAGGATGCTGCGATCATGAACACCACCTTCCCCCAGGTGTGCCTAGGCCGTTGGAATCATTTCAGAGAGACTGGCACTAAGTATACATGGGACGAAGATGTGTTGAGAATGTTGAAGGGTGATGATAATCAATTCCTTGTATCATGGCAAAATGTGAGTGAAGTATATTTTGCCTTGCACGTCGAGAAAGCTGCACATTGGATCGCCATTGAAGTCTCCATTCCAACGTGGTGCATCAACATTTATGATTCCAACCATAGCGTGCTTAGTCCCGCTCTGATGAAGGAAGCGATCAAGCCTTGGTGCTTATTGTTGCCTTCGTTGTTATGGTGTTTTGGCATGTTTGACGACCACGAGGACCTCCAGGTATATCCTGAGCAGAATGCAAAGCCTTTCTCATATTGTCGTATTCCTTCAGAGGAGTGTCCTCAGACTAAGACAAGGTATTCCCCTATTTAATTATTGGATTTTGAAATTGGAAAATTAAAGTTATTTTTATCTTCTATTGACACAAAATCGATTATATGCAGTGGGGATTGTGGTATGTTTGCCATCAAACATATCGAGCATCTGGTTGCCAGGCTACCACTCGATACTGTTATCGATGAGAACATCCAGCATTTCAGGACCAAGTGGTGTGTGGACCTGTTCTATCAAAATTTAGCCCCGTGATGCTCTTTACATTTTTGTCTTACACATCCTGTATAGTATACCATATAGTTAGTTTTGTATATTATTTTTTTCCAAACAATATTTTTTGAAAAAGTTATTAAATAAAAAAATATTAAATTCACATAATGTGTCTTCCTCGACATCCAAACACACAAAGTATTACATATGATAAATGCAGCAAAATCAATTAAATAATTACACAACACAATATTTTAAATCCTAGCCTTACATGACTTCCTATTGTGTCCACTACCACCACATCTGCTACACTTACGTGGCTTGACAATCTTTTCCCCTCATGAAGCATAGCGATTTGTCTTCGCCTACCCACTTTCTGTTTCTTGGGCCTTCCTACAGGGGTTTTCTCAGCGGGGACGCCGACAACCGTATCTCTGATGTGATCAGGGATTACCCATTCATCCTCGTTCCCAACAGGGTAAATAGTATATTTATAAGTGTTCTTAAATGCCTCGATTCTATAGTAAGGGGAACACAATGAGTAAATGTTTATGCTTCTTTTTCTGGTTGCAGCAAAAGCATGTACACAGGGTATCCCAATGGTTTGGAACATGCCACAAGAGCATGATTTTGTGGCCAAGTTCACCTCACCATCACCGTTACCATCGACCACAAGAAATTCGTGATGACCAAGGACTTGGACATCTAAAAAGATTGCTTTATCACCTATTTGCTTCATATCCTTTTCCATCTCAGGTGATAACACAGTTGTTGCTTTTGCAGCTCTTTCACGTCTATCTGCAAACCAAGACTGAAGAGTGAATCTTATGAATTCAAGAAAAGTGGCGACTGGAAAGCTCCTTGCCTCCTTGGTCTTATTATTAAAGCTTTCTGTGTAGTTACTCGTCATGATATTGTATCGATTACCAGGAAAATAAGCACTACTCCACCTTTCAAAGCCAATTCCCTCTAGATATTGAGCAATGGGCGGATCAATTACCTTAATCTTGTCAAAGAACTTGTGAAATTTCATTCTTCGAAATGCGTACGCTGCACACCCCATGATGTCTTGCACGTGGTCAGTTTTGAATTTTGCCACAACATTCATACAAATATGATGGTAACATGCACCGTGATACGCATCTAGGAACACAAGCTCCAAAGCATGATTAATGCTTTTATGCTTGTCCGATACAAAAGCAAGGTTCTCAACATCCCCTATGGCTTCCTTCAATTTTCTCATGAAATAAGTCCAAGAGTTATGGTTCTCACTATCCACCAATGCAAACGCAATTGGAAACAACTGGTTGTTTGCATCCAACGCAACAGCACAGAGCATGTGGCCACCATACTTATTCTTCAAGAATGTGCCATCCACACAAATTACAGGACAACAGTACTGGAAACCACACCTAGAAACACCGAGGGAAAAGAAGCAATACAAGAAACGACCATCTTCTGCTACAAAATCAGTAATTGTACTTGGGTTCTTATGCTCCAACTGACACGAGTATCCAGGTAACTTGGAGTATGATTCCTTAGGTGTCCCTCTGACATACATAAGAGCATTTTCTCTGCATCTCCACGCCTTCTCATAGCTCATTTCAACCCCAAAATGGTGCTTCATGTCCTCCCTTATGTTGTTTGCCATGTACCGAGTACCATCAGTAGCAAATTTCCTCTTGATTAGATTCCCAACAACCCACGGTGATGCTTGACGGTGGTCCTTATCTCGAATTTCTTGTGAGCAAGTGTGTACTTTGTTGTATACAGTAATCTCGAACATTTCAGATCGCATTTTTTTCTTACACCTCAATCTCCAACCACAATCAGGATCCTTGCAGGTAATGTACCACACATCAGTCCCAGATTTCTTCACCATAAACTCAAAATTATTCTTCATCGCAAATATGGATGCTTTGGTTTTCAATTCAAGCTTGTTCTGAAAGAACTTCCCAAGGTGCAATTCTCCTGAAGCTTTGCTGGTTGAGGAATGATGTTGATGTGAGGCCTCTATATCCTCTTTGGTGAACATGGGAGCACTCCATGTTCTACGATCTTCACCTAAGTCCAATGGAGAACTCCATCTAAAACTATCATCGGCTTTACTTGGACCTGGACGACTTCTGCTGGTCCCAGGTGTTTGTCGGTCTTCTATTCTCCGCTCCTCATCTACCATAACATCTGAACTCTGTGTTGGAAAATCTGCCCTAACATCTGGCCCACCAAGATCTGTTGCATCAGCAACAGGATTGTCGTTGACATAAGGTTCATAGCCATAGGGATCGCACTCCGCCGTGTCATGCACATATGAAGGATATCTAACCGGGATATCATCATGGACTATGACATCTGGATTTGTCTCGGGAACACATGTTCCAACATAACCTTGAGTTCCTTTGAAACCATGACATGGAGGAGAAATGTTCTCTTCAAATCGAACTTCTTTATTAATGCTGGCAGAAGCCGATGCATTTCTTACACCTCCCTTCTTAATCAATGTGACACATAGAGGAATGTGCTTCTCTACAGATTTCGATGCTAACACAATGAATGCACGCACATGCCTATCATTTTTTATAATGGTAGGTTTGACGGATTGTAATAGGCATGTGTACGGGACCTCAATTTTCAAGTCATGCACACATTTATCCACTTCAAGCTCATCGTACAGCATGTCAAGCAGTTGCTCATATATCACACCCTTCTCCACGGGCAGAACTTGATTTTCAGCATCTCTGAAAATCCAATCCCTATTTTCGAGTTCCCAAACACCATTGAATGCAACAAATACGGAAACAGTTGAATCTGCAAAAAAAAAACAAAAAAAAAGGACAAAAAGTTAAAATACAACATAAAACAGAAAATATCGATTTCTATCGATATATGTCGAGTCCTATCGAGATCACACATATTGAGTTTTATCGAGTACAGTCAAGGACTATCGAGGCAATCAATCCAATTAAACTCTTATACACCTATCGAGTTTTATCGAGTACAATCGAGGCAAACAATCCAATTAAACTCTTATACAATTATCGAGTTTTATCGAGTACAATCGATTACAATTGAGTTATTAAATCCAATTAAACTCTTATACACCTATCGAGTTTTATCGAGTACCAGCGAGTTATTAAAATCCAATTAAACTCTTATACACGTATCGAGTTTTGTCGAGTACAATCGAGTACCATCGAGGTACTAACATCCTAACACTATCGAGGCACGTCGATGTCCATCAAGGACCATCAAGCCAGCATGCATGCAACACATCGAGACCTATCGAGTTTCATCGAAACTCATCGAGGCAGGAAAAAAATCCAGAAAAAAACGCACGAAGTATCCAAAATTCATTCCGACAGTGAAAAATTGCAATAAAACATGAAGGTATACACAGATCTGTTCGAAATAAGACAAGTAATGTAACCAGACAAATTTACTCACTACATATAACAAATATATACTTACCCATACGATTTTTTCCCCTAGATCCGAAATCCAAAATGAAGTTTCTTGACTTGAAAGGACTCACAACTTGCCCCTAGATCCGAAATGCAAATTAATGGTGGTTGGCTTTTTTTGTGTGTACGATAGTTTGAGAGATAGAGAGGGAAATAAGAGATAGAGAGTGAAGACTATGAGAAAAAGAGAGGGAAAATTATGCCAGGGGTATTTTGGGTAGTAACGGCATTAGTAGGACCAAAACGAGAGACTTATAGGGATAAGGTATTTTTGAAACGGAGGGTCACTTATTGCATTAAAAATCAAATTTCCCTTCTACAATTATATATAAATATATATATGGAAGACAGACTTATGGACATAAATATATATTACACATTTTGGATGTACAAATTTATTTTTATACACATTTGTTTATAATTTTTAGTTACTTTGTTTCTAAAATATAGTTATATAATTTGTTTGTCTTGAATATTATAATTTAAATATTAATTTTTAATTATAAAAAATTATTTAAAGTATCTTAAATAATGTTATTATTTTGTTATGTATTTAAATCATAAATTTTATTTTAATGATTTTGAATATTTAAAATATATATAACAAAAATTAAAGTACGAATATTTTTGTCAATACACTACTTATTGTTGGTAAATAATTATCGAGTGCGCAGTGGAATGCATGGAGTGGTGCACCCAAAAGATTTAATATTTTTATTTATTTTAAACAAACTTTAAATAACGAATCCATTAATATACATGCATTAATCTAAATATACATAAAAGATGACGGACATTCAGTTTAGTATCAATTACGAACATCCAATCCTAGTAGTCTTCATGTACACATGAGATCTTGGAATTAGTCTTCAGAATTTAAGTTTTCAGATTTAGAAAAAAAATACGATACTTTTTCTTTATGTGAAAAAACTAAGAAAAACTTAATCTCCTTAATCTGCCTCTTCTTAGAAGCTTTTTCTAACATATTGTGTTTTATATTAATGAATTAAATTCAAATTTAAAACATTATGATTATTAATATAATATTTAAATAAATTAATAGCGTCAAATACTCATTTACACGTCAATCACAGTGCACATGTGACACGTGCCATTTTCAAGGCATGTGTCTTAACGACTTTTATTTATTAATTTTATTTAATAATCCATTTATTCAAAATTGATAAAATATCTGAGAACTGATAACCAATCTTATTAGATAAATAATTAATCATTTGAATAAATTTCTGAATCAATTCAAATCCAATTTGAATTATCATATTTATTTCTCACAATTAAACAAAGAAAATATAATTAATTCAAAATTAATTATTTTATTATTTTAATAATAATTTCAAAAATTATATATAAAATAATTAATTAATCTCAGTTATTACATATTTGACCCAAGAACAAATTTCTTCCAAATATGCATTTTCAGTGATTAATCTCAGTTTCAACTCTTACCTTGAATAGTATTTATAGAGTCACCTTGGGGACCTATGAACCTATAATTACAAGCTCCAATAAATTTAGATTATTAATTAAATCTTTTTAATATAATAATCTTAATTTATTAATCTCAATATTATTCCACTAAAAATATGAGATTACACTCTTGTAATTATAGACATTTATTTACAGAGCACTTGTATTTATTATAAGCGTCTATTGATATAATCATTACATATGATTTAATCCAATATTATTGGTTCGTAATTAAACTTGTAATAATTTACCGTTTTACCCCTTTAATTATATCTTTCTCTTTAAGTACCATTGATTTTACTAGTGAACAACTAATTCATAAACCGTTTATGAATTTGAGCTAAAAAATATTTTGTTCCAAAAATCAACCTTAATAGGAACCAATATTCAATCTATATAAGAATGCATAGATTCCATATCTGTATATTATGTCCCTATCCATCTACACCAATATGTCCCGAAGACCAAAGTTTTTAGCTTGATCGCTCTAGCAAACCTTAGTGAGTGAATCATAGAACTTATGTTGCATAAACATGAGTTCATAATAACCTTAGGATTAAGATCAATTCACATATGACCATCGGTTGATATGTGCAATTAATATTTTTACATTAAAGGATATTCTTAAGTATAATTCACATATCGAGTCCAGTTCTGTATAATCTCATTACACAAAGTACATTTACTAAGATGTCCTACCACACCAGCAATCCGGATCTATATCATGTGTATTCGTTAATACAGTTGGGAATTTATGGCTTTATACTTTCTAAATCAATAATGAATAATAGGAATAAATTCAATAATACAAACCTTAGAGACTAATCAACAATTACAAGCATAGTATGAAGACAAATATTCAAAATTCAAAGATTAAAGAAAATATAGAAAATGATGTAAAATGGAGAGTGAAATTACACCTCCTAGATAAATGGAATCCTCACATGAAATATTGTAGAATTATCAAATGTTTGAACACAAAATATAATGGGAAACCCTAACACGAAATCAAAATAGCCTGTCTCAGATAGTTAGAGTTTAGAGAAATACAACATTTGTTTTGAACAATTGAATCTTCAAACTTGCGAACATCTAAAGACTTATACACGAGGAGTATTGTTGTCCAAAATCTTTATTCCAAGCCTTCCTATTTTTGCTTGACGCTTTACCAACATAGAATGAGATTTGGGATTGAACAATCCTTTGAAACTCACTAAGTGAAGCAATTCTTGATGAGTTTCTTGGAGAGAGAGAGGTTAGAGAGAGAGAGAGAGAGAGAGAGAGTTGAAAAGTGTAATTAAGGCTTTACAACTCTTATTTATAGTGTAGGCACCATCATTAAGTCTAACCAATACGATTAGAGTTTTGAACACATCATTTGGAGCTACAACCACGTAATTGTATGGACACGTCAGGCGATGCATATTGTCTTGTACTTTGCTTCAAGCGACGCATCACCAACAAGGTGGTGATGCAATGCCATGTAAGCATGTCTTACTTCTCGAAAGTGACCTTAAACACTTCCAAAATGCTCCCAAACTTTTTGGGCATGCTTAGATACCTCATTGTATCATTTTTAAACCCACAAAAGTCAATTATAGATGCCTACTACGAAATCCCATATTTTCACTTCAACTTAAGTATTTTGCACCACATTGTGTAAACAACTTAAACATTATATTTAACCAATATCAACAAATACTAGTGAACTGTGCTAGCATTATTTAATCTAAAGATTCCATAACTTTATTTCACTGCAAACTATTTAAATTCATTCCATACAATCTTAATCCTCTTGTATACAGACAAGATTGCATTCACATTAACGAATTTGAGAATTTTCTGATAATTATATTATTCTTGTGATTACATAGATCAATAAGATATATAATCTAAAAAAAATAACTTTTATTTATTTCATAAAACAAATGTCTCTACATATGCTTTCAGGATACAATTCCCAATATTTATTCCATTCCATTCACATACTAAACCAAATAACATAATTATGATTCCAATGTTTATTCTAAAACTAAACTAAACAACATAATAACATTCTCATTACCATTCTTATTCTATTACATTACCATTCTAAAGATTAGGGACTCCCTACATATAGCTTCTTTCCCAACCCCATTCCTAAACTACCAACAAAAGAATTAAAATACATTAGACCCATTTGGAGTTTCGACTATAGCTACCTATCTCATTTTTGGGAGATAATAAAAAACTAGAAATATGATAAATAGAAGAAGAAAATTATTTATGTTTACAAGGTCAACATAATTTCCCTATTGAAAAATTGATACAAAAGTAGACAGACCAAACTAAGGTGGATATATTGTTTCTTGGGTAGCTGGAACATAAGGCTAGAAAGCAGAAGGTGCAAAAGTGAAAGGAGTGGAGGTAGCTATTAGTGCTTCTAGAGCTGCCAACTTAGTAATTTCTATGTCAATTTTTTTTTTCCAAATGTAAAGGTCAATAGATCCATCAATGATGGTTCATTAATGTCGTTCAATTTGAACTCCTTCCCCCTTTCCAGCTACAAATAAGATTGAGAGTTGACAAGATATCCTTCTTTTATGGTAATATCACTACCAAAGACAACAATCCCTATATTCTCATTTTCTAGATTGAAGGTTATTCCTTCACACCACTTGCAAATTCAACCATTTTTCAGCTTGAATTTCGTTCAATATATAAACATGTGACTTGAGTAGCAATAGCCTAGAGTGACTTTACAATTCATCTTCAGATTTTAAGCATCACATGCTCATGCATGACCAGCCTATGTCATAGCCCATTCTTAGGCTTATAGCCTCTACGATAAGTGATAGCAAGGGCACTCTTCGAGTCAGTGCAAAACTCCCAAATCCAAACTTCTTGATAATCAATAATAATGCCCATGGTCTGATTACAATCCTCATATACCTAATACAATTTAACAAAAATAGAAATAACAAACTCATAACTGAAATAAGAATCTCTTCCCTCCACTCTCACTGCCTCTCCATCCTAACGAACTCGTCCAGCCACTCGCCTTCTCTTCTCATGCGCTTTCTGCCCTTCTCCTTGGTCAACTTTTCCTGTTATGCCCTCTTTCTGTTCGTGCCCTTCGATAGCCTCTGTATCCCTTTGTGTCGAATGGTTGATCCATTCTTGGGCCCTGTCAAGCATCACCTTCTCATCCAATGGTATTGGGCCCCTTCTTTGGGCTGATTCTTCTTGGGTTGACCCACGGTCCATAACAATAAGCAAGTGATATCAAAACAATTTTTAGCCACGAGTTCCCATGACATAAGCACTCTCGGGTGGGATATGCCATTCCATCAAATCTTTGAGAAGGGGAGAAATCTAATATTTAATGGTCGACATGGCAATAGGCTTTACTTTTACGACTTCCCCCAATTGTTGCGAACATGTTCTCAGCTTTCTTTTTCATTTGTCATATATAGGGAGGTATAAGTGAATATAAGATGACAATTTTGAAGCTATGTTAATGGTTAGAAGAGGTTTTAATAGAATATACGAGGAGTGATAGTTCATCAAAACAATGTAATAAGATTGTTAGATCGAGCATGCAATGTGCATAGTCTTAAGTTCAAGAACGGGTTGTCTCCTTTCCAACATTTCTACTACTTTCTTGATGGAGTTTGATCTACTAATAGCGGCATAAGAACAACAACTATACTAGCATTTGCTTCATTATAAGCATGGTGAATTTTTGAGACATCGTGATACATAATCTCTGTCAAGGACTTAGGCTTGGTGACCTAGGCTCTATCCACCAAACTAATATGAAATATCACTGATCTCTCTTGGGGACCTAGGTTTGTGGTGGCTTTACCACTTGGTCCATGGTGGCTAATGGGGGATTCAGTATATCATATCAAGTTTGATTGCATAGCATGTTCCCATAGAGTTGGACACATGACCCCTATCTAGTAAGGTTTTGAAAATGGAAGTAGGGAAGAAAGAACCTCAAAAAAGAAAAAAAAACATAAGATTCTGCTACCTTTAGAGTTTGTGAGATTGCTCCCTATGATTTTAGTTAGTTTGAACTCATTCGGGAAGGCTTGGTGGTCTTAAGAATGGTTCGAGTGGAGTTAAACATGAAGAAGAGGAACATCATCTAACTCATGTTCATGCTAAAAAAAAGGCAAGGTTAGTTTGGATGAGTGTGGGAAAGTTTAGGATTCGCTATTTCTTTCAGCTTGGAGTGGTTTACCATAGTACACATAGTATTGTAAATTTAATTTTTTTCTTAAGAAATACAGAATTTTTCAAAAATTATGAAAATACGGATAACAGTTTGTAGCAGTTCTGCTACTACTTGTTACAAATTTTTATTTAGTCTATAAATGTTGTTTAGAAAATTGTAACACATGGTTACTAAAAAATTGTATGGTTACAAATTTGTAAACTTTGTTAACAAAAAAAAAACTCCATATTTACAATTATGCCTTCTCTGTATTTTTGTAATTTTTTTTTAAAAATTCCATACTTTTAGTATTTTTTTTCAAAAAATCTTAGATATTTTTGTAAATTTCCCTAGAATAAATAGTTTTGTAAGAAACAATCTTAGAATTGATAACACACTATTTATAGTTCCCCAATAATATTTAACCACTTTTTATTTAGAATTTAACTTTCAAGTTAGGATGATGTTTGTTATCCCTCAAAATTCAAGAGATGACGTGGCGAATGAGAAAGCGATAAGTGGCATCACAAGTCATGGAAAAATGACAAAGTATTGAAAAAGATCGATGAACAAAGATAGATAGGTCAAGGACCTATAGGGAAGTCGACCAGGCCTAAACCCCCTAGGGGTGGTCGGCCTGGCCTAGCCCCCTAGGGGTGGTCGGTCTGACCCCAACCCCTAGGGGTGGTCGGCCTAGCATGCTTGAGAACTACATGGGGTGGTCACCCCACCCTATTCTTCATAGGGTGGTCGGCCTAAACTCCCAAATACACTTCACTGGATAAAGTTCACACTCGTTCAAGCTGAAACCAATAGGCGTAGCACCCAGAAGATCAACAGACCTAGCACTCAAGCTCTAAAGGGTCATCGGGCCTATCACCTAAGTCTCATAGACCAACCAAAACTTAGCGTTTTCCCAAAGGTTTCAATCATGCATTGTCAACCATGATCCAGAGAAATGACAAGAAGACCCACGGTCTCATAATCATTGGGATGTGGATACGTATCTCCATTCCCAATGATCGTGTACCAAATCACGATCCCTAGTCTTACTAATCATGTAACAGCCCCTGGGTACTATAAATAAAGGACCCATGGCTTCATTTTTAGAGGATGGTTTTTGGGTAGAGAATTTCGGGGATCAATCATTTGATTAACTTTCGGGAAAATCTGTGACGAGTAAACTCTTCAGTTCATCTTTGTAATTGTCAATCGAGTGATTCAATACTAAATACTAAGTGGATTAGTGTAATATCCAACATTTTCATAATACATTTTTTTATTATAAATTAGAGTTTCAATACAAAAAAATGTACAAGTTTACAAATTTAAGATATAGTAATGGAAAAATAGTGTTTAAAATATGATTTTATGTTTTTAATGAGATTAAAGAGTGAGAAACTTGAGTAGTCAAGTATTGGACCCAAATGTCATATAATTTTAATTGGAGATTTTTCTAAAATTAAGAAAGTTTTGCTAAAGGGCTTATTTGAAAAGAATTTTAATATTTTGGGTCCAAGTGTAATTTAAAAAAAAAAGAAAAGAAAAGCCTTTAGCCTTTTAACCGAGCCTCTCTCTCTCTCTCCTCAGAAATTTTTCTTCTCTCTCTCTCTCTCTCTTTCTCTCTCATGTGCGTGCGTCTGCCCGACCACCGAACATCCACCGGCGGTCACCAATTATAGCCATGCGCCGGACCGTTGGATTCAGAGGCCTCCGAACTATCGACCACACGGGAATCTAGAGCTCACTCGCCGATTAAACACCTCAACCGGTCGATTTAAGTTCGACCACCCCGCGACTTCAAAGTTGCGATTCGGCCACCTCGGGCATCCGTTTGCCGATCTGTCACCACCATCGTGTTCCTCGTGTTGTGGGCTTCTAAACCCAATAACTTGTTCCTACATCTACCATAGTTGGGTGGTGGGCCCATGAGCTACCGCGATCCACCGTAGACCAACGGTCGAAACTTAGTATTCGAGGTTCCGAAGTACGTTTTGAGTCTCAGAAAAATCATCGTTTGACTTGTTGTGGAACCCGATCACTTTGGTATAATTTCTTTGACCTATATATTGTGATTTAATTGTGATTGATTAGAGTAATTGTTATTATGTGTATTTATAGTATATAATTATATATTCTTGATATATGGAATATTTTTCTGTAATTATACTGGCTGTCTGGGATTATATGTGTTTCTGATACATGTTTTGATTTTGGGATTGTCCACTTTACAGCCGTTGTGCTGTCCAATTTTCTAGAAAATATTAGATAATAAATAAATTATAAAATACATATTTAATTGATTTTCCATTAATATGGAAATTATTATGATTAATAAATTTTAATTATTATTGTTATTGTTTTGTTAAGTAAATCAATAATACAGTTTCATGTATATATATATATCTATGAAAGTGTGATTTATAGTAAATGTATTATTTAACAATTATTCTTATATGTTAATATTTGAATATTAAAATAATATCAAATATTAGTTTCTTACAATTATTGATATTTGTAAGACCAGTGAATTTTGGAGAAAGTATATTTATTATATCACTGGAATTGATATTATGGCTAATTAATAATAATATAAATATTTATATTTATATTATTATCATTATATTGATTATTACAATTTGATGTTAAAAATATGATTTCTTTTATAAAATGACTATTTGAATATATACATTCATATACGTATTGTTATTGAAGTATTTTGTTATCAATATTGAAATAAGTTTATTTATGGACGATAATTATTATTGTTGTTAGGATTATTATTATTATTATCATAAGAGTACATTATCTTA
Organism: Humulus lupulus; assembly: GCF_963169125.1. Lineage (NCBI taxonomy): Eukaryota > Viridiplantae > Streptophyta > Magnoliopsida > Rosales > Cannabaceae > Humulus > Humulus lupulus. The sequence goes on along the minus strand of NC_084800.1, from coordinate 108,243,417 downwards.
TGAGCAAGGTTTAAAGCATGGTTTTATATGAAGAGTTATTTGCATTACGTTGATAATAATTATTATTATCATTTATATAGTTTCTGGTATTGTTAATATACACTATCAATAGTGTATATTTACGAATTTGATAGAATTTAATAAATGATGTGCCTTAAATAGGATTTGTATGGATTTGATTGATTGACTCTTGGTGAGTCGTTTTAAAATAAGCTAAGGACCTAAGGTAAGTAAATCTCACCTTTTGTGCTTAAGTGTAAGATGCATGACTACATTGATTGTGTATATATGATGAATTAAGTATGGAATGATGATGATGCATATGATAAGTATGTGAAGAATGGTTATATGAATATCATAATGGTGTTGTGTGATATGTAATTGAGGAATTTCGTGATATGTGAAAGTTGTCTTACTTGGTTAAGATTGATATGAATTATGTGCAAGTATGTGTTCTTATGTTGATGAATATGTGGATTACTTTTATGTTCATGATTTTGTTATATGTTATGATATATGAAGCGTTTAAGTTTTTAGGCTGGAAACCTTAGACCTGAGTCATAGCTCTACGTTAAGGTATAACAACGCCACCAACCCAAAGCTTCATGTATTATGACTAAAGATGTTTTGAGTTATATTGAGATGTGATACAATTCCTTGATTGAATACCATCAAATATGAATCATGAACATGAACATTGGCATTTCAGCATCTACATGTATGCATGGCATATAAAGTTATGTGATACATTATTATGTGATATAAGACCATGCTTAAGAATATGAGAAAAGTTATGAAATGTCTTGAAAAGTCTTATGTAAAGTTAAACATTTTAATGACACAAGGCTTAAGCAAAATGATAATAAGATGTTTAAAAAGGGTGCCACTGTTTTGATGAAGCAATCAAGTAAGTTCAGTAAAGAAGACGGAGGTCTATAAGGCTTATAGTGGCTGCCCACTAGTGTGGGCTAGGTCAGAGTTGACCATTCAGATATGTTTGCCATGTTCCCGTCTTTCTCCTCCATATGTGTAATAAGTATGGCAGCTATGGCAACGATGAAATGAGTGTTATGATGAGCCTAGCTGCGATGATGGCTAGCTGGAGGAGAACCCATGGGATTCTATATGATATGAGCAATAAGCCCTGCAGGCATTGGCCGAATCAAACAGTGTGCACAAGTGATATTGGGCCCATAAAAATATGAAAGTAAAAGAAAGAGCATAAAAGTAAATTTTGAAAGTGCATGAGCAATAAATGTAATGCATAAGTATATAAGTCAGCATATTAGTTATAGACGCTCAAATTTCACCTAAGGTCTGGCCTGGCCTTGAGTGGGTACCGCCTAAGCCTCAAGGGTCTCATGACGCGCAGCCATCAGTGACCCGCATCCAAGTGCCCATGCGAGGCTCCGTCTCGCGCCCTTATGCGCACCCGTCTGCCTACGCGAGGCCCCGCCTCGCGTCCTTACGTGCGCGTCCAAGTGCCCACGCGAGGCTCCACCTCGCGCCCTTATGCGCGCCCACCTGCCTACGCGAGGCCCCACCTCGCATCCTTATGTGCGCGTCCAAGTGCCCACGCGAGGCTCCGCCTCGCGCCCTTATGCGCGCACCCGAGTGCCCCCGTGAGCCCTCGCCTCGCCATGGGCCGAAGTGACGAAGTGGCCTCGCCTTGCCATAGGGCGAAGTGATCAAGTGGCCTCGCTGGAACCTCTCGGCATCGCGCCTATGGCTTCGCCCAAGTAATATGGCCTCGCGTAGCCTCGCCAAGTAGGGCCTCGGACGGCCTCGCCACACATGGCCTCGCCAAGTAGGGCCTCGCATGGCCTCGCCAAGAAGGGCCTCGCATGGCCTCGTCACGCATGGCCTCGCCACACATGGCCTCGCCCAAGCATGGCCTCGCATGGCCTCATAAGAGGAGAGGGGCCTTGTGAGCAGCTAGGGAGGCGAGTCACCAAGGAGGTCTCAAGGAGGGCGTCTCGCCACGCATCCTTAGACGTCCGCCAAGGCCACATGCCTATCAACCGGACTCATGAGTGACCTCGGGAGGCTTCAGGCATCTCATGCCAAGGATCCAAGATCTCCACCTCACGCCGGGACCATAACGCATACCCAAGGTCCCATTCCTTACACCTTGAGACCCCTATGCTTAGGGGCTCCAGTACGAGTCGAATGGGACACATTTGTACGACCTTGTACTGAGTACGGATACCAGTGCCAGTGGGACTGCTGGGGTAAGGGTCATGGTCCGTACGTCTACGGCCATAGGTCAGAGCCGACACCACTACCTTTTGCGCCACAACGCCTGCCACCACTCATCAGACATGGGTACAGACAAGTGGTGGAGGCATTCTTCTGACACCTGCTCCTATGCTGGATGTACGACCACAACCTCTGAAGCCACTCCCCTGACATAGTACTTATGTACCCTATGGTCTCCTGGACCACTATGTACCTAAGGCCATTAGAGCCTACTATAAAATGGACTCTAAGACCACCTGAAAAGGGGTTGGAAATTTTACGGTAGCAGAGGCTTGAGTGTGAATGAAAGACTGAATTCTCCATTATTGTTCTATCATTGTTCTTGAGTTATTGTTCAAGTTTTTACAGCTTTCTGATTAGTGATCTTGATTTGATAATTTTTCCAACTCAACTTAGTTGACGAGTTCTCACCGTCAACAGTTTGGCGCCGTCTGTGGGAATGTTAGTTTCAAGCTACTGTTCCACCATTGTTTCCGGCAAGAAGAAGATGCCAAGACGCTCGAAGCGACTGAGGGAGCCACGGGAGGTAAAGGTTCACCTGAACGGAGTCCAGCTGAAGGCCTCCATGAAGGACGCTCCTCCACCCAGAGACGTGGAGCCCCCGAAAGACCCTGAGGTTCACGGAGGTTATAGGGTGGCCTCATCACCAGCCGCTCCACCTGGAGGAAGTCCTCCAAGAGCACCACCGGTAAACGCTGACGAGTTCCCTCCTCCAAAACCGCCGCAGGCACCGAACTTCGGCCGGCAAGACCCGGGCCCTTCTGCCCGTAGGCATGATAAACACCCCCGGGTCCACTCCGTGAGCTCGAGTTTGAAATCCCAGTTTTACGAAGAGGAAATATGTGAGCTCCACCGTAAGAACCAAAGGTTAGAAACCACCTTGGAAAACATGCAAGAGGTCCTGAACGGCCTGCTGCAGGGTAAGTCAAGCGTAACCTTGCCTAAGAGGAAGGAGAAGGGCAAGGATGGGGTGGAGACCACGGTACCGGTAGATGATGGGAGAACCCGACATTCAACCAGTAACACTCCCCGAACGAAGCAACGTGATCACCCCGAACCGCCTAAGCAGGCCCAGAAGCTAGCGCCGAGGACCCACGCTGCCCCTCGCAATGAGGACGAGGTCACCTCTAAAAGAGCACCCCCAGACTTGCGGGAGGAGCTCAATAAGAAGAGGGCGGGCGAAGGGACCACGCCCCCTGTGGCGCCTCGAGAAGGCAAGGGAAAGGCGGATCTTAGCCCGTCCGCTTTGAGGGACACTCTCAGCATGAGGAGGCAGGACCTAGACACGGAGATGAGGAGCCTGCGGAGCAAGATCGTCACCGCGTCAGGCGGCCAGGCCTTTGAGGAGGACTTCAACCATGAGTCGCCCTTTGTGAGAGAAATTCAGGCAATCCGACTCCCTGCCAATTTTAAGGAGCCCAATATGACCCCTTACGAAGGGAACACGGATCCGAAATACCACCTGGATGCGTTTAATGATTTGATGAAATTGAGGGGGATCGGAAGTGGTGCCAGGTGCCATTGCTTCGCTATTACTCTGAAAGGACCCGCCTACAAATGGTTCAAAAGACTAAGGCCGGGGTCCATCAGGTCCTGGCAGCAGTTTTTTGACGAATTCCTCCAACAGCACCATGCCGTGTGGGACTACACGATGACAGGTACCAGCCTGGCCAACGTGAAGCAAGGGGAGAATGAGAGCCTGAAGAGCTACATTCACCGGTTCAATATGGAGGCCGCAAAAGTGGGAAGCCTAACGCGCCGAGAGTTAAAAATGGTCATTACCGCTGGAGTTCTCCCAGGAAGCAAGTTGTGGGACAACATGTTGAAGAGGGAAGTCACCGACTTAGATGACTTCTATGAGAGAGCGTAGAAGTACATCCGCGTGGAGGATGGCCACGCAAACCTGAAGGCAGGAAAGGAGGAGCCCCACGCGAAGCCCCCAGCTAACGACGGGTCGAATGTAGCAAAGAAGAAAAGGGCATACGATGGATCAAGAGATGACCACCAGAGGAAAACCAAACATGGGAATGATCACAGGCAAGCGGCTTACACTTACTACACAGACCTCACAGATACCAGGGAGCACATTTACCTCACCAATGAAGATCGAGTTCCTTTCAAAAGGCCCCCACCAATGAGAAAGGACCGGTCCAAAAGGGACCCTAGTAGATACTGTCAGTACCACAAAGATACTGGTCATACCACGGCAGAGTGTATCCATTTGAAGGAGGAAATTGAGGAACTCATCCGCAGGGGAAATTTGGGCAGGTATGTGCGCAAGGATAACCAGAGGCCAGAAGGAGGAGTGTCCCCGCCGCGGGCACGTGAGGTGGCCCCAGAAGTGCAAGGAGAGGTCAGGACCATCTTTGGAGGACCAGGATTCGGAGGCGATTCTAGGAAAGGGCGAGACAGGTATGCCAAGGAGGCTCGACGAAGTCCACCACCAACGCCCCCCGAAGAGCTTCAAGGGCGAGAATGACTCAATAACTTTCACTGAAGAAGATGCGCAGGGGGTGCACTTTCCTCATAACGACCCCCTGGTGCTAACCGCCCAGCTAGCTAATATGAGGGTACATCGGGTCATGGTGGATAACGGGAGCTCCGTGGACATCTTGTATCGACAGGCGCTGGAAAAGATGGGATTGAGCCTCCGTCACCTAAAGCCTTGCACTACGACTTTGTATGGGTTTACGGGAGATTCGATGCAACCCCTGGGGACAATCGAATTGGCCCTCACCATGGGGGAGCAACCCAAGCAAACCACCGTAATGAATAACTTTGTCGTGGTAGATTGCACCTCAGCCTTCAATGCGGTATTAGGGAGACCCTCTCTGAGAGAATTGAAGGCGATAGCTTCTGTGTATCACCTAGCCATGAAATTCCCTACCCTCGGGGGAGTAGCATGTGTGAAAGGGGAGCAGAAGGAAGCGAGGGAATGCTATAACATGTCCCTACGCGCAGCCACCAAACCATCCATGCCGATGACAATGGCTATGCATGAAGGAGCGACCCACACAAGTTAGATCCGCACAAGATTGGACCCACAGGTTACGAAGCCTCTCGAGAAGTGATACCAGCAAGACTTCGGCTCATAGTGCCAAAAGAACCTATCTTTAGCTTGTTCTTCGTTATTTTAGCTTTAGGAAGAATCAAAGAGACTACCCTAGGTAGCCCCCTAGTCAGATGTAACTCCCCCTTTTTTATTTTCAAAATTAGATGTAAACCGTGTGCTATGAATGAAACCGTATGCTACTTCCCGTGTTTACTTTCTTTGCTGCACAAACATCTGCCAAAGTGCCTGCCGAAATAAATTTCACCAAGCACTTGGGGGGCAGGAACATGCAGCCAGCAAAAGAGCTCCTAAAAGGGACCCTCTAACGGAGGATCCTAAAAAGGACCCCTTGTGCAGCCAGCAAAAGAGCTCCTAAAAGGGACCCTCTAACGGAGGATCCTAAAAAGGACCCCTTGCCTTCCTAACTCCTAAGGGAGACCCTCTACCAAGAGGATCCTGAAAACAACCCTCCATCAGGGGGACCCCAAAAGGGACCCTTCAACGGGGATCCCAGGGGGACCCCCTATATCAGGGACTTAAGCGAAGTCTTTACAAGGCATCTCCTGAGATCACAAGGATTAGCTACCCGTGTGAATATCAAGGAGGCCTTAGGGACTCACAAAAAAAATATATGGTAACGATGATAATAAGTCTAGAGCGGCCACCAAGCCGTCTAGCCAATAATAAGTCTAGCCATTATATGGTGACGACAATAATAAGTCTAGAGCGGCCGCCAAGCCGCCTAGCCAAAAAGGATCCCAAAAGAGACCCTTGTAAAAATAGTACTATGCATAATGACGAGAAGGACGCTTCTCGCAAGGAATAATAAGCGCGCGCAAGAAAAACATAAAAGGATAACTAGGACCCAAGGGGTCAAAATATCCTTATAGAAGCAACCAAGAGGCACCAAAAGAGGTCTCAGTGAACCCTCTCGCATGGGCTCCAAAGGACCTCCAGCCTGGTAAATAAAAGAGGGGAACCAACCAAACCCCATCATGCAGGCTTAAAAGGGCCTCAAATGCAGTAGAACAAGAAATAAACAGCAACATATGTATTTATACATTAAAAAAAAAAGTTCTTGAGATAGTACAAGAGTTACCAAAAGAAAAGTAGCACTGATAATGATATTACAAAGTTAAAAAAAAAAAAAAAAAAAGGGAAGCAAGACTACTTCAAGGCCTCCTATGGTGGGCACTCCACAAGGCCACTCGGGCAACGGCCTGTTCGCCAAAAGAGGAGAAGTCGAAGTTGGGATCCTTCCTCCACACATTGTAAAGAGCATGATCTATAGACCTGCGCTCGGTGGTGATCCTCTCCGCCTCCAAGGAAGCCCTCTCCGCCTCTAAGGAAGTGTTCCTCTCCTGCGCTGACTGTAGTTCGGCCCTAAGGGCCTCGACTTCGGTCTCCAGTTGAGTAACCCTCTCCTGCGACGCAGCCGCAGTGGCCTTGGCCCGCTGGAGCTCGCCCTCCAAGCGTCTAGCCTTGCCCTTTAGCTCCTTGATCTCGGCCTTCGCTTTCTCCCTCTTTGAGAGCAAGTTGGCAGACTTAGTCCGGGCCTTGGACAACTTGACCTTGGTCTCGTTAAGCTCATTTTCGAGCTCCTGGACCCGAGTTGTAAGACAGTCCCTCTCAGCAGTAAATGCGGAGAGGGTGCTAGACGTGTCGGCATACCGAAGAGACACAGTGTAGATCTGCACAAAAAAGTCAATGGCGTCAGCAATAAGTAACAAAAAGAAAAACACATGTACATCTATACATAATACTAATCGACGCAAGGTGCAAGAACTCACCCAGGCCGCGACATTCCTTAGGGTGACCCCAAGGTCTGGTTGAGTCACATTCCCTAGACCCCTCCAGTCGGAGACAGGGAGGCCCGAGGCAATCTGAATGTAACGCTGCGCATAAGATGAGGCCATCCTAGTCACCCAAGGCTCCGCCTCCATACTAGGAGCATCTTATTAGACAGGGACGGACGACCCGCTCACCGAAGCAAGAGGGGGCGCAGAGAAGGAGAAAAACTAAGACCCTGGTAGATTAGAGGGGGCCTCTGCAAGGTCGATGAAATCAGCCCCCGGTGAGCCAATATCATGAGGGACCTGAAGGAAGGCGTCACAGCCATCAAGGCCAGGGGGAGCATAACATCCTGCTGCGGCCTGCGGGTCCAGAGATTGAAAGGCCATGTCCTGGTCATGGGAGCCATAGGGGGGGAATCCCCCGGGGGACAGGGGGCGCTGATGAGATCCACCACATTCGAGGGGGGCATCCTCCATCTCCTCCTCGGCCTCACCGTCGTGTAGGGACGGCTTAGCCGGCATAGCCGTAGCCTTCTTAGACCCAGTAACTGACCACAGGAGCTTGGGGTCAGAGATCGGGGACAGCTGGTGACGGTTGAGGTTCACCACAGTAAATAGGACCGCCGCCTTCTTCAGGGTGGAGTCTGCATCAATGAGGTTGTTTATGGCCTCCGCCTCCGGCCCTATGACCGAAGGATCAGCAAATTGCCTTGCATGATCCACGCCAATGTCAGTGCAAGCAAGAGTACGAAACAGTAAGTTCTAATAAGAAGAAAAGAAAGACCAGGGTACTTACTAGGGCTGGCGCGAAAGCCTTCACGAACAGAGAGAGGGCCCTCTACCCAGAAAAAGTCTTGTTTCCAAGGCCCTGTGTTGGACACTGAGCCCTCTATCAAAGAGAGCTCGTTGTTGGCCTTCTGCAGGTAGTAGAAGCCCTTGGACTTGTGCCCTGCCATGAGGTTATACAGGGAATGCACCTCTTGCGCCGTCGGGGCGCGTTTGACATTTCCCTTGAACCAAATGAAAAGGCAACTTAAAGTCAACCAACTGTTGGGTGACAGTTGAAGAGGGGCCAAGTCGAAGTAGTTGAGAACCGCCATGAAAAACGGGTGCAAAGGAATGGTGCCACCTGCCTTCAAAATCTGCTCACTCAAAGCCACAAAACCCTTCTCAGGGCGGTCGGCCCGGCATGCCTCCCGAGGAGCATATAGGGCGTATTCTAGAGCAATACGGTAATGCTTCACGATCTCCTTCAATTTGTTCAGAGACAAATGGGACACTAGACTGGATGCCAGTAGAGGGGCGTCGTCCTCTTCCTGGACGAACACCTGTCTGCGTGCTTTCGGCATATCTGAAAAATCAAAAGAAATATGTGAGGAAGAGGCAGAACACTTAACCCTCCATTTTTTCTTCCTAGCAAGAGTTTTCCATCGAGGGAGCGATGGCGGAAGCACTAAGCTAGGATAAACTGAGACTAGGGGCTGGGGAGATGAGCTAGCAGCCCCATGATCGTCATCAGGCGAGGAGGGAGTGGGAGGTTCTGGCGGAATGTGTCCCTCCATAAATTCTAACTCCCACCGCAATTCAAAAAGGGTCGTCCTAAGATGCGCTATATGGTCACTAAGGCCCAGGGGTGAAGGTCCTCCATCTCCTCTCGACACCGAGTAAATTTTGCTCTCCACCACCCAAATTTTACGCCTAAGTTCGGCCATGCACTCAAGGTGGCGGATGCGGGCTTGCCTTAAGGAGTCATAGTCCTGGTGAGGGTTGCCCTCAGGGGACTCTGAGTCTGAGGACAGGTCAATAAACTCAGCCCTTGGGGGTATGTCGGACGGGCCGTTACTGGCCATGAAACCACGTCCGAACAGCAAAAAGGGGCTCACGTATAAACGAGGAGAAGGCTACAAAACACAGAGGAATAGGCTTAATACCTCTAGATGAAAACGCCCTAAATGGCCTATTACGGGGTATAAAAAAAAACAAAGAGGAGGGGCGTGCATATGGTCAAACTCACTACAAGATCAGACTAATGTACCCCATCCCAAGTACTGCTAGTTTGGACCCGATAAAAAAAATAATAATAATGAAAGGGGGAAGGAAAGAAAATATACCTCAAGCGATTAAGAGAGCGAAGTTGGGGTCCTAAAGAGGTCGAGGAGCGAAAAGCACCAAAGGGTCGAAAATGTAGGTCTGCAAAAATAGGCAAAAAGGACGTGTTAGTCACAAAATAGACACACCATAAAACTAGCTCATATAAAAAAATAAAAAAAAATGAAACTGTGGAAAAAATGGGGTTGTGGAGGATTGAACCTCTTACCTCTTGAAAAAAGAAGGGTTCTCCAAACCACTAAGCCAAGGAAGTAAGGTGAAAATATTAGGCCATGCATGAAGGCCTATTTATAAGAATCAAGGTGAATAGTCTACAAGAGCACCTAAAGGTCCTCTCCTAGACTGGGGGCAAGTGTAGACGCTCAAATTTCACCTAAGGTCTGGCCTGGCCTTGAGTGGGTACTGCCTAAGCCTCAAGGGTCTCATGATGCGCAGCCATCAGTGACCCGCATCCAAGTGCCCACGCGAGGCACCGTCTCGCGCCCTTATGCGCACCCGTCTGCCTACGCAAGGCCCCGCCTCGCGTCCTCATGCGCGCATCCAAGTGCCCACGCGAGGCTCCACCTCGCGCCCTTATGCACGCCCACCTACCTACGCGAGGCCCCGCCTCTCGTCCTTATGCGCGCGTCCAAGTGCCCACGCAAGGCTCCGCCTCGTGCCCTTATGCGCGCACCCGAGTGCCCCCGTGAGCCCTCGCCTCGCCATGGGCCGAAGTGACGAAGTGGCCTTGCCTTGCCATAGGCCGAAGTGATCAAGTGGCCTCGCTGGAACCTCTCGGCATCGTGCCTATGGCTTCGCCCAAGTAATATGGCCTCGTGTAGCCTCGCCAAGTAGGGCCTCGCACGGCCTCGCCACACATGGCCTCGCCAAGTAGGGCCTCGCATGGCCTCGCCAAGAAGGGCCTCGCATGGCCTCATCAGGCATGGCCTCGCATGGCCTCATAAGAGGAGAGGGGCCTCGTGAGCAGCTAGGGAGCCGAGTCACCAAGGAGGTCGCAAGGAGGGCGTCTCGCCACGCATCCGTAGACGTCCGCCAAGGCCACATGCCTATCAACCGGACTCATGAGTGACCTCGGGAGGCTTTAGGCATCTCATGCCAAGGATCCAAGATCTCCACCTCACGCTGGGACCATAACACATACCCAAGGTCCCATTCCTTACACCTTGAGACCCCTATGCTTAGGGGCTCCAGTACGAGTCGAATGGGACACATGTGTACGACCTAGTACTGAGTACGGATACCAGTGCCAGTGGGACTGCTGGGGTAAGGGTCATGGTCCGTACGTCTACGGCCATAGGTCAGAGCCGACACCACTACCTCCTGCGCCACAACGCCTGCCACCACTCATCAGACATGGGTATAGACAAGTGGTGGAGGCATTCTTCTGACACCTGCTCCTGTGCTGGATGTACGACCACAACCTCTGAAGCCACTCCCCTGACATAGTACTTATGTACCCTATGGTCTCCTGGACCACTATGTACCTAAGGCCATTAGAGCCTACTATAAAATGGACTCTAAGACCACCTGAAAAGGGGTTGGAAATTTTACGGTAGCAGAGGCTTGAGTGTGAATGAAAGACTGAATTCTCCATTATTGTTCTATCATTGTTCTTGAGTTATTGTTCAAGTTTTTACAGCTTTCCGATTAGTGATCTTAATTTGATAATTTTTCCAACTCAACTTAGTTGACGAGTTCTCACCGTCAACATTAGTATATGTGTACTTCAAACTCACAACATTCATGTGTATGTGTATGCATGAGATTTACTTACTGAGCGTTAGCTCATTATGTTATTTTCCAACATTTTTCCAGGTGTGACTTTAGCTATTGAGCAACTTGTGGAGCACGAACTCAGCAGCAATGCAATAGTGGTTTAGAGTTTTCATATGGCTACATTAAATTTAAAGTATTCATACGTGTAATAATTTCTATTAATAAGTTTATATAAAAGTTTAAAATTTTTCTGTATTTCTTAGTATTTTTTTATTTAATTCATTTGGTCAAGTGCCTAACATACTCGTAAACCCTAGAATTACGAGTATGTGGCGGACGTACCCTACCTTAGGGTCGTCACAATTAGGTTATTACTGTTCATCAGAACAGAGCTGAACCACTATAAATTTCTGTGTGTTTTGTTTAGATATTTGTACTCTGTCATATATTTAAATTTATATAGTTCAAAATGTGTCGTATATCGTACATACAACCGTTGGCCGATTTCACAGGTCAACAATGTTATACCATAAACTATATTGAAGGCTTTCAATATTTAGATATTGCCATCTCCAAATGTACTATGTACATGTATTAATCTTCTTTAACCCCCTTTCATCTGTAACAAGTTTTCGAGCATAGAAGTGAATTTAGAGGTTACCTATAATCGTTTTTCCAAGAAATTAAATAATAAGATCTCTACTTGTCATGATTGGATACACTCATTCAAAAACACCATTTAATATCATTTTCTTTGTGGTCATAGGCATAACCCCTTTTCTTTCAAAGAAGATGTCCAAGTTCGAATCACCATCCTCCAATATCTAAAAGAAAGAAATGTCATTTTTTGTCATTATAAATATGTATGTAGATTAGCAACATAAATTTGTGGTTCGGACTCAGAGTTTCTCTATGGAATTGTGTTTTACCTGAAAAACACAAGGTAACATGTTCGCGATACAGCTGGCAAGCATTTAATGGAGTTATTCATAGTTCTGAGAACACGATACAAGTCTCCAATACAGCTCGAGTCAAGCATTGGTCGACAAGACATCAAGGAGATCGTCTAGCTTGATCTTCAGGTCGCAGACGACCTAGTTCGATCATCTCAATGTTCAGATCGATCAAACTTAGAAACCTCTAGCTCACGTAGAGTACATTTAGCTCGATGTTGTTGGGATTAGTGCCCTTTAAAGCATATGTTTTTAACAATGTTTTATGAAATAAATAAATGAAATGATTTTTTGCATATATTGTTTGTTTATTATTATTATTATTATTATGAGAATAATATTATATGAATATTAGAAAATTCTCAAATTCGTTATTGTGACTACAATCTTGTATTGGTACAAGATGATTAAGATTATAGGGAACAAATTTAAACAGTTTGCAATAAAACAAAGTTATATGGAATCTTTGGATTAAATACTTTAAGTACGGTTCACTAGTATTATGAATACATGTAATCTAGATCCGGATGACTGATGTAGTAGGACATCTTAGTGGAGGTACTTTTTATACAGTGGTTATACATGAACAAGACCTGATATGTTATTAATACTTAATAATACCGTTTACTTTATAAGTATAAATTAAACATATCAATAAGATGATCATATACAAATTGATCTTAATCCTAAAGTTATTATGAACTCTTGTTTATGTCATATGAGTTCTTTGAATCACTTGTTATGGTTTGTCAGAATGATAAGACTAAAATCTTTTGTTTTGGGAACTCATTGATGTAAATGGATGGGGACACAATATACATATATGAAATCTATACCTTTCCAAGAGGAATTGAATAATGATTCTCTTAAGAGTTGACTTTTGGTACAAAAAGGCTATTGAGCTCAAATTCATAAATCAGTTTATGAATTAACATTCACTAGTAAAGTTAATGGTACTTAAAGAAACAAGATATAATTAAAGAGGTTAAAAGGCGGTCAATTCCTACTTTAATTATGAACCATTAATAGATGATTGAATTGTATGTAGTGATCAAATCGATGAACACTTTTTATATGTTTAAAAGTACTCAATAAATAAATGTCTATAATTACAACAGTGCAATCTCATATTTTTAGTGGAATAATATTGAGATTAATAAATTAAGATTATTATATTAAAGATTTTTAGTTAATAATCTAAATTTATTGGAGCTTGAAATTATAGGTCTATAGGTCCCCGAGATGGCTCTATCAACACTATTCAAGGTAAGAGTTGAAATTGGGAAAAATCAGGAAAATGACATATTTGGAAGAAATTTGTTCTTCAAGGTAAAATATGTAATTGAGACAAATTAATTTTCAAAATTAATAAATTATATTTTTTGAAAATTATTTTTTTAAATAAAATGGTATTTTCGAAAATGGCATTTAAATAATTAAGATAAATAATTTTATTTATTTAAATAATGTAAAAATGTAGTTTTGATAATTCAAATTGGATTTGAATTTAAAATGATATTTATTCTTTAATTAATCTGATAAATAAGTTATCAGGTTTAGATATTTTTGAATTAATAAATTATTAAATGTATTTAAAAGAAAATTGGTTGTAACACATCCCTAAAAATAGGGATGCTACACTGTGGTTGGCGTGTACAACATGTAACAAGATCAAGATTGGATCTTGATATTTTTCTTTTATTTATTAATTTAATAATAGATTTATAAATTAAATTTTAAAATTTGAATTTAAGTAATTCTTTTATAAATCTATCATAAATATAGTTTTCAAGAGAGAGATATGTGATATACAGAACATTCAAAAAGGAGAAAGAAAATATATCTTAATTTTTTCCTTTCCCTGAAAACTTTCTAAGACCTAAAATTCCAAGATCTCATGTTTTGAAAATATCTTGTGAATCAAAAAAATTTCCCTACCATTACTCTACGTGCCCACACACGTCTTGAGGTGTAGAGACACATCTTAGAATATTTTGAGTATTTTGAAGAACTGCTTTGGGTTGGATGTTCGGTGGAGAAACAAAAAGAGAGCAAGGATTCTTGATAGTACTTCAATTGGTAAATCGCCATCTTTTTATTTATCTACAATTAATGTTTCGCATGTTAATGGATCTGATTACTTAAAATTTGTTTAAATAAATTTTTTTGAAATCTCTAGGCCCAACACCACGTGATTTCCGCTACGCACATGGTAAACCAGTTACCAACAACTATTGATAGCTGGAATATGCAATCTTGAATTCATGAAGACTCGGGGGCTTTATATGCTTAATTAATGTATTATAACCCCTATCTGATAAACGTATGATATCAGGCAATCAATGTATATATTTATACGTTTGGGAAGTCACCCAATTTTGTACGTTACACAATGTAAAACGGCTACCAAAATCTATCCACTAAACCTCTATAAATAGAGAGGTAATGGACAGAAAAAGGGACTGAAGCTTTGTATGCAGTAATATAGACTCGTGGACTAGGTGAATTTTAACCACTGAATCATGTAAAACTTCTTGGTGTTTACTTTATACGGTTTAATTAAAGCCTAATTTCAGCCTCGAATATCTTAATTCACTATTGGCAAAAAACCGCGTCAACAAATTGGTGCTTTCATTAAGAGGCTAATTAGGCTTACAAATTTTCCTCCCTGAAACCTTCACTGCACCCATGCTGGTAACTCGAAGGTCAGTGCGTGAAGGCAAGTCAGAAAGGTCTGGAAACCAAAGGGAGATTCGAGCGATCAACCTTACTGGAGAAGGCACCTCAATGCCCATGCTTCCTAGAAAACAACCCCATGCCTAGACTGGAATTGGTCGACCAGGAGAATGCTGAGCTCAGGAATCATCTTTCCCACGCCAACAGGTGTATTGATGAGACCATTTCCCCACTACTGCCTCTTGTAACCGATCCAAATGTCAGAACGAGGGCAAGTGGGTCTCAAGGGAATTGATTGCGTGGGTGTAGTCATGCCAATGTGAGTCGTTCAGTTCAAACTGCAACTCCAAGCACTTTGCTATTGGGACAAGTTCCCAGAAATGACCAATATGCATGAACTCACAGATATGAGCGACCTGCTCAAGTCCCTAGAAATGAGCGACTTGCTCATATCCCTAGAAATGAGCAAACTGCTCATGTATCTAAGAAGCAGCATGATCAAACTGGACAAGCTGGTGCCAATTCAAGGAGAATGAACAGAGATGGGATTCCCTTGAATCCACCAGTTCAGGTCCCTACTAATAACCAAGGTCGGGGAGATGGGCCACAACCAAAAAGAGAGATCAGGATAGATGATGGGTGACCTCAGGTAGTATGCCTAGATGGACGACAGGTGGCCTCCCCAATAAGGCATCCATAGTCACCAATATGCCATCCATCACCCCCACAAGATCGAGGGAATACGTCCCTTCGAGGAAATGACTAGAGAAACTCTGTTCGCAGAAAGGTCACCTACATCACTCGATCTCACGATACCATAATTCGAGTTCGCATTAACAACCAAACTCACCGACCTCATCAACGAATGGTGAGTTTTGCTGAAGATAGTTATTGCATGGAAGACTTTCATGAGACACGTTGGAGAGTGTTCATAATACTCACTCTTGAAGGCAAGAGCCCGACCTGAGAGATCATCTAAACTTTACTTATAGTTTTCGCACTAACCGACAGTCCAACTTGTGTGAGCACTTAAACGAGCTAAGTTACACTCAGCCCAGGGAAAACCCTGATGTGATGATGGGAACGTCCCAATGAATTGAGCTCAAGCTTGGAGGGACAATAACCTAGATAACGTGCAGCTTGGGTTGGGAGCTAATAATCAGCTCCCAAAAAATCCAACAGTGAGGGATCCAACCCTAGAATGACTTGCTATGACGGAGGAACATATGAGACTCATTTTGTCAGAAAGAAACAAGGATGACTGTGACTCCAATGAGGAACTCGAGTGCTTTGCTCCAGATATTGTCGCAACTCCATATTCGCACAACTTCAAAATGCCACATATGGTGACCTATGATGGTACTATTGATCCGTCAAATCACATTGGGACTTTCAACACTTTGATGAGGGCCCATAACGTGAACTTTGACCTACGATGTGTTCTATTCCCAGCAACTTTTACTGGTGCGACAAAAATGTGGTTCAAAAAGTTGAAGAGGCATACATTCACCTCCTAGAATTAGTTATTATCATATTTTAAGACGTAGTTTTGAGTTGCCAAGGAGATTCAAGTGAATGCCAATTCATTGGCCAACATAAAGTAGCAACAGTGAGTCTCTCAAGGCTTACATAAACTGGTTCACCAATATTGTATCTCGAGTAAGATATGCAGATGACAGTGCCAAACTCATGGCAATACGATCTAGGATCATCGTAGAAGGTGAGTTATGGAAAGAACTCCAAAGAAAAGGGGTCAAGTATACAAAAAAATCTTGGCTCGAGTTCAAGAATGGATTAACCTCGAGGAGGGAGAATTCATAGTGGCGGGAACTAGTAGTATTCCCGTTCAGCCCGCTGGAGTAGTGAAAAACGCTATGGCATCAGCTCATCCAGTTGTCCATAACAACCAGACACATAATAATAATAAAAGGAAATGGAATAATAAGGGAGATCAAGCATTGTCCAAGAAGAATAAAGTTGTGGATAAATACACCTCGATTTTTACCGTGTACACTGACTTGACGGATACACAGGAAAATATATACCTGGCTAACTCTGCTCACCTCCCCTTGAAGAAGCCTAAGCCATGAAGAATCAGCAGGCTAAAAAAGATCCGGTGAAGTTTTGTCGTTACAATAAAGACATTGGTCACACCATAGATGGTTGTTGCCAACTGAAGGACAAGATCAAGATGTTGATTTAGGCTGGACCGTTTGCACAGTATGCTTAGAATCGGGTAGCCCCCAACCAACAGGTTGCACAAAATCTACGCCCAGCCCTAGGTAATCAGGCAAACCCACTTGCAACTCTTCTAGCTCTGAAAAACCCACTCACCCCACCTTCAGTGGAACGGTGGGACATATCCACGATCTCAGGTGGGCCACATTTAGCATGAACAAGCATTGGGGCTCAGAAGAGAAACATACAGGAGCTGAAGACCCATGATGGTGCGGTATATACTCCTGAGTAGCGCTTGTTGAAGCAGCAAAGAACAAACAAGCAACCCATCAATTTTATGGAGGAGGACACTAGTCATGTTCAATTTTTTCATAATAATCCGCTTGTGATAACCGTTCAGCTCGCCAATAGGAGAGTCCAGAGAATTCTGATTAACAATGGGAGCTCAGTAAATGTGCTATTCAAGTCCACATTAGAAAAAAAATGGGACTCTCGGTTACTGAGCTGATGGCCTCCTCAAAATTTTTATATGGGTTCTGTTCGCAAAAATTGATACGCAAGTATACGTAATCGACAAAAGTAATACAATGATAAATAAAGATCGTTCCCATGGAGATTGATTTACTAATTACCAACAGATTAATTTTCTATTTCTATTTGGTCAAAAATAAATTGGTTTAAAAAATTTTAAAATAACAAAAGCAATAAACATAAAATAACACTATGAAAGAAAGCAAATAATTGTAAAAACTTCAAAAATAAAGAACTAGGGATTTTATTTTCATCAACTACTCACGTTATTATTTCGCTAATCAGACTTCAAAATTCTTCTTCCTAAACTAATAGCAGATTAACAAAAATGATTCTTACTCTTTTTCAAGAAACAAAGAACTCAATTTACATGTGAATTTTCTACATTGCAGTGATAAATTCCAACACATAAAAGACATTGAACACAATAATCCTAAAAATGCATAATTCAAATAGGTATTTTCATCCAATATGAAAATTGTGATTATTCAATCATAGCATAATCAATTCTCACTTTTCAGATTTTGAATCAAAATCATAAATCATGCAAATGGTGATCAAGCATTCACAAGCATTAAGAACATATCAAATAATTTAGAATAGAAGTGAAGAAAGAATAATGGAATCCTCATAGAAAATAACAAAGATCCAAGTGATTACATTAAAATCCCTAGAAAGTAAAATTAGTTCATACCCATGGCAAGGACAACCATAGAATAAAAAATAAACATAAAGAAAAATAGAGTGGAAGAAAAAGAACTGTTGAGAACGAATGGAGATGCTCCACGGTGTGTTTTTCACTTCAAAATTTGTACTCCCCTTTGTCCCCTTCTCTCCTCTCAAAATTAGGTTTAAAACCTAATTTTTTCTTCAGAAGCATGTGGGCCGCGACCCAGCTATTCAAGCGCTATGACCCGTGTCAATTTAGGCTTCGTGTGGATGTTAGGTGTAATCGAGTCGTTTGGCCATAAACGTGTAACTAAGCATGATTAGCGGTTTAGGGGTTAAAAACTTTGGCTAAGATATAACGTTTCACTAGAACGTTTACTGTATACATTGGGATCCCAAAAATATACTTTCAGAGTCTATTACAAGAAAGTGTTTACAACAGGTCGTTCTAAGAAGCAAAATAGGGTTCAGCCCTAGTTCCACTTTCAAACCTCGCCCAAGTATTGGTCGAGCAGCTGCATATGTACACATCATCACCTAAGCTCTCCAACTCAAGGATGGTCCAGCTTCCTTTTTCTTTTACCTGCACCACAAAGCACCCGTGAGCCGAAGCCAAGCAAGAAAACTCATATGCTCATAAACAGTCATATCATGATATCAAACCATATCTGGCATGCCTAGCAAACATAGCTTTATTCAAGCATGCAAATGACCTCAAACAATGCTGGGGTATCCAGGATAAGAAATCCTGGCCTTCTGAATCGAGGACTATCAATTCAATCCTAATCAGATGAGTGTCGCAACACTTGAGGTTCCGATAAACCATGCTGAGTGACCGACAAGCAGGTCACTAATTCAAATGGAGGAGTGGCTGTTAGGTAAGCCACCAGCCCCAATAGGTTCTAGTAAACCATACTGAGTGACTGACAAGCAAGTCACTGATTCAAATGGAAGAGTGGCTGTTGGGTAGCCACTAGCCTTCAACAGGTTTTGGTAAACCATACTGAGTGACTGGCAAGCAAGTCACTAATTCAAATGGAAGGGTGGCTGTTGGGTAAGCCTCTAGCCTTCAAGCGCTTATAATGTTCATCGCACTTGAGGTCGGTCCGGAATTAATGCTCTTTGAGTCATTCAATGCAGATAGTCGATTAGATCTAATCTCTGTTGGCTTGCGTGATACACGCTAAGGCCGTTCTGACTAATGAGTCAGTGCAACGTGACCAGTGCCCAATACCACTGCCGAACCTGACTAATGAGTCATAGCTTCACAGTTGGTACTAGCACCTTTGCCAAATCTGACTAATTAGTCAGTACCATGCACAAGTAAGCAATGCTATCAATGTGTATCATATGCCAATTATCCAAGAATAGGGCATTCAACATGCTTACTAAACAGTTGCTAGCATAATTATGATCATGCACAAACTCAGAGACTCAAGCTCTGACCAATCTCATATTCATCATTCATGGCATGCCCTAATCACATGTTTCTCGTGCATCACATGCATCACACTTAATCATCCAGCATGCCTCAATAATAATCATATGCAAATGGGCAAGATTGCCAAGCATTAATTATGCTATCAATGTTTACATTTAAACATCCAACATGCATCAATCATAGCCATGCATGTCACATATGGGGTGCAGTTTTTTTACCTTTGGTCCAAGCACAAGTTACCAACAAATGAGCAACAAGCACGATCCTGATTCCAAGCCTCTAGTGATAACCTAGTCACAACCACAAATGGTGATCCAATGAGTTCAAGTTCTAAAACCAATCCTTGAACTAAAACTTAGCCTCCAAGACATCAATCCTCACTAATCCGGGTAGTAGGAATGATCCCGAGGCCTAAGGTTTGAGTTCCCATGACTAAAAACCCATTTTGGTCACTTTTCCTCTTTTGAGCCGCGGCCCCAACCATTAGAGCCGCAGCCCCACTCAAGTCAGGCCCAAAAATCCTCTCTGACAGCAATTAGAGCCTCAGCTCTACTCAATAGAGCCACAGCTCAAATAGCCCATCAGCACCAAACCAGCAGCTTCTTCAAGCTTGAGCCGCAGCGCCCAAGAACAGAGCCGCGACTCAACCTCGAACCCAGCCAAAAATCCTCCATTTCTTCATCTAAAATCCTTTCATAAACATATCCAAACTCAAAAATCAAAGTTCCCAAACATCCCCATGATCCAAAACCCACAAAACCCAAGTCTCAAATCACCCAAAAACACATCAAAACACAAAATCCAATTCAAGCTTAAAAACTTTAAAAACTTAGAACTTAAAACTTGAATTACCTCAAATTGAGTTGTTGCCAACTAAATCCTTCGGCTAATAAGCTTCTAATCTTTCCTAGGATCGCTATGCCTCAATCCTCGCTTGAATTTGAGTCCTAGAACTCAAGTTATCTTCGAAAATGCGATCGGGAGACGAAAGTGGAACTTAGAGGGAGAGAGAACGTACAGAACGTTCTTTTTATTCTTTTAAAAGGCTACTTCAGGCTTAAGTAGCCTCAACCAAATCCTAATGCTCGGGGTCCCGAAAATACCCCCGGGGACAAAATAGTCAAAACCTCCAGAATTTCCCCCAGATCTTACTAACTCGCAATTTATCACCAAATATTAATTCCCATTATTCAATAACCCGGTAATGCTCTAAATACCCCTTAACTTACTCCAAGTCAAGCTTAAATCCCATTGTGACTTTCCCACTAGCTTACCTCCTAGGATCGTCTTGTGCTGGGTAACCCTTGCATAACCAGATAATAACAAAGCACCACGCCCATTTCACATATATGTCAAAAATGCCCGAAATGGCCAAAATATGAAAATCGCCCAATTAATCACAAATGGGTTCACATGCATATTTAATACACCTAAACATGCATATTATCATTAAATAGCATAATAAATCAATTATGGCCCTCCCGGCCTCCTAATCAAGGTCCTAAACCTTATTAGGGAATTTGGGGCATTACATTAGGTGCTCTGTTGCCCAACTTCTTCAGTGCCAAGGCCCGTGTCAATTTTCTGGGCAGACAAAGCTAGGTGCGTCGTGGCCCTCTGTTCCTGCGTCGTGACCCATTGTATATCCTCAAAAAATAGGCTTTCTGACTTGGACCGGGCCGCGACTTAGCACCATAGCAGCGCGACCCTTAACAATTTCTTCAATTTTTGTGATTTTGGTCCCGAAATTCACCGAAGCCATAAAATTGCTTGATGATTCATCTTTTCATGAAATGAACACCAAAAACCAAATTTTCATCATTTTTATGCCAATTTGCTCCAATTGTTCTTTTCCTTTATTTATAAGCTAAAACCTTAAAACAAGCAAAAAGAAAGCATAATACTGCACTACACAACTAAAAAGATTAATAAAAACTACCGAAAACACAACCTAAACACAACATAAAAACTAGACTCAACAAACTCCCCCAAACTTAACTTTTACTGGCCCTCGATTAAAGACTCACACTAAACTCACAGAACTAGAAAACTCAACAACACAGATGACACAAACTTATGAATCAAGTCAACAACACTGAATTAGCCTCAATTTAAGAAAATCTCACACAAAAGTCCAAAATCCCTATTTGTAGAAACAATCCAGAACTTCAGTTAAACCACACTGACAACCTAATTCAATCCAAAAAGGCCTATTCAACCATAACCACAAAAATTACTCAACAATTGAATCGTATGTATGCATGTCAAAACTTACCATCAGACCATCAAACCTTTGATCCATATGCCTGCATTGTTCATCACTCTCCACTAATGTAGACAAAATATGCTCATGAATCACTATGAATTTAGGCTCATAACAATAGGCTTAGGAAATGGGTAGATATATGTCATTTAGGCTCCAAATTACCATAAGCATATGAACTTACAATCCAACAATTCACCCAAACCATTTCCAAAGAAAACCCCATATGAACCCAACTAAAGGTTGAGAAACAATTATTTCACCTGATCATTCATTTTTTTTTTCCAAACTAAACTCCCCCAAACTTGTTTTTGTGAAAGCATAACAAGAATGTAGCTTGGATTTTCAAACTTCTTTTATTTTGCTTTTTTTTTTTATTTCAATTCTCAACCATTTTACTCTTCATTATAATACACCAAATTACAAAACTAATCACATCCCATTACAATTATTTCCCCGTTATTTATCCATATGCTCATAGTAATTTTGTAAAGGAATGAAAACTAACAAAATAACTATTTGGCTCACAATTGTTGTCAAACAACAAAGAGGATAATTTTAGGCTCAACAAGGGTAACAATGGAAAATTACTTTTGGGTTGGCTTGAAAGGCTCAAACGTTCCACAAAATTGCCTAAATCACTTTCCTAAGCATATCTCATCTAGGATTCATCTTAAATGATAAACAAGCAAGTTATAGATTCATTCATACATCAAACCACAAGCCAATTTTTAACAATGCATACTTTCAAATTCAAATTGCAAAGAATTTTCCAATCATGGCTAAACATACATTTTTTTCATGGATCGAAACAAGCTACCAATGCAGTCTAACCAAGCACACAGATTCAATTGATCAAAAGTTTCAAAAATTTGCACGACATTTTCTTCCATATCATAGGCTAGCATTGACAACTTGATTCACACAAACACAACACAAAATTTACCTAAGATAAAACTCAAACAACAACAAACACAAATAAACAACACGACACAAACACATAAAATAGTAAGACTCCTCTGCCAAACTTGATTGACACATTGTCCCTAATGTGACATTACCAACAGTCCAACTAAAAATCATCAAATTAGAGGTGGCAGAAGCAGTGATTGGAAAGTTCAGTTTGTTCCAAGCGCAACAACTCAAAATAAAGCTTTTTTCCATGTATTTCATGATTCAAAAATTACAAACTAAACTAAAAATTACTGAAAATAAAATCTAAACCTAAGAATAAAAATTAAAAAGAGTTTAATAGAAAATACAAATTACAAACACATAAAAACTCGAATTAAAAATAACATGGGTTGCCTCCCAAAAGCGCTTTATTTAACATCTCCAGCTGGACGCTCACTTCCTTCATTAAACTTCAACTCGGGTCAAGTCCACCCTACTCATCCTTTAGATCCATAGTGTCATATGCAAAAACTTATCTTTTGATATTGCTAATTGTCGGAGCCTTCCAATGCTCGTGTTGCCTTCGAGCCTTCCCACTATAGAATCGTTTCAAACAATGACAAACTGCTCGACTACCAATTTTAGCATTGGTTTTTCTCTTGGTGGTTTCCAAATTACTACCACCACTACATACCACATCCACTCTACAAAAATTTGGAATATCAGATGCTACAAAAACATTAAATGTTACCTCTTCGTTTTGCACTCGCAGCTTCAACTCCCCCTTTTGTACGTCAATTAGTTTTCTTCATGTGGCTAAGAATGGTCTTCCCAAAATAAGGGGAATGTTTGCATCTTCCTCCATATTTAGAATAATAAAATCAGTAGGGAAGATAAAATTAACAACCTTCACTAAGACATCCTCAATTACTCCACGAGGTTGCTTAACAGAGCGGTCTGCCATTTGTAAGGACACAGTAGTGGGGCGAGCTTCTCCCAATTTCAGCTTCCAAAAGAAAGATAAGTGCATTAAATTTACACTAGCCTGTAAATCACATAAGGCCTTGGTCATAACAGTATCTTCTATTGAGCAAGGAATCGCGAAACTACCTGGATCCTTAAGCTTGGGAGGTAGTTTCTTCTGCAAAATAGGTAAGCGCCATTGTCTCATAATCCTCCAACTTCTTTTTCTTTGACAATATTTCCTTCATAAACTTCACATAACTTGGCATTTGTTCAAGTGCCTCAACAAAAGGTATGTTAATGTGAAGTTTTTGAAAAATGTCTAGAAACTTCGAAAACTGCTTGTCAAGTGTCTTCTTTTGAAGTCGCTGAGGATATGGAATCTTGATGTGGTGCTCATAAGTCACTTATGACTGCTTCTTCTCAAGGTCTTTAATAACCTCTTCTTTTACCTTGCCCTCATTCTCAACATCAACTTTTGGTGCATGTATAGACTTCTTGACTGGCTCTTCTAACTTCTTCCCACTCATCAAAGAGATTGCATTGCACTGCTCTTTAGGATTCACCTCTGTATTACTTGGAAAATTTCCTTGAGGCCTACTTTGTAACATATTTTCCAATTGACCAACTTACATCTCAAGATTCATGATGGATGAGCGAGTTTCTATCATAAATTGAGATTGAGAGTTGGTCAGAGTTAATAATGCAGCTTGTAACTCATTTATCTTCTCTTGAGCAACAGGTAGTACCAGTGGTTGTAACGGTGCCCAAGGTGGAGCTTGAAGCATAGGCTGCTGAATTTGTTGAGGACCCTAATTATTTCTCCATGCAAAATTAGGTTTATTTCTCCACCCTTGATTGAACGGGTTGGAGAATGGATCATTAGCTTGCCTATTGAAATTTCCCATCATATTCACCTGTTCCATGGGAATGGAGTTGTTCATCTCAACTACCATGCACTGCTCAAATGGGTGAGGGCCACCACAATTATGACATATCAATTGGATTTGCATGACTTGAGCAGCCATAAAATTTTGTTGTAGTTGCTTGGTCAATGATGCAGCCTGAGCAGTGAGAGCGGTAATAGCATCCAACTCATGCATACCAGCTACCTTCTTATTTCTACCTCGTTCACTAGGCCACTGATAGTTATTCATGGCCATTTCTTCAAGCAATTCATAAGCCTCATTAGCACTCTTGCTCGTGAAAGCACCACCTGCTGCAGTGTCAATAATGGTGTGAGTTTTCCCACACAAATCGTTGTAAAAATTATGGACTAGCATCCATTTTTCAATCCCATGATGAGGACACTTCCTCAAAAGCTCCTGAAACCTCTCCCATGCATCATAAAGAGACTCTCCATCAAATTGAGAGAAGTTATTAATTTCCCCTCTTAACTTTGCAGCCTAGGATGGAGGGAAAAATTTAGCAAGAAATTTCAAAGCTAATTCCTCCCATGTAGTGATTAATTTGGCTTGAAGAGAAGTCAACCAACTTTTAGCTCTACCCCTCAGTGTGAACGGGAACAATCTCAGCCTAATAGCATCATCGATGACCTCATTATATTTAAAAGTTCCACATAACTCTAGGAAATTGGCTATGTGTGTATTGGGATCCTCAGTAGGGAGTCCACCAAACTAGACAGTAGACAGGACCATTTGCAGAATCGCAGACTTAATTTCAAAATTATTGGCTGTAACTGCCCATGGTTGGATGCATGATTGTATTCTAGTAACATCGGGGAGTACATAGTCCCTGAGTGGGCGAACTGCTGGCTCAATAGCGTCTCCATTCAACTCACTGCCTTGATGTTGGGCCATCTCTGCTAACCATTTCTGCTTTCTGTTATGTCTGCAAGTCCTCTCAATTTCAATATTAATGGGGAAAAGATTTTCAGTCCCTTGACGTCACATATACTAATTGACACCTAAAATTAAGATTCTCAAACACAATAGTTAGAGACAATTAACACAGAAAAACCAAATTAGAATAAAATTTAATTGTATTGATACTAATAAAAATCAATCCCCAACAACGGTGCCAAAAACTTGTTCGCTAAAATTGATACGCAAGTATACATAATCAAAACAAGTAATACAATGATAAAGAAAGATCGTTCCCACGGAGATTGATTTACTAATTACCAACATATTAATTTTCTATTTCTATTTGGTCAACGATAAATTGGTTTAATAAATATTAAACTAACAAAAGCAATAAACAAAAAATGACACTATGAAATAAAGCAAATAATTGTAAGAACTTCAAAAATAAAGAACTAGGGATTTTAATTTCATCAACTATTCACTTTATTATTTCGCTAATCACACTTCACAATTCTTCTTCCTAAACTAATAGCGGATTAACAAAAATGATTCTTACTCTTTTTCAAGAAACAAAGAACTCAATTTACATGTGATTTTTCTACATTCCTGTGATAAATTCCAACACATAAAAGTCATTGAACACAATAATCCTAAAACTACACAATTCATATAGGTATTTTTATCCAATATGAAAATTGTGATTATTCAATCATAGCATAATCAATTCTCACTTTTAAGATTTTGAATCAAAATAATAAATCATGCAAATGGTGGTCAAGCATTCACAAGCATTAAGAACAGTTCAAATAATTTAGAATAGAAGTGAATAAAGAATCATGAAATCTTTATAGAAAATAACAAAGATCCAAGTGATTGCATTAAAATCCCTAGAAAATAAAATTAGTTCATACCCATGGCAAGAACAACCATAGAATAAAAAATAAACATAAAGAAAAACATAGTAGAAGAAAAAGAATTGTTGAGAATGAATGGAGATGCTATACGGTGTGTTTTTCACTTCAAAATTCGTACTCCCCTTCATCCCCTTCTCTCCTCGAAATTTATGTTTAAAACCTGATTTTTTCTACAGAAACAATGCAGGCTGTGACTCAGCTATTCAAGCGTCGCGACCCGTGTCAATTTAGGCTTCGCGTGGATGTTAGGCGCGTCGCAGCCCAACCTCTTCAGCGCCATGACCTGTGTATATTTTCTGGGTAGACAAAGCTAGACGCATCGCGACCCTCTGTTCTTGCGCTGCGACCCATTTTCTATCCTTGAAAAACAGGCTTTCTGCCTTAGACTAAGCCACGACTCAACACCATAGCACTGCGACCCTTAACAATTTCATCAATTTTTGTGATTTTGGTCCCAAAAATTCACTGAAGCCATAAAATTGCTCGAGGATTCATCTTTTCACGGAATAAACACAAAATTCCAAATTTTCATCATTTTTATGCCAATTTTCTCCAGTTGTTATTTTCCTTTATTTATAATCTAAAAACTGAAAACAAGCTAAAACAAAGCATAATGTTGCACTAAACAACTAAAAAAATTAATAAAAACTACCTAACACACAACACAAAACCAGACTTAACGGGTTCTCAGGAGAAGGGTTGGCAGCAATACAAACAATCGATCTTGTAGTAACAATCGGTGACGAAGCTCGAGCAACAATGAAGATGCTCGAGTTCATTGTTATAGATTGTCCAATTGCCTATAACGCCATTCTAGGGCAATCTACTTTGATAGTTTTTGAGGCCATAACTTATGTTCTCCACCTGGCCTTGAAATTCTCTTCACCTATAAGAATATGTATGGTCGGATGAGATCAACTTGCTGCTAGAGAATGCTCTAGCATCTCGATGAAGGGAAGAACAAAACCCGGGGAACAAACAATGGTGATCATTGAGGAGGTAGAAGAATCTTAAGTAATGGAGATCAAGGTCGCCGACTTAGTGGAACTAGAGGAAGTAATCCTCGATAAGGAAGCAATTTCCAAAGTTTTAAAGATTGGAAGAAATTTCAATACTGAACAGAAAAAGAACTGGATCGAGTTTGTGAGAAATAACCTCAACGTCTTCACGTGGTCGCATCCTGAGATGGTTGGCATCAGTCCTAAAGTGATCGTGCACACGCTAAATCTGGACAGGGACATACCACCCAAACAATAGAACTGAAGGTCGTTGGGAAAAGAAATAGGCGAAGCTCTAAGGAAGAAGTAGCTCGCCTCTTAAAGTGTGAGATCATCAAGGAAGCAAAATATATGACCTAGATAGCTAACCCCGTTCTGGTCCCAAAACCTAACGA
The DNA here is from genome assembly GCF_963169125.1 of Humulus lupulus. Lineage (NCBI taxonomy): Eukaryota > Viridiplantae > Streptophyta > Magnoliopsida > Rosales > Cannabaceae > Humulus > Humulus lupulus. Next base: position 108,215,787 of record NC_084800.1, on the reverse strand, counting down.
AAATGGAGAACTTGCATCAACTTCTCCGATCTCAACAAAGCCTTTTCAAATGATTGTTTTCCTTTGCGAGAGTTGATCAACTCACAGATGCCATGGCCGGTCACGAGCTCATGTCATTCATGGATGTGTACTATGGATATAACCAGATCGCAATGAACCTTACAGACCACGAGCATATAATTTTCATGACCGAGCATAACGTATGTTGCTACAATGTTATGCCTTTCGGGTGAAGAATGCAGGAGCTACGTATCAAAGGTTGGTGAACAAAATATTCATTAACCAGATCGACCGAAACATGGAAGTGTATGTCAATGACATGCTGCTCAAGTCAAGGACTGCCAATAACCATGTGGCCGGCATGGAAGAATGTTTTGTCGTGCTGAGAAAATACGACATGAAGTTGAATCCCCAAAAATGTTCCTTTCGTGTCTCATCAGGGAAATTCTTAGGCTTCATTGTAAATTCAGGGGGGATTGAAGCCAACCTAGAGAAGATCAGATCCCTGTTAGACATTTTTTTTTTTGGAATATATGGCTTTACTCTTTGCAAATCAACAATCAATAATGAGAATAATGCAATATTCCAAACCCTAGATGTTGATCAAGATTCAAATTCAAAGTGTGAATGTAATTCTTGATAATCAAAGAACATGTTCATGATATGAATGTTAATCTTGAATATAAAGAACTAAATGATTAAATGATGATAAGATGAAAATAGATACATTTAATCATTAATACTAACAATGAAAAAACATAATAGAATTACAAAATAAATTACACAACCTTTGTATTAAGCAACTTGAATCTTCAAACTTTGGCAAATTCTAAGTCTTATACACAATAATAATATTGTTGTCCAAAATATCTATTACAAGCCTTCCCAATTAATTGAAGCTTCAACTAAGTAGAATGAGATTTGGGATTGAACAAGCCTTAAAACTCATGCAAGTCAAGCAATGCTTGATAAGTTTCTTGGAGAAAACCTTGGTCTTAGAAAGCTAGAGAGAGAATGAGGTTAGAGAGAGAGAGAGAGTTGGAAAGTGTGATCAAGGCTTTTCAACTTTAATAACTTATATATATATAGTGTAGGCATCGTAGGAATGAGTATGGATGAAGGGAGACCGTACGTCTCCGTGGGAAACCGAAGTTGATAGTGCCATATTTAGACCCTTTATTTCCCAAGTTCTCAAACGGTCATAGATGGCGACGAGTATAAGATTGGAATTTGGAATTATTGGTTACCTTCAGACAGACTGATAACCTGAAGGAACGATTCAGACAATAAGAATTTTATCGTGAATATCCAAGTTTTCAAGACATCGAGGCAAATACGGTCCTTTGATTGGATTGTCATGGTGATGGATACAGGTCAACATCTAGAGTGATTCTAGATAAGATAATGTGAGATAGGAAATAAGAATTACTTATTCTGAGAAATGAGATGAGGGAAAGAAGTATCATGGTTCGGTTCAGAGGACCAATGAAGTTGTTAAGGATTGTTAGGGCGGGAGTGTCTGCTTATTTGAAAGGACATAGGAGTTTTCAATTTAAACATGGAAATGTGGAGTTCCAGGATTGGAGACTTTGTACTTCTCTGAGTATGATGGATTAAAAAGGATAAGATAGTTTGGGAAAGAAAGAAGAGTTTTGACTCTGGATTTGATAAACTTGTGAGATCCTAACAACGATTAGGCCAGGGGCCTACAAATTAGCATTACCCTAGCATGGGTAGAGGCTCATAAGATGTTACTTATGCCAATGTTAAGGAAAGAGGTGTTGATTACTACCCCTGATTGGGTGAAGAGACCTTGAAATTTCAACGGGATTTATTGTGTACGGAAAAGCCTGTGGAAATCCCTAACAGAAGAGACAAAGTCTTACAGAATAAGACTATCACTCTAGTGAGGGTGTCACAAAGAGAAAGCAAGATAAAGGACTAGACTCTAAAGCTATAGTTAGATTTTCGGGATTAGTATCCCGATACGTTTGAATAAATTTCAAGGACGAAATTTTGATAAGGAAGGGATAGTTGTAACGTCCTGAATTTGAGGCTGAATGCCTTGATTAAATTGCTTGGAGGGCATAACATGACTTATATGTGGAATTAATGGAATACATGTATGATTATGCAGTAGAAATGATTTATATGGTAATGTGAAGATATATGCATGTTTATGTGTATTAAATATGTATGTGAGTTGGTTTTTGAAAATTGGGGCATATTTGTAATTTTTGACGCGTTGAGGGTATATTTGTATTATGTATGCATTATGAGTGAGACCCCAGTGTTATGGGGATAAATTTGAGATGTGTGGCCTGAGGCAATCCTAGTGAGCAGATTAGCAGAATAGTCATGATGGGGTTAAATACTCAGCTCGGTGTGAGCCTAGGGGTATTTTGGGAAACCTAGTGCATATTTGGGATTTATCAGGTGATGGGTAGTCATTTGGTGATTAATTGGGTATGTCAAGATTGATTGGGGATTTATAGCGCCACTTGAGGATTAGCAGGAAATGTGGTACATGGGCGGTTTTGCCCTTGGGGGTGTGAGAGAATCAAGATAAAGGCTAGGGACATTTTAGTCTTTTCCCTAGCCTTGGACTATCTTAGTTTTCTAGGGACTTAGGAAGCCTAGAACCAAGTAGAACAAGCACTCTCAGCAAACTACTCCCTCCATCTGATGTTTCTCTCCTTCCTTTGACACTTAGTTGGGGTTTGAAGCATTTTGAAGGTGTTTGGCTTAGGAAATTGAAGGCTGGGGCTAGGATTGATTGAGGTTCAATTCAGGGGTCGTGATTCTAGTTGAGGTAAGCTTCATTTCTATTTTTCATTAGGTTTTAATTTGTTTACTTTGGTGCACTTGAGTTTTGAACTCAAGGGGGGTGAATTTTGAGCTGTAATGGAGTTTTATTTAGATTGAATGCATGCCTGAGTATTGATATTACTGCTTAGCACGCTATTTATGATTATATAATCTATTGATTAACTGCTTATGAGCATGTTTATGTTTTCTTGACAAGCCATAAGTTGGAGAGCTTCAGGGATGATATGTACATATGCAGCCTGCTCGGCCACCATGGCTAAGGTTTCTTGTTAGAACTAGGGTTGAGCCCTGATTTTGCTACCTAGGTCTTCCCTTGTATTTATGTTTTGTTTTATAAACTCTTTTGGGGATCCCGTGTATCAAACTTAAACTCTTTTAATGAAGTGGTTACTATTTGACCAAATATTTTAGTACCTAAACTTTGTGTTAGTTTCAATTACATGTTTTAAATCCAAATGACTCGTTTAGCAAGTTAAGCACTATTTTAATTACATAGTGTAACGCGCCTGAATTAAGAGGGTGTTACAACTTGGTATCAGAGCGGTCTAGGTTTAAGGGTTCCTAAAGACTGGCTAGGCATGTCCCCTCGCCTATAAAGAAAAGCTTGACTCAGGTTTTTGTACCTATTACTGTGATTATGTACTTAGTTGCTTAATTGAAATATATATGCCTTATCTGCATGCTTGAATAAGAAGCATGAGTTATATTGATAGGGCCTAGCTCTTTACTGCTATGTGAACGGTAAAAGATGTGCTTATTAGCACTACTACTTCTTATGAATGTTATTGAAATGCTTATTAGTATTGTTAATTGTTTATAATTGCTAAGGGTGTTCTTATTAGCAACATGGGTGAGCATGAATATGAAAAGACATGCTTATTAGCATGATTGCTGAATGTTAAAGCTATTGAAATGCTTATTAGCATTGTTATTGCATGTGTATGCTTATTTCATCATTTTTTGGACTGTGGAGTGGTGCTGGGCACCATTATTATTGGTTGATGAGTTGAGTTATTGATTGAAGATAGACTTGGAAGTATGCTTCTAGGGAAATTAGATGAACTAGTTGGCACTGAAATTTAAGTTAGAGATAATGACCATGGTTAGAACCCTCTGCCATCCCCTGAGAACTGGCAACAGATGCTTGCTAAAATGCAAGCCAGACTACAAAGACAAGAGGATGAAATCTGCTTGTTGAGACAACAACAAGTTCCAGTAGGGAATATCACTCCAGTTGTGCCACTTGTCGCGGTACCAACTTTATAGCAACATTCGGGGGCTAAGAATAGGTGGGACCCTCTATATGAGCGCTCCAGAAAGCAACAGCCTCCTACTTTTGAGGGAGGGCCAGATCCACTACAAGCTGAGCAATGGATGGGTATGACCACCTCCATCCTGGAATTTATGGGGGTGGTATGGAATGAGAGAGTGACATGTACCACGTTTATGTTTCGGGAGGATGCCCAAATTTGGTAGGAAGTGATATCCCAGACCAGGAATATGAATACCTTGAGCTGAGAAGAGTTCAAAGGTTTGTTTGATGAGAAATACTATAATGATGTAGTCAGGGCTGGAAAGGTAGAAAAATTCAATAACTTGATGCAGGGTAGTATGTTAGTGACTGAGTATACATTAAAGTTTAACCGACTGGCCAAGTTCACTGCAGACTTAGTGCCTAGAGATGTAACTAGGAAGGAGAGGTTCCTTCGAGGGTTGAATGCTATGACAGCCTAGGATTTCAGAACCGCCTATGTACTTGGAGTGACAACTTATGCTCAGGTACTAAAGAAGGCTCTTGCTGCAGAGGGCGCATAGAACAAGATCTGGCACGAGAATGCTGCCATAAGGGATACTAGGAGGGTGGTTCCTCCATATTTATGGTCTGGTAGGGGCGGAGGCCTTAATGACCAGAAGAGGAAGACCCCAGACGTTGTTACAGTTTCAGGCCCCAATAGAAGGCCATCGGGTATACAGATTGGGCGCCAGGGCATAATGAGAGCTGGAGGACTTATCTAGAGTGTGATAGATGCAGGAGACACCATCTGGGAGAATGTCGAGTGAAGGCATTCTTTTTATGCGGTATATTTGGGCACCTTAAGAAAGATTGCACGAGAGTGAAAAAGGAAGAACCAAAGAAGGTGGACATCTTGACTCCAGCTCGAGTGATCGCATTGACGCAATCAGAGATTGAGGCTAGTCCCTTAGTAGTGACAGTTCAGTTCTCAAGTGATGGTACTTCTTATACAGTGTTGATTAATTCTGGTGCTACACATTCCTTTTTATCTAGTAAAGTGATTGATATATTGTGTAGACCATGTGAGTATTATGTTGTGGGATTTGGGACTTTATTGCCTACTGGGGAGTTGGTAGTCTCTAGGAGATGGGTCTGATCACTGCCAGTAGAGGTTGACAATAGAGAGTTATCAGAGGATTTGATTGAGCTAGTTGTGGATGACTTTGATATTATTCTGGTATGGATTTGCTAGCCAAGTATGGGGCAACCATAGATTGTAAGAAGAAGATTGTAACATTTGAACCTAAAGGTGTGGACCTGTTCATATTTGTGGGAACTGTGTATAGACCTCGCATTCCTATGATATTAACATTGAGGGCTAGAGACCTATTGCGAGGTGGTTTCATAGGATTCCTAGCTAGTGTGGTGGACACCACTAGGGTTGTGCTAGTTGGACCTAAGGAGACCAGATTAGTCTATGAGTATCTGGATGTGTTCCCAGAAGAATTACCAAGGTTGCTGCCGCACAGGGAGATAGAATTTGTTCTTGAATTAGCACCAAGGACAGAACTAGTGTCTAGAGCACCGTATAGGATAGCTCCAGCAGAATTGAAGGAACTGAAGGTTCAATTATAGGAGCTACTGGACTTGGGGTTTTTTAGACCCAGTTTCTCTCCATGGGGTGCACAAGTTTTATTTTTAAAGAAGAAGGATGGTTATTTGAGGATGTGCATAAATTACAGAGAGCTGAATAAGCTGACTATCAAGAACATGTATCCACTGCCGAGGATTGATGATTTGTTTATTAGCTACAAGGCAAGACAATGTTCTCAAAGATTGATCTTTGATCTGGTTATCACTAGCTGAGGATCAAAGATGAGGATATTTCGAAGATATCTTTTCGTACGAGGTATGGGCATTATGAGTTCTTAGTCATGTCACTTGGATTGATTAATTCCATAGAACCTTTCATGGATCTGATGAACAGAATGATCAAGGATTACCTAGATAGATTCATGATTGTCTTCATCAATGACATCCAGGTTTATTCTCAGTCGAAGCAGAGCATGGGTAGCATCTTCGGTTGGTATTGCAAAGACTGAGGGAACACAGATTGTATGCCAAGTTCAATAAGTGTGAGTTCTAGTTACCTTAGGTGACATTCCTCGATCACATTGTTAGTAGAGATGGAATTAAGGTGTATTTGGCCAAGATTGAGGCAGTCAAGGATTGGCCAAGGCCAAGGAGTTCTTCTGATATTAGAAGTTTCCTTGGATTGGAATGGTATTATCAACGCTTTGTGGAAGGGTTCTCAAGGATTGCAACACCACTGACAGAGTTGACATGCAAGAACCTAAAGTTTGTATGGTCAGATAGATATGAGAACAACTTACTGGAGTTGAAGCGGCAATTGATCACTGCTTTGGTTCTGAGTCTTCCTTCAGATCAGGAGAAATTTGTGGTCTATTGTGATGCATCAAAGCAGGGGTTAGGTTGTGTTCTTATGCAGGCTGGAAAGGTGATTGCATATGCATCATGGGAATTGAAGGATTATGAACAACGATACCCTACACATGACCTGGAATTAGCAGCAGTGATCTTTGTATTTAAGGCATGGTAGCACTACCTTTATGGGGAAAAGTGTGAGATATACACTAACCACAAGAGCCTCAAGTATTTCTTTACCCAAAAAGATCTGAACATGAGACAGAGGCATTGGCTGGAATTCGTTAAAGATTATGACTATGAGATTCTTTACCACCCAGGGAAAGCCAACATAGTGGCGGATGCCTTGACTCAGAGAGGTCTGGGACAGTTATTCAGTTTGAAGCATATATCAAAGGAGTTGGTAGAGGAGATGACTAGAGTATAGATAGCATTGGTGGTGGGCTAGTTAGCCAATATCACCCTACAGTTTACTATCTTCGATAGAATAGAGGAAGGTCAAATGAATGATCCTTAATTGATGAGGCACATAGAGGACGTCCTAGCTGAAGTGGCTAAGGAATTTACTGTCTCATAGATGGGTTTATTAAGGTACAAGGAGCGAATTTGTGCTCCTATGGACTCTGCTATCAGACAAAAGATTCTGGATGAATCTCACACCACACCGTACTCACTCCATCCAGGCACAACGAAGATGTATCAAGATTTGAAATCGCTATATTGGTGGGCTAGGATGACGAAGGACGTGATTGAATATGTGGCTAAGTGCCTAACGTGTCAGCAGGTGAAAGCTGAACACTAGAGACTAGCAGGGCTATTACAACCTTTGGGTATTCCTAAGTGGAAGTGGGATGCCATTACTATGGACTTTGTAGTTGCGTTACCCAGGATAGTGGGTCAGTATGATTCAGTGTGGGTTATTGTGGACAAATATACTAAGTCAGCCCACTTTTTACCAGTTAGGAAGAACTTTACAGTGGATCAGGACGCTGATCTCTATGTGAAAGAGATAGTACACCTTCATGGGGCTCCTAAGTCTATTGTGTCAGATCGGGACCCCACCTTTACTTCCAAGTTTTGGGGAAGTTTGTTGAAGGCAATGGCTACACAGCTGGAGTTTAGTACAACCTATCATCCTCAGAAAAATGGACAATCTGAGAGGACAATTCATATATTAGAAGACATGCTGCGAGCATGCATTTAGGACTTTAAAAGGTCCTGGAGTAAGTATTTTCCTTTGATTAATTTTTCCTACAACAACAATTATCAGTCGACTATTGGAGTGGCTCCATATGAGATGTTGTATGGTAGGAAATGTAGATCACCCATCCATTGAAATGAGCTGGGTGAGAGGAAATATCTGGGTCCTGAAGTTGGTCAGAGGACCAATGAGGCTATTGAGAAGATTAGAGCTCAGATGCTCGCTTCTCATAGTAGATAAAAGTGATACGCTGATCCTAAGCTTAGAGACATAGAGTTCCAGGTTGGGGATTATGTCTTCCTCTTTGTTTCACCTTTGAGAGGAGTGAAGCGGTTTGGGAAGAAGGGAAACCTGAGCCCTAGGTTTGTTGGACCTTTTGAGATCCTAAAAAGGATTGGTCAGGTAGCCTATAGGTTGGCTTTAACCCCATTGTTGTCAGGGGTTAATAATGTATTCCATATTTCGATTCTTCAGAAATATGTATCAAATGCAACTCATATGTTAAGTTATGAGGATTTGGAGCTACAGACATATTTTTCCTATAAGGAGCAACCAGTTCAGATCCTGGATAGAAAGGATAAAGTCTTGAGGAATAATACTATACCTTTGGTTAAGGTATTATGGAGGAACAATAAGGTCGAGAAAGCAACTTGGAAATTAGAGTCAGACATGTGGGATTAGTATCCCGAGCTGTTCAGGTAAATTTTGAGGGAAAAATTTCTAAAAAGAGGGGATAGTTGTAACGTCCCAAAGTTCCTAATATGGCTTAGTGTCTTGATTAGGGTGCCGGGAGGACATTATTGGAATATTTATGAGTAATTATGTGATTTAATTGGATAATTATGTGATTATGTGAATTGCATGAGTTATATTATGATATGACTTATCATGCATGTTTAAGTGTATTAAATATGCGTGAAAGGCTCGCTTTAATCTTGAGCGTCGCGGTCCGTATGAACTCAGCCGAGGTTGGGATGCCTCAAACTGCCTTAGCACCGCGGCGCTTGGCAGGTTGTGCCACAGCACAAGTGCAGGGGAGTTTTGGGTCAAGCTCTCTGCCTAGTCAGGCGTCGCGACTCATTTGTGGAGGCAACGCGTCTCAAATGGGAAAAAGTTTGAAAACCAGGTTTTGGGTTGTGGGAACCCAAACCTAAGGGCTCATGAATGGTTCTACTGCCCTGTTTAGTATAATCCAAGGTCCTAGAGGCTAGGACTTGGTCTGAAAGCCTTTATTGGTTCGTTTCTTGATGGTTATTCCTTGTTATGGTTGTGACTAGGGTATACCGCTAGGCTCAGGAGGAAAAGATCATACTGAAGGTCGCTAAACATTATTCGCTCAGGACTTGAGGTAAGAAAAATGCACCTGGATTGTGGTTAGGGATTGAGCCCCAGTTATCGAACATGGTTATAATCGTGCTTAGAATGGTTAATTAAACATGTTTGACTGCGCTTTGCATATCCGTGTTAAGTGATGTTTGCTTACTTGTTATTGTTGGATTAGCTTATACATGATCTTTATTTATTTTCATGTATATCTAATATTAAACAAATTAATACGAGATAGCCTAAAACATGTTTCTAAAATTGAATTCAAAGAGAAACAAAGAATGAAATATTTACTGTATACGCAACAGAATGAAAGAGTCATTCATTTAGTTTCTCTAACTCTTGTATCCTCTTTGTCGCAGAGTATTATCAAGAAACTGAACCGATCTTCTATTTTCTTCACAGTCTTCCAATGTATCCTTAGAATCACCTAGACTAGTGTGGGAAATTCTCAACACATGAGATAGATATAGATAGAATATGAGAAAATAACAACGATGCTTAGAAAATGACTTGTGTTTAGAGAGAATCTAAAACTATCAGAAAACCAGTGATTAAACTTATCTGTCGTCTCAGAAATCTTCACAGATGACTTCTCTCTAAGCACTCCCTTTATAGACTCAATTATGCCATTTAATTTGATTAAAAAATCAATAAAATAATAGCCAATTAACAGCCCTAGGTCGAAATTATCATGAGCTTTAGGCCCGTGAAATTTCCCATTTGAGTATAAGCCCATTGAACTTAAAATCAAGGCTTGTATTATTTTCTATTGATTTAATTAATTAAATAATTATTTAAATCCTTTATCAAATTAATTATTTATAATTTAAACCTTGATTTAAACTTATTTATTAATTTAGATACCAATTTATCTTAATTAATAAATCTGCCATAATTTCTCTTTTCTTTTCAAAATCACATAACTCTGTGAAACTATCCAAAATTGACTTGGTCAACTTTGATAATTAAATCAATTAATTGAGACTATCTAGATGATTTTATCCAAGGTACAATGGGGACCATGGGCCTATGAAATCAAGCTCCAATAAGTTATCATAAATCTAACAAATAAATTTACTAATTAATTCCTTGTGACTCCACTATAGAATCAGAATTGCAATCTTGAATTCATAGAATGCTCTATAACAAATGTAGATACGCTATTAATTATCCATTGTTACAACCATAATTGTCACTCAATCCTCTATAGACGGTCTACAATGATATAGGACTAAAATACCGTTTTACCCCTCATTGTATTTTATCCTTAAAACACTTAGTTCCTTGTAAATGATATTTCAGTAAACTAATTTAATTACTGAACTGAGATCTCTATCATTTAACACCTTGAACCAAACTAAAAGGAAACCATCGTTTCACTTCTTCATCAGAAGCTATAGATGTTTATATCTATGATTAACACTCCCACTCAATTATACTACCGAGTTCCCAAGATGTAAGTATGGGCTAGTGCGTAGGGTAAGCTGGTAACGAACAAGTCAAAGAAATCAAATAATACAATCAGTTAGAATACTAACCACTCAGAATTGAGATTGAATTGACCTATGGTCAACTATATGATATGACTAGAATAGATAATAACGGTATGTTTACTTATCTTATCAACTGTCAATATCGGTCCTGTCCGATGTAACAAATACATCTGATCTTATCTACTTTGCTAATGTTCTGGAAAGAACATAACACTGTAATGTGTAAGTAGATCATATCGTAGATTGGCAAGTCAGTGTAAATCCGGTGCACTGACTAATCATAGGACTAACTTATTTTGAACATATAATCATATTTATATTCTACTGTGATTACGTCACTATAAATAAGATTAGCTATATGCTCGGGATTTAATAGAAGTTTATATTAAACAAATAATCATGAAAATAAAACATGTGAGCAAAGAGATTAACCAAGTAAAAAAATGATTTCTATTCTTTTATTGATAATAAAATGAGATTGCAAAGAATTTGGGTTTTAATTAGGGCATAAAACCCAAACAGTTATATCCGATTGAAAAGCTCGGCTTATAAGTCAAGGGCGGAAATATCATGCTGAATGCAGGTCGATGTGGTTAGGCCAAACCAGAAGCATGACATACGCTTGTATGAATCTATGGCCGCCTGGAATATTAAGTGCGAGGTACGCTTGGCTAGCTCTAAGGCTTGTTAAAAAGTGAGTAGGGCAACGGGGCCTCGATCTGGCTCTATGACCGCTTATTTATATTGAATGCATGCCTGAGTATTGATATTACTGGTTAGCATGCTATTTATGATTCTATAATCTATTGATTAGCTGCTTATGAGCATGTTTATATTTTCTTGCTGAGCCTTAGCTCACGGGTGCTACATGGTGCAAGTAAAGGAAAGTTTCAGGGGCAGGATGTACATATGTGGCCTGCTCGGCCACCATGGCCGAGGTTACTTGTTGGAACTAGGGTTGAACCCTAATTTTTCCACCTAGGTCGTCCCTTGTATTTATGTTGTATCTATTTTGGTTTATAAACTCTTTTGGGGATCCTGTGTATCAAACTTAAACTCTTTTAATGAAGTGGTTACTGTTTGACCAAAAATTTTGTTACCTAAACCTTGTTTTAGTTTCAATTACATGTTTTAAATCCAAATGACTCGTTTAGCAAGTTAAGCACTATTTTAATTACATAGTGTAACATGCCTAGATTAGGAGGGCGTTACAATGTTTCCCCTTCTATAATCTATTAAGGGGGAACAAAAAATTCAAGTGGACTAACGAATACGAGCAATCTTTTCAGGATCTAAAGAAACATCTAGTTGAACCCCTTTCTATCAAAGCCTATTAATGGAGAGGCTCTATACCTTTATCTGGCTGTAACAAAAAATGCGGCCAACGTTGTTTTAGTTGGAGAAGAGGATCAAACTCAAAAGACGGTCTATTACACTAGCAAAAAGCTTTTAAGAGCTGAAACTTGGTATCCTTTGATGGAAAGACTTGTGTTCTGTCTAGTCTTAACCTTGGGGAAGTTACGACCTTACTTCCAGTCCCAGCAATACACGTCTAAAATGATCAGCCTTTAAGGCACGTGTTACAAAAACCTGAAACATTAGGACGGTTTCTAAAGTGGGCCATCGAACTCATCCAAGTCAAGATTTTATATAAACCACGATCAACCATCAAGGGGGAGAACCTAGCTGATTTTGTGGCAATATGCACCGGTTTTCAGGTGGAGCCTATGAGGGAACCTGTGCAAGAGATATGGAAACTATTCGTGGATGGGTCATCTAACGAGCTCGGGTCAGGAGCTGATATCATTCTGATTACTCCAGAAGGGCATCGCTTCCATTCTACTCTAAGATTCAGATTTAGTGCCTCAAATAATGAAGCTGAATATAAAGCTTTGTTAGCTGGAATTCGAATTTCCAAGGAATTAAAAGCAAAGGCCACCAGTGCTTAAGTCATTCGCACCTCAAGGTAAATCAAGTACTGGGAGAATACCACGTCTGTGGCATCAAAATGGCTACATACCTAGCTCGAGTAAAGTGAAAATTGTCAAAGTTTGAGTTTTACTCCATCAAGCAGGTCCCTCTTGAACAGAAAACTAATAAAGACACATTAGCTCAACTTGCCACAACTGAGGAAGCAGACACGTTGAACGTAGTTCCAATTGAATTCCATGGAAAGCCGAGCATAGAGGGAGTATCAAAAAAATCGAGCTAATTCATGCAGGGCCGGCCTGGATGACACCAATCATAGAATACATCACTTATAGAATTCTACTTGAAGAACATAAGGATTGAAGAAGATTGCTATACCAAATCCCAAGGTACGTCCTGCTCGAAGGAATCCTCTACATGCAAGGTCACTATAACGCCTGTTAACCAAGACCGTCACACTGTGTGTTTAAAATAGTGCTTAACTCGCTAAACGAGTCATTTGGGCTTAAATGTGTAGTTAAAGACTAAATCAAGGTTAGGTATTAAAAATTTTGGTCAACGAAGTAACTACTTTCCATTAAAAATATTAAGTTTATACACGGGATCACAAAAAGAGTTTATAGACTGATAAAAGACAAATGAAATACAAATTAGATGTCCTAAGCGACAAAACAGGGTTCAATCCTAGTTCCTCCCAGGCTATCACGTTCGTGGCAGTGGAGCCTGCTACCTATGTACACACCACCCCTGAAGCCCTCCAACTCATGGCTGGTCCAACTCTCCCTTTCCCTTACCTACACCACGTAGCACCCATGAGCCAAGGCCCAGCAAGAAAACTTAAATCAACAGGTACAAATGAGAAATAGTATATAAATAGTAAACTTAAATAGATAATTCAACCAACAATAGGATATAAGCAATAAGCTTAGTAGGAATAACATGCTCGATCAAACACACAATTCAATCTCAACAATCAATACTGTTAGTTAAGTACAATGATAACTTCTGTTTATTTGTACAACGTTCAGACCAGATGCCCTTAGGCCGAGTCCTTTGGTCTTATAGCCGACCCCAGCACACTTAGGTTGGGCTGCATTCTGCACGCTTGCTATCAACCCTGGCACCCTTAGGCCGACCTTTAGAATAGATGTAATCACATATATATCGCACAACTCGCAATCAAATGCAACATATACAAGCATGCCCTACCAGATACTCTCAAATACTATTATAGCCATATTCTCACATATAGTCATAGTCGTACTTATATTTATTAACTGGGGTACAAGCCCCAATCACAACTCGGGTGCAGTTTTCTTACGTTGAGTCCCGAGCAGCTAGCGTATGGAAATCCTGAGCACAATCCCTATCCCTGAGCCCTAGCGGTATAACCTAGTCATAAGCAATAACGTTAATCATCAATCACTTAGAATATTTAAGAGTTTCAAGGTGTAATTCTAGCCTCTGGGATCTCGAATTCTACTACATCAGGTAGTAGAATCATTCTTGAGCCTTTAGGTTTGAGGTCCCAAGCTTAAAAACCTTAATTGGCCAATGTTCCCTATTTGAGCTGCGACGCTCCTCAGAGGCGTCACGACCCTCTGCAAGTCAGAGAGAGAAACCCCTAAATTTCCTAGACACGCACCGTGGGGCTAAGGCAGTTCAGTGAAACCCTTAGGCCTCTGAGTTCTTGTGGGTTGTAGTGCTTCAAGAACAGTGTCGCGACGCGACCCCACAAACCCAGAATTTCCAAAACTTTCCTGCATTTTCACCGAGTCAAAATCATCATACTTCATCCCAAACATGAACCGAAACCACAATTGAACCTCAATACCTCAATATTACACCTAACACAACACTACCACAACAACAACTAAGCTAAAACTCCATTACACCTAAAAATTCACCCCTTAAGTTCAAAACTAAAGAGGACCAAAGTAAACAAATTAAAACCTAATAAAAAACATAATTGAAGCTTACCTCAATGAGAATCACGACCCCTGAACTGAACCTCAATTAATCCCAGCTCCAACCTTCAATTTACTAAGCCAAGCTCCTTCAAAATGCTTCTAACCCCAACTAAGTGTCAAGGAAGGGAGAGAAACATGAGATGGAGGGAGTAGTCTGCTGAGAGTGCTTGTTCTTCTTGGTTCTAGGCTTCCTATGTCCCTAGACACCTAAGATAGTCCAAGGCTAGGGAAAAGACTAAAATGTCTCTAGTCTTTATCTTGATTCTCTCGCACCCCCAAGGGAAAAACTACCCATGTACCACATTTCCTGCTAATCCTCAAGTGGCCCTATAAATCCCCAATCAATCTTGACATACCCAATAATCACAAAATTATTACCCATCACCTGATAAATCTCAAATACGCACTAGGTTTCCCAAAATATCCCTAGGCACCAAGTCGAGTATTTAACCTCGTTATGACTATTCTGCTAATTCGCTCACTAGGATCGCCTCTAACCACACATCTCAAATTTATCCCCATAACACTGGGTTCTCACTCATAACGCATACATAATACAAATATACCCTCAACGGGTCAAAAATTACAAATATGCCCCAATTTACAAAAGCTAGCTCACATGCATATTTAATGCACATAAACATGCATATATCTTCACATTACCATATAAATCATTTATACCACATAATCATACATTTATTCCATTAATTCAACATATAAGTCCTGTTATGCCGTCCAAGCACAGTAATCAAGGCATTCAACCTTAATAGCGAATTTGAGACATTACAACTATCCCTGCCTTATCAAAATTTCATCCTCAAAATTTATTTAAACGTCTCAGGATACTAATCCCGTAAATCTGACTATAGCTTCAGAGTCTAGTCATTTACCTTGCTATCTCTTTGTGACACCCTCACTAGAGTGACAGTCTTATTCTGTAAGACTTTATCTCTTCACCCAATCAGGGGTAGTACTCGACACCTCTTTCCTTAACATTGGCATAAGTAACATCTTATGAGCCTCTACCCATGCTAGGGTATTGCTAATTTGTAGGCCCCTGGCCTAATCGTTGTTAGGATCTCACAAGTCTATCAAATCTAGAGTCAAAACTCCTCTTTCTTTCCCAAACTATCTTATCCTTTTTAATCCATCATACTCAGAGAAGTACAAAGTCTCCAATCCTAGAACTCCAAATTTCCATGTTTAAATTACAAACTCCTATGTCCTTTCAAATAAGCATACACTCCTGCCCTAACAATCCTTAATAACTTCATTGGTCCTTTGAACCGATTCTAAACCATGATACTTCTTTCCCTCATCTCGTTTCCCAGAATAAGTAATTCCTATTTCCTATCTCACATTATCTTATCCAGAATCACTATGGACATCGATCGGTATTCATTACCATGAAAATCCAATCAAAGGACCGTATTTTCCTCGATGTCTTAAAAACTTACACATTCGAGGTAAAATTCTTAAAGTCTGAGTCGTTCCTTCAGGTTATCAGTCTGTCTGAAGGTAACCAATAATTCCAAATCCCAATCTTATACTCGTCTCCCTTTATGACCGTTTTAGAACTTGGGAAATAAAGGGTCTCAATCTGACACTATCAACTTCGGTGTCCCATGGAGACGTACGATCTCCCTTCACCCATACTCATTCCTATGATAACTTGCTCACACAACCCAGAGTTCACCCATACTCATTCCTATGATAACTTGCTCACACAACCCAGAGTGTGCTAATCTAATATATGAAGTCACCCCTTCTCACATCTACTCATCTCACCTGCAATCTGAGGTGATCCACCTTTACGGTCCATAACTATATCCCTTCATACTAACCCCAGGATACCCTAGAGTCATAATAGTCCTTCTAGCTTCTAATTATCATCTCTTACTTACGAAAAGATTAAGCAGTGCGCCTCCCAGTATACAAATTTGAGGTCTTAACACCCATTCAAACTTCCTGGATATAACAATTATAAGGGGTAGTATAAGACTCATTCAGAATCTCCCCCTCAACGCCAACATCCATCGGATCACTCATTTGATCCTCATATCTTAATCTATCCACGCTAAAATGGTAGGATTCTTTCTGTACTTCACTGTTTGTAGAATTATATCTGCCAATTATCAATCACAGGTTCTATACCAATTCCGGTCGTTACCTCACCTGAATTTACTGTAGTCCATTACGAATCATACAACTGGCACAGGCATATCCCACTCAAGGTGTCAACCTCCACATTAGTTTTCTCTAAGTAATAAGGATTCAAATTGAGTCCTTCCCTAGTTCCCACTAGTGTCTTTGTTTCATTGCCAACCCCCTATGGGTCAAGATGCTTAAAAGTTTATGCTAGTATACATACTCCTTTTCCATAGGTGCCGTCACCGCACCCTAACCGTGGCTAATTGGCATTATTGTCAACTCAAAGTCCTATGTAGAACATATATGTTTTTACTCTTTTATCCATCGTGAAGCACAAATAATTACCCTTTCAGTCTACACACGGGTGTACCGTAGTACTTGACGCACCTAACTATAACTCCACGTTTTAAGCATGGACAGTGTCCATCGTACCATCCTTCTATATCAGTCCATCACATGCATATTCTAATACCATGGCGTGCTAATCAACCTTTATTTCAACTTCTAAAAATCTGGCACGCAACTATCTATTCAGACAAACTTTAGGTTCCTACGTTACTTCAGTCAAGGTATGGCAATCCTCGAAGATGCTTCAAGTACAAGTTGATGTATCTTACCGGTTCCACAACGCTTCTAACCTCTAACGCGTTCCTTTAGTAATTTCCTTATGATTTCTACCTTAACTAAATCATACTCAACCCCATCACTTCCCATAATGTGACCTTGAATATCCTCTGGAGAAATTGGAACTTATCCCTTCTAGAACCTTACTTGTAATTCCCGCTTCCTCGGCCTCAGTATTATCAGCATAAATTTAACTCATATTATGTTCTTAACTGGAAGTAGTCCAAAACATTCTCGATCGATCTAGATAGGACTTGATCAAATCATTCCTATATTCTTTACTTGTTGGATTAACATGGGCTGCTGAAGCATTGGTCAGTTCAAGAGCCTTCAATGATAATTAATCATATCATACTTAGTGCGAGAGGTAAATCTTGAAATGTGTCTTTTCTTGATTCTCAGCTGGTAATAACCAAATCAAAGGTCAATTCTTGAGAGCATTGTCACCCTGCAACCAGACAAATAAATCATCCATCCTTGGCAATGGACACCTATTCTTGGCAATTACTTTATTTGGCTATCCATATGCGGTATGCATCCTCACAGACTTGGCCTTCTTCTTAACAAATGGTGTTGACATATCCCATGGTGAAATGCTCCATCTGACCAACCCTCAAGTCAAATAACTTCTTCGACTGAAACTTTAATTCTTTCTCCTTAACTAGTGCCATTCTTCATGGTGTCTCTGATACCAGTTCTATCCCTGCCTTAATCCCGTAGCACACTAAATTCCTTGACGTGAAAACAATCCCAACGAATCCTTGTAAACCCATCTGAAACCTCACTGGCTGATCAAGTTTTCATCTGGTCTAATTGATATAACGCTAGTGGTACCTACCACAATTGCTAGGCATCTTGTGAACACAACCGGGTCCTTCCCCTTTAAACTCAGACGTCACCATCTTTTCTTAGTGTCCATGGTTTTCCCTCATTTGGAAAACTAACCCATACTCGGGATTATATCAAAATCCTCATATAATCAACTCAATAAATTATTACTGATAACTTTCTACCAGTAATACTTTAACCCATCTCCTGGAAATTACCAAATTCCCTTGACAGACACTAAAATCTCAAGACCCATAACGTAACAACCATATATCATGAGCCACATATCTATATCTCTTCTAAGTGATACGTAGTACCAGACTCATTCAACATAATATTAAAAGATCAGGAACTAGAAAGCTGACTTACCACCTCTGAGGAACAAGCCTCAGGATCTGACTGCGTCGAGAGGGACATTCAAGCTAGGGTTGAGCTATCTATACTCATTGGTTCTTTCGTCTTCGATTTCGGGTAATCCTTCTTGATGTGCCCAATTATTCCACATACTGGATAACTTTTCCAGACCTCGTTGCCGCCCTGGTGGCCACCCTCTATACTACAACCCCTCCTGACAGGACCAGGAGTAGTAGAGCTGTCAGGGGTCTTTCCTTTCTAGTTACTAGGGCCTCTGCCCCTACTCGATCCCACATATGGGGGTACCATTGTCTGAGCTTCCTGCCCTACAACACTCTCACTCCATGTCTCATCTCCTACGTCCTCTATAACAAGGACCCTCCTACTGCCTGAGCATAGGTAGAAATCTCATGTACTAGAACGATCCTAACTCTTTGGGCTACCCCAAAGTTCAATCCTCGAATGAATCGTTCTTTCCGTGCCACATCTGTTGGTACTAAATCAAAAGAAAATTTGGCCAACCCGTCAAATTCTTTGACATACTCTGTCACTGTCTTGCTACCTTGGACCAATTTCATAAACTCATTGGTCTTCACAATTTGAACTGTGTCACAGTAGTACCTTTTGTTGAACAATTGTTTGAATTCCTCCCAACCCATCATGACAACATTTTGGATCTGAGTTACCACTTCCCACCATGTTCAAGCATCCTCCCGTAGCATGTACGTGGCATAAGCCACTCGATCATTGCCTACCACTCCCATGTAGTCAAGGATGGAGCTAATCATGCCCATCCACTGTTCAGCACTGAACGGATCCAAGCATCCCTAAAAAACTAGAGGATAATGCTTCTAGAATCTTTCATACAGTAGTTCCCATCTTTTTCCACCCTCAAGTTGAACCGAAATTGGTGCCATGGTTGTCAAAAAATACGGAGCAGCGTTCCCTGGCGGAACCCATTTTCTCAACCACCTAATCTCTTTCTCTTGATTTTGAAATCTTCCTTACATGCCAGCAAACATCTGCTGCAAATTCCAGGGGGCAGATGGAGGGTTATGACCTCAACTGTCATCCGCAACTCCGATATTAAACATGCCTAGTCCAATCGACTGCCTTGGATACATAACTTCTGAATTTGTCTGCAACCAATGACTTAACCTATTAGGCATGATATCCATATCCAGAACTATACCACGAGCAGTGCCAAACAACACAATAGCCACATACAATATGCATACCAAGGCCCAAGTCTATCATGTTCATGCATCAATTATTAAGCCTTACTCCCACAAAATACATTTATATACGGCATGCTCTCTATTCTATCATGCAGATAAGGCACATAGGCTCAATTTAAATAATTAAACACATAGTCACGTTATTGGATACCAAACCATGAGTTGAGCTTATCTTTAGCAGCGAATGTACATGCCCAGCTAGTCTTCAGGAACCCTTAAACCTAGACCTCTCTGATACTAAGTTCTAATGGCCTGGTTAACCAAGACCGTTACATTATGTGTTTAAAATAGTGCTTAACTCACTAAACAGGTCATTTGGACTTAAATGTGTAATTAAAG
The DNA here is from genome assembly GCF_963169125.1 of Humulus lupulus. Classification (NCBI taxonomy): domain Eukaryota; kingdom Viridiplantae; phylum Streptophyta; class Magnoliopsida; order Rosales; family Cannabaceae; genus Humulus; species Humulus lupulus. The sequence goes on along the minus strand of NC_084800.1, from coordinate 108,195,823 downwards.
ACTAATTAAGGGTTAGGCATTTAAAATTTTTGTCAACGAAGTAACTACTTTCCATTAAAAATATTAAGTTTATACATGGGATCCCAAAAAGTGTTTATAGACTAATAAAAGACAAATGGAATACAAATTAGCCATCCTAAGCAACAAAACAGGGTTCAATCCTAGTTCCTCTTAGGTTATCTCGGCTGTGCCGGTCGAGCACACTGCCTACACACCGCCCCAGAAGGCCTCCAACTCATGGCTGGCCCAACTCTCCCTTTCCCTTACCTGCACCACGTAGTACCCATGAGCCAAGACTCAGCACGAAAACTTAAATCAACAAGTAAAAATGAGCAACAGTAGATAAACAGTAAACTTAAATCAAAAATTCAATCAACAATATGATATAAGCAATAAGCTTAGCAGAAATAACCTACTCGATCAAACACACAGTCCAATCTCAACAGTCAATACAGTTAGTTAAGTGCAATCAACAATTTTGTTTATTTAGATAACGTTCAGGCTTGGTGCCCTTAGGTCGAGTCCTCTGGTCATATAGTTAACCCCATCACGCTTAGGTCGAGCTGCGTTCTGCACGCTTGCTATCGGCTCCAACGCCCTTAGGCCGACCTTCAGAATAGATGTAATCACATATATATTGTAAAACACGCAATCAGATGCAACATATACAAGCATGCCATACCGGATACTCCCAAATATAGTTATAGCCATATTCTCACATATAGTCATAGTCGTACTTATATTTATTAATAGGGGTACGAGCCCCAATCACAACCCAGGTGCAATTTTATTACCTCGAGTCCCGAGCAACTAGTGTATGGTAATTCCAAGCATGAACCTTTTCCCTAAGGCCTAGCAGTATAACCTAGTCACAAGCAATAATGGTAATCATCAATCACTTAGACTATTTAGAGTTTCAAGGTGTAATTATAACCTCCGGGATCTGGAATTCTACTAAACCGGGTTGTAGAATCCTTCCTGATCCTTTAGGTTTGAGTTCCCGAGCTTAAAAACCTTAATTGGCCAATGTTCCCTATTTGAGCCGTGGCACTCCTCAGAGGTGACACGGCCCTACACAAGTCAGAGTTCCAAACCCCTAAATTTCCTAGACATGTGTCGCAGCGCTAAGGTGGTTCAGCAAACCCTTTAGGCCTCTGAGTTCATGTGGGCCGTGACGCTTCAAGAACAGCGTCGCAGCGCGACCCTAGGAACCCAGAATTTCTAGAACTTTTACTGCATTTTCCCCAAGCCAAAATCATCATACTTTACCCCAAACGTGAACCAAACCAACAATTGAATCCCAATACCTCAATACTACACTTAAGGCAACACAACCACAGCAACAACTAAGCTAATACACCATTACAACTCAAAATTCACCCCCTTGAGTTCAAAACTCAAGAGCACCAAATTAAACAAATCAAAACCTAATCAAAAATATAATTGAAGCTTACCTCAATAAGAATCACGACCCCTGAATTGAACCTCAACCAATCCTAGCTCCAGCCTTCAATTTCCTTAGCCAAACTCCTCCAAAATGCTTCAAACCCCAACTAAATGTCAAGGGAGGGAGAGAGTTGCCAGCAGAGAGTGCTTGTTCTACGTCGTTCTAGGCTTCTTAAGTCCATAGACAACTAAGATAGTCCAAGGCTAGGGAAAAGACTAAAATGTCCCTAGCCTTTACCTTCAATCTCTCACATCCCCAAGGGAAAAACCGTCCATGTACCACATTTCTCGCTAATCCTCAAGTGGCCCTATAAATCCTCGATCAATCGTGACAAAGCCAATTAATCACCAAATAACTACCTGTCACCCAATAAATCCCAAATACGCACTAGGTTTCCCAAAATACCCCTAGGCTCACACCGAGCCGAGTATTTAATCTCGTTGTGACTATTCCGCTAACTAGGATCGCCTTAGAACACACATCTCAAATATATCCCCATAACACTGGGATCTCACTCATAACGCATACATAATACAAATATACCATCAACGGATCAAAAATTACAAATATGCCCCAATTTACAAAAACAGGCTCACATGCAGATATCTTCACATTACCATATAAATCATTTATATCGCATAATCATATATATTCCATTAATTCCACATATAAGTCCTGTTATGCCCTCCAAGCATATTAATCAAGACACTCAGCTTTAATAGTGAATTTGGGATGTTACAGTCATTCTATGCCTTTACTCAGGTGCGTCTCGCCATAGGATGCCCAAGTAATCCTAAAGAAACTTCATGAGGGATTTTGTGGAGACCACGCTGGGGGGGGGGGGGGGGGGGGAATCTAGCCTTGAAGATACTCAGGCAAGATTATTGCTGGCCAACTTTGAAGAAAGACTCGGCCTCATATGTTCAGAGGTGTTATAAATGCTAGCATTTCTCTAGCTCGGGTTGCACCTGTCGAGCTTACTATGATCTCATAGCCTTGGCCATTTTCCATCTGAGGAATAGATTTGCTCAGGTCATTACTGACGGGGAAAGGAGGAGTTCGATATGTTGTGGTCTCTGTGGACTATTTCACAAAGTGGGTCGAAGCTGAACCATTGGCTACAATAACCTTGAAAAAAGTACTTGTTTCGTTATAAGGAACATAATTTTCCGCTACAGACTCCCAAGGAAAATCGTATCAGATAATGGGACTCAGTTCAGCAGCGAGATGTTCACAAACTTTTGTAAAAGTGCAGGGTTATCAAGAGTTTCTCCTTGCTGGATTATCCATAAGCTAACAGACAGGTGGGGGCGGTAAATAAATCCCTAAAGGCGAGCTTAAAAAGAGGTTGGAAGACATTAATGAGTTATGGCCCAAATAGCTCCTGCAAGTACTTTGGGTGTACAGAACCTTTCACCGCATGTCTACTGGTTATACACCATTTTCATTGACTTTTGGAAGTGAAGCAATGCTCCCAGTTGAAGCCCTAGTGACATCACACAGGCAAAGGACTTTTAATAAGAGCAAAACCACAAACTATTTCAAGCATCTATAGATCTAATTGAGTAACGTCGAGAAGAATCACAAATTTAACTCGCACATTGCCAACGGAAAGTAACTCGGTCCTTCAACTCAAAAGTTATGGAAATGATACTCGAGTTCGGAGATCTAGTATTAAGAAGGGAGTTCTTGGAAATTAAAGACCCTAAAGATGGCGTACTAGGACCAAACTATGAAGGACCTTATAAGATCATGGAAATTCTACAAAAATGAACGTTTAATTAGCTCGATTAAATGGAGAAGGAGTTCTGCAGACTTAGAACGCATTACATTTGAGGAAATATTATCAGTGAGTGCTTGGTCCGAGTCTAATTGTAAGGCTTACTTATAAAAGCAATTTCTTTTTAGCTTCTTTTTATTTAATAAAATAAATATAATGGTTGCTGTGTAGCTTGAACATGATACCAAATTTTTCTAAATTTATATTATCATTCTGAAAAAGTGACCTAGAATATTGTAATGACCCAACTATTTCTAAGACCTTGGACCATTAAAACTACTAGACATAGCTACTATTTTGGGAACATACATAGGAAATAACATAACTTTATTTAAAACCCCAAAATAAATATTGTGCAAAATGCAAAGTAACATATGAAATATAAAATACGGTATGGGTACCCATTGTTTAATACATAAAAAAATAAACCATAAACTTTAATTGTTTAAAGAACTAAATGCGGAATTACAAAAGAAACATAATTCAAAAGACTTAAAAGTAACTTCATCCTCGATCGTTCACGCAATCCATTCAATCCATTCATCCTTAACACACAAGCCAAGCTGCCATGAATCTTTCCGCCTTCCAAAAATCATTTTCCTGCATCAAGCTAAAAATAAAGGAATGAGCCTAATGCCCAGCAAGGAAAATCTACTAACAACATATATCAAAAAACATAAGATTATAACATAAACATATACTATAAAACATATGCCTATAAAAACGTATATAACATATAGGACTACAATATTAATGGCCATTAACTCATTAACATGGCATGTGATAAACCATCTAGGTCCTCTGTCTACTAATCGAGGTAGGTTAGATCACATGGTAGTATATGATAACCCATCTAGGTCCTCTGTCTACTAATCGAGGTAGGGTAAGCAACTATAAGCCCCAAGCGACATAAAAATATTTTGGGGTTTTCTATCTAAGCAACTATAAGCCCCAAATGACTACAAGACATATTATATATATATATATACATATCATAGCATAAAACATATCATAACATAAGCGTATAAACACATTAAATATATCCTATTTTACTTACCAAAAACCGGGATATTTGAGAACAAGAATGGGATTGGAACACTCCTAAAAACCAACAGTAAGAATGGTGAGTTTCTAAAGAAAATAGATGAATAGAAAGCTAAACCTTCAAAGAAGAAACTTACCAAGAAGAACCTTAAGTTTTCAATAAACTTAAACACCTAACCAAGAATCATATGCAAGAGTTAGGATATGAAAAGAAAGAAAATAAAGAAAACTAAAGAACCATTAAGAAGTGAACTTAAGGATAAGAATACCTTGAATGATCTTATGAATTGATCTAAACCTCGATACCGAAATCTCACTATATCTCACTTCCCAAGTGTTTAGAAAAGCTTAGAATGATAAAGTATTTAACCCAAAAACCCAAGTGTTTCTCTCTATAGTATCACTAGCAACTTGAAGGCTCTGAACAAATGCTTGAAGAATGAAGAAAATGGCTGAGTACTAGGTCCTATTTATAGATTTCAAGGAGTGACACTAACCCCTTTTAATTTGAATAAATAAATGAATATAAAATGAAAAATATTTGAATTTTCGTTCAACAGGCGCCCAAAACTCGGTCAAAATCGTTCAAAGGCAGGTCCAATTGGTTAAGGCTATTTTTAAATTTAAAAATCCTCAATATTCAAAAATAAAGCACCAGGGGCAACATATCGCCTACCCTGGGCAATATATCGCCTAGACCACTTTCCTAAGCCCCGTTCGTTCATTCGTGCAAAGTCGACATGTTTTCCGTATCTTTGGTAGGCGATATATCGGCCCCTATAGCTGCGATATAGGGCATATGTTGATATATTAAACACGTATTTGCACTGATGGAAGGTTCTAGAGCTTCTAGATCTTTTTTTAATTAAATTATTCATCAAAATACTTAAATCCTTAATAAACATGATTATGACAAGTGTCATGCTCTTAATGGTTCTATCTAAACCTTAGGTTATAGTGAATAATATTTCTATAATCAGCTATATTAATCAAACCTTATGTTATAATTAATATTCTTAAACTATAGGTTAAACTTACAAAATCCATAACTGTTGCTATGAGTGTCCAACTAAGTCCCGGCTTGAACCAAAATCCACGAAATCTATCATACTACAAACTAATACTAACTACTACTACTATCTAGCTAGCTAAGTAAATATTCTGGGACACTACAAATATTCATAAATTATGATCACTTAGGGAGTACATACTCGTGATAATGATTTTTAATCGTTGATAAATTCTATAACTTACAATTTGGAAGTGAAAATTTTGGTAGCTTGAAGAGCTCAAGTTTTCATAATAATTCAGAATTTAACTAAGTTAAACAAGAAGAATCAAAGAAATAAAATCTTGGACTGAACCAGGTACAAGGCCTGAATATTAACAGGTATGCTATTAAGCTATTCAAATCCTTGATTTAACTAGGTATACTATTTGAAAACTAACTGGTCAGCTATTAAGCATGAAGTTATAAAAATACCTCGATCTAAAATAATTTCCTATAACTACGCATATGAATAAAATTTGACAATTTAAAAAACACAATATAATAGAAGGGAAATGTGTAAAGATTTGAGAAATGTAAATTTAGAGTGAGGATATTATCATCGAGCAAAGCCAAAATTTGAAAAATTTCTTGGCCTTCAAGACCTAATTACAAGGGGCATTAATAATCCCAGAATAACAAAAAAACAATAAAAACAAAAAAAAAGAGGCTCCTTAACCCTGAGCTCCATTAGCTCACCCTTGAGAGGACACCTCGTCCTCCCCGCCATCTCCAATAGGTCTTAGGTATCCACATCTCTGAAGGTTCTTTGGCTAGGCGGTCTTGGAATTTGGCATGGTAACAATCCCACAGCTCTGCATCCAAAAATAAGAAGTCGCCCTCTTGGTTGAAACACTAGACCTTGTAGAATAAATCTTCCACGGTTGAATGTATCATGGCCTCATGGCCATCAACCTTCACTTGGAGGTCGTCAACTCTGGCCTGAAGATGGTCCTGATTTTTTATCACTTCAAGGGCTTGCTCTATAGCGCTCTTCTCATTATCTTGGGTAGTGTCGAGCTCTGCTTGGAGTTTGGTGAACGCTTGTCCAAGCTAGGAGTTAGAGTCTTCAAGATGCTTGCACTTCTTCTTGAGCTCAGCTTTGACCTTCTTGGCCTGCTCCAGCTCAACATTGATTTTGATCCTTGCTCGAATCTGGGCTAGGAGTTCCTGTTGATAGAAACAACCAAAAATTATACCATGTATGGAATGAGCAAAGAAAAATAATTATTTGAGGCAAAAACTTACCGTTAAGTGCACCCCCAAGACTAAGCGCATCATGTCCCTTGGAGTTGAGTCCTCTATTTTCTCCAACTCGCATACTGTTAGTTGAGTGACGTGGCCCACCACATCACTGGCTAAGGCCAGGACTGGACCCCGAAGCCGAGTTGGGAATTTATGGACCTCCATATGAGGAGCTAAGATAGAGGCTGGAGGAGCAGCTCAGGAGCTGGAGGAGGAACGTCTTTGGCTGTAACCACGGTCTCCTTTTGAGCTCAGGGTTAGGAAGAATACAACTCTTTGCTTTTATGTTGGGCCCCTGCAAACGAACCTCCAGCTCCAAATACGTTCTTCTTTATTAACCTCTACCTTTTGATGGCTAGGTCAGAGCTACGGATGGCTACCGTCAGATTGCGCATGTTCTCCTCTACAAAGTAACCAAGAGAGGGTTATATAAACTTCAGTCAAGCTTGGAAAATAACAAGTAAAGAAGAAAATACTACCCTTCGAGCTAGAGGAGGAGACAAAAATAATAAGATTCGGATTGAAGATCGAGATAACTAAAGGAGGACTAACTAGTTCTTCGATAACTAGGGGTGGAGAAGACTCTATCACAATGATCTCAGGCATGATTTTAGACTCAAGCTCATCATCCAAACTCGGGTTATACTCTACATGCGTAGAGACAGGGAAAAGTGATCAAGGCGCCAAAATTATTCTAGGGCGAATAAATGTGTCGTATTGCTTGAAAATGGTACTCCTAATATGCAAGGTATTATCTACAACTACCGTCTTATTAGGAGACTCAAGTCGTGACAAGGAACTAAAGTTCGACATACTATTGGATGGTGCCATTTTTGTTGGGATCCTTAGGGTGTCTAGTCACAAATGTCCTTGGGTCATGCCAAGCTAGCATGAAGCTGGCAGCAACCCGATTAATGTAAGTTCCATTGTTGGCCAGAGGTGCTGCTTGCTGTCCCTGATTGAACCCGATTTGGGTCATCACTCAGATCTCTCTGAGAAGGGCGTCTGCGCACTAAGGGTGAGACTTCTTCTTCCTCCTCGACCTCCTCAACAATGGCAAGGGACCTCTTTTTAGTAGGGCCTTGAGGTCAGAATGCCATTGATTGGTTGTTCTCGATCAACTTGCAAGCCAACATGTTGGCATCTATTATTATTTCTCGCCAATCTTTTTCTTCGATGGGAACAGAGTCGAGCTTAAGGTATTGGTCCTTCCGAACCATAGAAACTTCAAACCTCTTGTTAAGTAGACAAAAATACTTACAAATTCATAGATACTTGTGAGGTCGATTGAAGTATCTATTTTCGCAGATCGCGAACCTATTCGACATGAAGAACATATCCTTGAAATCGCTTGGATGACTCGGGAGCTCGATGATAGTAACGGTTTTTGGGAACCGAGTGAGGTAGTAAAACCCATCACCTCTGGTCTTGGTGTTGGGGTGGGCATTAAGGCAGAAAAAGTAGAGGATATCCTCCGGGGTAGGGTTTTCCCGTTCATTTTTAAGAAATAAAATTTTTAACCCCGCGAGGAGGCGATGCATGTTTGGGGGGAGCTGAAAAGAAGACAGCTTCACGTAATTAAGGAGGTCTGAAAAGTACGTGCACAATGGAAGAAATGCCCTTGCCTTCAAGTGTTCATCGCTCCAGACCCCAAAATTATCCTCCAAAGAAGTGCAGCTCTACTCTCCTTTGAATGTTGGGTGAGCATAAAATTTTGAGTCCATCTAAATACCATGGCCCTTCATTATGGCATTTACCTGGGGCATGGAAGTTATCCGAGACACAATTTTCTTGGCTTCATAAAAGCTATTTGCTATTACCTCGACCTCCTTATCCACCACTGGCCCAAAGATTGAAATAGGGGTCTCCTCGAATTTCTGGCATTGAGAGGAAGAACTGGCTACTATCTTTGGTTGACTCATTTTGATGATAGTAATTTAGTTCTCCTGGGTATAGAAAAATGTTAATTGTTAGTGGGTGACCTAAGGATACGACTCTGGGATAAGGTTCAAAAGTATCAAGTAAATTGGTCGTTCTTAATAACCAAGAGTAAACTACTGAATAACTCGACCTAAATATTTTGATGGGAATCAAATTTTACGAGCTAGAAAAGCCTATGAACTAAGAATCATATACGAGCTAGTGCGTGTATGGAACCCATGTATGTGGATTCACGTGTCTCTAATTCATGCGCCCTTCCATCGAGAAGTACAGTCACCTCGAAAATCACGTGTCAGAAATCTGGTTTTGGAAAGTGGTTTTAATGCAAAGCTGCTCAGGAAACATGACCTCTAACCTACCAAGTTTTGGGGTTAGAAACCTAGAAATTACAGTAAAAAGTAGCCTAATCTGTTCTTGATTCGAACCCAGAAACCCAGGAAAAATGCCCAGAAAAAACTCGCCTATTTCATTATCTCGGTATCATTACAATATCAAACTTGTACTTTTTCTTTGCCAATCGCTACTATATAAACCAAAACTCTCAGATAGAGCCAGTATGTGAAAAATGTAAAGGTGCAAAGACATTAAAACAAAATAGCCAAACAAAAAAATTACAGCGAAGAATATAGATCACTTACAATCACTTGAGGTTCTGATCGAAGAGTGAAACTCGAAGAATTGGAGATATCGAGACGTTGAATCCAAAAAATGGCTACTAGAAAGCTTCTAAAGAATGAGAGAGAATGAAAGAGAAAGTTTTGCAAGGAAAAAATGAAAAGGTGGTAATGTGGGTGATCAGAGAAAATTTGGGACCGTCTAATCAGAGGATTTTTATGGGTTTTAGATCATGGGGATGTTTGGGAACTTTGATTTTTGAGTTTGGAGATCTTTGGATATGTTTTTGGAAGGTTTTAAGAGGTTAAAAATGGGAAAAAATGGCTGGTCCGAGGTTGGGCCACGGCCCTGTTCTTGGGCGCCGCGGCCCAAGCTCGATGAAGCAGGTGGAGGATGTTGTGAGCTTTGGGGGCCGCGACACTGGGTATGGGGCATTGCGGTGCTTTCCCCTGATGCCTCTATTTTTTGGGGGGGTCGCAGCGCTTGAGTGTATTTATGGCCGAAATGATGTTTTAAGCTTGGGAACTCAAACCTTAGGCCTCGGGATCATTCCTACTACCCGGTTTAGGGGGATTTGATGTCTCGGAGGCTAGGTCTTGGTTATGGGATTGGTTTTAAAACTTGAACTCATTGGATCACCATTTATGGTTGTGACTAGGTTATCACTAGAGGCTTAGATTAAGGATCGTGCTTGTGGCTTGTTTATTAGTAACCTGTGCTTGGACCAAAGGTAAGAAAATTGTACCCAGTGTATATGACATGCATGATTATTCTTGATGCATGTTGGATGTTTAAATGTGACATGCATGGTTATTGTTGAGGCATGTCAAGTGATTAAATGAGATGCATGTGATGCACGAGAAACATGTGATTAGGGCATGCTATGAATATTGAATATGAGATGGTTCAGAGCTTGAGTCTCTATGTTTATGCATGATCCTAATTATGCTAGCAAATGTTAAGTAAGCATGCTGAATGCCCTATATTCGGATATTTGACATATGATATATGTTTTGTAGCATTACTTACTTGTGTATGGTACTGACTAGCCAGGGTCGGCATTGGTCGCATATTAATGGCCTAAGAGTCAGAAACGGCATAAGCGTCATGAACGCAAAGCCGATAAAAGATTAGATCTAATCGATATCAGCGTTGAATGGCTCTAGGAATCCCATGGTTGTGACTCTATGGTCATGCGGTAGGTTATATTGGTGACTAGTTCATCAAACACCTATCTTGTTTAAGCTAGTGAAATGATCACTTATCTACAAAGCCCCGGTGACCTTATCGTCACATGGCTAATGGGAATGGAACCCACCTTAGTGACTATTTCAACTGTCACTTTCTTATTTTGGACTGAAAGTCCTGGATGATTATTATGATCATCGGTTGATGTTGTATATTCATCATTACGGGAACTCATTTGCCTGCTTGAATAGGGCTGTATTTGCTAGGCGTGTGCCTTATGATTTGATGACATGTTATTACTGTTCATGAGCATATTGAGTTTTCTTGTTGGACTTTGGCTCACGGGTGATATGTGGTCTAGGTAAAGGTTAAAGAAAGTTGGACCATCCTTGAGTTGGAGAGCTTAGGTGATGATGTGTACATATGCAGCTGCTCGACCGCCACAGCCAAGGTTTGAAGGGGAGGAACTAGGGTTAAACCCTATTTTGCCGCTTAGATCGGCTGGTTGTAAATATTTTGTTGTAATAAACCTTTAAATTATATTTTTGGGATCCCAATGTATACAATAAACATTCTGATGAAATGTTACACCTTAACCAAAATTTTAAATCCCTAAACCACTAATCATACTTGGTTAAACGTTTATGGCCAAATGACTCGATTAACGAGTTTAGCACTGTTTATAATGCGCACCTTAACGGTCCCTGGAGTTTAGGGCGTTACAAAAGAGCTGGTCAAGTTTCTACGAAAGAACCTAGATGTGTTTGCCTGGTCGCACAAGGACATGGTGGGAATCAGTCCGAGTATAATAATGCATACTTTAAACTTGGACAAGAGTGTGCCTGCAAAGTCCCAAAAATTGATGTTTTTGGGGACAGTATGATCTGAAGCGTTATAAGAAGAAGTAGGTCACCTACTAAAATGCAGGTTTATTAGGGAAGCAAAATACCCGATCTGGGTTACTAACCCCGTGCTGGTCCCAAAGCCAAATGGGAAGTGGAGAACAAAGCCAAATGCAAAATACCCGATCTCCGACCTCAACAAGGCTTGTCCCAAGGATTGTTTCCTACTACCAAGAATCGATCAGTTGGTAGACGCCACGGCCGGTCACAAGCCCTTCTCTTTCATGGACGCGTATTCTAGATATAACTAGATCACGATGAACCCTGCAGACCAAGAGTATACCAGTTTCATGACCGAGCATAACGTATATTGCTATAGAGTTATGCCATTCGGGATGAAAAATTTCGAGGATACATACCAACGGTTTGGTTAACAAGATGTGTGTCAACCAGATCAGGAGAAACATGGAGGTATATGTAGATGATATGCTCGTCAAATCAAAGACTGCCAATAACCATGTATCCGATCTGGAAAAATGTTTTGGTATATTGAGAAAGTACGACATCAAGCAGAATTCCCAAAAGTGCACTTTCAGAGTTGCGTCAGGAAAGTTTCTAGGGTTTATAGTCAACACAAGGGGGATAGAGGCGAATCTGGAAAAAATCAAGTCGTTACTAGAAATTCCTTCGTCCAGGTCGCGTATGGAAGTACAATGCCTAACTGGAAAGGTGGCAGCTCTAAATCATTTCATTTCAAAATCCACTGACAAGTGTCTACCATTCTACAACTTGCTCAGGGGAAACAAGAAATTTGAATGGACCGAAGAATGCGAACAGGCATTTCATGATCTAAAAACGCATCTAGTTGAACCCCCGTACTATCAAAACCGACGTCTGGAGAGTGTCTGTTTCTTTACCTGGCTGTGACGGAAAATGCAGTCAATGCCGTATTTGTTTGAGAAGAAAATCGGGTGCAGAAACCCGTATATTACGTAAGCAAGAGGCTTCTCGATGCTGAATCACGAAACCCATTGATAGAGAAGCTTGCATTCTATCTCAATTTGGCTTCAAGGAAGCTCAGGCCATACTTCCAGTCCCATCCTATTCACGTCTTAACCGACCAACCTTTGAGGCAGGTGTTGCAAAAGCCTAAAACGTCGGGACATCTATTAAAATGGGCCATCAAACTTAGTCAGTTCAAGATATTATACATGCCACGAACAACAATCAAGATTCAAGCCCTTGCTGACTTTGTGGCTGAGTGCACTAGTTTTCAGGATGAGCAGATAAGGGAGCTAGTGCAGGACTTATGGAAAATATTCGTTAATGGATCATCAAACGAAAACGGATCGAGAGCTGGGATAATCTTAATCTCACCTGAAGGACATCGGTTCCACACAGCTCTCAGGTTTGGGTTTGAAGCATCCAACAACGAAGTGGAGTATGAGGCCTTATTGGCAGGGCTAAGGGTGGCAAAAGAGTTGAAGGCGAAAGCCATCCAATGTTATAGTGATTCCCAGCTCATGGTAAATCAAATATTGGGGGAATACCAAGCTCAAGGCATCAAGACGGTGGCCTACCTGGCTAAGGTAAAGGGCGAATTGTCTGAGTTCGAGTTTAGCTCTGTTGAGCAAGTACCCCACAAGTAGAATTCCAACGCTAATGCTCTAGCTCGACTCGCTACCACCAAAGAGGTTGATACATTGAATGTAGTTCCGGTGGAGTTCTTGGAAAGCCCGAGTATAACGGGAGAAACGGTGGAGGTCGAAATGATTAACATAAAACTGACCTGGATGACTCCTATAATGGAGTACCTCATGATCGAAAAGCTACTTGATGACGGGAAAGCTGCTTTATCAAGCTCCACAGTATGTAATTGTTGAAGGAATCCTATATCGGTGAGGGCATTCGTTGCCCCTCCTGCGATGGTTCTTCCCGAGGAAGCAACAACTATTTTACAAAAAATACACGAAGGCTTCTGCGGAGATCATGTTGGGGGCAAAACCTAGCTCTAAAGGTACTGAGACAGGGCTATTTTTTGCCCACTTTAACAAAGGAATCGATCTCGTATGTGAAAAAATGCGACAAATGTCAGCGTTTTTTTATAGTTTCCCGAGCTGCTCCAGTCGAGCTAACCATGATTTCATCCCCTTGGCCATTTTCAGCATGGGGAATTGACTTGATAGGTTCCCTGCCAATGGGAAAAGGAAGTGTTTGTTATGCAGTAATGGCGATCGATTATTTCACGAAATGGGTAGAGGCTGAACCTTTGGCAACCATCACCTCGAAGAGAATCTTGGATTTTTTGGGAAGAATATCATATGTCGATTTGGACTCCCTAAATCGTGTTAGAAAACAGAACGCAGTTCGATAATGATATTTTCACAGACTTTTGTGAAAATGGCATAACCAAGAGTTTCTCGTCGGTAGCATACCCAAAAGCCAATGGGCCTACCGGACCTCACCTAGAACCTCCACGGGACATACCCCATTTTCCCTAACCTTTACAAGCGAGGCTATGCTTCTAATTGAGGCAATGATGACGACTCACAAATAAAGGACACTTGATCAGGATCATAACAACGAGCTACTTAGTGCATCCCTCAATCTAATCGAAGAAAAACGAGAGGCATCGCAATTATAGCTCACCCATTATCAACAAAAGATCACTCGTTATTTCAATTCAAAGGTTAAGAAACGCAGACTCGAATTAGGAGATCTGGTTCTCCGAAGGGTCTTTTTGGAAAATAAACATCTCAAGGATGGTGTGTTAGGCCCGAACTGGGAAGGACCATATCAGATCGTAGAGTTCCTGCATGAAGGAACTTTCAAGCTAGCCCATCTAAATGGGGAAATAGTCCCATGGACCTAGAATGCCCTACATTTAAAAAAGTATTACCATTTATGTAAGGCTTATTTATAAAAGCCATTTCAATTCAATAACAGTTGGATTATTAAATAACCATTTCTTTTTTTATTATTATTACGAGCTCACATTGTAAAAGCAACCAAGAACGTTTATACGTTCGAGTTCCTTGGGGGCACATAATCGAGGAGTTTTTGAGAAATTTCAGCTTACTCAGAAAAAGATTAAAAACTTAGAGTTTGGAGAAATTGATTATTCAGCGGCTTTTTTTTTAAAATAAAAAAAAAGCTCGAATTTTCAATAAACCCAACACAAACTAAGTTTGAGAAATCTCTAAAACCCCTGGATATAACCAGGTCCGATGCCTGATTCCTAACAGGTTTAAAGCTATTAAGCCTACTAAAACCCTTGGATATAACAAGGTCCGAGGCCTGATTCCTAACAGGTATAAAGCTATTAAGCCTATTAAAAACCCTGGACATAACCAGGTCCGAGGCCTGATTCTTAACAGGTATGACGCAAATAAGCAAGCAAAATCTTGGATAAAACTAAGATATCAATAAGATTTATCTCGATCTAAAAGTCAACCCCTAAGATTTTGAATGTACAAGAATCTAAGGATTCATAAACATGAGAAAACAATAGACTAAGGGAAACACAAATAGATCACAAATTAGATGTATATTCAAAAGTATATTGTCATCTCGAGGAGAAAAAACCTCAACCTAAGCCCCAAGGCAATTTTTTTACAAAAGTTTTAAAAAATAATAATAATGAAAAGGGTGAAAAATAAAATCACTGAGCTCCACCAGCTCCCTCCAGAGAAGTCACCTCCTCACCATCCCCCTCGGTGGCTCTAGAAGCTTCACCAGTTTCCGATGGTTCCTGTGAGAACGGAATCTTGAACAGAGCAAGATACGAATCCCACAACTCGAGCTTCATGAAAGAGAAGTTCTCGTCCTAGTTGAAGGCCCAGCGACGGTAAAGCATCTCCTCCATTTAAGTTGATGACTCTCCAGCTTCCTCCTTGGCCTTAGCCTCGACCTCGATCAGCTTCTTCTTGAGTTCTTCATTCTCAACCTGAAGTTGATCCACGCGACAGCTCACTTCCATGACCTGGTCCTGGGAGGAAAACAGGGCGGCTTTACCAGACCGCTCGCCCTCCTAAGAAGAAACCAAGGCGGCTTTGGTGGCTTGTTCGCTCTCTTGAGCAGCGACCAAGGCAGCTCAGAGTTCCTCGTCCCTGGCCTTAACATGAGTTATGCCTCGAAATTGGTCCAAGACAAACTGCAGAAGAATGAAGCAAGTCAAGAATATTGTTTTTTTAAAAAAAACTAAAGAAAAATAAAAGGTTAGGAGAGTGAAAAGGACTCACGGTAAGGTTCATCCCCATGGAAGATTCAAAGACACCCTCAGGACTGCGCTCCTCTGGACAGTGGGAGCCTCACCTTGGATCACTTGAGGATTTGAGGGAGGTATGTCTCGAGAAGGAGGAGGAGGAGGAGCTTGTTGAACAGTAACCATTGTTATCGGAGCTGGGGAAGTTCTTTTGTGGCTGCTCCTAGGTGGTGCTGACACCCTTGTCCTTAGTCGGAGAGTTGGTGGTACCCCCCGTCTTTGGAGTTGTTTTCTTTGTCACCCTAGGCCTCTTCACCACGGGACCAGCTCAGGTCTCGCCGGCCTTAAAAGCACCCCTCAAATCTAGGGCTCCTGGCAGTTCCATCTCTTCACCTGAAAAAGAGCAAGAAGAGGATTCAGTTTACATAGGTAAGTATTCAAAAGTACTATAAATATTCAAAAGTAATATAAACACAAGAAGAAGAGCAAGAACCCTATCCTCCAGGATAAGGGAGGAATCTATTACGATCAGCTCGGGGGTATTGACTAGGCTAGGCACAACCTCTAACTCTTGTATTAACTGGAGTAGGGGAAAATCTAAATTTATGACCTCCTAGATCCTAGGGGGTTCAGGTCCTTCCTTGAGGCTGGACTCATCTACATACTACCTAAAACTAGGGGCATACGCGCCCTGACACAGGGAAGACCAAGACCTACGGTTTGTCCCATACTCCTAAAAAAAGGTGGATCTAAAATGAAGAGTGTTGTCAACTACGATGGTACCTTTGGTGTAGTTGTGATCATAGCGTACCACCAAATGGTCTACGCACTGGAGGAGGGTTGTGTTTAGGTCTGGGTCAGTGGGTGATGATTAATGAGCTAGTAAGGGTTGAATCAAATTAGCCTGTAACTGGTAGCAGCCCGATCTAACTCTCTGTAAGGGTATGGGTTACCTTGGTTGGAGGGGCTGGCTACTACCCCGGACGCAGCTCGCTCAGGATTGGGCCCCTAATTATCTTCAAGAGCTCTCCTTTTACGCACCAGCGGTGCCACATTTTCTTCTTCCTTGGTGTCCTCATTGGCTGGCAAGGTCTCTTGAGAAGGGGGAACTTGGGGATGATGGGAATAGGAGCTCGGTTACTTAGAGCCAACATTTTTCCCTTGTCGATCAGATTTCAAGCCACCATGGTGGCGTCGTTCACAATCTGATGATAGTCTTTCTCCCTAGGAGGAAGACTAGACAAGGTTTCTTGCTGACCCCCAAGGGACGCAGATTGCTCTGTCCTCGCGAATATAGCTGCACAAAGAGCGAACTTAGTCAGAATCCTTACACAAAAAAGACTTACGAGGACAGTTGAAGTATCGATGGTCGCAATTCTTGAACCCATTTGACATAAAGAACAAATCTTTATAGTCATTTGGGTGGCTGGGGAGGTTGATGACAGAGGCGGAGTTTGGGAAGCGAGTGAGGCAGTAAAAACCATCACCTCGCCCCTTCTGGTCAGGACTGGCCTTGAGGTAGAAGAAGTACAAGATGTCTGCCGGAGTGGGTACCTCCCACTCGTGCCTCAAAAACAAATACTTTAACCCCGCCAAAAGTATGTATGAGTTTGGGGATATCTAGAAAGGAGCTAGTTTGACGTAGTTCAGAAAGTCTACGAAATATTGGTCCAATGGGAGGAAGGCACCGGCCTTCAAGTGCTCATCACTCTAAGCCCCGTAGTCATCTTGGAAAGGGGCACAGCTCCGCTCTCCCTCCAGAGCAGGTCGGGCAATAAGGCCATCAACTCCCATCTCTATTCTATGACTCAGTAGGATTTTGTTAACTTTTCCCTGAGCCATTATCTGGGAGACTATGTGTTCGGCCTCAAAGAATGTGCTAAGGTCAACCACGATTTCTCTCTCCACCACAGGACCAAAATGAGGGATGGGAGACTCGGAGGTGACCTGCTTGCCTTTATCTATGTTCTGAGTAGAGGAGCTTACGACATTCTTCTTTGCGGGTGTCATGGTTCAAATTACCTGACGACAAAGCAGCCTATTAGTAGGCGACCTAAGATGATTTCTAGCTACGGTTGTGGAGGTATGGAAGTCCAAAGGTTTAAGTGGTTTACTTTTGGGATTTGAAAAATTATACGAGCTAAGTTGTATCCTAGCCTCAACGCGTGGTCTCATGCGTGGTCCTAGGACACGCGCTTTGGTTTCTTAAAATTCCCTGATACTTCGGGATTCGTGTGTCAGATCCGGCAGACCCACTACTTTCTTTTTGAAAGCAGTTTAATGCAAAACCACCTAAGGAATCATAATCTTTAAGCTACCTAGGATTAAACCTAAAACACCTTTGGATTCTACACCCTAAACAGGTATTCAAACTGATTTACCATTAGAATTTTCTTTGAAAAACCCATAAATTTTGCCCATTTTTATGAAAACCTTGTTTTTAAATAAGCCTAATATCGTTCATCTTGCTTAAACAAAATCCTATCACCTATTTACAAATAGACGTATCCTAAACGACATTGAGCAAATGATGTTTTTCACGATAAAAACAAAAACTCACTAGAAAATAAGGAGTCAAAAATTTAAAACCAGGTGAGGAAATACTTACAGTTGATATGATCAGCTCAGATAAGTGTCGATATGTACACAGGAAATTTCTTGAAAGCCTCTAAGAATCCTAAGGGCGACAGAGGGTTTTTGCAAGAAGTTGGAGAAGAAAAAGGGAAACTTTGTTGTTTTGATAAGAAATTTTTTTGAATGGAAAGGTGGTGAGGTATTAGGTCTGATCACCCTATTTATACATAAATTGCAAGAATTAATTCGGACCATTCGATTGGGTTAGCTCAAGATCCAAAAGCCAAGATTAAATTAACCATAAGGTGACAAAAAGTTGACAGGACAATTGTTACAGTCCTTGAAACCCGAACGGACACCAATTGTAGGCAGCCACGTGTCCAGTACTTGAGTAGTGGGCAGGCACGATTTTACATGGCAGAAACCTAAACGCCCCTACTGTGCATGTCAGAAAGTGACGACATCAAGCACGAGCAGGAGATTGGGGGGCAAATGTTCTACCCTAAAATTAGCACAAGTTTGATTATTCAGCTTGGGTACAACTGGCAGATGAATATGTGGAAAAGTGATGTGAACAGCTCAAGTTTGGGGGCTTCACAGCACGATACACAGGTTATTATTAGACCACTTATCAGGATAATAATTGAGTTTGAGACTTATAATGACCAAATCCAACTTTGGGCGCTCTGAGTTTACTGCGAGCTAGGGTTCAGATTGACTCTAAACACGAGCTCGAGTGAGATATTCAGCTCGTGGAAACCTGGACAGAACACATACTGAAGGATCCTAAGAGATTTGGAGACTCCTTATATGCTCATTAATGCCCAGGTTGTAGAGCATATCTATCATTTATTATCTGAGATAGCAGGGTATATTCTATTTTGTTATCAAATCATATCCCAATGTAAATGAGAATAATATGTATTAAATATGTACCTTATTTATTCACGTGGTTACCCAAACCTGTCCATGAAATTCCCCTATAAATACTAAGGATAATGGACAGGGAAAGGGACGACCATTTTTTGTATTACCAAAACTCTGTAGAAATTAAGAGAGAAAAGTAATAATATTGACTCGTAGACTAGGTAGATTTTAACCACTGAACCACGTAAAAGTTTTGTGTGTTCGAGAGAGTGTTTATAATTTCGTTACGGTTTATAAATTTGCGCTAATTTACTTGTTAGATTTTTTAATATATTGTCGGCGAAAAACAGTGTCAACACTAATACATAGAGATGTATGTTGAACCTTTTTATGTTCAAAGCTAAAAGAAATAATAAATAGTAAGTCAATATTGATTGACATCTATTTTAGACATGGTTAAACTTTGATTGAATGCAAAGAAAATTTCTAGAAATTTTTATGCAACATTCAAAGTAAAGTCACTTAGAGACTTGTTTGATATGATAAAAAAGAAGTATAAACTCGAATTTGGAATTCTAGTAATTTTCATGTGAACTTGGAATTCAAACCCAACTGACATACAACTAGAATGCTAATCAAAATTAGTATTTTGGAAATGGAATATAATCATATAAGATAAGATTAAATAGATAATGAGTAGTCATTCTCGTCTTTATTATTTCTATAATTTTAACACTTGTTATACTCTGTACATGGTTGATTGTACAACATCAAAGACTTAGAAGTTGAGATTCACAAGTGGTTGTATGAATGAAAAATTGAAAATTTTCCATAAAGTCATTTAGTGAAACAATTTAATAATAAAAAAAGATTACAAAAGAGTTTGTATCTCTTTAAATGCTACTTTAATGAAGCATGAATATTATAATCACTATATTTTTTAGTGAAGTTGTACTAGAAATAATGACTACAAGTCAAGTAACTGAGTTACTGATAATTAACAATGATAAAACCAAAGAATATCACAAATTTTGTAAAGCATAGTTGTAGTGGGAGCGTTAGTTAGTAACTACTCCATTACAAATGTAAAGATAGTTAGATTGTGTATCTAGCTATACTTCATTCACATACTAGTATATGAAATTAAAAAGTTTTTACAGAAATCAATGGTTGAAACACCATGAATTAAGAAATGAAATTTGGAATTCTATGATATCTGAATTCTTGAACATCCAACTAAAGTTCATTGAACTTCAGTTTGAAACAGGGTATTCGAGATGAACAGGAGAATAGAGGAAAGTACAGACTTTTCAAAGTTAGGTTAATAGCCAAAGGCTATGAACAGAAAGAAGAATTTATTACTTGAATAAATGTCTTCTACTATAACCAAACTTAAATCTGTTTACATACTCTTGTCCACTGCTTTATGCATGGATTATGAAATTGATTTAAATGAACGTCTAAGTAGTCTTTACTGGAATGGCTGGCATGACAAAATCATTTGAAGATCTCGACCAGAAAAATTCTATTGTGATTCTTATTCTTAATATTGACAACATTCTAATCATTAGGAATGATGTAGAGATATCGTCAATAGAAAAGAAATGGTTAGCTGAACATTTCTAAATATTGGATTTAGAGAAGCCAAGAATTTTCTGTACATTCAATTCTATAGAAATTGAAAGAACAATCCTTAGGCTCTGTCTCAAGAAACTTATATAGATAAGAAGCTTAAATACTTTAGTTTACAAAATCCAAAAAAGGCTTTTTGCCTTCCCGGTAAGGAGGATGTATTATCTAAATAATAAATGTCCATTTATTCTTTTACTAGAAAAGAGGACATGAGATAGCATTCCTACAACTCAGTGATAGAGTGTTTAATGTATCGAATGTTATATTTTCGAGTTGACATTTGCTAAACAGTGGGAATAGTCAGCGATTATCAATTCATTATGGATTGAGTCATTGAATAATTATAAGGACTTAGTTTTGAGTATCTTAAATATAACATAGATTATATGTATTTAGGCAGAGACCTAAAACCCCAAAGGATGAACTGATTTTAAACAAGATATTAAATCTTCAAAGATTGATATCAGAATCAGCTTCCATAACTGTGGCGGAAACACATTAATCTAGAAATGTGTTAGACATTTCAAATTTATATGTTTCACCACAAAAGCCGATATATAATAGCTACGAGCAGTTAAATAGGCTATTTGATTTAGTAAAGTTCTTTGACATTCTGGAAAGGTTTTCAGACTAGAATAAACAACTATCATCTCATTGCGAAAGCAATGGAGATACAACTATTCTAGAAGAACTAGAAATCATGAGAGGGCAAATCACATGAAATGAAGTATCATTGAATACAAGACAATTTTACATAACTGATGTAATAATCTTGAAGATAACTTCAAAATAGTTTCTTACAAAACTGTTACAAAGACTTTGTTAGAAAAAATCGATCAGGAGAATATGATTGACATATTAAAAGATATTCCTCAATTTTCTATAGGGCAAGTGGGAGATTGTTTGGAATAGTACCCTTAAAGGAATTGTAGTTGACAAATGTCTTAAATGAAATAAATAATTGAATTGAATTATTATATATATAGACTATGTCTGATATTATATGATAATATTAAGTGAATATCAGAAAATTCCAAAGTTTATCTATGTGGTCTTAATCTCATATTGGTATGGGAGGATCAAAATTAAGATAATAACTTAAATAGTTCGCAGTAAAATAAAGTTATGGAATCTTTAGATTAATTACTACTAGTACGGTCCACTAGCATTATGAATACATGTGACCTAGATCCGGGTTACTAGTATAGTAGGATACTTTAGTGGAGGTACTTTGCATGTTGAGAGTATGTAGAACTGGACCAGATGTGATTTTTTAATACTTGTTTAAACATTGTTTCATAGTATTAATCAAACACATCAAATGATGATCATATACATGATGATCTTAATCCTGAGGTTACTATGAACTCCTATATATGTCATTTGATCCTTTGATTCATGCGTTGGGGTTTGTCAGAATGATCAGGCTAAGAAAAATTGTTTTGGGGACTCAATGATGTATATGGTTGGGGACGTAGTTTAACAGATATGAAATCTATACCTTCTTATAGATTGAATATACATTCTTATAAATTGAATAATTGTTCCCTACTGGGTTGACTTTTGGAACTGAAAAGGTTATGAGCGCTCACGTTGCAAACTTTTTGTGACACAACCTTCACTAGTAATGTCAATGGTACTCTAGGAACAAGATATAGCTAAAAGGGTAAAACGGTAATTTTATTTCCTTTTAATTATGAACCATTAATAGCGGATTAACGTTGTATGTAATGATTATATCAATGGACACTTTATTCTTAATAAAGTACTCAGTAAATATATGTCTATAATTATCTAGGGACATTGTATGTTTGTTATAACAAATCAGGAAAAATCCATAGTGAATTTAAAAATCTCCAAACACTTGAAGAGCTTCTTTTGGCAGCCAATTCTTTTCAAGCGAATATTCCTTGTTCTTTGAACTTAATAAAATCTAGAATCTTGGATCATTTTTGGCAACAATTATCCAAAAATGATTTTTAAATGTATTTTAACCAACCTTAGGGTGAGGTTCCTACTTAATTTTTTTAGTAATTACAGTGAAGTTTCTCTCGAAGGAAACAAAAAGCTTTGTGGCAGAATTCAACAACTAAAGGTGCCCCAGTGCTCTAGCTTGAAGTCAGGATGGCCTAAGAGACCCCTTTCTTTGAGCGCCTAGTTTCTTTAAAGTGAGCGCCATAAGGCAAAAGAAGATTTAATTTATGGATATTTTCAATTATATACATATAATATAAAACAATTACAAAAATTACCTACAAAATTTTATTTACAAAAATGTCTTGCCATATCATCAAAAAATACCTGATTCTAAAAATAATATACATGAATTGGAAATATTCCTAAAATCTCAAATTTCCCATTTTTCTAGGTCTTCAAAAGTAACGTTTTGGTTACTTATAATGGTGATAAGTTACCAATTAATCACTTTTTTTATTACAAGTTTTATTTTTATATCATATTATTTAAGTACCTTTTGGTTACCTCCAAAACTTATTTGTAGACATCTTAATATACCAATCAATTATTTTTAAGTTATATTATGATCTCTTATTATTCGAGATACATTTTGGTAACCTTCAAGCTTATTTAAGAAACTAATGAGTTGTCATATAGTATAATAATTTATTGTATAGTTTATTAATAAAAATTAATTTATTATACTACACGTTAACTTTTAATAAACTTTTTTAGTCACTCATGTAATTTGCATGTCTTCTTATTTAAGATACTTTTACATTACCTTTAAATCTATTTTAGAAACTAATTAGTCATCATATAGTATAAAAAGTTACTCTATTTCCAAGTTACCATGAATAACTTATTAGAAAATAATACAAATTGGTTATTTTTTTCATAACATAAAATTGAAGTTACTTAGTTGCTTTTCATATATAACATAAACCAATTAACCAAATTTTGAAAGGGAAAGGCATTTAAATCATTTTAAAAAAATGCTAATTCTTTTGACAATACCCAAAATACCCCTCTCATAATTTTTCCCATCTACTTCCCCTTTTCTCTTACCTCTCTCTCCCTCAACCCATTCCTCTCAACTCCCTCTCTAGGAAAAAAATCCATGGGTGTAATGCCTCGGAATCCCTAATGCGGTTTAATGGCTGGATTAGTAGGTTGGGAGGGTCATAACTGTTTAATTATGTCATTAAATGATAGTATGCAAGTTTATGTGAATTATATTATAATATGATGTTAAATGCACGCATGTGGGTCCACATTTCATTACAGGGGTGTTTTGGTAATTTGGTCCGTTGAGGGTGTAATTGTATATTTGTATGCATGTTGGTGATATATTGTTGAGACCACATTATAATGTGGGTTTATTTGAGCTATTCGGCATGGGACAATCTTGGAATATTAATTAGCGGTCTAATCATAATAGGTTTAAGTTCGGGGCTCGGGGTGAGTCTCGGGGTGATTTTAATGATTAGAGCGTTACTGGGAATTAAAGGGTAACGGGATATGAATTATTGGTGTTTGAGAATATTGAGAATAGCGGGAATTGGAGAGCGTTAATTATGATTAACGAGAAAGGTGGGAAAATGTCAATTTTGCCCTTGGGAGCCTTTAGAAACCCTTATTAGACCTAGGGGTATTTTGGTCTTTTCACCCCTATGATAGATATAAGCCATTGAAGGCTATAGAAAGAAGAGAAAACAGAGTATAGACTGAAGCTTCTCCTATACCTATTCTCCTTCTGTTTTCTTTGTGATTTTTGAGCCATTCTTGAGGATTCAAGCTTGGGAAGTAAGTCTTGAGAGTTTGGGAGTGTGTTCCACCATTGAAGAGCATCATAATCTAAGCTTGAGGTAAGTTTCTAGCCATTAAATCCCCTGGTTTGCTCTGTTTTAGCTTTGGTTTTCAGTTGAGATTCCTAGGTTGAATGATTAGTTTTGTTGGGAGTTTTGGCTAGGGTTCTTGTGGTTGTGATGCTTGGGGTATGTGAGGATGGTTTTTGGGTTTTGGCACCAAAAATGAGGTTTGGGAGCATTGGAATCGGGTTGGAATCGCAAGATTCGAAGAAAGAGGTTTCAGGGGAAAGTTGTTCTGGGGGTAGCGCTACAGTGCCCATCAGAGGGCGCTATAGCGCTACACAGGACTTTTGTTGGGCGGTTAGGGGTTCTGAGTATAGCGTTGGGGCACTATTGAGCAGCATTGTGGCGCTACTCTGTTCCTCCATAATCCTATTTTGAGTGTTTTTAAGGGTTTTTGGCTTGGGGTTTCAATCCTTAAGGCCCGGGATCGAATCTACCACCGTGTGGGCATGTTTCGAGGTCCCGATAGTGGGGTTTAGGTTAAGACCCTTTCATTGTTGATTACCATTAATGGAGGTTATAATTGGTTGTGATTAGGTAGCCGTTAAGGAATCAAAAGGTCAATCGTTCTCAGGAGTCATTCTTATTATATTTCTCGCTCAAACCAGAGGTAAGAAAACTACACCCTGTATATATATGAGACATGCATGATTGTTGTTGAAGCATGTTGGTTGATAAATGTGGACATTGATTGCATATTAAATGCTTAGCAGATCTTACTCATTTGTGTATGGCACTGACTCATTAGTCAGAATTGGCAAAGGTGTCAGTATCAACTGTGAAGTTGTGACTCATTAGTCAGGTTTGGCAGTGGTACTAGGCACTGGTCACACAGTGCTGACTCATTAGTAAGGAACGACCTTAGCGTGTTCAACGAAAGCCAATAAAGATTAGATCTAATCGACATCTGCATTGGATGACTCAAAAGAGCATTAATGCCGGACCGACCTCAAGTTCGATGAATATTATAAGCGCTTGTCTAGCCAAAGGCTAGTCACTTAGAGCCACAGTGACTATTTAGTCGCATGGCTGTGGGTGTTGAGCCTGTGAGACTTACCCACCAGTCTCTCATATATTAAGCTAGTGACTTACCCATCAGTCACTCATCTGTTAAGTTAGAGGCTTACCCATCAGTCTCTCATTTGTTTGAGCTAGTGACTTGCTTGTCAGTCACTCAGTATGGTTTACCAGAACCTCAAGTGTTAAGTCACTCGTCTGATTAGAGCTATAAGCTATTTCATGGTTATTATAAACACAAAGTGATATTCACTCATTTGTTCAGAGCTATAAGTTCTATATGATTATTATGATCATCATTCGATATTATTTATATGCATTACTGTGTTTTCTTGCTGGGCTTTCGCTCATGGGTGCTATATGGTGCAGGTAAAGGGAAATAAAATCTCACCTAGCCTTGAGTGGAGAGCTTAGGTGGTGTTGTGTACATATGCGGCCGCTTGACCACCACGGCCAAGGAGTTCTCAGAGGAACTAGGGAGTTTACCCTATTTTTGCCGCTTAGGTCGGCGGGTTTGTAAATTTGAAACAGTAATGACCATTTTGAGTTGTAAATAACTTGTAAATGTTTTAATGGGCCCATGAACAGTTTTATGTATTAAATAAAATATATCATTTCCTTTTTCTTGGTTTTTCCACCTTAGCATGTTAATAACACTAGAAGCACGTTTTTAACCAAAGGACTGGGGTAGCGAGTCAAATTTTTGGTTCATCGTAACTGTTCTGGGGTAACGATGATGTTACAACTTGGTATCAGAGCGTGCCAAGGTTAGGGTTCCTGTAGACTGGCTGGGCATGTAAACACATCACTAAAGTCAAGCTCAACTCATGGTTTGGTAACTATTTATGTAGTTATATGTATAACTGCTTAAATATAGTACATATGCTTTACCTGTATGCATGAGACACCATGTTAAACCTGTGCCCTAAAATATTATATCCTCAGCAAATCTGTGCTAAATAGTACTAAGATTGCTATAACATACTTATTAGTATGGTTGATTGTGAATTATTATGTGATACATATTGAGTGCTAAATGATATAAACATGTATCTGCCTGTATATTTGTATGATTATGGAATATGATAATTGTCTGCTTGTTCTTGGACCATAAGGCGGCAAGAGGTTTAGTTATTACTTCCTAACTGGCCGTATTGATCATTGTTTCAACAAGGTATCAGTAATAAGAATGAATCCAGAGCAGATAGATATGTCAGTTGCCCAGAGTGATCAAGGCCAGAATAATAATAGTCAGGGTCAGGAGAATGACCAGTCACAGATTCCACAGCAGCTCCTGTAAACTGGCAGCAAATGATTAGTGATCTACAGGCCACAGTGTTAAGACAGGGAGAGGAGCTTCGTCTCTTGAAACAGCAGCAAGTGCCTGCAGTGGCCAGTGTATCAGAGGCACCTCCTGTGTCGGTGCCAGCAGCAAAGCAGCTGCCTGAGGTTAGAAATAAATGGGAGCCTCTCTATGAAAGGTTCAGGAAGCAATAACCTTCAGTATTTGAGGGCAGTGCAAATCCTGCCAAGGCAGAGCAATGGATGAGTATGATTACCACTATCCTTGATTTAATGAGGGTAACTGGTAATGAAAGGGTGGCCTGTGCCACTTATATGTTTCGGGAGGATGCCCAAATTTGGTGGGAGGTTATTACCCAGACCAAGAATGTTAATGCCCTGAGTTGGGAAGAGTTTCAGACTCTGTTATCAGGGCAGCTAAAGCTAAGGAATTCATCAGGCTACTTCAGGGAAGTTTGTCAGTCACTGAGTATGCTTTGAAATTTGATCGTTTGGCGAAATTTTCCATGGAGCTGGTGCCCATTGATGGGACTAGAAGAGAGAGATTTCTTCAGGGGCTACAGCCCAGATTAGCCCGTGATGTACATATTACCACTGTGGCTGGGGTTACTACCTATGCACAGATGGTGGAGAAGGCACTCACAGCTGAGAGTGCAGAGAACAAGATCTGGCGAGACAGTGCAGCCAGAAAGGAGTTTAGGAGGATAGGTTCTCCATTTGTGGGTTCTGGTAGGGGTATAGACTCCAGTGATCAGAAGAGGAAGGTTCTTGATACCTTCCCGGTTCCAGGTCCTGATAGGCGGCCCCGTGGTGTTTCAATGGGTCGTCCAGGTGGTAGTGAAGCCTGGAAGACTCGTCCTGAATGCCCTAGATGCAAGAGGCATCATTTGGGAGAGTGTGGGGCAAAGGCCTGCTACTTGTGTGAAGCAGTAGGTCATTTTAAGAAGGATTTCCCTAAGGCCAGAAAAGAAGAACCCAGAAAAGCGGACAGCTCGGCCCCAGCTCGAGTGTTCGCATTGACACAAGTAGAAGCTGAGGCTTCTCCCTCAGTTGTTACAGGTCAGCTTCTTAGTGTTGGAACCCCTTATAATGTTTTGATTGATTCTAGTGCTACACATTCTTCTATTGCTAGTAGTATTATTGATAGACTGTGTAGACCCTGTGATTTTTATGCTATGGGGTTTGGAACCTTGTTGCCCACTGGAGAGTTAGTGGTATCCAGGAGATGGGTCAGATCTTTGCTAGTGACAGTGGAGGGCAGAGAGTTGTCAGTAGATTTGATAGAGTTGGTTATGACTGACTTCGACATGATATTGGGTATGGATTGGTTGGCAAAGTATGGGGCAACCATTGATTGCAGAAGGAAGATGGTCACCTTTGAGCCTGAAGGTGAGGATCCTTTTGTGTTTGTTGGTACTGTGCATGGACCTCGCATACCTATGATTTCTGTATTGAGGGCTAGGGATCTATTGCAAGGAAGTTGTATTGGATGCTTAGCTAGTGTGGTGGATACCACTCAGGTCGTGCGAGTGAGACCAGAAGATACTAGACTTGTTTGTGAATTCCTGGATGTGTTTCCAGAAGATTTGCCAGGGTTACCACCGCATAGGGAAATTGAGTTCATTATAGAACTGGCACCAGGGACAGAGCCAGTGTCCAGAGCACCTTATAGAATGGCCCCGGCTGAGTTGAAAGAATTAAAAGTACAGTTGCAAGAACTGTTGGATTTGGGTTTTATCAGACCTAGCTTCTCACCTTGGGGTGCACCAGTTCTGTTTGTAAAGAAGAAGGATGGTTCTCTGAGGATGTGTATTGATTACAGAGAACTGAATAAGATGGCAATTAAGAATAAGTATCCTTTGCCAAGGATAGATGATATGTTCGATTAGTTGCAAGGTAAGAAGGTATTCTCAAAGATCGACATTCGTTCTAGTTATCATCAGTTGAGGGTCAAGGAGGGAGACATACCGAAGACTGCTTTTCATACCAGGTATGGGCATTATGAGTTCTTAGTCATGTCTTTTGGATTGACTAATGCCCCTGCTGCTTTTATGGATCTGATGAATAGAGTGTTCAAGGATTATCTAAACCAGTTTGTGATCGTCTTCATCGATGATATCCTGGTATACTCTCAGTCTGAGTCAGAGTATGAGCAGCATCTGAGGTTGGTTCTACAGAGACTGAGGGAACACAGGTTGTTTGCCAAATTCAAGAAATGTGAGTTCTGGTTATCTCAGGTATCCTTTCTTGGGCACATTGTCAGTAAGGAGGGTATTAAGGTAGATCCAGCAAAGATTGAAGCGGTCAGAGATTGGCCAAGGCCAAAGAATGCTTCTGAGGTTAGAAGTTTCCTTAGATTGGCAGGTTATTATAGGTGTTTCGTGGAAGGGTTCCCAAAGATTGCTACTACATTGACTGAGCTGACACCCAAGAGCCAGAAATTTGTGTGGTCAGATAAATGTGAGAACAACTTCCAGGAACTGAAACAGAGATTGATTACAGCTCTGATTCTGAGTCTTCCAACAGATCAGGAGAAGTTTGTGATTTATTGTGATGATTCTCATCAGGGTTTGGGCTGTGTTCTGATGCAGTCAGAGAAGGTAATTTCTTATGCCTCTCGTCAGTTGAAGGAGTATGAAAAGAGATATCCCACTCATGATTTGGAGTTGGTGGCTATGGTCTTTGCTTTAAAGATATGGAGGCATTATCTTTATGGAGAGAAATGTGAGATCTATACAGACCACAAGAGCCTGAAATACTTCTTCACCCAGAAATATTTGAATATGAGACAAAGGCGTTGGCTGGAGTTAGTGAAAGATTATGATTCTGAGATTTTGTATCATCCAGGAAAAGCCAATGTGGTAGCTGATGCTTTAAGGCGGAAGGGTCCGGTACAGATTTATGGTATGAGGCTGATAGCCAGAGAATTAGCTGATGATATGACCAGAGCTGGTATAGAGTTGCTGGTGGGCCAGTTGGCTAATATTACGCTACAGTCTAAGCTGTTGGAGAGAATCAAGGAGGGTCAGTTAAGTGATCCACAGCTGATCAAGATTAGAGAGGATGTTTTGGCTGGAGCATCCAGAGATTATACAGTGTCTGATTTAGGCTTGTTGCGATTCAAAGGGCGAATATTCGTTCCGTTAGACACTGTTTTGAGACGAGAGATTCTAGATGAATCTCATACTACACCTTACTCTTTGCATCCAGGAACCACAAAGATGTATCAAGATGTGAGATCTTTATATTGGTGGCCGGGGATGAAGAGAGATGTATTAGAGTATGTGTCTAAGTGTTTGACATGTCAGCAAGTCAAGGCTGACCATCAGAGGCCAGCGGGGTTATTGCAGCCTTTGGATATCCCAGAGTGGAAGTGGGAGGATATCACGATGGATTTTGTGGTGGGCTTACCTATGACTGTTGGTCAGCATGATTCTATTTGGGTGATAGTGGATCGCTACACCAAGTCAGCTCACTTCTTGCCAGTGAGGACTACTTCTATAGTTGACCAGTATGCATATCTCTATGTGAGAGAGATCGTGCGCCTCCATGGAGCGCCTAGGTCGATCGTGTCAGATCGGGACCTTACTTTTACTTCCAAGATCTGGGGAAGTTTATAGAAGGCCATGGGGACACAATTGAAGTCATTACTGCTTATCATCCTCAGACAGATGGACAATCTGAGAGGATGATCCAAATATTGGAAGACATGTTGTGGGCATGTGTGCTGGACTTTGGTGGATCTTGGAGTAAGTATCTACCTTGATAGAGTTCTCCTACAACAACAGTTATCAGTCTACCATTGAGGTTGCACCTTATGAGATGTTGTATGGTAGGAAATACAGATCTCCCATTCATTGGAATGAGGCAGGTGAAAGGAGATACTTAGGTCCTAAAGCAGTTCAGAGGACCAGTGAGGCCATTGAGAAGATTAGAGCTCGGATGCTTGCTTCTCAGTGTAGGCAGAAAAGTTACGCAGATCCCAAGCGCAGGAATGTGGAGTTCCAAGTGGGAGATTATGTCTTCCTTAGAGTCTCGCCATGGAAAGGGGTGAGAAGGTTTGGGAAGAAGGGCAAGCTGAGCCCTAGATTTGTAGGTCCATTTAAGATCATGGAGAGGGTTGGTCAAGTGGCTTACAGATTGGCTTTGCCTCCGGCATTGTCAGCCATGCATAACGTATTTCATGTTTCTGCTCTTCGGAGGTATGTATCTGATGTGAATCATATTTTGAGCAATGAAGATCTGGAGCTTGAGGCAGATCTCTCCTTTGAGGAGCAGCCAGTCCAGATTCTTGACAGAAAGGATAAGGTCCTCATTAATAAGACGATACCTTTGGTTAAGGTATTGTAGAGGAACAGCAAGGTCGAGGAAGCGACCTGGGAGCTGGAGTCAGATATGCAGAGTCAGTATCCCGAGCTGTTCAGGTAAATTTCTATAACGCCCTGGATAGCCAGGACCGCTACACTGTGTATTTGTAAAGGTGCAAGACTTGCTAATCAAGTCATTTAGTCAAAATGTGTTACTAAACCATAAATGTGCTAGGGTTAAAATGATTTTGGTCTCAAAAGATACATTTCATATATTCAAACAGATTTACATATGGGATCCCAAAAAGGAATAGTGTTTAAAAGTTGGTTTACAAAATTTCCAAAAAATACAGACTACCATCAGCCACTCTAAGGCAAAACAGACGTTTATAGCTCTTCTGTTCCTGCTACCCTCATAACCATGACGGCTGAGCAGCTGGTCATGTACATTCCGCTCACAGAGCTCTCCAAGTCGGGGCTGATCAAGTTTGCCCTTGCCTTTACCTGCACCACGTAGCACCTGTGAGCCAAGGTCCAGCAAGAAAACACAATTTACATCACAAGAATCATAGCAAGGGAATAATCCTTTAAGCATGATCAAACACTTAACATTCCACATTAATCACATAGCATGTAATCGGAATCAAAGATTCAACCAATCATTAATAACAGCCAAGTCACATTTAACTAAGCCCGCACCCTCTGTTTACCCCACTGACTCCGGCTTGCTTAAACCGAGCTCAGTGCATAATAAGCTGTCCTCGGCTACCAGTGGCTGAGCCGCGCTCTGTGCGCAAGTGTAACCTTTGGCACTCTTAGGCCGTTGGTTTATGGTTTACATGGCATAATACCATCCTATCAAAGTATACATATTAGGGAACCCTTATTCCCATTACAAATATACACAACCAGGTGCAGTTTTCTTACCTTTAGCTTCCAAGTGTACTAGCTACGAGCGATGCTCCTTGAGCGCGATCCGATCCCCGAGCCCTAGCTTAGCACCTAGTCACAACCAAGATAAAGGATACCATCAACAATCTTAAAAGAACTTCTAGAAAAAGTTCTAGTCTCCGGAACATTGAACTTCACCAAACATGGTAAAAGATTCAATCCCGAGCACCCTAGGTTAAATTCCCAAGATTAGAATCTCAAAATCCCAAAAGCTCTTAAGGGCCGCGGCAATAGCCACCCATGTCGCGACATGGCCCCAACCAGAGGCTCCCCAATGCACAAAAACAGACACGGGTCGCGGCCTTACCCAGTCCATGCCGCGGCCCGCCCTCCTTCCTCCGCACACACCAGCTTCGAAGGGTCGCGGCTCTCCAAGAGCTATGCCGCGGCCCGACCCCTTCGAACCCAGAAAAACCTCCATTTTTCACTCTCAAACCTCACTCAAACTCCTCCAAAACTACTCCAATTCCACAATTCAATTACCCAAAAACTTCCCACAAGATTCCAGCAACACAACCCAGCTGAAACCTAGACTAGAAACCCATCAAAAACCTATTTCAATCACTGAAACTTTCTAACTCAAGAACACAAAACCCAGCCATGGAAACACTATAACTCAGCCATTAAACCTTAAATTCAAGCTTACCTCAACTGCAAAACCAATCCTCCAAGAGCTTCATGGGCTAACTTTCAAGGTTCTAGCCTCAATTTAATCTTCAAATCCAAAACCCATAAACCACTTAGAACACACTCAAAATAACAGAATTTCAACCACAGAAAATGGGATTCAATGCTTACCTCAGTCTTGGTTGAATTCCTTTATTATTCCTTGAGCTAATCCTCTAAATCCCATCTTCAATCCTCAGAATTCCAGCCATAATTTTTATGTTCTGTGTTTTTCCTTTGAGAGAGAAAGAGAGGAAGAGGAAAGAGTCGGTCTATTTTTATGTTCTACTGTTTTTTGTAGCTCCTTAAGTCTATCCTTAGGCAATTAATCTAATCCCAAAGCTCGGGGTACCGGAAACGTCCCCGAGGGCAAAATAGTAAAATTTCCCAACGTTCCCACCTAGACTTCCTAACCTCAAATATATCTCCAATTATTTATTTTCATAACCCAGTAA
Organism: Humulus lupulus; assembly: GCF_963169125.1. Taxonomy (NCBI): domain Eukaryota; kingdom Viridiplantae; phylum Streptophyta; class Magnoliopsida; order Rosales; family Cannabaceae; genus Humulus; species Humulus lupulus. Next base: position 108,162,868 of record NC_084800.1, on the reverse strand, counting down.
TCTAAATAACCGTCCAATACCTGAAATACCCCTTGACTTGTCCAAAGTCAAATGTTAAGGCCCGTTGTGACTTTCCCGTTATCTAGCTCCCTAGGATCGCCTCAAGTCGCCCGCTGAAGATTCACCCACATAATAATGTGGTTCTCACAAATATAACATTTAACCACGTTTACATTTATATAATCATACAAGCATTCTTATCATGTAATCATGCATTAAATCAATAAATTCTCACATAAACCAATTATGCCCTCCCATCACACTAATCAAGGCCCTTAAATTCATATTAGTGATTTTTGGTCGTTACAATTTCGAGGATGAAATTTCTGTAAGGAGGGGATAGTTCTAATGCCTTGGAATCCCTAATGCGGTTTAATGGCTGGATTAGTAGGCCGGGAGGGCCATAACTGTTTAATTATGCCATTAAATTATAATATGCATGTTTATGTGAATTATATTATAATATGATGTTAAATGCATGCATGTGGGTCCACATTTCATTACAGGGGTGTTTTGGTAATTTGGCCTGTTGAGGGTGTAATTGTATATTTGTATGCATGTTGGTGATATAATTTTGAGACCACATTATAATGTGGGTTTGTTCGAGCTATTCGGCATGGGACGATCTTGGAATATTAATTAGCGATCTAATCATAACAGGTTTAAGTTTGGGGCTAGGGGTAAGTCTCGGGGTGATTTTAATGATTAGAGCGTTGCCGGGAATTAAAGGGTAACGGGATATAAATTATTGGTGTTTGAGAATATTGAGAATAGCGGGAATTGGAGAGCGTTAATTATGATTAACGAGATAGGTGGGAAAATGTCAATTTTGCCCTTGGGAGCCTTTAGAAACCCTTATTAGACCTATGGTTATTTTGGTCTTTTCACCCCTAGGATAGATATAAGCCATTGAAGGCTGTAGAAAGAAGAGAAAACAGAGTATAGACTGAAGCTTCTCCTGTACCTATTCTCCTTCTGTTTTCTTTGTGATTTTTGAGCCATTCTTGAGGATTCAAGCTTGGGAAGTAAGTCTTGAGAGTTTGGGAGTGTGTTCCACCATTGAAGAGCATCATAATCTGAGCTTGAGGTAAGTTTCTAGCCATTAAATTCCCTGGTTTGCTCTGTTTTAGCTTTGGTTTTCAGTTGAGATTCCTAGGTTGGATGATTGGTTTTGTTGGGAGTTTTGGCTAGGGTTCTTGTGGTTGTGATGCTTAGGGTATGTGAGGATGGTTTTTGGGTTCATTTGGCACCAAAAATGAGGTTTGGGAGCATTGGAATCGGGTTGGAATCGTAGGAGTTGAAGAAAGAGGTTTCAGGGGAGAGTTGTTCTGGGGGTAGCGCTACAACACCCATCAGAGGGCGCTATAGCGCTACACAAGACTTTTGTTGGGTGATTGGGGGTTCTGAGTATAGCTCTGGGGCACTATTGAGCTGTGTTGTGGTGCTACTCTGTTCCTCCAGAATCCTGTTTTGAGTGCTTTTAAGGGTTTTTGGCTCGGGGTTTCAATCCTTAAGGCCCGGGATCGAATCTACTCACCGTGTGGGCATGTTTCGAGGTCCCGAGAGTGGGGTTTAGGTTAAGACCCTTTCATTGTTGATTTCAATTAATGGAGGTTATAATTGGTTGTGATTAGGTAACCGCTAAGGAATCAAAAGGTCGATCGTTCACAGGAGTCGTTCCTATTATATTTATCGCTCGAACCAGAGGTAAGAAAACTGCACCCTATATATATATGAGACATGCATGATTGTTGTTGAGGCATGTTGGTTGATAAATGTGCACATTGATTGCATATTAAATGCTTAGCAGATCTTGCTCATTTGTGTATGGCACTGACTCATTAGTCAAAATTGGCAAAGGTGTCAGTATCAACTGTGAAGCTGTGACTCATTAGTCAGGTTCGGTAGTGGTACTGGGCACTGGTCACACAGTGCTGACTCATAAGTCAGGAACGGCCTTAGCATGTTCAACGCAAGCCAATAAAGATTAGATCTAATCGACATCTGCATTAGATGACTCAAAAGAGCATTAATGCCGGACCGACCTCAAGTTCGATGAATATTATAAGCGCTTATCTAGCCAAAGGCTAGTCACTTAGAGCCACAGTGACTATTTAGTCACATGGCTGTAGGTGTTGAGCCCGTGAGACTTACCCATCAGTCTCTCATCTGTTAAGCTAGTGACTTACCCATCAGTCACTCATCTGTTAAGTTAGAGACTTACCCATCAGTCTCTTATTTGTTTGAGCTAGTGACTTGCTTATCAGTCACTCAGTATGGTTTACCAGAACCTCAAGTGTTAAGTCACTCGTCTGATTAGAGCTATAAGCTCTTTCATGGTTATTATAAACACAAAGTGATATTCACTCATCTGTTCAGAGCTATAAGTTCTATATGATTATTATGATCATCATTTGATATTATTTATATGCATTACTGTGTTTTCTTGCTGGGCTTTGGCTCATGGGTGCTATGTGGTGCAGGTAAAGGGAAAGAAAAGCTCACCCAGCCTTGAGTGGAGAGTTTAGGTGGTGCTGTGTACATATGCGGCCGCTTGACCACCACGATCAAGGAGTTCTCAGAGGAACTAGGGGTTTACCCTATTTTTGCCGCTTAGGTCGGTGATTTTGTAAATTTGAAACAGTAATGACCAATTTGAGTTGTAAATAACTTGTAAATGTTTTTATGGGCCAATGAACAGTTTTATGTATTAAATAAAATATATCATTTCCTTTTGATTGGTTTTTCCACCTTATCCTGTTAATAACACTAGAAGCACGTTTTTAACCAAATGACTCGGGTAGCGAGTCAAATATCCGGTTCACTGTAACTGTTCTGGGGTAACCAGGGCGTTACAATGGGTAAGGTAAAATATAATAGAAATCAATGTAACGGCAAGTATTCCTCGCTTTGGACACTAAAATACTACATTTCTAACAGATCTATGCATGATTTTTGGGTTTTTTTTGCGATTTTTTTTTTCAGATCTGAAACTTTGAAATTTGCAGAAAATCGACGCGGTTCGATAGTGCTCAATGCCAGCTCGATGGGGCCTTCAAAATCAAGATTTTCATGAAAAATTCGATGTTGCTCGATGGTGGCTCGATGGAGGTTCGATGGTGGTTCGATGGTGTTCGATGCAATTCTTGCAAGATACGTAATTTTTCACTCGGGTGTCCGTTGATTTTTTTTATTTTGGGTATTGTTCAAGAACTACACGTTTGAGATATGTATATACACATTTGGGAAATGTAAATCTTGAAAAAAAATGACAAATGCAAAACATACCTCTTGTTCAAGATATGTTTTGGTATGTTTTCAAGTTCTAAACTTTGAAAATGTGTATGTGAACATCTAAAACGTGTAGATCTAAAAAAAAATACCCAAAATAAAAAAAAATCATCACAAACGGAAACTTGAGTGAAAAATTATGTCTCTTACAAGAATTGCATCGAACCGCCATCAAGCAACGTCGATTTTTTCATCAAAATATTTATTTTGAAGGCCCCATCGAGCTAGTATCGAGCACCATCGAGCAAAGTCAATTTTCTACATATTTCAGAGTTTCATATCTGAAAAATAACTCAAAAATCATGCCCAACTCGATGGTGTTCGATGCTACCTCGATGGGGCCTTCAAAACCAATATTTTCATGAAAAAATCGACGTTCCTCGATGGTTGCTCGATGGTGGTTCGATGCAATTCTTGTAAGAGACATAATTTTTCACTCAGGGGTCCTTTTGGGTTGATTTTTTTTTTTATTTTGGGTATTTTTTTTTTGAAATCTACACGTTTTAGATGTTCACATACACATTTTCAAAGTTTAGAACTTGAAAACATACCAAAACATATCTTGAACATGAGGTATGTTTTGCATTTGTCATTTTTTCAAGATTTATATCTCACAAATGTGTATATACACATCTCAAATGTGTAGATCTTGAAAAAATACCCAAAATAAAAAAAAAAATCACCCCAAACGGACACCCGAGTGAAAAATTACGTATCTTCCAAAAATCGCATCGAACACCATCGAACCTCCATCGAACCACCATCGAGCAACATCGATTTTTTCATGAAAATATTCATTTTGAAGGCCCCATCGAGCTGGCATCGAGCACCAACGAACCACCTCGATTTTCTACAAATTTCAAAGTTTCAGATCTGAAAAAAAATCGCAAAAAAAAACTCAAAAATCATGCCCAGATCTGTTCGAAATGTAGTATTTTAGTGTCCTAAGTAAGGAATATTTTCTATTACCTTGAGTTCTCTTATATTTTAGCTTACCTATGAATTTTTTTCTAGAGAGAGAGTTGAGAGGAATGGGTTGAGGGAGAGAGAGGGAGGAGAGAAGAGGAAGTGGATGGAAAAATTATGGGAGAGGTATTTTGGGTATTGTCAAAAGATTTGACATTTTTTCGAAATGATTAGAAGACCTAGCATTTTTTTTTTATTTAGGACACCTCATTAAGCATACAAACTCAAATTTTCCTTTTGAAAATAAGCTCAAAGTTAATCAACAAAATAATTTTTTTTTTTTGTAAAAATGTAACTAATCAGTATTTAATTGGTATTTATAAGTAACCGAATGATTAATTTTGATTTCGGTAACAGCGAGAAAACATATGCTTCTAACCTATCAAAATGATTACCTTAAAAAGTAAGTCGTGATGGTACTATTCTTGAGCCAAAATGATCAACGGTGGGACCAATTTTTTTAAAAAAAGTTATGGAGAAGAGAGAGAATTAAGTGATTATTTTAGTTTTGACAATTCTTATATGAGAGGTAAGTATTATTTTTATATGCAATATAAAAAATTTTATTTTTGAAATTAAAATTTTTAAAGTTAAATTTGTAAATAAAATCAATAATAGGTTGTGAGATGTAATTTTATCTTTAATTTATCCAACTTGATTGGAGCTGGAAATTTTGGCCGTGTATAATGGAATTCGCTCTCTCTCTCGGTTGTCCTTCTTCTCCTTTGAAGTTCTGTCACCGGTAGTGTTTGAGTTCGAAGTGGTGATTGTGGTCTCTTGGTCGTGGTTCGTTATGGATTCCGATGAGCTAGCCGCGCTTCAATACGCTTTAGATGTTGATACGTCTGATGAAACTATTCAAGGAGATCTTGATGTGAACGTTATCTCTAAGGGGTTAGAGAAGGTCGCTCGTTCTCTTGTCGGATGTATCATTTCGGCACGTAATATACCCCGTGAGGCTGTTTTGATTTCAACTAATAATATGTGGAAGTTAAAGGGGACTTTTGAGGTTGATCTTCTCAAACCCAATCTGTTTTTCTTTAAGTTTGTTCTTGACGATGATCGTCTTTGTGTTCTGAGAGGCGGACCGTGGATAGTGGAGCACTCCTTATTGGTTTTGGCTGAACCAACTGGGATTGGTAACTACTCGGATCTGTGTTTTAATCATGTTTCTTTCTGGATTCAGTTGCATAACTTACCGATTTGTTGTCTTTCGACTAAGGTTGGATACGAAGTTGGTGCGCTTATTGGCCCTATGATTGAGGTGGCGTCTGGTTTGTTTGGTGATCATTTGGGTCGTTTTCTCCAAGTACGGATTTCCATTGACATTACTAAACCCCTTCCCCGTGCCGTAAAGGTTGGTTTAGTCTCTGGTATGGATAAAAATCTTGTTGCTTTGAAATTTGAACATCTCCCGGACCTCTGTTTTAATTGCGATATTATCGGGCACCCGATTAGAGAATGTAAAGCTAAGGTTTTTAGTATGAATGGGAAACCTTGCTTCAAGTATGGAGAATGGATCAAAGCCTTGCCCTCTGCGAAACATTTTGCCCCGGTTAAACGTTCTCGTGTGGTCGCTCAGCGTGGTTCTGGTTCGGAGCCCAGTGGTGTGACGGCAAGGGCGGCTGCTGATCTGGTTTGGAAGGAAAAAGCTCTGACTGGTTACGTGCGCCCACCACGCCCCGATTTACGACAGCATTCAGGGAAGGGGAAGGCTAAGTTTTCGGAACCTGTTGTCACAGCTGTTGCTATCCTGAAAACTTCTCCTTCTAACGGCATTGTTATTGATGAGGATAGTGTACCCGTGATTGACTGTGGCAGAAATTCTATTACTGGGAATGATAATATTAATGGGAAAAAAAACTGATTTTGTGGCTCTTAAAAAAGTTATTCCTGAAGATTCTCCTCCTTTATGCCCCTCTATTTGCTCGGGTATCAATTCTCTGAATATTGGCAAAAGTTTGACTTCCTCTTTTGTTAGTAGTGTGGACCCTACTGTTGAAAGTCTTCCTTTGGCTTTTAATCCTTTAAATAATATTGATGGTGTGGTGGACTTGAGTGGGGACACTTCCTCACGTAACATTAATTTGTGTGGGGAGAAATCATTTATGCATGGGTCTATTCCCATTGAGAAGATTAATGGTATTCCTATTATTAATTCTCTTAATAATAGTGATACCATTTTTGACTTGAACGGGGACCCTTCCTCACGTGCAAATAATTTGCATGAAGAACACTCTTACGTACATGAGACTACCCCCTTCGTGATGCCAAACAGCTCAGTCATTTTTGGCTCTATGTCACAGACCAGCTCTCTCCCTCCTCCTCCCTTTGCCGCTGGAAGCAAGAGACGTATACTCCCTGCCTCTTTTGGAGTTGTCACTGCTTCACGTAGTCGCCGGGGACGCAAAGCTGGTATCCATACGGGATCCCGTGGTGATCTTTTAGCTGTCCAAAAACCATCTCGTGTGGTCAAAAGAAAATTAAAGAGCCAAGCGGAACCTCAACTCTTGAGCTCTTTGGTTGATGAGGTGTTGGTCCCTCTTTCTGTTGCTTCGGATGTTTTACCGGGAGTGGTTGACGATGAAGCTATTGACACTACCTCAACGGCGGACCTAGCGGTGGAGCTAGGCCGCCGAGCATTATGAATTGCCTCGTGTGGAACGTTCAAGGTCTAGGCCAGGACCGGACGTTCCAAGCTTTGAGTGGCCACGTTAAGAGTTTGAAGCCAGACTTTATTTTTCTGTCCGAAACTCTTAGTTCACAGTCTCAATTGGAAGTTCTTCGATTTTGCCTTGGTTTTTGTGGTAAGATTGTTGTTGAGAAATTTGGTCGTAGCGGTGGTCTTTGTCTGATGTGGGGGGACTCCGTTGATGTTGAGCTTATCCAATTCTCTAAGTTTCATATTGACGTGTTTATCCATGTTGTTGGTTCCCCTTCTTGGCGTTTTACGGGGTTGTATGGTCAACCTGATGCTAGCCTTAGGAAGGATTTCTGGCGTTTCTTGGGTATGTTAGCTTCGTCTTATGACGGTCCTTGGTTGTGCGGGGGTGATTTGAACAAAATTATTATTGCTAGTGAGAAAGATGGTGCGGCGTCTAGGCCCAATTACCTCATGAGAAACTTCAAACAAGCTTTATCTGATTGTGATCTTGTTGATTTGGGCTTCTCGGGGCCGAAGTTCACTTGGTGTAATCGGCACAAAGATAGCACGTTCACTCAGGTACGCCTTGACCGCATGCTTGGTAATCCGAAATGGTTCGATTTGTTCCCTTATTTTTCTGTGTCTCATCTTAGCTTTTGGGGTTCTGATCATCGACCTCTTCATGTCCACTTTAATCATACTAATGAGGGCTTTAAGGGGAATGTGTTGCTTAAGTCTCGGTTTCATTATGAGACTGCTTGGGAGGAGGATGAGGAATGTGGGAATATTATTTCTTCGGCATGGAATAGTGGTGTGGGGTATAGCTTTGAGACTTTGGCTACTAAAATTGCTAATGTTGCCACTAATCTTGGTCGTTGGAACAGTACTGTGTTTAAAAGGCATCATAATAATATTATAAAAAAGCAAAAAAAATTAAAAAGTTTGGATGCTTCTCTCTCGGCTGCTAATTTGAAAGATTATGTGTCTCTTGAGAAGGATTTGGATGTGCTTCATTACAAAGAAGAAAAATATTGGGCACCCCGCTCCAAGCAGAATTGGCTCAAGCTGGGTGACCGCAACACTGCGTATTTTCATAAGAGTGCCACTGCTCGGAAAAAAAGAAACTTTATTGGCTCTCTTTTTGATAAGAATGATACTGCAGTGTTCGGACAAGATAACCTCGCGGGGGTCTTTCAAGACTATTTCCAGTCTATCTTTGAGTCTGATTCTCCTACATGTGCTGATATTGATCCTGTTCTTAATGCTATTGTTCCCAAGGTCACTTCTCGTATGAACGATCAACTGACTAGACCCTATACTGGCGAGGATGTGAGGAAGGCTCTTTTCCAAATGAGCCCTTCTAAAAGTCCTGGCAAGGATGGTATGTCTGCAGGCTTCTATCAGAAATATTGGGATATTGTTGGTCCTGAAGTTAGCGCTGTTTGTCTCCGTTTTTTGAATGAGGGTGGGCATATTAAAGGTATCAATTCTACTCATATCACTCTTATCCCAAAAATTTATGATCCTAAACATGCTTCAGATTTTTGTCCTATTAGTTTGTGTAATGTGCTTTACAAGATTATTGCAAAAACTATGACTAATCGATTACGTGAGATTCTGGGTTCAGTGATTTCTGATGAGCAGAGTGCCTTCCTCCCTGGACGTCTTATCAATGATAATGCTATGATTGGCTTTGAGTGTGTCAACCATCTAAAACGGCATGTTAAAAGTAAAACGGGTGCTTTTGCTCTCAAGCTTGACATGTCTAAAGCCTATGATCGTGTTGAATGGAGGTTCCTATGTAACCTTATGAGGAAACTGGGCTTTCATGAGAAATGGATCAGTTTAGTTCTGGCTTGTATCTCTTCGGTAGACTATGCTTTTAATCTGAATGGTGAAATATTGGGTAATATTATTCCTGGCAGGGGTCTTCGACAAGGTGATCCTCTGTCACCCTTTCTATTTCTGATATGTGCTGAAGATTTGTCTGCTCTAGTTCAGCGTGATTGTGTGAATGGCTCACTCTCGGGTCTCTCCTGTGGGCGTACTGGTCCCCAGGTCTCCCATCTCCTTTTTGCTGATGATAGCCTTTTCTTTTTCAAAGCTTCAATGTTTGCTTGTCACCGTTTTAAGCAGCTTCTGGATTGGTATGGTAAGGCTTCTGGTCAACTTGTGAATTTTTCTAAGTCTGCCATGTGTTTTAGTTCTCGGATTTCTTCTAGTGATGCTGCTGATATGGCCACTATTCTGGGTGTCCCTGTGGTTGTTTGCCATGAGAAGTACCTTGGTTTACCCTGTTATGCTGGGCAGAGTAAGAAAGGTCTTTTTCAATCTCTCAAAGACCGTATTTGGAAAAAATTGTTTAGTTGGAAATCTCGGTCCTTCTCTGCTGCTGGGAAAGAGGTGCTTATTAAATCGGTCATCCAATCTATCCCTGCTTATTCTATGAACTTGTTTAAGCTACCTGCCAGCTTCATTAAAGAAATTCATCGACTCTGTGCTAGATTATGGTGGGGTGGTAATGTGGAAAAACAGAAGTTACACTAGTGTACTTGGGAGAGACTTTGTTGGCACAAGTCGGATGGAGGAATGGGGTTCAGAGATCTTGCCTTGTTTAATCAAGCTTTGTTAGCTAAGCAGGCCGCAAGACTTTATTCTAATCCGGATTCCCTCGTTGCAAAGGTTATGAAAGCACTCTATTATCCTACCTCCTCAGTGCTTACTGCCACTAGCTCAAAAAAATCCTCTTTCATCTGGAGATCAATTTTATGGGGTAAAGAGCTTTTTCTTTCTGGGGCTAGGTGGCTTATCAAAGATGGAAATAATGTCTCTGTGTATCATGACCGCTGGATTCCCCGCCTGAATGGTGACAGGTCTTGTTCGGATCATTTGCTTCCTGAAGATGCAATGGTCTCTAGCCTTCTTCTTCCTGATGGTAATTGTAATTCTGTTTTGATCAATGAGGCTTTTAATGTGCAAGAGGCGACTTCTATTCTTTCTATCCCTCGCAATCATCTTCCTATTACTGATTGTGTTATATGGCATTTTGAGTCTTTAGGTTTTTATACCGTCAAAAGTGGATATTGGCAGGCCATTCGTTTGTTGGGGATGGGCCAGGCTTTAGGCTCTAATGGAGCTTCGGTGTTATGGACTAAAATCTGGCAATTAAATATTCCTGGGAAAGTGAGGCATTTTTTGTGGAGAGGTGCTAATAACTGGTTGCCTACCTTCTCTAATCTTTGCAATCGAGGTATTCATGTTGCCCTTTTTGCCTGAAGGGTCCTGAGACTGCAATCCATGCTTTATGGAATTGTGATAGACTGAGTAACTGTAGACACACGGTTGGTAATTTTATGCTTGTTCCTCCTTACACTGGTATGGACATTTATGAGTTTTTGTTGAACTGCTTAGATTCTTTATCTGTAGCTGACTTTGGAAAACTCATTGTGTGTTTATGGCGTATTTGGTATCGCCGTAATATCTTTGTTAATGAGAAGACTACGCTCCCTGACCAGATGGTTATTGAATGGAGCTTGGCCTTTATAGATCGTTACTTGAATGCCAATGGTGGTTCTCTCCCCGCCAGTGAGTCCTTGAGGGAAGCTCCGAAAATGCATCGATGGGAGAAACCAGTGGAGGGTGTTGTCAAAATCAATTGTGATGCTGGTCTTGACCATGTTGCGAAGAAGGCTGGCGCTGGGGCGGTTTTCCATGACTTTCATGGCATGGTCCTTGCCTCTAGTACGTGGTCTTGGGATCATTTATTGGACCCTACTATTGCTGAAGCCTTGGCAGTTTACCACAGTATTTTGTTGTGCTCAAGACTTGGGTATCTTACGGTGGTCATTGAATCTGATTGTGCCAATGTGATCCGTGCTATTAATAGTCACAAGATCGAGCATTCTTATCTAGGATATATTATTAGGGATATTCTTGCTTATTGTAATTCCTTTCATAGTATCTCCTTCACTTTTTGTCCTAGGATGGCCAATAGTGTTGCTCACTCTTTGGCTAAGTTTGCTTTATCTCTTTCTAATGATTTTGTTTGGTGGCCTGGATACCCCGAATGTATCGATGTTGTAATTCAGGATGACATTACTTGATCAATATATTTTATAGGCACTCTTTTTCCTCTTGAGGTTTATCCCATTGGGTTTACTCTTGAGGTTTTAATGAGGCATTTTTTCTCAAAAAAAAAAAAAAATCAAAGCAAACAAACTCTGGCCATAAATGTACAGTGTACTGAACCTTTAAGATTGCAACTTTTCGTTAAGGACAATGATTTCACTGCTCTTGTTTTTGAGTTCATGCCTAATGGGAGTTTAGAAGACTGGCTCTATGCAAACACTGAGAACCAACCAAAGAGATGAACTTGCGCCAAATTGTTGACACAGCAAGTGGTATTGCTTCTGCTCTGAATTATTCCCCGCCAACCCTGCGAGCCCAGCAATGTTGTCTCGACGACAACCTTTCCACCCACTAAGGTGATTTCCATTTAGATAACTCCTTATCGAGGCAGACAAAAAACAGAACAAAACCTGGGCAAAGCTTAACTAATTTTCGTCAGATACATTGCTCCAAGTGAAGCTTTGTTAGTTTCTTTTTAACATTATAAAATATGCACCTATTTAATTGATTTTTCACAATCACGGCAGAGTATGAGATGGAAGAGGAGGCGTACACACTTGGTGATGTTGGAGATGATGAGAGGAAGGAGACTAACTGATAGTCATGCTCAAAGTAGGTCGAAGTCTACATAGATTCTGAAAAATAGCTTAACCGGATAGACTAGCGAAGCTGTGGATCTATATTTGGGTCATCCAGCGCTTGACAACTCCTAAATGGGGATGGCCATGATTTCAATTGTTGGGGTGTCAAAGATGGCCTCACAAAAATGCTCCAAACGAAAAAGAAAAAAAACAATTAACGGAGAGCAAAATCATCCAGGGTCAGGGGTATTGTGATCTGAATCTTATAGTTCTTGCTCGTGAAGGAGTTCTTTAGCTCTCCACGATTTTTGCAGATAACGTCTTACTTCATTTAGGAACCATAAGCTTCTGTGATCAAACATGAGCAATAATAGTGTAGTGCGCGTAGTGTCGAGAGACGAAAGAATCTTTCTCATCTTAGTACTCCTTAGATAGCCATTAACTTTAGAAAATCCAAACTGAATATTTTGACCTCTACTTTTTTGTTTTTCTTGATTATAAATCGAGTACCAGAAAGTGTTTCACACACACGAGTACCTATTCTTAAAGGTTCATGATTCATATTAGTACTTGTTAGAAATATTGTTAAGGGTAGTTAATAAGGGATTAGTTAAGCTGCTAATGACTGTTTAGTTAGTCTGTTATTAGTTCTTCCAGCTGTCTGCAGCTCAGCCTAACTGTCTCCCTTCGGTTGTAACTGATTTCTGTTACACTCTCTCTATATATATCAGCTAAGCTTATCTCAACATCACGTTGAGATCATTTCACTCATTTCATCTTTTATTCACTCATCTCTCTCACTTCAGAATTATCACATGGTATCAGAAGCTACACGGATCATGGCGTCCGACGAAACGACTCACTCAGTTGCCGACAATGTCCAACAAGCTCCAGCCGCAGTTGAACAACTTCCCCTCCCCAACAATACCTTGCTCCCACTTCATCTCCGCCTAGATCGCCAAAATTACTCCTACTGGCGTGCATTGGTCCTGGCTGCTCTGCGCGCGTACAATCTCGACGGATATGTTCTTGGATCCCTCCCTCAGCCTCCCTCGAATATTACAGGTACGACTCAGCCTAATCCTCTTCATGCACATTGGCTTCGTTTCGATCAATTCATAATGCACTGGATTCTCAACTCCATAACGGAAAATATGCTTGGTCATGTGATCCGATGCCGTACGTCGGCTGAGATCTGGACGGTTCTTCAACAACTCTTTGCCACGAAGTCGAAAGCCAGAGTTCTTCAGATCAAAGGACTACTCCAATCAACCAAGAAAGGCTCTATGACGATCGACGACTATATCTTGAAGATGAAGACCTACGCTGACATGCTAGCTGAAGCAGGTGACCCGATCTCTGACGACAGCTTGTGCCTGTATGTTCTTGGAGACTTAGGATCGGAGTACGAAGCTACGATCGTGAATCTGACGAACAGATCTGAACCTCTGACGATTCAAGACGTCCAATTCAGTCTTCATACTCAAGAAATGCGAATCCAGCAGCTCACCTCCTCCACCATCGACAATGCTGAAGCTAACTTCGCTGGACTCTCAATTCGTGGTCAGAACAAGTCTCAGGGACGTCCCGGTCGTGGATCTTGGCGTGGCCACAGACCTCCTCATGGTGGCCGTGGATCTGGTCGATCGAGTCGAGTGATCTGTCAGTTGTGTGGTAGAACTGGTCATACTGTTCACCGTTGCTTTCACCGCTTTGATGTCCATTTTTCAGGTGCTCATCCTCCCACCTATACATCTTCCAACAATGCGAACGACTCACCAAATGCGTTCATATCCGAACCAACTTACACGAACAACACACCGAATGACTGGATTCTTGACACCGGAGCCACCAACCACATGACACATGACGATCATTCTCTGACTCAGAAAGCCAACTACAAGGGGAAGGCAAAAGTAACAGTCGGTAATGGTGAGACTCTTCCTATTTCACATATTGGTTTTAATTCAGTCTCTACTATTAATGCCAATGAGTCTTTAATTCTGAAAGATATTTTACTAGTGCCTAATTTGACCAAGAACCTTATAAGCATATCACAGTTCACCAAGGATAACAATGTTATTCTTGAGTTTGATGCCTCTTCTTGTATTGTCAAGGACAAGAGTACGAGGCAAGCACTTCTTCAGGGCTCGCTTCGTGGTGGCCTATATACTCTCCAGATCTCATCCCAGTCATCTTTAGCAAATGCTCAGTCCCAGTCCACTGAAATAAAGTCGCCTATCAAGCATGCATACAATATTACTACTACAAGCAATGTAGTATCAGATAAATCCAAAGCAGCTATGATATGGCACTCCCGCTTAGGTCATCCCTCCAAACCTGTTCTTGATAGTGTATTGTCTTCAATAAATCCCTCTTTGAAATGTAAACCAGTTGATTTTTGTGATGCATGCCAATTAGGCAAACTCCATCAATTCACTTTCAAGAGTACATCTAATAAAACAACTCTCCATTTTCAATTAGTTCACTCTGATGTATGGGGCCCCTCTTTTTACACTTCAAATGATGGATATAAATACTATTTGAGCTTTATAGATGATTACTCAAAACATGTATGGCTGTATCCAATGAAAGCTAAATCTGATGTACCATCTCTATTCAAACATTTCATTGCATTTATAGAGCGTTCATTTCAAACAAAAATACAGAGTGTTCAAACAGACTTAGGGGGTGAGTATCGTTCATTATATCAACTCTTTCATGACCTTGGCATCTCACGTAGACACTCATGTCCCCATACACATCAGCAACAAGGCCGAATAGAGCGGAAACATCGGCATGTTGTCGATATGGGGCTCACTCTCTTAGCACATGCTAACATGCCACTAAAGTTCTGGTGGGAAGCTTTTTCCACAGCTGCACACTTAATCAATAGGCTACCAACACCGATTCTAGACTTCCTTTCACCATATGAAACTCTCTTCAAAACAAAACCAGATTATACTCTGTTCAAAGCATTTGGGTGTGCATGTTTTCCACTACTACGTCCATACCAAAACCACAAAGTCTCATTTCGATCTTCTAAGTGTGTTTTTGTAGGGAATAGCTCACACCATCGAGGATACAAGTGTCTACATCCCTCAGGTAGGCTTTATATTGCTCGTAGTGTCACATTCAATGAAGTAGAATTTCCCTACGATAGCCTCTTTGTCCAAGGTCCAGCATCATCTTTGCCTACCCTGAATACATCTAATCCTGGTTTTGCACTTCCATTAGTCTCACTTCATAAGCCACAATCACCATCACTAGTACCTCGCTCAGATTCCCCTATACAGTCTCACTCACCAATGTCTACATCTCAGTCTCCAAATAACACCACACTTCCTTCCTTGTCCCCTGTAACCTCTCATATTTCCCCACCTCAACCAACTCACTCTGTGTCTCCACCACATGATTCTCCAATTCTCCCACCATTCGTACCCATCTCGGATTCACATTTTAACTTGCCTATACCACCCAACCCCACAAATACACACTCCATGGTAACTCGGTCAAAAACAGGCACACTTAAACCAAAGACTTACTTGGCAAATCTTACACCTGAATTGGAACCTCTAAATGTGAAAAGTGCTCTCACTAACCAATGCTGGAAACAAGCTATGTTATCTGAATTTCAGGCACTGCAGGAAAATCAAACGTGGAGCTTGGTACCCTACACTCCAGACATGGTTGTGATCAACAACAAATGGATCTTCAGAATCAAATATAACAGTGATGGGACTATCAATCGACACAAGGCCCGTTTAGTAGCAAAGGGCTTCCAGCAAACACCGGGGATCGACTTCCTTGAGACATGCAGCCCAGTTGTCAAACCATGCACTATACAGGTCATCTTCTCTCTAGCTGCAATCAACAAGTGGGAAATACAACAAATCGACATAAATAATGCTTTTCTGAACGGCAAACTTCATGAAACTGTTTACATGCATCAGCCAGAGGGATTCATCAACACTTCCTTTCCCAATCATGTCTGTAAACTCCACAAGGCGATTTATGGACTACGCCAAGCACCTCGTGCGTGGTTTGACCAGTTGAAATCATCTATTCTCAGTTGGGGCCTCAAGGACTCAAAAGCAGACACTAGCCTCTTTTACTCAGTCAGTGGTACGAAGCAACTCTTTGTCTTAGTCTATGTCGACGATATTTTAATAACAGGCAATGACAATGCTCAAATTCACCGTCTTATTGTCGATCTTAACGTTCGTTTTGCCTTGAAGAAGCTTGGCCCAGTGCAATACTTCCTCGGTTTCGAAGTCACTCGCACGTCTGATCACATTCTCCTGAGTCAAACAAAGTATACGAGAGACTTACTGAGTAAAACCAAAATGCTGGACTCCCACCCTCAACCGACTCCTATGTGCCCAAACTTTAAGCTCACTCTTGATACAGGCGTCCCATTAGCTAATCCAACAATGTATCGATCAGTCATAGGTGCACTACAGTACTTGACCCTCACGAGGCCAGACATATCCTTCGGCGTGAACAGACTTAGCCAGTACCTAAAAGCTCCAACTACGGCTCATTGGACAGCATGCAAGAGAATCCTTCGCTACTTGGCTGGCACATTATCTCAAGCTCTCCGATTCACAAGCAGCTACTCCCTTGATCTTCACGAATTCTCAGACGTCGACTGGGCTGGAAATCTAGATGACAGAAAGTCGACTTCAGGATATGCAGTATACCTTGGTGGCAACTTGATAAGTTGGTGTTCAAAGAAGCAGTCTGTCATAGCAAGATCCAGCACGGAGTCAGAGTATCGTGCGTTAGCTCTAGCAACGGCTGAACTCGTATGGCTGCAATCTCTCTTTGCCGAGTTGGGATTGTCTACGTCTGCATGCCCGATTATATGGTGCGACAACTTGGGAGCTGCCTCGTTAGCTTCAAATCCAGTGTACCACGCTCGTACAAAGCATATCGAAATCGACTTACATTTTGTTCGTGACCGAGTCTTAGACAAACTTCTGGATGTTCGATATGTCGACTCAGCAAATCAAGTAGCTGATATATTAACTAAACCCTTACCAATACCTCATTTTTCTAGTCTTTGTAACAAGTTAGGACTTCACAGTACGTCCAACTTGAGGGGGGTGTTAGAAATATTGTTAAGGGTAGTTAATAAGGGATTAGTTAAGCTGCTAATGACTGTTTAGTTAGTCTGTTATTAGTTCTTCCAGCTGTCTGCAGCTCAGCCTAACTGTCTCCCTTCGGTTGTAACTAATTTCTGTTACACTCTCTCTATATATATCAGCTAAGCTTATCTCAACATCACGTTGAGATCATTTCACTCATTTCATCTTTTATTCACTCATCTTTCTCACTTCAGAATTATCACAGTACTAAAGGACCTTAGAAATAAATAAATAAAAGTAGAAAGTGTTGGACATTTAACCTAATCATCCCAATGCAAGAACTGAAAACAGTTCCAGAGAGCTGATCTATCTTTTTATTAAAACAGGAGCCTTTTAAATGCAACTGGAAATAACACATTCTTCCCAGAACGTTCCTTGGCTAAAAAAATGCAGCCTTGGCAAAACAAGAGAAAATCACCAACACGCCTTTCTTCCATTAAATAGTCCAAGGAAAAGTCATTCAATTGAACAAGGAAAAGCCACAGAAGAGGATGATTTCTTTGAAGCTAACCTAATTGAAAAACATCAATGTCAAATGGTTTATTCTCTGGAAAACTAGAAGCTTGCTCAAACTCCATCTCTGAAAACACCAGCTACTCAAAATCTTGATTTCTTGCCCCACTGTGGATTGTCAAATCATGGATTTTCAAGACACTATTAACTCCCAAGAATCTACGCCATTATAAACAGAGATTGAAACCATACTAAACCACATTCGAGTATTTTCACTCGACCAAAGTGATCTGAAATCTCAATTCCAGCAATATTCCTACATGTCTGCTCATCTAGATCATCTCAACTTCCTCCAATTTCAACAAAACTCCACTCTAAAACAAAATTACTTCCATGGAGGAAGAATCACCCATCGAAAACAATAATAACTGTTTCTAAGTTTCTAAAAGCATTGCCGAGAACCAAGCTCCATTTACCCCAAATCTTCTTCCAATTTGGTAACATATCTGCTTCTTCCCCCCCCCCCCCCCAAAATCAAAATTCACTAAATTAAGCCATAATTATCATATTTAAACAAGTATTAACTCACAACAAACAACCAAAAGAGAAATCAAAAAGCCAAAATTTTCAGTTTGAAATCTATAATTAACACAGGGAAAGTAATTTTTTACACAAATCAAAATACAACACGATCTAGATAAATATACAGAAAGAAGCACACAGAATCCAACCAAGTGACGCACGTAGACAATCAGAAACGATCAGAGCTTCGTTGGTGCAGATTTCTTTTTCTTTTTTTTTTAAAAAATAAATTTTACGGAAATGGAGCTTCATTTCTTGCTATCGTAATCGACGACTTCAGAATCAGTGACTGATCGCGAGTGCTGGACTATAGATCGTCCGATTGAATTGATCCAGTCTTCCTTATCCTTCTCCGAATCGGCGATGAAGTACATGGTGTCGGTCCTGGTGGAGAGCTCGAAGGCATTCTGCTTGTTGAGAACGTCTTCGGCTCCCTTGACGGTGAGACAGGAGGCCACTGGGATGACGCCACGTGGCTTGGAGGCACGGGTGATGGTGGATTCCTTGAACCAGAAGAGCTTCCCTTGCTTGAGAACGAACCAGCGGCGTCGCCAGGTCTTGATGTACTCGCCTTGCTTGGTTAGCCAGCCAGTCCGCTCCGGGTCGGTCCAGAACTCGACGCCCCCGTAGTCTTCAGGCTGATTTTCCCATTGTCCCATCGCGGCCCGCCAGAGGCTCGCCATCGGAGAAAATGGGTTTTGGGTTCTGATTGAGAGCAGAGCAGCGTTGAATCGTAGGTCCGTTCAAGCCAATGAGAAAAGTATTAAATATATATTAATAGCTATCTGTATCTGTCTATGGGCAGACAAACTATTATTCTATTCTCTTTCATTTTTTATTTTTGCTTTTGTGGCCTGGATAAATTTGTTTTGGAAATATTATATTATTATTATTATTTTTAATAACAGTTTTTTTTTTCTTTATCAATGATAACTTGATTGATAAATACCATGTCCTGTAATCCTGAAAATATGAATATTCCAAAGAAAATGAGATATATTTTCTAACTAAATAAGTCTTTTAAGAGCATGCACAATTAATCATCAAATGATGAATTGTGGATTAAGAACACTCCTAAAAATCTAGATAATAAATTTTTTATAGTCTCTAGCAAAGACTCAAGGTCATTGTAAAATGTAGCTCTCTTGGTAAAATAAACACAACTACTCAACAATATGTGCCCACAACATTTACTGAAAGATCTAGCCAAAAAATCTAATCTAGTGCTACCATCTATTCCACATATTTTGCTTGTATAACAAAAAACAACCTACAAAATAAAATTATCATATAAACAAAAATAATATTAGTTAATAAAATTGAATGAATGATAAAATTTAATGGACAATAATACTAAAATACTACGACAAATATAAAATTATCAATTATAATGGACAAAAGAAGAAAAAACTTATCTATGAAGTACAACTATTGTCAATGGCATTGTTAAAGTCACATTCTTATTGGATAACAAAACATCCTACAAAAAAATACCAAAAAATTAAAATTGATACGAGTTTAACAATATAAATATGTTAAATAATTTGAAATTAAATATTTCTCCCTATAATTACAATATAAAATAAAAATTAAAACTTATTTGTTATTAGTGCTTCGTACTTTAACATCCGTAATAATCTTCAATAACTTTGAGAACTCAATAAAACAAGACTTAACATAACAAAACACAAAGCAAAATAACCAATATAACAAATAACTTTGGTAGTAACATAATAACTGTACGCCCTGATTTTCCAACGGGCTATTAGCGAGCTGAGATATGGCCTAATTATATCAGCCATGTGGATACCACATGACCGGAGCTTCTGTCGTCAGGTCCTACCTCTTTAGCTCGAGGTAGCCAAAGGTTCGCCAAGATTACTCAAGGGCCGAGTCAGGACTATGAAGGCCGCAAGTCGAGAAGGCATCCAGCTAGGGATACGAGCTGGAGTTAGAAGCTATGACCTTTTATAAAGTCAACCACGCAATGTAAACGTGCATATATCAGACATCACGTGTCTGATATATCCCTGAATTCTCAGACACGCAGCATGAACGTGCGTATTCAGGCACCCACGACTGGGTTGGGCCATGCGGCCCATTATCCCAGGTGCCCTCTCCTATAAATATGGAGACCTTGGGAGTTGTAAAGGGTTGGATTCTATTGTGTAATGAAATACCCTATAAAGAATACCAGAAATATAGCAATAATATTGGCTGGTGGAGTAGAATGATTTTAACCTTTGAACCACCTAAAAACGTAGTTGGGTCATCAGTCCATCAAAAAACCATTTATCTATCTCGGTTCATTGTTAAGCACTGATCTCTCTCTTATTCTCTTAATTACCTGTTGGCGAAGAACCGCGTCAACAGTTTGGTGCTTTCATTGAGAGCTTGTTAGATTGGTGCTATCACGAATATCCAACTATGGTGACCACTCGATCAAGACACGGTAACGAGGCGGAACATCATGATGGGCAGGAGGCTCATCACGCCACCATCTCCGGTGAGCAGAATCTTGAAGTCCATCAGCGGTCGGGCAAGCAGCCGGTAGGCCAGGATGACACTGGAAGTTCGGCACCCCAGCCACCTAATCCAAACCCGGATTTTTACACGGCGGTAGAGATGGAGAACGCTCAGCTGAGGAGCCAACTGGCGAAAGCTAGTCAGCAAATTAAGGAGGTGTTGGCCCGACTACCCCCTCTTACAACCGATGCTAACGTCGGAAAGAGGAAAGGCGAGACTCGTAAGTCCCGCCGGGGTAATCGGTCTAGGCCTAGCCGCTAGGTCAGACCTCCGACGTCCAACTATACTCCCTCATCGCACCATCGAGAGACAAACTTCGAAGAAATACCTAGAGTCGAACAACAGTATAGCCGCTCGGTCCGAACTTCAACTCCCAGCTCACAGCCAGCCTCGAGTGCGCCCAGGAGGGCTCGAGGGAATTCTAGAAGGAGATCCGGGGAGGGCTCACAGCACCAGCCCGTCCCGGCCAGCCGTCCTGCGCCTCGTCCAGATCGCCAGGCGCAAGACCTGCAAGTTGGTAGGGCCGAAAGGCCCCCACCAAACCTGATCCGGCCTGACGGAACCAGGATCGCATCCCCAGTCAGACATCCTCCGTCACCAATAAGATATATGTCTCCTCCTCAGCCTATCCGAGATATTCCAGCTTATGGAAGCAGCAGGAGAAACCCGCCATCCGCAGGACCTTCCCGTCGTAGCAGGGCGCCTAGAGGGAGCTCGGATCCTCACCCCCAGAGGCGTACTCCGAGCTTCTCTAACGGGAGCTACTGGACCGGAAGTCGCCAGAGTGACCTTTCTAGCAGAGACTTGCGTCAACGCTTAAGCTCGGCGTAGAGTCCTCAAACCACCCCGAGGGGCGACCTACGAGATCGCCTCAACTCTCATAGGGGAGACCCGGTAAGAGGTGGCAGCCATGCTCGCTCAGGGGGAGACCTGTCCGAGGTACATAACGGCGGGAATGTCCCAAATAACCTGTCTCAAGATAGGAAGGGCAATAACCCACCAAACGTATACAATGGATCCGGAGCTGTTGAACAGCCCCGGAGTAACCAAGGAAATCAGGACAAAACCCTTGAGCGCCTGGCTCAGATGGAGGAGCTAATGAGGAAGCTCTTATCGGAGAAAGAGAAAGACGAATATGATTCGGGGGACGAGCTTGAGCTCTTCGCCCTCAGCATAGCAGCAACGGCATACCCACCCGGTTTTCGTATGCCGCACTTGTCCAAATTCAACGGAGACGGAGATCTGTCAGATCATCTGAGTATGTTCAATATCCTGATGATGGCCCACAACATTGGCCCTGAGCTGAGGTGTCTGATATTTCCCTCCACACTAAACGGGCCAGCCAGACAGTGGTTCAAACAAAGCAAGAAACAATCAATCAGCTCCTGGAAAACTTTCTCTGCTGACTTCAAAAGGGCATTCCGAGCCTCCCAGGCTGCCCGCGTCAAGGCCGACTCCTTGGCTAACGTGAGGCAACAACCTGACGAGCCTTTGAAGGCTTACCTGAGCAGGTTCGTAAGCGTCGCTGCTCGGGCCAGAGACGCAGATGACTGCTCCAAGCTCATGGCTTTGAGAACTAGAATCCTCATCGGAGGGGGACTCTGGAATGAAATACAAAGGAAGGGAGTCAGCTCAGTAAACGAATTCCTAAATAAGGCCCAAGGGTGGATCAACTTGGAGGAGGCCCAAGCCTCAGCTGCAGGAACCAGCCAGGTCCCTGAGCAGCCCGCTGGAGTGGGAACGGAGGTCGTGACAGAGACCCAGAACGTTACGCAGAATAACCAGTTCGGTGGAGGCAAAAGAAAGGGGAACGGTGAGGGCAACCAGCACGGCCCAAAGAAGAATAAGTCCGTAGAAAAATTTAACCTAGTCTACGCGACTTATACAAAGCTCACCCACTCTAGGGAGAACATCTTCCTA
The DNA here is from genome assembly GCF_963169125.1 of Humulus lupulus. Classification (NCBI taxonomy): domain Eukaryota; kingdom Viridiplantae; phylum Streptophyta; class Magnoliopsida; order Rosales; family Cannabaceae; genus Humulus; species Humulus lupulus. Next base: position 108,140,627 of record NC_084800.1, on the reverse strand, counting down.
GCAAACTCTGCTCGCCTCCCCTGGAAGAAGCCGGAGCCGTTAAAGCACCAGAAGGGGAAGAGAGACACCTCCAAGATTTGTCGTTTCCACAACGACGTGGGCCACAATACTAATGATTGTAGGCATTTGAAAGATGAGATCGAAACTCTCATCAGAGCCAGCCCCTTGGCTTAGTACGTGCGGAACAGGGTTCCAACAAGCCGACCTACTCCGGAAGCCCCGGTCAGTCAGCCCGGGTCTCGGGTCGATCAAGACGTCCCTCCTCCAGTGATAAGAGGAGAGATATCCATAATCTCGGGAGGTCCGTATTTGGCTGGCACGAGTAGGGGTGCCCAAAAGAGGTACGTAAACGAACTCAAGGCACATAATGGAGTAGAGTTCGTCCCGGAGCAGCATCTTCCAAAGCAACAGCGATTGGAGAGGCAACCAATCCTTTTTACGGAAGAAGATGCTGGCCATGTTTAGTTCCCTCATAACGACCCTCTGGTCCTAGTAGTGTAGCTCGCTAATCGGAGGGTTAGGAGAGTGATGATCGATAATGGGAGCTCGGTAAACCTTCTATCCCGGTCCACGCTGGAGAAGATGGGTTTGACTGTCGCTGAGCTAAAGGGGACCTCCATGATGCTGTATGGTTTTTCGGGAGAAGGATCAGCGGCTATAGGGACGATCGAGCTGGTGATCACCTTAGGAGAGGGACCTAGGACAGTCTCAAAACTCCTCGAGTTCATGGTCATCGACTGCCCCACCGCATACAATGCTACTTTGGGCCGACCCACACTTATAGCTTTTAAGGCCATCACCTCCGTTCGCCACCTCGCGCTGAAATTCCCTTCTTCCACGGGAATATGCACGGTCCGTGGCAATCAGCTTGCTGCCAGGGAATGCTACAGCATTTCCATGAAGGGAAAATCGAAACCCGGGCAGCTAACGATGGCCATCCAAGGTAGAGGAGAGGAATCTTAGGAACCTTTGCCTAATCCTGAGATTGAAAAACCTCATAGCGCCGAAGGGGATAGTATCGTCCTAAGTGAGGATATTGACCCCCGAATAGGTGAGGATAAGTCCGAGCTCCAAGCTATTGAAGAGCTTGAGGAAGTAAACATCGATCCACAAAATCCTTCACGAATGGTTAAGCTCGGAAAAAACCACTGTGGCAAGAGGAAGGCGGAGCTGATCAAATTTCTGCAGAATAACCTGGATGTGTTTGCATGGTCACACGAGGACATGGTGGGAATCAGTCCAAATGTCATCATGCACACCCTTCATTTGGATAAGAGCGTTCCTGCAAAGTCCCAGAAGCAAAGGCACCTGGGAACTACTCGGGCTGAGGCCTTAGAAGAAGAAGTAGCCCGGCTCAAGAAATGCGGCTTTATCCGTGAAGCCAAGTTTCCGGTTTAGGTCGCCAACCCCATGCTGGTCCCGAAGCCCAATGGGAAATGGCGGACCTGCATCGACTTCTCCGACCTGAATAAAGCCTTCCCCAAAGATTGTTTCCCCTTGCCAAGGATTGACCAATTGGTGGATGCCACGGCGGGGCACGAGCTCATGTCCTTTATGGACGCGTACTCAGGTTATAATCAGATCGCCATGAATCCAGCAGACTAGGAGCACACCAGCTTCATGACCCTGACTAACGTCTATTGTTACAAGGTCATGCCATTCGGGCTGAAGAACGCCGGTGCTACATACCAGAGATTAGTGAATAGAATGTTCGCCAACCAAATCGGGAAGAACATGGAAGTGTACGTTGATGACATGCTGGTCAAGTCAAAGACTGCCGATAACCATGCTTCCGATCTGGAAGAATGCTTCAAGATACTAAGAGAATACGGCATGAGGCTTAACCCTCAAAAGTCCACTTTCGGGGTCGCGTCTGGAAAATTCCTGGGTTTCATTATCAACACTAGAGGAATCGAGGCTAACCCCGATAAGATCAGGTCATTGCTCGAGCTTCCCTCACCCAGGTCACGTAAAGACGTCCAAGGCCTGACAGGAAGGGTGGCAGCCCGAAATCGGTTTATTTCAAAATCCACCGACAAGTGCTTGCCGTTCTACAACCTGCTCCGAGGAAATAAGAAATTCGAATGGACAGAGGAGTGCGAAGGTGCTTTCCTTGCTCTGAAGGCACATCTGGCCGAGCCGCCCGTATTGTCCAAACCATAGGTAGGAGAGCCTCTTTTCCTCTACCTAGCTGTCACAGAAGATGAAACTAGTGCCGTATTGGTTCGAGAAGAAGACCGAGCTCAGAAACTGGTCTACTACATCAGCAAGAGACTTCTCGGGGCTGAATCCCAATACCCGTTGATGGAAAAGTTGGCGTTCTATCTTATCACGGCCTCCCGAAAGCTCAGGCCATATTTCCAGTCCCACTCAATACACGTCATGACCGATCAGCCTTTAAGGCAGGTTTTGCAAAAACCAGAAGCATCGGGACATCTGTTAAAGTGGGCTATCGAACTTAGTCAGTTCGAAATTTTGTACACCCCCCAAACTGCCATAAAGAGTCAAGCCCTGACCGATTTTATGGTAGAATGCAAAGGATTCAGGGAGGATCCTGTGGAAGAGTCACCCCAGGTCACCTCGCCCCCGGCGTCATGGAAGATCTTCGCGGATGGCTCATCTAATGAGAACGGGTCCGGGGCTGGAATCATTTTGATATCCCCTGAAGGGCATAGATTCCACTCGGCTTTGAGATTCGGATTCAAGGCCTCCAACAACGAGGCCGAATACGAAGCTTTGCTGGCCGGGCTAAGGATAGCTCAGGAGCTGAAGGCCAGCTCCGTTCAGTGCTTCAGCGATTCCCAGCTCGTGGTAAACCAGGTGCTAGGTGAATATCAAGCACGAGGAGCCAGGATGGCTGTTTACCTGGCCAAGGTAAAAGCCGAGCTATCCGCATTTGAACGAGGCACAATCGAGCAGATACCTCGAAAGCAGAACGCTATCGCAGACGCCCTCGCCAAGCTTGCTACCTCTGGGGAGACAGAGACACTGGGGTTAGTACTGGTGGAATTCCTGGAAAAACCAAGCATAAAAGAGGTCGGGGCGGAGGTCAAGATGATTGACGCCAGACCGACCTGGATGACTCCCATCCTCGAGTACCTCACCGAAGGAAAGTTACCCGAAGGACGTAATGACGCACGGTGGGTACTGTACCAGGCCCCAAGGTATACGGTGATAGATGGGATGTTGTACCAACGTGGGCATTCCCTACCTCTCCTACGATATGTTCTACCAGGCGAAGAAAAGGCCATCCTGCAGGAAGTGCATGAGGGTTTTTGCGGGGATCACACTGGGGGGCAAAGCTTGGCCCTAAAAGTCTTAAGGCAAGGGTATTACTAGCCCACTCTATCAAAGGACTCGATCTCGTATGTCAAGAAGTGTGACAAGTGCCAGCGATTCGCCACAGTTGCCCGAGCTCCCCCAGTCGAGCTAAAGATGAACTCCTCCCCATGGCCATTTGCGGTCTGGGGAATCGACTTGGTTGGCGCCCTCCCTACTGGAAAGGGCGGGATCCGCTACGCCGTGGTGGCTATCGAATACTTCACAAAGTGGGCTGAGGCAGAGCCTTTAGCAACGATCACTTCCAAGAAAGTCCTCGACTTCGTAGTCAAGAGCATTATCTGCCGATTCGGGCTGTCGAAGAAAATCGTATCCGATAACGGGACTCAGTTTGACAGTGACCTCTTCACCGAATTTTGTGAAAGGTACGGCATCATGAAAAGTTTCTCCTCCGTGGCCTATCCTCAGGCGAACGGCCAAGTCGAGGCTGTCAATAAGACGCTAAAGGCGAGCCTTAAGAAGAGGTTGGACGAAGCCAAAGGGGTCTGGCCAGAACAGCTCCCTCAGGTATTGTGGGCATACCGGACCTCGCACCGGACCTCTACGGGGCATACCCCTTTCTCCTTGGCTTTTGGGAGCGAGGCCGTCCTTCCTGTTGAGTTAAAAGTATATTCTCATAGATTCCAGGCATATGACCAGGATCGCAATCATGAACTACTTTGCTCATCCTTCGACCTGATTGATGAAAGGCAAGAAGATTCACAGCTCCAGCTCGCGCACTACCAACAAAAAATTACGCGTTATTTCAACTCAAGGGTTCGAAAACGCGCTTTTAGCATTGGCGACCTGGTCCTCAGGAGAATCTTCTTAGCCGGCAAGGATCCCAAAGATGGAGTACTGGGACCAAACTGGGAAGGGCCTTATCAAATTGCCGAGGTCATAAAGGAAGGAACCTACAAGTTAGCCCGGCTTAATGGAGAAGCGGTCCCACGAGCTTGGAACACCATCCACTTGAAGAAGTATTATCAATGACACCCTTGTAAGGCTTACTCAGAAAGGCCATTTCTTATGTATTAAGCAATGAGAATTGAATCTTCTTTCATTATTGTGTATATTTGCAAATGTAATCTCAAGTAACCATGAAAGACCCTTTCCTAATTACTTGGGGGGCATATGGTACCTGGCTAATATAACCAGGTCGCCTTAAAGACTTAGAAGTTGATTCAAATCAATTGGTCGATGTTTTTCTTAAAAAACATGACATATTGATGAAGGATTAACACGAAATAAGTCCTATCCTGGACATAACCAGGTCCTAAAACTTAGAAGTTGGTTCAAATTGATTAATCAGTGTTTTTCTTAAAAAGCACAAGACATTAGTCAAAGAATTAACGCAAACTAAGCTTTCAAAATAACGTCCTGGACATTACCAGGTCCTAAAACTTAGAAGTTTATTCAAATTGATTAATCGGTGTTTTTCTTAAAAAGCACAAGATATTAGTCAAAGAATTAACGCGAACTAAGTTTTTAAAGCAAGGTCCGGGATTCAACCAGGATTTGTCTTAAAAATTGGATCGAGATTGGTTAATATGTTTTTCCTAGAAAAATATAAGAGTATCAATCATTGCACCACGAAAAAGAAAAGCAAATTAAGGTGCATAGAATCAAAAATTGGCTAAAACCAAGTGTCTCGAGGTGAAAAAACCTCATACAAAGTTACAAAAAATATATATATATAAAAAGAAAAAAATGAATGCCCTAGGCTCCACCGGGCTGCTCCGTGGAGGTCGCCATCTCGCCCTCCTGCTCGGCCACTGTGGAGGCCTCCCCAGTCTCAGAAGGCGCCTCTTGCTGGAGGCGAGCTTTGAACCCTTCTCGGAAGTCCTCCCAGTCCGCTCCTAAAAAGGAGAAGTCGTCGTTCGAGTTGAAGACCCAACAATGGTAGAGCATGTCCTCCATGGCGGAGCTGGAGGCCGCCTTCTCTGTTGCCAAGGCGGCCTTGGCCTCCTCGGCTCCTGTCTTCGCAGAGTCCAGCTCGGCCACCACGGCAGCAAGGGCGGCCTTGGTAGCCTCGGCCTCTTGAAGCTTAGGACGGGCTGCGTCCAGCTCAGCCCGGACGGTCACCAAGGCATCCTTGGCCTCTTTTTCCTGCTGTTGGGCCGCCTGCAGGGCGGCCAAGGTTGTCTGATGGGCGGCCAAGACCGCCTGGTGCTCGCCCCTCATATCCTCAATCCGAGCCTTAGACCTGGATATGCTCCGGTGAAGAGCCAGAGCGCCCTACAAAACAAAGAGGCAACTACCTTAGAAAAAGAAAGAGACAAGACAGAGCATGGTAACCAAAATATAAAAGAGCAAAGCCAGCTTACCGTTAGAGCCATTCCCAGTGAAGACTCCATCACGCTCTCCGGGCTCCTTGTCTCGATTGCCCGCAGGTCCCTTTCGGTGGCCCCGTAGTAGTGGTCAACGGTGTAGGTCGCCGTCTCGTACACCGTCCCCTGAAAGACGTCAGGAATCTTCTCCAGGGCCTGGGGGTCCACCGGAATGTGCACATCGGTGGCGGCAGCTGCCAAAGTCCCGGGCTCCGTCTCCTTGTCCCGAACGAAGGTGGGAGCTCGGAGAGGGGGCGGGGGCTTCTTCTCCATTGCTGCAGGAGGTGGAGGTACATTGGCCAGGGAAACTGGGGTCTGGTCTTTCCCCTTTGCAGGGGACTTGGTTGGTGTCCCAGCGGCCTTCTTTGCCACCCAAAGCTTCTTCACCATGGGCCCGGAGGTGCCGGCGGAGGAGTTCCCTCCGGTGAACCTAGCTCGCAAATCCTTGTTCCCGGGCTGAGACATCTCTTCTGGCAAAACAAAGGCAACATTAGTATACAAGTTAGCATTTATGCAAGAACAACAAGAATAAAGAGAAAACAGAATTCAAAAACATATATCATAAGGGATCCTACCCCCCGAGCTAGAAGAGGAATCTATGGTCACGACCATCGGCCCCGGTTCTTCTGCGGGGGAATCTAAGACAATGACTTCGCGGGCTGGCACGGGTTCTGGGTCTGAAACTGGCTCAGGACTAGACTCTTCTACGTACTGCCTAAGACCCGGAGCTACGATACCCTCCCGGAGCGTGGGCCATGACCGAAGGTTGGTTCCATACTCCTCGAATAAGGCCGACCTAAAGGCTAAGGTGTTGTCTACAACTACAGTACCCCTAGGGCGGCTACTCTCGTAATCCAGCACGAGCCGGTCGACGCACTGGAGTAGGGTTACGTCGAGGTCGGGGTTGTTTCGATGGCGTTGGACGGGCTGGTTAGGATTAAACCTAGCTAATCGAGGATTGGCGGTGGCCCTATCTAAGCCCCTGAACATGTAAGGATTAACTTGCCTAGAGGGACCTGTGGCTGCTCCGGACCGGATCCTCTCCTCGTCCGTTCTTTGGGCGACCTCCAGCGCCCGCTTCCTCGTCCTTATGAGGAGCTCCTCGTCCTCCTCATCCTCATCCTCTCCTTCCCCCGCGGCCTCTTCCTCGGGGATGGGCCTCATCTCACGAGCTGGGGGAAGCCCCCGGGGTCTCCTCAGGGCCAAAGTCTGGCCCGGAGAGATCAGTTTGCACGCCAACATCGTCTCTTCTGTCGCGAGCTAGCGATAGTCCTTTTCACTGGGGGGCAAACCCGCCAATGTCTCGTACTGACTCCCGAGGATCACAGATTTGTTTGTCCTCGCGAAAATGGCTGCAGAATTGTTCTAAGTCAGAAAATGATAAAGGGGAGCTAACCAATACTTAACTTACGAGCTAAGAGTATAAGACACTTACGAGGACGGTTAAAGTAGTGCAGTTCGCAGTTGCGAAACCCCTTGGACATAAAGAACTGGTCTTTGAAGTCGTTGGGGTGGCTAGGCAGCTCGATGACCGCAGCCGTATTTGGAAATCGGGTCAAGTAATAGAACCCGTCGCCTCGCCTCGGCTGCTCCAGGCTGGCCTTGAGGCAGAAAAAATACAAGATATCTGCCGGAGTGGGGACCTCTCACTCCTGTTTCAAAAATAGATATCTCAACCCCACCAATAAATGGTAGGAGTTGGGGGGAGCTGGAAAGGTGCCAACTTCACATAGTTGAGGAAGTCGGCGAAATATTGGTCCAACGGGAGGAAGGCCTCAGCCTTGAAGTGCTCGTCACTCCAAGCCGCATATTCCTCGTCGAGCGGCGCGCAGCTCCGCTCACCTTCTAGGGGAGGTCGGGCGATCAGGGTGCCCCTCCCCAGCTCGATGTCGTGGGAGAGGAATATTTTATTCACTCTCCCCTGGTCGGTGATCTTCGAGACGATCATCTCGGCCTCGAAAAAAGCGTCGGGCGCCACCTCGAGCTCCCGCTCCACAGCCAGCCCAAAGGCGGGGATTGGGGAGTCTGTCATCACCTCCTTTCCTTTGAATTTTTGGGAGGACGAGCTGCCTGCGTTCTTCTTGGGAGCGTTCTTCTTGGGTCCCATCTGGTCGCCTAGCGAACAAAAGAAGAAATTTCAGAAAAGGCGACCTAAGCATAAGAAAGAATCTGGAGTGTTTCCTTTGCACGGGCTGAGGTAAGCTCAGCCCGTGGAGAGTGTGACCACGCGGTTCTATGAACACGTGCCTGTGCCCCCAACAGATCCCCAATTACTCGAAATTCGTGTGTCATGAGGGTCAGGATAAAAGTTTGCCTTGGAAGGAAAGTTTCAGTAGGCAAGGGGTGCAAAACCGCCTGTGAATCGTGTCCCCTAAGCTACCCGGTTTTGCACCCAAAATGCTGGATATTTTGAACAAGCATACCCAAAATATCTACCCAGAGGGTTTCCCCAGAAAATGCACCCTATAAGCCATGCTCCTAAATGGTTTTCTTCTACAAGCGATACCCTAACCTAAAAGCTTTATCCCTTCATACCCACAAAAACCAACAAAACCTTTCATGCAGCTACAGGAACTATTTACCTAAGCTACAGTGAAAAGAAAATTTAAAGCGTGCACAGTCAGAAAACTTACGAAGTAGTTTGCTGTGGGAAGGATGAAGGGGTCGTCTGGGTTGGGGCCTCGGCGGAGTGACTGGTTCCAAAACTTCAAAGGAACCCTTGCGCCTGATCTTCTGGAATCCTAGGAATGGTAATCGGGAGGAAAGGAGGGTTTTTTGAAGATGAGAAGGGAGAAGAAGAAGGGAAATTCAGAAAATTTTCAAATAAACAGGTGGCCTATGCGTAAGGTGGCCACCCCTTTTATATACATGAAAGGCCACGTGAGGAGGGCCGTTGGATTGCCCTGATGTGAGATCCGAGGCTCTCCACTCGAAAGGCGAAACGACGGCTGAGTATAGACTAGGCCATTTAATCCGGTTCTAGGAAGACGTACCGTCACCAACCACGATGTTCCACGTATTCGGCACCTGCGTAAAAGGTGGAATATGGAGAGTCCATGGAGAAGCCTAAAAGCCCCCACTGTGGCCTTACACGACATCGTGTACAACGAGCAGGGGCTTGGGGGGGGGGGGGGCAAATGTACGCCCTGATTTTCCAACGGGCTATTAGCGAGCTGAGATATGGCCTAATTATATCAGCCACGTGGATACCACATGACCGGAGCTTCTGTCGTCAGGTCCTACCTCTTTAGCTCGAGGTAGCCAAAGGTTCGCCAAGATTACTCAAGGGCCGAGTCAGAACTATGAAGGCCGCAGGTCGAGAAGGCATCCAGCTAGGGATACGAGCTGGAGTTGGAAGCTATGACCTTTTATAAAGTCAACCACGCAATGTAAACGTGCATATATCAAACATCACGTGTCTGATATATCCCTGAATTCTCGGACACGCAGCATGAACGTGCGTATTCAGGCACCCACGACTGGGTTGGGCCGTGAGACCCATTATCCCCCTTTCCTGTTGATTAGACCACACTTCATGTGTCAGGTTTTAGGAATTACTCATGAATGTCACAGGAGTGACATGATGGGTAAGGGGGTCACAGGATGACCCCCCTTTACCAACTCCCAGGTGCCCTCTCCTATAAATATGGAGACACTGGGAGTTGCAAAGGGTTGGATTCTATTGTGTAATGAAATACCCTGTAAAGAATACCAGAAATATAGCAATAATATCGGCTGGTGGAGTAGAAGGATTTTAACCTTTGAACCACCTAAAAACATAGTTGGGTCATCAGTCCATCAAAAAATCATTTATCTATCTCGGTTCATTGTTAAGCACTGATCTCTCTCTTATTCTCTTAATTACCTGTTGGCGAAGAACCGCGTCAACAATAACATTAAAAAACATAATAACATCCATAATAAAATATCTAAGTTCTAGCATATTAGGATTAATATTGCTTGAAATGAATTATATAAAGCATAAAAAAATTAGAACCAATTTTTAATTATGATATTAGAAAAATTAAATATTAAATGTGAATTTAGAAAAAATTAAATATTAAATGTGAAAGAACCAACTATCAATCTATTACAAATTGAAGTTAAATAAGAAATTTGTAAATATTAATATATATATATATATATGTACACTAGATAGAATTTGCACATTTGTTTAGTTTTAAAATTGTAAATATTGTCTATAATTTTAATAAAAATTGATATATATATATATATAATAGAATGAATTATAGTTCTATAATATATATAAATATTTATATCAATAATCTCTTCATATATGACATCTAAACACAACGTTGACATAAATATATATTTATATGCATGGTATATATATAAAATACAATAATATTTAAAAAGAGATTAATAATATAAATAAAATAAGAATAGAAAAAGTTATAGTGTAGACAGTAGTATACATACATCAACTATTTTTAGTTTCTAATGTATCTCACAATGTCCTTTGGTGAATTTGATGAAGAAAAAGAATTTTAACCACTTTATAAAAAGCAAACTATATATCACACAAATTTATAAAATAAAAAAAGATATGTATGTCTTTATTATTTTTAAATAAATATGATTTAATTATTTAAATTATCATAAAATATCTTTAAAATATTATATTTTAATTAATTTATTTATTTATTTTCATTTAAGTTTATATTTGTTCTAGTTTTTTAATTTAGCAGTGACACCAAAAGATTATATATTATATGTTTAATATAATATTAAGTTTAAGTTTAATTTTATTTTATTTAAGTTATTAAACATATGATTTTATTATTTTTAAATAATTATCATTATAAAATATCTAAAAAATATCTTATTTTAATTTGTTTAATTAATTAATTAATTAATATTATTTAAGTTTAAGTCATGTTTACAATCTACCGTTAAATATAAAAATATTCTGTTAAATATAAGAATATTTCGTTAAAGATAACGGAAAAAGAATTAAAAACCCTTAAACCCAAATTTTTTTGTTATCTACACATTTTTTTATATAGAAGAGATATATATTATTTTAACATTAATATAATTAACTTAAAACCCGGTGCCAAGCACTATCATTTGAAATAAATAAATAGCAATTGTGAAAAACCAAAGAACAATTATTCTTTAAAAACTTGATCTAAAAACAGGAAAAAACACGTCGATTCAAATAATTTTTAAAAATAAAAAAATGATAAATTAAATATAATAAAATGAGTAAAAAGAAAGAGGATAATCGGAATAAATATAAATAATTAAACAAAAATTAATATAAATAATTAAATTTATAAAATATAAGATAATATAACTAAAGATAAATCAAATAATATCTTACAATAATTAACTTATATTCACACATTTCAATAAAAATAAAGCAATATTTTGAGTTAATATTATAATATTTTTCATAAAAATATATTGTTGTACCCTAAAAATTAGCACATGTTTAATCACTCAGCTAGGGGTACAGTTGGCAGATGAATATATGGAAAAAGCAGAGGAGTAGAACATCTAGCTAATTATGATGTGAGCAGCTCGAGTTAGGACTTGGCAACACGATATTCAGGTAATTGGCAGGTCGCCTCTTAAGATGACGGTCCAGATCGAGACATGTAGTGGTCGGATCCCCTTTAGGACACTCTGAATATGTTCAGCGTGTGGAAACCTAGTCATGACACATACTTAAGGATCCCGAGAGATTCGGAGGCACTCTATACGCTCATTAATGTCCAGGTTGTATTGCACATTTATTATTCGAGATAACAAGAGTATATTCTGTTAGGCAATCGTATCCCTATGTAAATGGGAATTATCTTTATTTAATGTTACCATATTTATGCACAGGGTTATACAAACCTTTCCAGGAAATTCCACTATAAATATCAGGGATAATGGAGAGGAAAGGGGACTGCCTTTTTGGAATACTGAAACTCTGCAGAAATTGTGAGAGAGTAATAACATTGTCTCATGGACTAGGTGGATTTTAACCATTGAACCACATAAAAATTGTGTGTGTAAGAAAGGGTTCATATAAGTTCATTACGGTTTGCAAATAAGCATTAATACTCTTATTAGATTTCTAAATCTACTGCTAACGAAAAATTGCGTCAACCGTTTGGGTGCTTTCGTTGAGAGGGAATTATTGCTTAATCCTTTAAAAGTTTCATTCGACGTTCATCATGGTGGTTACTCGATCGATGCATGACAACGAAATAGAACAGCCTGGTGGGCAAGAGGTGCATCATACAACCGTTCCCACTGAAAATGGCCCAGATGTTCAGCAATGTCCTAGGAAGCAACTGGTGGGCCAAGGCAACACTGGGAGTTACGCATCACGCCCACCAAATCCTAATCCAGGATATCTAACAGCCATCGATATGGAGAATGCCCAATTAAGTAGTCATCTTGCTAGGGAAAATAGACAGATTGAGGAGGTCCTGGCTCGGTTACCCCCTCTTGCAACCGATGCTAATGTTGGAAAGAGGCAAAGTGGGTCCCATAAATCTCACAGGAATAATTGGTCTAAACTCAGTCGTTCTGTCAGGACTGCCACTCCGAGCTCTGTATCTTCAGAGCGAAATCACCAAAGTGCTCAGCCTACTAATCATCACAGGAACCATCATCTGCATGTCAGTCGGTCGGTCAGAACTACAAACCCTAGCTCCGTGCCTTCTCGCATAGATTCCTAGGAATGCCCATAACAACCCACCAAGGCGAGTTGGGGAAAATTCACGGAGACAAAACACCCCAGTGAATCCTCCTGCACCCCAAAGAACTCAGGACATCGAGGTAGAACCGAGACGGGTTAATTTAGTTCATCCTGATGGAATGAGGATAGCCTCACCAATAAGGCACCTGCCATCGTCGGTTAGACATCCTACACCGTCGCGCCCAAAAAGATATGCTCCAGCTCGTGGAAATATCAGGAGAAATCCTCCTCCATCAGTAGACACTTACGTCCCATAGGCACGTGTTGATAATCCAGGTCCTCGATCTCATCCACGGGCTATAAGTTTCACAAATGGAAGTTACTGGATGGGAAGCCAGCGTGGAGGCAGGTCTGAGAGCGACCTGAGGAATCATCTTAGTTCAACACAAAGTCCTCGTTTTGATCCACATCCCGACCTGCATGATCATCTGAATTCACAAAGAAGGTATCCAACTCGTAATAACGATATGAGTTATACTCAACACGAGGGAGGTTTGTCTATCATACGCGATGGAGCCCAAAAGAGGTATATACAGGAGCTAAAAAATCATAACGATATGGAATTTATCCCAGAGCAACTGTTATCAAAACAACAGTGGTTGGAAAAACAACCAATCATTTTCACAGAGGAGGACGCTAGCCACGTTCAGTTCCCACATAATGACCCGCTGGTGGTAACCGTGCAGCTCGCTAATCGAAGGGTACGAAGGATATTGGTAGATAATGGAAGATCAATAAATGTGCTTTTCAGGTCTATCCTAGAAAATATGGGATTATCCGTAACCGATCTAAAGGAGACCTCAATGACACTATACAGATTTTCAGGTAAAGGGATGGCGGCCATAGGGACAATCGAACTGGTGGTTATGCTAGGGGATGATGCACGAACTATTACTAAAATACTTGAGTTCGTTGTAATTGATTATTCTGCTGCTTATAACATGATTTGGGATGACCCTTTGCTGCTTATATATATATATATATATATGTTTTGTTATGTAAGTTTAGCAATAATTTGGTTGTTTTGGGATTGAAAAAACTACATAGATTTTTAATTTTTTTTTTTACTAATTGGGCAGTGTGCGTGCTGGGCACGCATGAAGCCGCTGCCAGGACCCGGCCGTACGGCGTCGGTGCCAGACCCCGCGTCGGCACTTTTTCGCAAATTTTTTTTTTTAATTTTTTAAAATTGGATATTTTGTGTAGTTAAGTTTAAAATATTTAAAATTGATTATCTCATTATTTTATATATTTTAGCCTTTTAAAATATTTTGAATTAGTTATCTGATAATCATGATATTTTAAGATATTTTTTTATTTTGTTATAAATGAAATCTTAAAATTAGTTATCTAATTATTCAAGATATTTTTATTGTTTAAAATATTAATAATTAGTTATAAGATAATTCTAGATATTTTAGATATTTTAAATTTGGTTAAAAGATATTTTGATATTTTAAAATTTGTTAAAATATTTAAAAATAAAATAGATTGTCATTTCTAACAACTTAACAGCCTAGGTTAAATGAATTATTTGAATTTGAATTTTGCTTGATAAATTCTATTTTAATTAATTTAATATTTGCAACTTGTTTAATTAATTATATTGAATTTTTTCTGATAAATTCTATATTAATTAATTATGGTATTTTGCAAAATAGTATATTGTTATGGTATATTTGCATAATTTAATAATACATGCTCATAGAGTAACATGTAAGGCTCATCCAATTATTAGCATATCAAGCATCATTATTATGTTTTTTTTTTTTTGCATTTGGGCTTTAAATATAAGTATAATGATGGACAATTTTTGTGTTTGAAAAATGTGGGAAAACTCAAATAAAACTTTCATAAAATTTTAGGTTTTATTTGGGCCCAATTGAACATGTAAAGTTTAAATTCCTCTCTTGTGGGTGGTTCCACTTGTGAAGACCCATTTTATTTGCATTACTATATTGAGCTTAATCAATTGAATAACAATTAATAAAACGAATGTTCATATTTCTGTCTTTTTTGGCTTTGTGTGGAAGTTAGGGAGCCTTAGTAGTGGGTCCGACATAGTGAACCCAGCTCTCCTCCATGCAAACTCGAATTGTTAAGACTCATTTACCTAAGTTGGACTTAATTGTATTAGGTTATTCTTTTTAGTTGGACCTAATAATTGATTAGAAATAAATTAATTCTAATTTTTAGATTAATTTTCAATGATAATTTTAGAATTAATGGAAAAATTATAAACTATGGTTTATTAATTATTTTATTAATTTGGAGAACCTAAGTTTGCTTATTGATTATTTTTATAATTTGGCAAACCTAAGTTGGTTTATTAATTATTTTGATAATTTGGAAAACCTAAGTTGGTTTGTTAATTATTTTAATAGTTTGGCAAACCTAAGTTGATATTTTTCAAAAAGAATAAAATACTAAAATATTTAATAATGAGTTTTAAAAATTTGAATTCGATCTCCACCATTGATTTAACAAGGTTAGAGTTCAGTGGGGTCTCGTGATGCTTTGATTTCGTCTCCCTACGGAAGGTGTTCACTGGACTTCTTAACATGGTTAAATTTCTTAGGATAGATGGTTATAGATGGACCTTCTATAGACTCATGCCTACGGTGACTATAGGAATTAAGTCTATAATAATTGAAACGGTGGGCCAAACTCTCAAAGTAAGAAATATTTGTGACTCTTGCCTACTGGGACACATGAGTTTTCATTACTTTGATAGGATGGAATAGGTAGTTTATAAAAGTCTATGACATTTTATTAATTGAAATGTTTCTCTATTTAACTAAGTGAATATTTGTGACTCTCGCCTACTGGGACACATGGGTTCATGGATAGTTAAAGTACTTAAGAAATAGAAGATAAGTGTTTTAGTATTTTGCTTATCTCAAAACATTTTGTATGTTATGCTATTTCTAAAAATTTAATGAATAAATGTTTGTCAAGCAATTCGTTGATTTCGACTTAGTTGATAATCGTAGCTCTAGGCTTCCCATCTCATACTCTCTCTAATCTCTCAGAGGTTACTCTATGGTGAGAATCTCACAAAATGTTTGTCCAACATCAACATGGTGTTGATTATGGACAACATTGAGTTCATGATAATCAAAGATATTCCTATTTTTCCTATGCAACGATCACCAAATCCTTCAAAGAGGATTGTTGATGGTGGTTCAAGCAATTGAAAGGATGCTAATACTGCTAAACAAGCTCAAGGAGAAGCTTCTTTAAGCTTCTTCTTCGAAGAGCAAATGAGCAAGAAATTCAAACAAAAGGAACAAGAAGTCCATTGGCAAGGCACCAAATGCTCCAAAGCATTTTGGACCAGGGCCTAATTATAAGTACACAAAAAGGGGAGTGTTTCCAACTGCAAGGAGACTGGAATCGGAACAAGATTGCCTGGCATTCAAGGCATATGAAACCCAAGATAACGAAATTTGTCTGGGATGCATGTGATTTTAGAGGAGGATACTTCGGTTTTGATCACTGAATTAAGATCTTCTAAACATGCATGCATTTTTTTACACCTTTTCAACATTGGGAAAGCCATGAAGGATAAAAAGCCAAAGCTTGGAATCCATTAAGGTTTGTTCGTATCAAACAAGGAAAAATGATTAGCTTGAATGAATTTTGGAAATAAATATATTGTTTTAAGACAATGTTTATTTTATTTTGATTTTCAATGGAAATTTTAATTTCAGTTTTTCTTATTACATCAACAACAATTTGTAGTTACTTTCACAATTAATAAAATCACATTTCTTTAAATGGATGTGAATTGTGGGGTGGATGTATGAAAAATGGGCTATACCTATTGCAACTAAACGAACCATATGTTCTAAATAATGAGTTGTTTAAAATAGCTAAGTCTAGGACCGTTAAACGACAAAAGGTCAATAACGTTAGAAATGACGTACCTTTGACATCTTCGCTTTGGTCATATTTGTTATGATAGGATTCAAAGACTAACAAAGGCTGGGCTTTTGAGGGAACTCACCTAGGGTGGCTTACGTATTTGTGAATCTAGTCTCGAGGGCAGAATGCCAAAGCGTCCATTCTCTGTGATACGAGAAAGGGCCAAAGAACCACTAGGGCTAGTATGTTCAAAAGTCTAGAGACAAATGAATGTTCAAGTAAGGGGTGGTTATGAGTATTTCGTCACCTTCATCGACGATTGCTCTAGAGACTCATTTAAGTACCTAAAGCATAGGAATTCTGCGAATTTGTTAAGAAGTTTAAAGAATTCATTGCTAAGGCTTTAAAACTATATTAGGTAAAACGTTAAAGATCTTGTGATCTTATTCGGGTGGAGGATATTTGGATAATCAGAACCAAGATCATTTAATTAAACTTGGAGAATTGTCTAAAGCAACTGTCCCAAGGACTTCGCAACAAAATAGTGTTGTTGAGCGGTGTGAATTGCACGTTTATGAAAATGTGTGTTCTATGATAAGCTATTCAACTCTACCAACTTCTTACCTAGATCTTTTCTGGAGACATACTACCTAGATCGCATGTGACATTTTTTAAATGTTGTGCCATCTCAAAAGCTGTCTCCAAGATACAACTAGAATTATGAAATGGTCGTGAACCTGGTTTTTGTCATTATGGAATTTGTGGGTGTCCTGAGGAAAAAGGTAGGAAAGCTAGAACAACGAACTGAAGTTTGCTTGTTCAATGGCTATTCTAAAGGTACTTAGGGTGGTCTGTTTTATGGTCCAATAGACAAGAAATTTTTTGGCTCTACAAATGCTACTTTTCTGGATAACGACTACATAATGAATTTCAAGTCTCATAGCAAAATAGTATTGTCGATGAAAACAATGTAGATTTAGAAACCACTAATCCAAGTCAGAAAGTTACGTTGCCTCGTCATAGTGGGAGGGTTTCTCGAAACTCGAACCTATGATATGGATAGTGAAACCCACAAGTTGGTTGGGGACACAAGTAACAATGATCCGTTGACCTTTAAATAGGAAATGGGTAAGTCTGAAAGGGATATTTGACTCAAAGCCAAGTACCAGGAAATAGAGTTTGAGTACTCTTAATTTTCCTGAGATCTTGTAGATGTGCCATTGGACTTTAGGCCCATGGGGTGCAAGTGGATCTATAAGAAGAAGAGAGGACTTGATGGAAAGGTTGAGACATTTAAGGCTCGACTCGTGGCAGAGAGAGAAAGTTGACTTAAAGAAAACTTTTTCTCCGGTAGCCATGTTAAAATTCATTTAGTATACTCTTATTTATAGCCACAACTCTTGATTAAGAGATAAGTCAAATGGACATCAAAGAAGCATTTTTAATGGCTATCTTGATGAGATCATTTACATGGATCAATCAGAAGGATTTAAAGTAGTTAAACAAGAAAGTTGGCAAGCTGAGTAGGTTAATCTATGGACTTAAACAAGTTTCACGCTCCTGGAATTAAGGTTAAATGGAAACATTAAGACATGTGGTTTTGAACAAAATGTAGTTGACCCTTGTGTTTAACAACTTAGGAAAAAAGACATTGTGGTGTTCTTAATCCTTCATGTAGATGATATCTTACTCATTGGAAACAATGTCAAGAAATTATCAGACATAAATAACTGGCTGGAAACGAAATTCCAGATTTCGTTGTAGCAAGCCGTGTTCTTGGTATCCAAATAATCAGGGATAGAAATAAATGAATTTTGGCTCTAACTCAAGTGACCTACTTAGGCGAGGTGCTTGGTCGTTACTCTGTAACAAATTTTGAGAAAGTATGTTAAGTGTCTTGACATGAAATTTATTTTTCTAAGCAGCAATCTCCACAGACTCCTCAAGAGAAAGAAAATATGTAACGAATTCCTTATGCATTTGCAATTAGAAGTCAAATGCATGCTATGTTGTATGTTGTGACTAAAGATCTGCTATGTAGTGGGAGTGGTAAGCAAGTGTCAGTAAAACCTTGGAAATGAACAATAGATGGAGGTCGGTATCTTTGATGGACAAGAGACTATATGTTAGTCTTTTCAGGTGGATCTTTGAACCTATTAGGCTACACAGATTCAAATTTTAGACTGGTGTTGATGACAGGAAGTCTACTTCTGAAAAATGTGTACACTTTTGGGGTGGAGCTATTTGGAGAAGCGATAGGTTGTCTGCCATCTCAGTAGCTGTGATTTGGAGAAACATTTTTCAGAATCGACCTTGGAAGCTGAGTACATAGTTGCGTCTATGGCGGCTAAGGAAATATTATGGCTGGGGAAGTTCTATACGGATCTCGGTATTATTCAAAAAGTGGATAAACCAATCATTTTGTCTAGTGATAGTAATGAGGCAATAGAAAATTCGAAAGATCCTCGAAGCCACAAAAGAGCAAAGCATATAGAGAGAAAATACCACATTATCAAGGATGTGTGGCGAAGGCATGATGTGAAGGTGATGAAGATAGTATTGGAAGGCAGTCTTTCATATCCCTTTACAAAGATATAAGTAGAGAGCATAATTGTGAAGCATGTAGAATGAATTATTTTGAGAAACATGTCCCATTTGTTTTAAAAGGGCAAGTAGGAGTTTGTTGGGTTTTATGCCCTTATAAAACCACGTCGGACATGTAACACGATTTTGTATTATCGATAAAAGTAGTAGAAATCATTTAGTTTGATAACCGTGTTGCTTGCTTGCTTTATTACATGATTATTGAAATAATACAAACATTTATAAAATCCCTAACATATGGATAGTTACAATTATAGTGACTAGGTCATAATGGATTATAGTTGCAATTATATGTTCAAAAGAGCGAGTCCTAAGATTATGTCAGTGCATTGGATTTTCACTGATTTGGTAATCTACGACATGATTTACTTACACATCGGGGTGTGATGTCTTATCCAAGGCATTGACCAAGTAGATAAGATCAGATGTATATGGTACATCAGACTAGGACCGATATTGATTATTGATTGATAAATAAGTATCATTGTTATCGAATCTAATCAATGTCACAACATTGACCATAGGTTAAGTCAATCTTAATTCTGAGTGATAATATTATACTAATTATATTATTTAAATCTTTTGACTTGTTCGTTACTAGCTTACCCTACGGTCTAGCCCATACTTACATCTTGGAGATTTAGTAGTGTAATTGAGTGGGAGTATTATTCATAGATATGAAATCTATAACTTCTGCATAAGAAGTGAAAATATGATTTCCTTAATTGCTTTGTTCAAAATGTTAAATGATTGAGATCTCATTTCTGTGATTAAGTTCACGGAAATATCATTTATAAGGAACTTAGTGGGAGTTAATGATAAAATACTGATGAGGGGTAAAACGGTAATTTGCACCTAGCTCGTCAGTAAGTCATCGATAGAGGATTGACTGACTGTAATGATTATAACAATGGATAACGTATTTATGGTTTGGAAAATACGTTCTATGAATTCAAGAGTTCAATTCTGAGTCTATAGTGGAGTCACGAGGAATTAATAAGGTAGTGAAATTATTCGTAAATAAATTCACGGTAGCTTATTAGAGCTTGATTTCATGGATCCATGGTCCCTGAATCACCTTTGAGTAAATCATCTAGAATGTCTCAATTAATTGATTTAATTATCAATTATGATTTTTTAAAGTTGACTAGGTCAATTTTGGAAAAATTATAGAGATATGAGAAAAGAGAATCTTTAGGTAAATTTATTATTATTGATAAATTAGTGTCAATATAAATAAATAATATTAAATCAAGTTTTAAATTATAATTAGTTAATTTGAATAAGGATTAAATAAATAAATAAAATGTTTTGAATTTAGACCCTATTGGGATTTAAATTCAAAACAAAAAGATTGGGCCCAAGTCCATTTGAGGGGGCCCAAGGCTTTTATTTTTTGTTTATTATTTTTAATTAATTTAAATTTAAATAAAGCTCATTAAGTTGCCTATATAAGGAATATGATATCTAGGGTTTTAAAAAGTCAATCTCGGGTTATTCATTGGGTAAATGAAAACCTAGACAATTTAATCATTTCTTAGCCACTATCTCTTCTTCTCTTCTAGATCTCTTTCTCATGTGTTGAGAACCAGCCCACACTAGTTCTAGGTTGATCAAAGTCTTGGTGAGGAAAACTGTGTTGCTGATCTAGTTCATTCTCTTGATAATACTCTGCTACAAAAAGAAATCAAGGGTTAGAGAGATTGAAGGAAGGAGTTGTTCCAGATCTGCTGAGTATATGTAAGTTTCTGTACTTAACTCTGTTTTGTATCAATTTCATTGGAGCATGTTTTAGGAATTTACATGTTTGTTTGATAATATGTAAACTAAATGAAAATAAATAAAGATCCTACAATTTGTATTTCTTTCACGATCTAGTCGAATTCTTGAGGAAGAATCTGGACGTTTTCGTCTGGTCACGTGAAGATATGGTGGGAATCAGTTCAACTATAATAATTCATACTTTGAACTTGGACAATTAAGTGCCTGCAAAGTCCCAAAAACGAAGGCTTTTAGGGAGATTATGGTCGGAACATTAGAAGAAGAAGTTTCTCATTTACTTAAATGCGGATTTATCAGGGAAGAAAAATATCCGATCTTGGTTGCTAGCCCCGTTCTGGTCCCAAAGCCAAACGGGAAGTGGAGAGCTTGCATTGATTTCTCCAATCTCAACAAGGCCTGTCCTAAGGACTGTTGTAATGTCCTGGATAACCAAGATCATTACACTGTGTGTTTAAAATGGTGCAAGACTTGCTAATCAAGTCATTTGAATAAAGATGCGATCCTAAAGTCATAATCAAGTTAGGGTTAAAAGATTTTGGTCATAAATGGATAATTTTCATTAAAATAAATATTTAGTACGTTGAATCCCAAAAACAGGGTTTAAAGGACAAATTTACAAAATTCCAAAAGTTATATACAATCAGGGCCACTCTAATGGAAAAATACAGATTTTAGGTTTTTGTCCCTGTACAATCCCTCGCCCGTGGTGGACGAGTAGCTAACAATGTACACCTCGCCCCCAAAGCTCTCCAACTCATGGCTGATCCATCTTACCCTTGCCTTTACCTACACCACATAGCACCCATGAGACAAGCCCAGCAAGATAACCATAACAACATAGCATATTCAATAATGATAAATAAATAATTCACAAGACAGATAATCAGATATTCATCAGGCCATAGTAGACACATAATCAATGATAGCAGTCAATGAATCACCAAGCATTCATCCAAATATTCAACAAGCTATAAGCATTAGATTAACAACGGTAAAATATTTATATTCAACAATTCATTACAATCATCATACAATACTCAGGGTCGACACCCTTAGGCTGCACCCTCTGTTTAATCCACTGACTCTGCCTCGCTTAGGCCGAGTCCAATGTTTATCTATTTGACCCCAGCTCTAAGTGGCCGAGCCATGTCCTGTGCGCAAATTATTAGCCCCGACTCTCTTAGGCCATTTATTTCATGCTCACATGGCATATCACAATCATACAACATATGTATTAAAAAAATATAGGGAAGCTCAGTCCCAACACAGCCACACAAGGGTTCAATTTTCTTACCTTTAATTTCGAGTGGGGAAAATGAAATGGTTTCGAGCACAATCCTCAGCCCCGAGCCTTGGCGATAAACCTAGTCACAGTGTCCAATGGGTAATTGTTAACTTTCAATCCAAATAAATACCTAGGAAACATAAACTAGCCTCCATGACCTCAATTTCTACTAAACCGGGTAGTAGAAATTGTCCCGAGCGCCTAAGTTCGAACCCCTGAGCCTTACCAATTCTAGAAACGATTCTAAGGCTAAAATCCCCAGGCGGTTCACGACTTGGCTTAGTGGGTCGCAACTTGCCCCCAAGTCAAAGAGCAAATACCCAAGCCAAAGGGTGAGGTGGGTCGCGACTTGGCCTAGTGATTCGCGGTGCGCCCCCATCTCAGAGAGCATCCCCAGGGCCAAAAGGACACACGTGCTGCGGTGCCCCAAGGCCGGGTCACAAAGCCCCCTTCGAACCCAGAAAATCTGGGGTTTCTCCTCCTTCTTCCAGCCAAGAGCATCAATATTTCAACCCAGAATTTCCCTAGCAAACCTCCTTAATTCAACACCAAACTAGCTACGAATTCAAGATTAAACCACATATTTCTAATCACCAAAACCTTAGAAAAAATATCAAAATCACTATCCCAATTCATCAGCTATTATCACCCAAAAACTCAGTCCAATTCATCATCCAATTCATACTCAAGAATCCTGAGTTTTACCTAGACAACCCAGCAAAAATTCAGAAATGAAAGCTAGAGTTCTTACCTTAATTATGACTAAACCTTCAAAGTTGAATCCCTAGCTTGAATCCCCAAGCTTCTAAGTTGAATTTCTAACCTCCAAGCCTCAACTCATCCTTTCCTTGAATTTCCTCATTCAAAGAACTCCAGCCCAAGCTAAGCTTATGCCCCTTTGTTTCCTTAGCTTCAATGTTCAAATTGAGAGAGAGTGAGAGAGAGCAAACCGTGAGAGAGATGAGGGAAAATTGAGATGTTTCTACCAATTTCTGAGTTAATCCTAAGGATTACTATACTTGTCCCCTGTCTAACCAAATGACCATTATGCCCCTCAAGTCTTCTAATCATCTAAGGGTATTGAAGGGTAAAATAGTCATTAACCCCAGCTCCCGCTAATTCCTCAAATGTTCCTTATTTACCAATTAATCCCGTCATCCAATTTATTACCAATTATTTATTCAATACCTAATAATTCCCAATATATTCTCTAAATTCCCAAAAATTACCCCTAGGCCCCTCCCTGGCCGGGTATTAATCTCCGCTGTGACTATTTCGCCAATCCGCTCACTAGGACAGTCTCGAACCATATGCTGCGAATATATCCACATAATAATGTGGTCTCAACAATTTATCACACATAATCCCATTTATAACCTCAACGGGCCAAAATTACAAATATGCCCTTATAAACTAAACAGGGTCCACATGCATATTTAATACTCATATACATCATTTCACATATCCATATAATCATATAATCATGCATGCCACAAAATCATGCATTGAATCATTTAATCACATATATACCAATTATGCCCTCCCGACACGCTAATCAATGTCCTTATGCCTTATTAGCAATTTTGGGTCATTACAACTGTTTCCCATTACCTAGAATTGATCAGTTGGTAGACGCTACCGTCGATAATGAACTCATGTCTTTCATGGATGCGTATTTTGGATATAACCAGATCATGATGAACCCTGCAGACCAAGAGCATACCATCTTCATGACTGAGCATAACGTATACTGATACAAAATTATG
Organism: Humulus lupulus; assembly: GCF_963169125.1. Lineage (NCBI taxonomy): Eukaryota > Viridiplantae > Streptophyta > Magnoliopsida > Rosales > Cannabaceae > Humulus > Humulus lupulus. The sequence continues at coordinate 108,116,954 of NC_084800.1, read as the reverse complement.
TCACTTAGACTGAAGAAAGCCAGTGCTACGTACCAATGACTAGTCAACAAAATGTTCGCTAACTATATTGGGAAAAACATGAAGGTGTATGTCGATGATATGCTCGTTAAATCAAAGAATTCTGGTAACCATGTATCCAACCTAGAAGAATATTTTGGCGTATTAAGGAGGTATGACATGAAGTCAAATCTCCAGAAGTGCACTTTCGGAGTTTCGTTGGGAAAGTTTCTGGGGTTCATAGTCAACACAAGGGGGATAGAGGAAAATCCAGAGAAAATCATATCGTTGTTGGAAATGCCTTCGCATAGGTCACACAAAGAAGTACAAAGTTTAACTGGAAATGTGGTGACCCTAAACTGCTTCGTTTCAAAATCCTTTAACAAGTGTCTCCCATTTTACAACTTGCCCAGAGGAAACAAGAAGTTCGAGTGGACCGAAGAATCCTAACATGCATTTCACGACATGAAAGCTCACCTAGCTGAACCCCCCATACTATCAAAACTGGCGTTTGGGGAATGTTTGTTCCTGTATCTGGCCGTGATAGAAAATGTGGTCAGTGCTGTGTTAGTTCGAGAGGAAAATCAGGCGCAGAAACAAGTGTACTATATAAGTAGGCTTCTCAGAGCTGAATCTCGATATCCATTAATAGAAAAGCTCGTGCTCTGTCTTATTTTGGCTTCAAGAAAGCTCAAACCATATTTTCAGTCCCACACTATCCACATCTTAATCGACCAACCTTTAAGGTAGGTTTTACGAAAACCTGAAACGTCGGGACGTTTACTAAAATGGGTCATCGAACTCAGCCAATTCGAAATATTATATATGTGATAAGTATCGAATTTGTTTATTTTTAATTCATTATTCATCTATGATTATGCACTTGATTATTTGTTTATATATGTTTAATAAGTTTATTTTGTGTTTTTAGGACTTCCAAAACATTTGGGTGAAAAGTAATGAATTTGGGATGTTTTACAAGCAATGGTTAAGCTCAGAATTACAAGTCTGAACATTCACACTTGATTTTGATAATATTCCAATACTATTTTGGAAATATTTAAAGAAATACAAGTTCTATATATTTTTTTAGCTTTCCATAGCTTTTTGAATCGTCCAATTCCGAGTTATAACGAGGAAGATATTGTTAAAATACCATTTGCAGCTAAAGAAAACTGAAAAATGGAAAAATTGCTACTGCCGCGGCCAACCTTATTTCAGGTCGCGCCCTGGGGAACAAAATGCAGTGGTCGCGGCCAGCAATGTCCCACGCCGTGGCCAGAGCCCAATTTTCTGGAAAATACACGTTCTAGTGACCGCGACCGCGGTCGACGATCAATTTTTCCTTAATTTTTAAATTTTAAATGTATTTTTGAAAGGGCTATAAAAGGGGTTAGGATTAACTTTTAATATAACATTGGATAGCGAATTTTAGAGGCTAGAGCAGCAGAGGAGGAGAAAATACATCATCATCTGCATTGCTCATTCTAGTTTTTCTTCCTTCTCAAAACTCCTTTATTTTCATCGAATATTTATGTTTGTGATTATAGAGTAGTTTTCTTCATAGTTGAGAGTTATTTCAAAACCCTAGACATGATATTTTGAATGAATTGATAAATTTTATTCCTCCTATTCTCTTATATTAAATTGTTTATATTTTTCTAATTTTATGCTATGAATATTGTGAGATCTTGTTAGGTGGCCAACTAATTAGGGTTTTGCATTGTTCTACTATCATCTCAGGATTTCTTTTTACATAATAGTTTAGGATTCTAAGTAGAGTGATAAATTACAATTAGGATATTGTGACAGGTATTTTGATTGTGATGAAAAATAGAAGCTAGGTTAAATGAATTGCATGCTTAATGAATTTTTTACCTAGATTAAACTGTTTCCATAGAGTGTAATGCTTTTACTAGGTTAAATAGATCACATGCCTAATGGGTTTATTGCTGGGTAAAAAGGGTTAATTAAGAGTGCTTAGCTTTAATTAATTATTTTAGAGAAACTGGGATAATTGATTGTTTAAGTGTTATCTGCGGGGTTAATAATATTCCCTATTATTCGTCATTGTTGATAAATCGATTGTTGAAGGTGGAGAATAATTCTTAACTGTTTCTTTAAGATCGTATTATCCATTGTTCTTTTTTTATTACTTTATTTTGTGTTATTAAATCTTGAAAGAAAATCCCCTATTTAATTCATATTTTTATTTTTAATGTTAAATTGAATAATAGTCCTCGTGGGTTCGACCCTTACTACCACATTGCTAACAATTTAGTGAGTAATAAGGAATAAATATATTTAAATTTGATACAGCATACGATACCCATCAAATTTTGGTGCCGTTGCCGGGGACATGGCAATGTACTATCAACACTGTTATGATCCTCAAATGAATAGATATGACCCCTATTCTAACAATTACAATTCACATTGGGAGGAATATTCTTATACTTTCTATGATGGAGATCAATATGTTGATCCAAATTACTACTCTCCATCATAATATAATGAGTTCGTACCACAATATTTAGATCCATCAATTCGAGATCTCATCAATGCATTGAATGCCAGCAATCTCCAACTTCAACAAATGTCACAGCAGACTTACGTTCCTCATCCTCAACAACCTCCTACAGGAATATCACAAGATCAGGAACCATCAATTTCAGATATGATAAAATCCTTAGTGGCTTCAACTAGACAAACCCAAGTTATTTTTTAGAGTACAGAAGCGTCCCTCAAGAATTTGGAGAGTACTATGGGGCAAATTGCTACATCATTGTATAATCTTGAGGTTGAGAATTTCGGAGAATTACCCAAAGAATTAGAGAGTAAACAAATAGAGAATGATGGTACCCTAACTCTTCAAAGTAGTCCACAACTTGACACGCCACCTTATCCATACATAACATTTGATCTAATTCCAACTCAAGAATTCAACAATTCAACCCCAGAAGCATCTTCTCCATTGGAGATCAAACCTTTCACGTCAGTTGGTCCACCAACACAGAACATGCTACACAAACCAACTGTTAAATCGTATGCCCCTATTCTTCTTTTTTCGAGCAGATGGACAAAATTTAAGAATGAGGAGGAAAATAAGTTGATCCTTAAAATCAATATTTCGCTCCTTACAACCATTAAGCAAGTACCACCATATGATAAGCTTCCTAAGGAGTTGTCCACAAATAAAAGGAAACAGAAGGGTGATGAAAATATAAATGTGGGGGAGAATGTTTCTACTATTCTCCAAAGGAAGTTGCGACCCAAGTGTTAAGACCTTGTGATGTTTATAAATCCATACACTATCGGTAAAATCAGGTTTGATCATTGTATGATAGATTTAGGAGCATCTATCAATGTTATGTCTTATTTTATTTTTGCTTCTTTAAATCTAGGGTTGTTAAAAGAAACAGGTGTTATTATTCGATTGGCTGATTGCACTACTGTTTATTCCATAATGGTAGTTGAAGATGTTTTGGTGCAGGTCCAATTTAGGAGGCCATTCTGACTTATTGCTAGTACAAAGCTGGATGTCAAAGTATGGGCACTTACAATGAAATTTGATGGTGAAGTTATACAGTTTGATATGTTGAATTTTATTGATAAGTACAAGAGGAAGAATGTTCTGTTAAATGACCCACCATAACAATTATGACCACATCATTTAGTCGAGCTAACGATGCTAAATAGAGCAAACTTGGAGGAGTTTTTCTTACCCTTATCATTTTTTATTTTGCATTGATTTTTTTATTTAGTATATGCCTTGAGAACAATGCTTAAATTAAGTGTGGGGGACTGGAAAACTGCCTGTTTTATTTTTATTTGTCACTTCTTTAGTTGTTATTTGTGTTTGTGTTTCGTTGTTTTTAGTTTTTTTAGGTTGTCATTAGCATGGTTGTGTTGAAAGTCATTTGTTGATGATAAAATTTCTGATTGAGATGAGACTACTTCTAGGAAATTGATGAATTGTGTGCTTAACTCTTGTGTGGTTGTTACTTAAGCTTGATCTTCGATGTTTAAACATAATGTATGTACAATTAGATTTATTTTTTCACTATTGTTTGGAGATATTTATGCATGCTATCATCTATATATATATAGTCTCGACCACTCTAGAAATCATATATTAATTGTTTGAGGTGAAATCCAAAGTACGCATGATTAGGAAGATGATTAAGGCATGTTCTTTGGATCATTTGAGCTTTTCAAGCTCACCTATAAATTTGAATATCCTAGTTTCCCATTTTTGAGCCATAATGACTAATCTTTTTCTTTTATAAGCCAATATCTAAACCTTTGTTGCTTAATATTTTTATCCTTTTTGTGACCCATTACACCATAGTTTTATATGATTACATGTACGAGCACGGGGTGTACAAACCTAAGAAGGATAGAGGCATGACCCTGACATTTGTGTCCGACAAGAAATGGTGGTACAAACTCGTACAAAGAGTGGAGGCACTACCTAAGAACCCTCAACCATGACCAGAGCCGACACAACAACATCCTGCACCATTACCCTGATAATGTACCTACGTACGATCTTGTTCCCTGGGACCACCTTGTATCAAGGGCCATTAGAGCTCATCTATAAATAGGCTTCAACCCCTCAAACTAAGGGGTTGGAAAAATTCATTGTAGACACAGATAGAAGAGCAATTTATGAGATTATCCTCCATTGTTGTTCTGCATTTCCCTTTCTTAAATTTTTCCTAAATTCTATCTACGCAGTTTTCATAATAAGCTTTGAGTTTTCCATCCACATATCGTTGACGAGTTTCTGCCGTCAACAGGATCCATTGAACTCCCTGTAATGTTGGGAGACTATCCAGTCTCGGTAACCAAGATGATGGATTTCATGGTGGTGGATACCCCATCATCCTATAACATACTGCTCGGGAGACCAGTCTTGATTGGGTTGGGGGCAGTATCATCTGTCAGGCATCTGGCCATCAAGTTCCCGACATCTAGTGGCATCGGGACGCTGTAGGGAGACCAGCTTGCAGGAAGGGAATGCTACACATTTCCATAAGGGGGGAAAACCAAACAAGTGTCCAGACACTTGTGATCATTCAGGAGATGGACGGATCCGTCTTCAAGAAAGAAGAAGAGATCAACCCTAGAATCTAAGAAAAGGCTGATCTCGAACCACTGGAGGAGCTCGAAGATGTCGAGCTCGATGAAAAGGATACCATGAGGGTGGTAAAAATAGGAAAAAAACCTTTCTGAAAATGCAAGATAGCAATTAACTTGTTTTTTGAAAGAAAACCAGGATGTATTTGTGTGGTTGCACTCGGAAATGGTGGGGATTAGCTTGAATGACATAAGTCATGCACTTAATATCGATAAAAGCTTCCGCCCTAAGCAGCAAAAACGAAGGCTCCTGGACGATGACAGAAAGAAGGCCCTCAAAGAGGAGGTCGAGAGGTTAAAAACAAATCGGTTTATACGAGATGCTTTTTATCCTAATTGGATCGCCAATCCAGTGTTGGTCCCAAAAACCAACGGCAAATGGCGAACCTGCATCGACTATTCAGACCTCAACAAGGCGTGCCCCAAAGACTGCTTTCCCTTGCCTCGAATAGACCAGCTCGTAGATGCCACTGCAGACCACGGCATTATGTCATTAATGGATGCTTATTCTGGATATAACCAGATCGCCATGCATGCACCTGACCAAGAACATACGAGCTTTGTAACCGATAAGATACTGTATTACTACAATGGCATGCCTTTCGAGCTCAAAAATGCTGGAGCAACATACCAAAGGCTAGTAAATAGGATGTTTGCTGAACAAATAGGGAATAACATGGAAGTTTATGTGGATGATATGTTGGTCAAATCTAAAAATAACAATAACCATGTGGATGATCTCGCTTAGTGTTTTGTTGTACTTCGAAAATACAACATGAAACTTAACCCACAAAAATGCTCATTCGGAGTATCTTCAAGTAAGTTCCTTGGATTTATAATAAATGCTCGGGGAATAGAGGTTAATCCAGACAAGATCAAGGTGTTAATAGACATGCCCTCACCTCGAAAACATAAAGATGTCCAGAGCCTAACTGGACGAATGGTGTCCTTAAGTAGGTTTATCTCGAAATCTACAGACCGCTGCCTCCCATTCTCTAATCTTTTAAGAGGGGGCAAAAAGTTTGAGTGGTCGGAGGAGTGTGAACTCGAGTTTCAAAATCTTAAGAAACATCTCACTGAACCACCAATCTTGTCTAAACCTAATACAAGAGAAATTTTATACTTATACCTCGCCACGACCGAGCACGCCATTAGTGCAGTACTGGTATGGGAGGATAAGAAAATACAAAAACCTGTATACTAGATCACCAAGAGATTACTGGGGCCAGAATCAAGATATCCATTAATGGATAAACTGGCTGGCTCTGTGCCTAATGCATGCATCTCGAAAGCTTCGACCCTATTTCCAAGCACACCCTATCCATGTGTTAATTGACCAGCCACTGAGGCATGTTTTATCCAAGCTTGAAGCATCCAGAAGACTGTTGAAGTGGGCTGTCAAGCTCGGATAGTTCGAGATCACTTATCACACAAGGACGACAATCAAAGGACAGGCTCTGGCGGGTTTTATTGTCGAATGTACTGGGATCTCCAACGATGAAGCTGTAACCTCAGCCCGCGAGCTGTGGAAACTTTATGTCGATGGATCCTCTAATGAAAATGGATCGGGGATAGGCATCATTCTAATTACCCCAATAGGAAATCACTTCCACTCGCCACTAAGGTTTGGCTTCGAGGCATCAAACAATGAGGCTGAATACGAGGCGTTATTAGCAAGACTTTGAATAGACACTGAGCTCAAGGCAAAGGCCATACATTGCTATAGTGATTCACAGTTGGTTGTTAACCAAGTCCTGGTGGAGTATCAGGCTCGTGGTATAAAAATGGCCGAGCACCTAGAGAAAGTAAAGGAAACCCTCGAAGGGTTTGAGTTCTACACTATAGAACAAGTCCCTCGAGAGCAATATTCAAATGCTGACGCATTAGCCAGGCTCGCCACAACTAACGAGGCTGACACACTGAACATGATCCCAGTAGAATTTCTACCAACTCCAAGTATTGAGGAGCCTGACAAAGAAGATGTATGTATGATTGACTCACAACCAACCTGGATGACCCCAATAGTTGACTACCTCGAAACCGAAAGTCTCCCAGCAGATCGGAACGAGGCTAGAAAGTTGATGTACCAAATTCCAAGGTACACTATTGTTGAAGGGAAGTTGTATAGAAGGGGGTACTCTATGCCATTACTTCAGTGTGTAACTCCTCTCGAGGCGAAAAAGATTTTGGAAGAAATCCATGAAGAGTTTGTGGAGATCACACTGGGGGGCATAGTTTGTCATAAAAGGTGATTAGACCGGGGTACTTCTGACCCACAGTCAAGGCAGACTCGTTCGAGTATGTAAAAAAATGTGATAAATGTCAACGGTTTTCCTCAATTCCACGAGCTCCACCCACCGAGTTCACCATGATGAGCTCCCTATGGCCATTCACAGTATGGGGAATTGACCTCATAGGCTCATTGCCAACTGGAAAAGCTGAAGTAAGGTATGCTATGGTCGTAGTTGATTATTTTACAAAATGGACCGAAGTTGAACCCTTGGCCACTATTACCTCGAAGAAAGTCCTAGATTTTGTAGTAAAAAATATCATCTGTAGATATGGGATGCCCAGGAAGATAGTACCAGATAATAGGACCCAGTTCGACAGCAATTTATTTACACATTTCTGCGAAAAAAATGGGATGATAAAAAGTTTCTCCTCTGTGGCCCATCCCCAGTCAAACGGCCAGGTCGAAGTAGTCAATAAAACCTTAAAGAGCTCCATGAAGAAAAGGTTAGAAGAAACAAAAGGGAAATGGCCAGAGAAGTTGCCTAAAGTCTTGTGGGCTTATAGAACCACAGTGCGGACTTCAACGGGGCATACTCCATTCTCCCTAGCTTATGGATGCGAGGCCATGTTGCTTATTGAGGTTGAAATCCCAACAATAAGGCGTGATGCATACAATCAGGCCTCGAACATGTCCCGGCTCGAAGAAAGTCTGGACCTCATTGAAGAAAGACGAGATGAAGCTCAATTAAAAAATGTTGCATACCAGCAACAAGCTACTAGATATTTTAACAAGAAGGTTTGAGATAGAAAATTTGGATTAGGAGGAGACCTAGTGCTAAGACGCGTATTCTTAGCCACACGAGACCCGTCTACTGGGGTACTTGGACTTAACTGGGAAGGACCTTACCAAATCGAGTCCATCATTCGACCTAGAGTGTATAAGCTGGCTAGGCTAAATGGAGAATTGGTTTCGCGAGCTTGGAATGGTGAACATCTACGACCTTATTATCAGTAATGTAGGAATGACGTTTTCATTGTAACCAAGCATGTGCTTGATTTTTAACTTTTTATAAATAAAATTCTGAATTTCGTTCAAAAGTTGTATTGTTTATTGTTATACTTTTTTTTTTGCAAACCCTCAAATTTCAATAACGTAAGATCACAACCATAGGATATTAAGGAGGCATAAGTGGTATACAATCATACCATAGATTTGAAAAAATATAACATAAAAAGTAATGTCTGGATTATCAACCCGACATGAAAAATTTATAAGTGTATGGATCATTAACCAAATACGAGAACTCAAACAAGTCTGGAACAAACCAGCAAAACCTAACTGACGTTAAAAAGTTGGAATTCTAGATAAACCAACTGTAAACCAAGTCGACTCTAGGGCTGAAAATTTTGCAAACAAGTTTCGACCTCGCAACCTCGAGGCAATACTCGAGATGAAGAAAAATGGCTGGAAAAGCAAAATATAACTAGACTACTAACATTACATGCCAATTAAGTACTTTCAAGTACATGGTAAAAGTAAGGTTCGACCTTGACAATAATGAAGTTGGACATGGTTATTTTGAATAAACTGTGCATGAATGCATTGAAATTCGAACTTAAATCCAATAGATATATTTGTAGGAATAAACAAGTATAAAAGCAATTCCTTAATAGTGGCAGGCTCAAATATTTCGATCTAGAAATGTAAAGCATAATATTAAGGCAAAAAGTTAAAAGTAAAATCGAGTTCATAAAGAATTTCGAGCTAGAAAATTGTGTGCAATAAAATTACTATTGTTATAAGTTGATAATTAAGATAGCTCAAAATCGAGCTATAAATCGTCTTTGCCCCAAGGGCACAAAAATTATAATTACAAGAAATTCTAAGTGACACAGCCCTGTTGAAATTAGTTTATTTTTTGACCAAATTGGACTCAACCTCCTTGCCTTTCTCTACCCCATTCCCGCCATCTTGAGTGGTGGCTATGACCTCCTCCTTAGCCAACCGAGCCTTCCACTTGGAGATGAACTCCTCTTCTTTGTCCTAAGGGAATGAGGTGTCAATGTCGGGGTTCAAAGAGCACATCATGTACATGGCTTGGTCAGTAGCCCAATCCTTCTTGGCCTTAAACTCCTCGAGCATGCGTTTCTTCTCGTCCTCAAGAATTTCAAAGGCGGAATTCTTTTCTTCCTTCAGACCCTCGACCTCGGCCTTGGCAGCACTAGTCTCGATCTTTAGGCATTCTATCTCGGCCTTGGCAGCATCGAAGTCTGTTGTTTTGGTGTCAAGATCCGCCTTTAAGTTATTGACCGACGCCTCGAAGGAACCAAGCTTGGCTTGGAGAGGTTTGAGGGCATTCTCGGCTTTAGCACGGGCTTCTTCAACTTTTGACTGGGCTCCCTTGGCCTCCTTCAAATTATCCTCGGCTCGAATACGAGCATTGTTTGCCTCGTAGACCAGGTTCTCTGCCATTGCCATCTTGGAGGAAAACACTGAGCTCTGATGGAGTACACCGAGAAGGGCCTGGAGCAAAAAATTTACAAGGGTTAGAGACTAGATAGATGCTAAAGGAAGTTAAAAGACAATAAAGCTAGAACTCACCGAGATGGAAAGCTCCACTGTTTGGTCAGTGAGGTGTGTAGGATTGTCATCTTTTAGGAACCGCAAAACATCAGCATCGAGGCTGCTGCATGCCTGGCCAGCTCGAGACAACATATCCAAGCACAGATCGGCTCCTAGAGCCCCCGCCCCATTCTCCAAAGGGTATTCTCGCATGTGGGAGGAGGCCTCAAACCTGCGGACCACAGTCGAGGCACCCATGGCCTTGGGGGGCCGAAGGAGGCATAATCTGTTTGCCTTTGTTCGCGACAGGATTTTGAACAGGAAGAGTCTTCTTCTCCTTAGGAGGTGGCACGGTCTCCAAGGGCTTGGTAGTGGCAGTTGCTGATGTCACGAGTGTGATGCCAGGAACCATGTTGGTGGAGGCTAGAGCTTGGGCCTTAGGCTCGGAAGAGACGGGTTTTAAGGGAGATGAGCCCTCTGCGATCTTGGCTGACTTTTGAGGTGGGCCCTTTCTTCGAGGTCATGCAGCCTCGTTTAGATCCACAAGGCTTGGGGGGCTGTCCCAAGAGGTTGTCGAGATCTGACTCCATATCACCTGAAGAATACAAAGTATATTAGTTAAGCCAAAAAGAGAAAAAAAAACAATTAGAGATCAATACATTTTTGTATGGAAAAATGACTAAGTCACAACATAAGAACCTAACAAGAGGACTCATTAGAGCTCGAGCTTGGGGACCAGGAAGTTCCCCTATCTTCAGATGAGGCTACGGGAGTCCCTTCCCTAAAAGTGAAGGACATCCTCGAAAGGTCTCTATAGTCATTTGTGTCGTATTGCACTGCTATCCCATCCCAAACATCGCTTAGATTATATATTGTTTGGTATTGAACTAGTCAGCTATCCCACCTACGAACCCTAAGGTCTACCCACGACCATACTAGGAAGTTATTCTTGGGGTCCTCAAAGAGGATCATCACATCGAGTTTGTGTTTTAGTAAAGAGGGAGACCACATGGAGGATTCGAATAGTACTTTACCTCCTGGCGAGCTCGCTGAGGCTTCGTCCTGAGCATCGTTTCCCGAGCTTGAGGGTTCGAAGGGGCAAGGTCGGTGGGCCTGAGAGGTTTGACCCCCACAGTTTCCTCTTGAAGGAAGTTTAGCAGTGGGCACGGGTACGTTTTCCCATCTCTCATATTTACGATAACTGGAGTCGTCTATGGTCTCGCCTTCGCCTATAAGTCCACAAGCTCGAAGCTTATCCTCGTGGAGGAGATAGGAAAGGGATCGTCGACCATAGGGGAGCTTAAGGATGGCTTCCCTTCGCTCTCTCATGGCTTCCGTGGGCTAAGGGCGATGATAATTGGCTATATATATAAAAAAAAAAAAAAAAACTAAAGTCAGTAGGACACACAAGTCTAAAGGGAATTTAGCCAAGGAATGTAAGGAACTTACGAATTCTCTGAAAGGAATAGAGTCGAGAAGGAGTGAGGTTGTCTGTCCAGAAGAAAGCGGTTTTAGAGTTTGGAGGATGGTTCGACATGTCCTCAAATAGGCGCTTGTCTTTTGGGTAGATGGACAAATAATGGAACCCATCTCCACAATGGGCTCGGGAAGGATTGCTTTTAAGGCAAAAGAGATATAAGATCTCATGCATTGTGGGCTCCTCCCACTTCATATCCTTGTACAAAGACTTCAGTGCAGAAAGAACCCTATACGAGTTTCTCTGAAGTTGGAAAGGAGCTATGCCGACATAATCGAGAAAGCCTTGAAAATAGTCCTTCAGGGGTAGCAGGGCTCCAGCTTGTAAGTGCTCACGACTCCAGGCCACGAGCTTAACTTTCATATCTGGGTTGCCATCCCCAGGCGCAAAGCAGCTCCTCTCGTTGGAGCTAGCAGGACGACATGTCAGGCTTCCAGATAGTCTTAATCTGTGGCAAGAAAGGAGCTCTGAGATTTGTCAAGTTGAGGTGATGGAGCTTCGATAATGTTCGGCCTCAAAGAAAGAACTTTCCAAGATTGGGATGGATAGTGTTTTGGAAGCTTTAGGTGGTTGGTTAAGACCCTCCATTAAATTGAATGTGAGCTTGCCCGGAGGAAAAGCTACAGTGACTTTAAGTTTAGAATCTAATGGGATAGGCCTAATATCGGGGTTTGGGTCAGGGTAGACTGCCACTCGAAGTCTTTTTCTTTTTCTTTCAATGACCTTGTCAATCTGACGTCAAAAGGGGTCTTGTGTATCTTCTTGCTTGCATCGTTCTTCGTACTCGCGAATCAGACGCTGATTTCGAGTGAAAGGTGATTCGAGACAAGGAGTTGGTGGGTGGTAAGGAATCGCAAACTTGGGCCCCCATAGATTCTCAGAGTACTGCGACATCTAAGAAGAAAGAAAAGGGTGATGGCCCATCATATATAAAAATCACAAGGAAATTGTAATTTTGATAACTCGAGCTCGAAAGCTCGAGATAACAAGATTGCCACAATCGAGGCTGAAGGCTCGAAAGGGCGAGATTGACTTAGATGTCTTTCCCAAACTATTATAAAGTTCAGGCATCAAGGTCGCACCCACGCGAGAGTGGGGAGGTTAATACTAGTTTTTTTTTAAAAAATCTCTTGTTTCTAGGGAAAAAGTTGGCAGTTACCCAAAAAGGTGATATTTTCGGGATTCGTGCATTAAAACCCTAAACCAAAAAAAACCCTATTTCTTAAGCTACACGAAACCTTTAACCAAAATCCCCCATTCCAAAAAAACTCCATTTTGACACATTTTTACCAGTCAATTTTTTGTCTAAAACCATGATTCTAAGCATACTGCGGCTATATACAGCAGAAAAAACTTGCCTAATGTAAGAATAAAGGTCTTATAAAATTGGTAAAAACTAGTGAAGATATTCTCACAAAGCAGAGGAAACATAGAAAAAGGAAAACATGCGAATGAAGATCAGAGCACTTACACAAATTGGTTTGTGGGAACGAGAAGATCGTCGACTGGAAGATGGGAAGTAGGAATGATTTCGTAAGGATTTGGAGTTGCTTTGTTTCTTTGGTTTAGAAAACATGCACAGAAAAGCTCTGGCTTTTTCTCTTTTCTCTGGTTCGTGTTTTCTGAGGAATAAAGATTATAATGAAAGTGATGAAGGAGAAGAGAGGGCTTATATATATATATGACCCCGTGGGATATCAAAGGTCGAATAAATCTAGGCCTTTGGTTTGGATTGGGACTTGTTCTGATGGATGGGGTTTGGTTATAGCATTGGCAGCAAAAAGAATTGGAATGGATGTGCACGGAAAAAGAGGGTACTCAAGTACTCTGCATGTGCAATCCCTGAGTGACGCGTGTCCATATTCGAGTACAGTAAGTGGTATGTTTTTGAAAGGAGAAGTTCAAAAGTTTCTTTCTCATAAGATTCGAACCAACACTTTTGAAGGGGCAAAATGTTACACCCAAATTTCAAGAATAGCAATTTTTGGTCTCGAAAGATAGGCTCATAAAATGTAAGCTCGAAATAAGCGAGAATGCCACGCCATCAGCATACACGAATTGAGTTTAACAGTTTCGCTTGGTGTCAAGGTGGTGGCTATGGAATTGGTGAGCTCGAAGCTACACGCAGTCTCAAAGGTGTTTCGAGGTTACAAGTCAAGCTCGAAGCCACAACTGATCAACTGCAAGGGTTGAACACTTGTATAAATTTCCTTATTTGTTCTTATTGGCGATTGAGCACCAGTCAGGAAGGTTCGAGCCTGGGCATTGCAAGCTCGAAGGGGATGATCTCGATAAAGTTACCGACTAAGGATGTGGTTAACCAGAATGACGAGCTCGTGATAATGGTCGATCTCGAAGGCGTGTAAATTATGCGTTCGAGGTCGGTAATCTAGTTTGAACACGGTTACTGTTTGAAAATCCCTATATCTTGGGGATTTTTTTGTAATCTAATAATAAATCCCGAATGTCATGGGATATTATGTAATTAATGCATTTATTTGTATTTATTTCAAATTAGAATTATAACTTCCTGAAATAAGAGGGAAGATATTTTGTAAACTAGTCTATAAATAGACTAGAGAATTTCATTTGTAGAGAGGGACAATTTGGTACTGAGGATACTTTGCGATAATTTCTTTCTGAAAGCTTTAAGAGAATTCCACCATTCAATAATATTGACTCGTGGACTAGGTAAATTTTAACTGCTGAACCACGTAAAATTTCGTGTGTTTTTTTACTAGTTTACTTAATTCAGTGTTTAGTGCTCTTCTTATTTAAGTTGACAAAGAATGGCGTCAACACTAACAAACAAATTTGGTCATATTTAGTTTAAAGATGTCAGCAAATGTAGCTTCATACCATGACAGAGATGGTGGTGGTCAAGATCCACCGGATCCTACAACGATCTCATCCAGTTGCGAGTCAGGTATTTTAAAATGTATTCTTTATTTATTTCTAGATAGACCTTATTATACAACATACTAAATTATATGATGCACTTATTTAAAATAATACAGTATCTCCACCAAAGAGAAAAGGTCGTGGGCCTGCCACTGAGAAAAATTTAGACGACAGAAGGCGAGAAGCTAAACATCCACTCCCCATAGTGGTTGACCCTATCACGTACAAGGTGGTGGGAACGGAACATGCTGCTTTTGTCTGTCTTTTGGGCACCAAGTCACATCAGCGGTTCCAGGATATTACAAGGATTGGACTAGTATCCCAAAATGATATAAGGACAATGTCATTAGTAAAGTGAAGGTAAAATTTTGAGAATTTACTTTAATAATAATTGTATTATAATTCCAGCACAATTAACATGTTTTCTCTTTATTGTAGCACATCTATCAAATAGATGGGCGGCCAGATTATACCACCCTCATTGACAATATCGATACTGAGATGGCTGAGAGATATCGAGATAGGAAAACTAAGCGACACACCCACTTCAAAAAGTTCTACAAAGGACCAGATGATTGGGATGAGGTCCTAAAGAATCCACCCAAAGATGTCAACATCAATAAGTGGAAACAAATTTGTGAGTTTTTCAGGAGTCCAGAGTTTATTGCACGCTCTGTGAAGAAAAAAATAAATCGAGACCAAATGAAGTGCTCTAAAACACAAGGCACCAAATCATTAGCAGCTACTCCTCACAAAAAGTAAGTGAAAATATTAATTTAATTAAGTAGTATGAATTTGTAAGTTCTCTAACATTCTCATTTTCTTTATTAGTTGAACTCGAACCTAATCGAAGAATGGAAGGAGTATCACTAGGCAAAAAAGAACAAGAATTTTGTCAATGAGGATGTTGATCGAGATTATGCAAGCTTAACTGTATTATCAATTCAAATAATTATATTTTTCTTTTGTATTATAATTTTTTTTAAAAACAGGTTAAGTTGAAGTCAACTCTTGAAGCTGAGACTCAAAAAATAGTTTAATCTAGTACCGATGATTCTTCCTCAGTCGATCAAATGAAGATACTAAGTCAGGTTCTCGGTGAAGGGCGGAGCCACCAGCGAGGGGTTGGCCGTAAATTAAAGGGAAAAGCGTTAAGACGTCCCTCTCAAAACACTCAGTCTTAGGCACCACCTCAACAGTCAACTGAGGAAATACATGAATTGGTTGACATTGTGAAGATCATGAATGAACAGCTTCAGTACATGTATCAGCAGTTTCCACCTGAAAAACGTCTGGCAACAAATGTGGAGATGCAAAATACATAGCAGCGATTTTTCGAGAAGTATGTAGGCTCGTCTTTTGAATCTCAAACACAGCACACGTCTCAAGCTTCAGCTTCTCAGCCTTCACTAGGCCATCCTGACACACCAGCACCACCTTTGCCCTCTCAACCTTCGGCCCAACCATATATGTATCAATGGTCGATGCCTTCGTACCCTCATGCTTATCATCCTCATATGAGTGGACCTTCGTCCCAACCCCTGCCTCCTCATATGAGTGGGTCGTTGTCTCAACCTCAATCCTATCCAGATCCATACATGTATGGAGCTGGAGGATCATCATTACCTCCACAGTATCCATGGGCGATGCCTTCGCACACACCACAGGCACCGCAAGCACTAGAAGAATGAGACAATACGGAGTATGTCGAGGGGTGCAATGTTTTATATATTATTGTATTAAAAAACAACTGTAACGCCCTGGATAGCCAAGACCGCTACACTGTGTACTTATAAAGGTGCAGGACTTGCTAATTAAGTCATTAATTCAAAAACATGTCACTAAACATGTATGAACTAAGGTTAAAAAAAAGTTTTGGTCTCAAAAGTTTCACTTTATATAATTAAGCAGTGTAATACATGGGATCCCAAAAAGAAATAGAGTTTAAAAGTTGGTTTACAGAACTTCCCAAAATACAAACAACCATCAGCCATACTAAGGAAAAATAGACATTTCTGGTTCTTGCGCCCCTGTCTAAACCCCAATCATGGCGGCTGAGCAGCTGGTCATGTACATTCGGCCCGCAGAGCTCTCCAAGTCAGGGCTGATCAAGCTTGCCCTTGCCTTTACCTACACCACGTAGCACCCGTGAGCCAAGGTCCAGCAAGAAAACATAATGTGCAACACAAACAATAATAACAAATAGTCAATTCTTTAAGCACGATCAACCATCAAATAATCCACATTAGCCATTCGGCATATACTCAGAATCAAGGATGCAACTAATCATAGATAACATTCAAGTCTCATAATAACCAGGTCACATAATATTCAGGGCCGACAACTTAGGCCGCACCCTCTGTTTACCCACTGACTCCGGCCCGCTTAAACCGAGCTGAGTGCAAAATAAGCTGTCCTTGGCTACCAATGGCCAAGCCACGCCCTGTGCGCTTGTGTAACCCTTGGCACTCATAGGCCATTGGTTCACTGTTTACATTGCATAATATCATCCTTTCAATTATACATATTAGGGAGCCCTTAGTCCCATTACAAATACACAACCAGGTGCAGTTTTCTTACCTTTAGTCTCTGCGTTCATTGACTACGAGCGACGCTCCTTAAGCACGATCCATTCCCGAGCCCTAGCTTTAACACCTAGTCACAACCAAGGTATAGGGTTCCATTAATATTCTAGTAAAGGTTTCCGGGTACAATACTAGCTTTCGAGACATTGAATTCCACCAAGCACGGTGGGGAAATCGATCCCGAGCACCCTAGACTACATTCCCGTGCCTAAAATCCCCAAATGTTCAAGTGTGCACCTAAGGGCTGCGGCCCTTGAAGCCCAGCTGCGGCCCGCCCCTAAAACAGAGCCGAGCCCCCTCCCAGAGAGTAGACACGCGCCGCGGCTGTAACGCCCTACTACTCAGAGTCGTTACTAAGTGAAGTTAAAATTTGCAATCAACTCACTAAATGAGGTTTTTAAAGCAAAAGTGTGATTAAGTGAAAGTCTAGGCTGTAATATTTAAAAGTTACTCTATTTCATTAAAAGTTTAAGAGTTTAACATTCGGGATCCCATAACTCAGTTTATAAAATATTTACAACTCAAAACAAGACTATAAGTAATTAACCATCAAAACTAGGGTTTATACAGCCATTTTTCAAAAATATCCCCAACCAAGACAGTCGGGCAGACCGAACATGTATGCGCCGCCCCCACGCTCTCCGTACTCATGGCTGGTTGACTTTCTCTTTGCCCTTACCGGCAACACAGAGCACCCATGAGCCGAAGCCCAGCAAGAAAACTAAAACAGTACATAACATATGCACAACATACAGTCATTACAGCAGATATCTCAAATCTAGTCAGACAGCCCATATAATCTAACACACATACGGCCATGCCGTCCCAGGATCATTACCAAAGCCTGGAATCTCAGTCTACACCGTGAGGATAACCCATGTATCCATTGGGGTCTCACCCTAGCCACGAGCACTCCATGTGCTAGGTGGTATTCCCGGCCCCACCGCCATTCTCGGCCTTCGCCGTTCTCGGCCTTTCGCCGTTCCCGGCCCTTCGCCGTTCATTCAGCTATTTCCACATTTAGCATTCTCAAATAACAATCAAATACATAATCATTCATGTAATGCTACATCCTAGCAATAATACAATCTATGTCCGCGCCCTGCAACAAAACTAAGGGCCCGAGCCCTGCTCTACGGGTGCTACAGTTCTCTTACCTGTATCCCGAGCTTTTCGATGCACCACGGTCACAAGCACGGTCCTCTAGCACGAGCCTCTCCAAAATCCTAGTCACAACACATATAAAACACTCTTTAATGCTAGCCAATCCAAAACCACTTTCTGGGGCCAATCCCACACTCTCGGAACTCCCAAATCCCTAAAACAATACACCGAAGACATCCCCCGAACCCCCGGAGCAAAGGCTCAAAATTGCAAAATCTTGTGTTCTGAAAATGTCCTAGCACCGCGGCTCTGCCCTAGAGGGCCACGGTGCCCAGCAAGTCAGAGAGCTTGCCCTGCCCAGAATCAGCCTTGCGCCGCAGCGCCCAAGAACAGGGTCGCGGCGCACCTTCGCGAGCCCAGAAATCTAGGTTTTTCCTTGCATTTTTCCCGAGCCAAAATCATTCCAAATCATCCCAAACAAGTACCTAAGCCCCAAAATCAATTCAAAACCCCAAATGAACCCTTTAACAACCTATAAACATCATAAACAACCCCAATCACACAAGCACACCCAAGATCCTATCTTGAGTTTCAAATTCCTAAAACTTAAACCATGGCTTCCAAAACTATAAATCATGCCTCTAAAGTCTTAAACCACACCAATTACGAAAATTAAACATGATAAACTCTTACCTCAGTCAAGAACCCAGCTTGAATTCTCCTTAACTCTAGCTTCAAGTCACCTTCCTTTTGATTATCCCAACTCTGAATTCCATGCAAAGCCAGCCACTATCTTCTTTCAATTCATGCTTATTCTCTAAAACCCAGACTTGAAACTTAAGCAAAACATAGGCAAATCCTTACCTCTGAGTAATCTTGGCTTATGCTCAACTTAGTTGCCTTGAACCATCAAAAACTCTCCTCTTAGGTCTCCCAACTTCAGCTTTCCTCTTCTTCTCTTTTCTTCTAGACTTTCCTCAAATTTCAGCATAAACCAATTCCCAACTAAGTATTATACGTGACCACCTTTTTCCTTCAACTGATGCTTATCTATCCTCAACCAATTGACCATTCTACCCTTCCTCTAATATCCCTTTCCTAGCTAAACCTCAAAGGCTCTTTTGTCATTTCCTATCCATTACAATTCTACCATTTCTCCTTCTAAGCCTGTTACTCTCTATGGTTACTAACAGTTACACAAGTTACCAAATTACCAGTTACCATCATCTCACAAGAACTAAATTACAAAATCCCCAAAATACCCCTAGGCTCCTCCCGAGCCGGGTATAAAATCCCGTTGTGACTTTTAAGTTATCTAGCTCGCTAGGACCGTCTCGGTACGTGCATCACATTGATATCACCACACTCACATGGTACAAATCACACAACATAACTATCACATTTATGCCCTCAACGGGCTTAAATTACCAATTTACCCCTACCACGCAAACGGGGCCCACATGCATATTTATATTACCTAAACATGCATTCTAATCACATATTCATTTAGATTCACATATTATCACACTAATTCACTTATTGCCCTCCAGGCACGCTTATCAAGGTCCTAAACCTTATTAGTAACTTAGGGTGTTACAGCGGCCCTGCCCTTGGGCGCCGCGGCGCTTCCCTTTGGCCGAGTCTCCCTGGCTCCTTCGCATCCTAGGGCCGCAGCGCTCTAGAACAGAGCCGCGACCCTTCCCTTCGTGCCCAGAAAATTCACCATTTCTAGCATCTAAACCTCATCCAAAACCATCCCAAAGCTCCCTAATTCAAAACCCATTAATCACAACACTTTTATCACGACTCTAACAACATAATCCAACAGAAAACCCAAGTTAAAACTCATTAAAATTCCATTTTTAATTTCTGAATCTCAAGAACTTAAGAACACAAAAACCAATAAGGGAACACCAGAATTCAGTCATTAACTTATGGATTCAAGCTTACCTCCACAGCGGAATCACTTCTCTAAGCAAAACCCAAGCTAACTCCCAAGCTTTCCACCTTAATTCAACCTTGAGATTAAGAACCTAGGAATCCTTAGTTTTCCACCCATGAACCTTATAATCAATTAGTCAAAATGAAATTCAATGCGTACCTTAGTTTATGGTTGAATTCCCTGGCTGAAACTGAGCTATTTCCTCAAAGCTCTATCCTCAATTCACTGAACTCTTAGCTGAATTCACCTTGGTTTTCACTAGTTTTCTTAAGAGAGAAGAGAGAGGAAAGGGCTGAACAATAAAGGGTCGGTCTATTTTTGTTCCACTAGCTTCTGTTTTGGCTAAGTCTAACTTTGGCTAATTAAGTCAATCCCGAGGCTCGGGGTGCCGGAAACGTCCTCGAGGGCAAAACGGTAAAATTCTCCAACATTCCCGCCTAGACTTCCTAACCTTAAATATATCTCCATATATTTATTCACATAACCCGACAGTCTAAGTAACTACCCGATACCTAAAATACCCCTGACTTATCCAAAGTCAAATATTAAGCCCCGTTGTGACTTTTCTCGCTATCTAGCTCCCTAGGATCGTCTCAAGTCGCTCACTGCAAATCTACCCACATAATAATGTGGTTCTCACAGATATAGTATTTAACCACATTTATATTCAAATAATCATACAAGCATGCATTGAATCAATAAATTCACTCATAAGTCAATTATGCCCTCCCGGCACACTAATCAGGGCCCTTAAGCCATATTAGTGATTTTTGGGTCGTTACAATAACTTTTAATTAAAAAATTATTGTATGGATATTTAATTTGGATAATATTGTATTATTGGATTGTTTTTTTAATAAATTATTAATTGTATGCATATTTAATTTTAGTATTATTATTTTTATGCATATTTAATTATGATATTATAAATTAAAAAATATTATTTTAATATATTTTTATTATATATAAAAGTATTAGGGGTGACTTTTGTCGCCCCTAATAATATATATGTCGCCACTAATATTATATTATTAGGGGCGACTGTTTAGTCGCTGCTGATAATCCACATTAGCGTCGAATATTAGCGGTGACACATCAACGGTGACTTCGAGTATTATTGTCGCCCCTAAAGAGCATTTTTGTTGTAGTGGAAGTAGGTTTCGAAACTTACTCTACACAAGTGTTCTCTTGAGCTTCTCCTTCCTTCAATAGGAAAATGAGTGTTCTTGGCTCATGGAGAGAAAAGTTGCAGCAATGGAGAGTAGAGAGGGAGAGTGTTTCGGTTTTGGAGAGAGAGAGAGTGTGTGTGTTTCTTGAGAGAAAAGAAATTTGTGAGAGAAATGATTAGGTTTTGGCTTATGGAAGAAGGTAAGGGGCTTTGTCCCATTCTTTAGCTTGTGGGGTAAGTTACCTAGCTTATGAGAGCCCTAGGGTCTACCCCTAGCCTTGATGCCCACCTCTCTCTCTCTTCCCTTGGAAATTATTTTTATGTTCTTGATTATTTTACCTCACATATGAGAAATCCAATCTCTTTGGGAATTTTGTGCTCTAAATTTCCCTTAACTTTTAACCTATAGTTTTTAAATATCTCCAAACTTAATTAATTAAATTAAATGTGACCCAAAAATAAAATTTGTCACATATCACATAATTTTAGTAATTTTATCAAATTGACCAAAATGCCCTTAGTGGCCCGAGCAAGAAATTCTCATTCTTAAGCTTGGTTGATTGGAATTCAAACATCAATCAATTTTTCTTAAACTTATTGGCTCAACTATAAAGTCTCAGTTGCCAGGAAAAATTAATATTTTTATGTCATAGTATTTCCTATTTTATTTAATCCGATATTTTTCTCCCATTAGGGTTTATTCCTTGGCCCAAGACCAATCTTTCTTTGCATAAAGCTAAATCCATTATCGGATCATTACAGTGGCTATAACATTCACTAATCATCGCAAATTTATATAATATCATTTATCAAAATAATATTTCACATAATTCTTCACCGTCTCCAATCGGCTACTAATCGGGTGTTCAAAACGCGGGATGTTACATATATTTTAGATTTACCATGTTTAAATAGAAACTTTTTTACATTTTTCTACACATGTTAATATATATATATATATTTAAAAGAATACACATGTTAATACTTGAAGTAATGATGCTTGACACACATTTTTTATATATTATTTGTATACGATGTGGCAATTTTTTAAAATATTAGTGAGACCATGTGACTTGTTATAGTCCTTAATAATATTAATACACTATTATGTACACAAATAATGTATGAAGATCAATGATCTAATACTTTTTGGTTCAAACTTGTTAGAAGAACATGGTTATTAGAACTAAGTTCAAACTTGGTTAGAATTAGGTTCTAACTAAAAAAAATCATAAATCACAAATTCTTCACATAAATTTGTTGAGGAGTAGTTGCATCATTTTATTCCGCATACTCTGTGGAGTTTGCCTAAAATTTATGAGTAGTCTTTATTTAGTTATTAATTTAATTTTAGCCTACAACTACAAGGCATATGCTATATCCCCGATCATTAATATTTAGTGAAAATTAAATATATTTATAATTAATATGATATATATATATAAATAATATATACTTTTATAATTATAGTTGGATTGTATCGGTTCTTAATCGAATTTTCGTAGTCTTATTTACCATTCGATTCAATCCAATTAATATCCAATTTTATGAATACAATATAATCCAATTGTGATTGGATATCTAATTTTTTGTGATTTGATTGGTTCGGAGTAATTGAATTGATTTGATTATGAGCACTCCTACTTACAATCACTAAGAAAAAATGTAAAAAATATTATTTATTAACTGAAATAAAATTTGTTATTATTTAGATTTTAATTTAAGAGTTTTATTATTTATTTACCAAATATATATTTGTAAAATGATACATGTATGTATCTATATCTATATATTATATAAATGAGAGTTTTAAGGAGATGGTGTGCTACCCTAAAATTGTTCTAAAACATTCTATCTATTTTCTTCTTTAATCTAATTTTTTATTCATTTTATAAATTATAATAATATAGTAATTTAAAAAAAATGTAATCACATATTTTTTAAATTTAAATAAAATATTTACACGATATTATTATTTACTCTATCTATTTTATATGTTTAAAAAACTAAAATTGCTCCAAAGCACTGTATCTATTTTCTCCTTTAATCTAGTTTTTCATTCATTTTATAGATTATAATAATATAGTAATTTAAAAAAAAATGTACCATACATGTTTTAAAAAATATGTAGTTACATGTTTTTTAAATTTAAATAAGATATTTACAAAATATTATTATTTGCTCTATCTATTTTATACTTTTAAAAAACTAAAATTACTCCAAAGCACTCTATTTATTTTATGTTTTAATATAATTTGTTTTATTCATTTTATAGATTATAATAATGTAATAATTTTTAAAAAAATGTACCATACACGTTTTAAAAATACATAGTTACGTGTTTTTTAAATTTAAATAAGACATTTACAAGATATTATTATTTACTCTATCTATTTTACACGTTTAAAAGAACTATTAATTAATACTTAAATATGTAATTTTAAAAAAAAAGCTAAAAAATTTCAAATTCCAAAACTAAAATATCTTAACAATTAAAAATATCAATATACGTACACATTAATATACATACCCATAATATTAATTTGATTAAAAATTTATTTAAAGTGCTATTAAAATGTAAAAAATTTCAAATAATATCAATATGTACACGTAATAT
Source organism: Humulus lupulus (assembly GCF_963169125.1). Classification (NCBI taxonomy): domain Eukaryota; kingdom Viridiplantae; phylum Streptophyta; class Magnoliopsida; order Rosales; family Cannabaceae; genus Humulus; species Humulus lupulus. Next base: position 108,093,226 of record NC_084800.1, on the reverse strand, counting down.
TAATTTTATTAAGAATTTATTTAACTTCATGGCTTGACTCTCAATTATTCAAATGAGTAATAATCAATAATTCAAGTTTCAAGGTATCCACTCTCTCTCTCTCTCTCTCTCTCTCTCTCTCTCTCTCTCTCTCTCTCTCTCTCTCTCTCTCTCTCTCTCTCTCTCTCTCTCTCTCTCTCTCTCTCTCTCTCTCTCTATATATATATATATATATATATATATATATATGAATATGTATGTGTATATATACAAATTGTATATCAAAAATTATTAGTTTGTGTATATCATATTAGTATCCTTTCCAAGTGTACCGGTATTTTTTTAAGTTTTTGTATATCATAATTTATCTAGCTTCATGGCTTGGCTCTCAAAAGAGTAGTAATCAATAATTCCAGTTTCAAGGTAAAATCTCTCTCTCTATATATATATATATATACATGAATATATATGTGTATTTATATAAAGATTGTATATCAAAAATTGTTAGTTTGTGTATGTCCTATGAGTATCATTTCCAAGTGTACCAGCATTTCCTTATGTTTTTCGTGTATCATACACACGTACATGACTTTTAATGTATATCATGCATATGAATATCAAACTATGTTGACACTGTAATATTACTCAAAAAGTATTTTCAAGTAAGTTTTGTGTACCTGAAAAATGTAGAGAGAACTCAGCGATTGAGAACTCGCCGATTGTGCAATATATGTATATTTATTTATGGTTGATTTATAGATTTTGGTATTTTTCTTATGTTTTTGGAAGGAGAAGAAATTGAACGTGGATCATAGTGTTATGATATTGTTTACTATATGTGTTGAAAAAAGTATATTTGTATCTTCGAATTTAATTAGCTAACCAAGTATTGGTATTAGTATTGTTTGAATTTTTGTTCTCTATATATTTATTTTCTTATTATAATATAATTATATTTTTTATTCAAAAGTGAATATTTGTACAAAATATTATAATTATTATCATCAATTATCAATATTAATAATTGTATTTTTTCTCATTTGATATTTATCAAGCTTGTGACAAAACAATATTACTAATGGTATTGTTTGGATTTGTGATTCGTTTTCACTATAGCAAATAAATGTTTTTTAGATTGTAATTTAGTGGACATTCCAGCAGCAACAAAAGATGCGGAAGTTGATGTAAAGCACAAAAAATCTTTTTTAGAAACAAGGAACATATTATGAATTAAAAAGTATATAATTATGACAATGGATGTTAATATTGTTTGTTAGCTTAATTTGTTCACATTTCTTCTTTTCAAATGCTATTATACATTCTATTAATTTCTTGAAAGGAGAGAGAAACAAATAATTGATTAATTAGATACTTTTAATACAATTTTATTATTAGAGCATAACTTAAAAAAATGGAGGAATTACAAAAGGTATAAATTTCTCACTCACATTATACAAATTATAACATTAATCAAACAAATATAGAATTACGTTAAATAGATATAGTTGAATTACAAAATGTATAAATTCAAATTATAATATTTATCAAATAAATATAAAATTACTTTAAATATATATTTTAAATTATTATAAAAAAAATTACGCGAAGGCTTGTATATTTTATAATGTATTTATATGATGTGGTACTCTAAAATTGCTTCAAAGCACCATTTATATTTTCATCTTTTTCATATTTTTTAATTTAAATTCAAATTTGATTAGATATTTAATTATGACAACTGTTTAATCAAATTATAAATATAAATAATCGAGAACTTTTCTTATTTTTCTAATTTATGACTATTAATTAATCAAGGAAAAAACTCTATCTATTTTCTCTTTTTTATTTTAATAATAATAATAATAATAATAAATGGCAATTAAAAATATCTATATATAATAATAAATAAATAATATATCTATTTGTATTTTTAACATTTTGACAAAACACGGGATCCGAATGTTAATTTTTAACAACAAATGATCCAAACGGATAATCAACATTTTGACAAAACACAAGGTCCACAAGTTAATTTAAAAAAAATAAAGGGTCAAAATGGGTAATCGGCTAAAATACAAAATTCAAAATGGTGTGACCCGTTATAGAAATCTTACATTATATATATATATTTATATAATTTACTTTTGTAATGAATTTTTAACATTTTGAATAAATACATGGTCCAAAGGTTAATTTTTAAAAATAAAGAGTCAAAACAAGTAATCAGTCAAAATATAGTATTCAAATAATCGATCTATCCATTCTTATTTTTAACATTTTGACAAAACTTGAGGTCCACAAGTTAATTTTTAAAAATAAAGGTCGCAATGGGTAATCGGCTAAAATACAAGGTTCAAAATGGTGTGAACTCTTACAGAAAACATAAATTATATGTATAATTTCATTTTTATAAAGAATTTTTAACATTTTGAATAAATACATGGTCCAAATGTTAATTTATAAAACTAAAGGGTCAAAATGGGTAATCGGCCAAAATACAATGTTCAAATAATTGATCTATTCATTTCTATATTTAACATTTTGACAAAACACGAGGTATAAAAGTTAATTTTTAAAAATAAAATATTCAAACGGGTAATCGACAAAAATAAGTCTTACACAAAATATAAATTTTCTTATACATAATTGAGACTTTTTATTAAAAAAAATCACGCAAAGCGTATAATGATAATAATAATAATAAAAAAAAATAAAAGCACAGGCACAACAAATTTTTTTTCACTTTGTTTTCGGCACTATAATTATTCAGAATTTTTCAAAAACCTGCAAGAGGCTTGCTATACAATGAACACCATTATGAAAAAAAATTGTGGTCAAGCCCTCGTGTGTCCATATAATGAGCATGTTGTATGAATATGGTGAAAAATGAATCATACCCTCTAATTTCTCAAAAAAATATTTAAATATACATGAAATGCGGTTATGTTTTCTAATTTAAAAATATTATGCATTAATTATATTGTTATAATTAGTCACTATATTGTATAATATGTATAGTCTCTGTATATAATATCATAACGAGTAATTATACATCATGAACTATAATATAGGATACTAATAATTTGTAATTATACCAAATAATATGTATAATCACTTCAATATAGAATTCTAAACAAAGATTATACTACATAATATGTACAATATTCACTAAGTATAGGATCTTAATTAGCGATTATACTACATAATATGTATAATGACTTCAATACCAAAACTTAAATTACACAAAATACATAAAAGCCACTGATAATAGTAAAGTAGTTTGCTAAAATATATGACTTGGCATTGTAATCCTTTTGAATGATATCTTCAATATTCTTATGTTATGTTAGGTCTGAGGATTTTTATATTTCAACTCCTCGAAAGTTACTACACTTGTAATCAAATTATTCTGTATCAGGGAATCCTGAATCATTAGGAAATGGTTTTTAATATACATTCTCATTAATCATAATATAAATAATTAATTTAAAATTAATTAAATTTAAATATTTAACATAATATATACATTAGGATATATCTCTCCTGATATCTTCTTTTTATCACTAATTTCGGGTTAGATTTTCTCACTAAAATTAAAAAGAAATTCTTTTTTATTGATGAAAATTTATTGTAGATATTATGTGAGTTATTTAACTAAAAAATGTACAGTATAGTATTTGATTTTTTTTGTTGAAACTAATAAAAGAAAAATTTTAATTTAAACACAATTAAAATAATTTATTTAAACTAAAAATCTTGCATATAAAAATATCTTCGATAGGTCAAGTAGCCTTTACAACTAGTATATCCCCGCCCAATCATAGAATGATATCGAATGTAACAGATAGAATATTAATACGTAAATAAAAGACAAATCACCATTAAATATGAGAAAACACAAGATAACTACACTACTAATATTAAACTAATAAACTAAGACCCAGAAATGCGAAGTGATGATAGTAGTCCCCTCTTACTAACATGATGTACATAATGGTTTAATCTTTCTTATCTCATATGCAAGTGATATTATTTATGATTTTGATTCAATATATGTGTCTTTAAAATTTATATACTTGAGTAATTTATATTCTTCTATCATCTTTATTTTTGCTAATATTAGATATAGAATTAGTCATACTCTTTTTATGTATTTAAACTTTGTATAAATAATATTGATGTTTAGTTTTATGTTCAATCTTTTATTGCATTGTAGCCTAATGGTATAGTGTCATTCTTAGTTTTTTCATAAGATTAATATATTGCTTCCAAAGTAAGAACATAAGTGCTCAAATATATTTTTGTGAAACATGCATGCACTTTAATGTTAAATCCTTCAAATAAGTAGTTATGATGTGAACTATTTGTTTGCGTAATTTTGTGAATCAAAATTCTAGATAACTAAACAATGCATATGTGTGACTCTTGATACATTTCTATTCTCTAATCTTGGATTACATCTTATTTTTATTTGCTTTATTTTAGCATCAAAATTCTCAAACCAAAAATCATAAATCAATTTCCCTTTTATTACATTTCACTAACTTTTTGTGTTTTTTTTTCACTAATATTTTGTTATGAGTTACCTCATTGTGGAATCGACCGTCCAATCTTTATTACAACCACCGCTAGTGGATGTCACATTTTGGATGTTAAACAATGACTAACTTTATTCTCTCCCCTCGCAAGTTTGTTTCTTCATTAAAATGGTAATGAGTAAGTGGTATTGTTATTTATTGGTTATAGGTGTGTTATAAAATAATTTGTATATATTTTTCGAGTTCAACTAGGCCAAAAAATGATTTAAAAAACTAATTTTGTGTAGAATCTGTGGATTAAGGTTTTCTAACCAAATTCTTAAGAATCAAATTCGAACTAGCTAGAATTTGGTTCAAACTTGTTAGAAGAACATGGTTATTAGAACTAAGTTCAAACTTTGTTAGAATTAGGTTCGAACTAAAAAAAAAAATCATAAATCGCAGATTCTTGACATAAATTCATTGTCTCAACAAAAAAATTAACTGTTTTATCTATTTTTTAGGCCAAAGCTCCTCAAAAAAATACACACCCATAACCTATAAATATTATTTTCACATGCTTTGATGTTAAGTTATATGTTGAGGAGTAGTTGCATCATTTTATTCCGCATACTTTGTGGAGTTTCCCTAAAATTTATGAGTAGTCTTTATTTAGTGATTAATTTAATTTTAGCCTACAACTACAAGGCATATGCTATATCCCCGATCATAGAATAATATTGAGTGTAACAATAGGTTATGCGTACATAGAGAGAAATTTCCATTATCAATTAAACATGAAAATATACAAGATAACTATACACACACTACTAAAATAAACTAAGGCTCGGAGATACTAAATGATAGTGTACTCCTCACTTAATAACGTGAATGAAACTTTATCTAAATTGCATTGGAATGAAATTTTTATCGAATTCTATGAAAAATTCAAGTTAGTAAAGAGGTTTAAAGAAGCTGCAAATTCTATAAGGAAACTTTATAAAAGAATCAAAATAATTGCTTGAAAACCTTAGTTATTAAAAAACTGAGGTGTTGGTTGTATTTATAAGTAGTAAAATAAAAGCTGAAACAAGAAGAAGTTTGTTTCAAAAATGACAAACTCTAACTACAGAAAAAAAAAATAGCAAAACAAGTGCCTAAGAAAATAAAACAGCTAATTGTTTTCAACTAACACCTAAATCACATCTCTGTTATTATCCCCCTCAAACGAAAGGGGTATGAACCACATTGATTTTGGACTTGAGATATGCAAAGCGATCAATTGGTAGAGGTTTGGTGAGGATTTCTGCAGCTTGGTCTATAGAGGGTACATAAAGTACTAAAAGCTCCTTAGCAAGCAATTAGTCCCAAACAAAGTGCAAATCAATTTCTATGTGTTTGCACCTAGCGTGAAAAACTGGGTTGGCAGCAAGGGCTGCAGCTCCCTGATTATCAACCGAAAGGACTAGAGGCTTGTGTAAATCAACTTTAAGCTCACGGAATAAGGACACAAGCCATTTGATTTCTGCTGCCGCATTAGCCAAAGCACGAAATTCACTCTTAATATTGCTTCAGGCCACAACTTGTTGTTTCTTGGCAGACCAAAAAATTAAGTTTCCACCAAGAAACATTGCATAACCACCAGTAAACCTCCTAACATAAGGGCAACTAGCCCAATCCGCATCAGAGTAGCCATGTAAATTTAGGACAGCAGCTGGTTTGAGTAATAAGCCTTCTGAAATGGTGCCTTTCAACTATCTCAAAAGCCTTTTACAAGCCTCCCAATGTGTGACCGTTGGAGCTTGAACAAATTGGCTTAATTTTTTCACAATATAAGACACATCTAGACAAGTAAGAGTCAAATATTGTAAGGCCCCCAATGTGCTTCTATAAAGGGTGACATCGCTGAATGGTGCACAAGATGTGAGGGAGAGTTTGTGAGAAGATCTAGTAGGACTAGGACAAGCCTTTGCTCCTTCAAGGTGTAGTTTGAGTAACAAGTCCGTAATGTACTTTTTCTGGGATAGGTACATGCCTGTAGAGTTTCTATGAACTTCAACCCCCAGAAAATAGTGTAAGGAGCCAAGATCTTTTAGTTGAAAACTAGCATTAAGATCAGATACAAGCTTGGAGATAAGAATGGAATTAGGGCCTGTCATGAGTATGTCATCGACATAAACAAGCAAAAGAACCAATGTTGAACCAGAACCATACACATATAAAGAAGTGTTTGATCGAGATGCAGTGAAGCCCCAGGAGAGTAATGTATTCTTTAGCTTTTCATTCCAAGCATGTGGTGCTTGTTTTAAGCCATACAAGGCTTTATTCAGTTTACACACATAGCTGGGCCTGGTTTGATCAATGAAGCCATGAGGTTGTTGCATATATACTACCTCATTTAATGTCCCATTTAGAAAAGCATTACTGACATCAAATTGCTTGACGTCCCACTGAGAAGAGACAGCTAGTGTAAGGATTATTCTGACAGTGGCTGGTTTTACAACCGAATTGAAGGTCTCTTCATAATCGATCCCAAGCTCTTGAAGGTACCCTTTAGCCACAAGTCTTGATTTGAACATGTCCAAACTGCCATCTTCTTTAAGTTTGACTCTATAGACCCATTTATTACCAATGACATGCATACTTGGATCATAGGGGACTAAAGTCCAGGTTCCTTGTTTAGTAAGAGCATCAAACTCCTCTTTCATAGAGGCCACCCAATGAGAATTTTCAGAGCTGCTCTAGTGCTACACAGTTCTGTTGGTAACAATGCTTCTGGAAGAGGATGATTGGTAGCCATATATGTTTTTGGTTTGTAAATGCCAAGTTGTGATCTAGTGACCATGTTGTGAGTTCGAGAGGATGATGTAGTTGCTGTAGCAGTCGAGACAGCAGGCACATCTTCACGGGAAGGAGATGGAACAGTTCGTGGTAACTCTACTGGCGAAGAAGGAAAGGCAGGAGGTAGTTGAGTTTTAGCTGAAGCTATCATATCAGGTTGCACAACAGGAACATAAACGTTTGGCTCAGGATGGTTTGGAGGTGCATCAGTCACATTATTTGACACCACAAGAGAAGCACCAACAGTAGCAGAAATGTCAGCTTTAGAAATTAGAGCAATATAAAATTGAGTTGAAGGAAAGGTGGGAGAAGAAGAATGAGGTACCTGAGTTTCTATTGCTGAAGGTGAAACTGAAAAATTGGTTCTCATTGAACACAACATTTCAAGCAATAAAGACACGACCAACAACATTTTCACACAAGTATCCTTTGTGCATAGGAGAGTATCCCAAGAAAATACAAGGTTCAGATCTATAGTTGAGTTTATGAGTGTTGTAGGGTCTTAGATGAGGATAGAAAATGCAACCAAATGTCTTCAAAAAATTATAATCAGGTGCCTCACCAAATAGACACTCATACAGAACAATGTCATCAGGAACTGGAGTGGGCAACCTGTTTATAGAGTGCACAACACATTGAAAAGCATGCCACCAATAAGTCATGTCCAGACCTGATTTAGCAAGCAATGTGAGTCCAGTTTCAGTGATGTGCCTGTGTTTGCGCTCTGCTCTCCCATTTTGTTCATGAGTATGGGGACATGGGTGTTGAAATTGAATTCCTTGATCCTTCAAATATTTGTCAAACACTCTGAACTCTCCACCCCAATCATCTTGTACACACTTGATAGGAAGATTAAATTTCTTTTCAACCAAGCATTTAAATTGAATAAATACCTCAAATGCTTGAGATTAAGTGTTAGTGAAAAAATCCATGTAAAACGGCTAAAGTCATCAAGAAAGTGCACATAATATTTAAAGCCATTCTTGGATGTAACATGAGCTGGTCCCCAAAGGTAATTATGAATGAGTTCTAATAGTCGATGAGCTCTACTGTTGGATAAAGAGAAGAGGAGTTTATGACTTTTCCTGTTCTGACAAGCGTCACAAAAGGCAAGAGTTTTTAGAGACCCTGAGTGAGAATTATTTAGCAGAATTTTACTTAGAATTCTAGTTGAGGGATGACCAAGTTTGCAATGCCATGTATTGATATCATTGGAAAAAGAAGAATTGAAAAGTTGAAGAACGGAATCAGAATTCAAAGGAAATACAAAATATTTATTAATTGTATTTTTAGTACAAGAGGAAGATACAAAATGTTTATTACAATCAAGAGTACAACATTGTGAACTTGAATTTTTAGAAAAAGAAGAAAAAACTGAAGCGGTGGCTAAATGGCATTGCAGACCAGCGTTGGGTAAGCTTTTTGAATCATCTCCTAGCACGTAAAGTCCATTCCTAAGTTTCCCTTTGAGCAAGACTGTCCCGGATTGCTTTTCCTTTAAAAAACAACATGATTTATGAAATTCAAGATAAACATCATTATCTTTAGTTAACTTAGAAACACTGATAAGATTTTTAGTAATGGAGGGAACTTGCAAAACTGAGTTTAAAAGTAATGGACATTTAGAAGAGGTAGGAAGAGTAGCTTGTCCAATATGAGAAATCAATAGTTTCTTACCATTCCCCACAACAAGGGATCCATTACCAGTGTATGCTTGAGCAGAATCTAGATTGTCCATTCCAAAAGCCACATGATTTGTAGCTCCAGTGTCTACATACCAGACCGAATCATCACCAAAGTTTGGAACGGTGGAAATTGTGTATGCTTGAGGATCATGATCAATAATCTGCTCTGCAATACAAGCTTAAGGCTAAGAAGAAGGAGCCTTTGGAGTGATGAAAGTTTTGTCAAATTGGTAATGGCAAATGGCAGCGGTATTTCCATGTTTCAGACACAATTGGCATAATGGTCGTGATGCAGAGGAGGAAGAACCATGATTGAAGGATCTTGTGCCATTTCTTGATGATGAGCCATAAGACAAGCCACGATTCTGTTGAAATGAGGTTTTGTATGGAGCTGGAGCTGAGTTTCTTCATGAGCCAAAAGTGAGATTGGCAGACATATTGGAAGAGATATTAGCCATGTTGTGATGACGTTCAAGTCTGCATTCATGGGCCATCAAGAGAGCTTGAATTTCTTCAAGAGACTTGGACTCACTGCTGGAAGTGATCCCCAATACAACAGGATCATACTCAGGACCAAGGCCATTGAGTAATTGAAGCTCAATATCACCATCATTAACGACATAACCAGCAATAGCCAAATTGTCACAAAGATTCTTAATTTTGTCAACATAATCTGAGATAGAAAGATTACCTTTCTGTATATTTGACAATTGGCCCTTAAGTTGGAGAAGTTGAGCTTTCAACTGGCTGGAGAAACGTTGTTTAAGAGCCCTCCAAAGAGAATAGGAAGTCAAGTGAGAAGCGACGGATACCAAAACAGCTTCGGACATGGAAGATCGAAGCCAGGACAATAGAAGTTGATCTTTGTGCTTCCATTGACTGTATAATGGATTCACAGCACTAGAAATCAAGAACTGAGGAGGCTTGTCATCAGAGAATAGTAGATCATCGAGGTCGTGACCAATGACAGTAGGAACAACTTGGGATTTCCAAGCCAAGAAATTGATACGATCAAGTTTGATTGTGAGAGAGGAAGATAAAGAATTCGAAAAAAGGTTCCAGGGTTGTGTGGGAAAAGTTGCTGGAGCAAGGGCCGCCAGAGTAGGTGCCGCTGGAACAGTTGTATCAGTGACCAAAGGGGTTTCATGATCGGAATCGTGTGCAGAGGTTGAAGTCGCCATGGACGTGAGTCAAAAGCTCTGATACCATAAAGAGGTTTAAAGAAGCTGAAAATTCTATAAGGAAACTTTATAAAAGAATCACAAGAATTGCTTGAAAACCTTAGTTATTAAAAAACTGAGGTGTTAGTTTTATTTATAGGCAGTAAAATAAAAGCTGAAACAAGAAGAAGTTTGCTTCAAAAATAACAAACTCTAATTACAGAGAAGAACATCAAAACAAGTGCCTAAGAAAATAAAACAGCTAACTGTTTTCAACTAACACCTAAATCATATCTCTGTTATTAGTTAGCAACAACAACAAAATGTACGTAAAGCAAAAATTGGTCAAAATAACCACAAATCCATGAAAAAAACAATTCAAAATAGGATATATTTACTTACCTAATGATTTTTCTATTCTAAGATTAACAAAGATAGTATATTTGTTGGTTTAATGAATTGAAACTTTGAGCTTTTAAGTGAAAAACTTTAATTGTTGTGTTGTTTTAGAAGGGAAATGTTAATAAAAATTAATGAAATTGTGGTGGTAAGATTCGGGGTTTATGGTTGTGTAAGAGAAAATATATTAAAATAATGATAAAGAAATCATCACTAAAGAATATATTTATGAAGAAAAATAAAAAAGTTGAAAATTTAATAATGAAATATGAATCCCAATTAATAATTATACTACATAATATGTATAATCAATATAAAGGATCTCCTAATTAGTGATTATATTTTACAATACCTACAATTAGAGGTGCTCATATGATGTGATCCATCATTTTAAGCCCTAACCAATCTAATCCAATTAAATGTGATGTTAGAAAGCATTATCCAATCCAATTTGATTTGGCCTAAAATTTTATCTTTGATTATAAATTTTAGTATTGAATAAAGGGAAAATATTATTTTGGCCCCTGTGTTTTTTTTTAATACGCTATCGGCCTTTGTGTTTTATTAAATAAAAATTCAGACTCCATGCTTTACAAAATGGACCAAAATAGTATCATAGACCCAATTTTTGTTAAAATAGTTCCAATTATAAGATCAATTCTTGGGTCGTTGGAGATGCGATGGGTTCACAGAAGCGGAGAAGGTGGTCGAGTAGCTAAGAAGGAAAGATTATATTTGAAAATTTGTTGACCAAAATCGGGCCAAGGGTATTATTTTGATCTATTTTGTAAGACACAGTGTCTGAATTGTCATTTAATAAAACACAAGGGTCAATCGAGTATTAAAAAAAAATACAGGAGTCAAACTTGTATTTTCCCTTAAAGAAATTAACAAGTAAAAAAAAATATACAAAAAACTAGACATTATGTAGTAATAATATTAAATTTAGTCTTTACAAGTTCTACATTAAGACCTTGAAATATTAAGTTTACAACATTAAATCCATTAAAATTGTATTACTAATGTCTCAAAACTAACAACTAAAGTGTTACAATAACATAACATGAAAACAACAACAATAACATCTCCAAAGTGCTAAAAAACTAAGAAAAATAAGAAAATTAAATATATTTATAATTAATATAATATATATAAAAAGAATATATACTTTCATAATTGTAATTAGATTGGATCGATTCCTAATTGAATTTTCATAGTCTCATGATAACTCTACAAAATAGAATTATTTTATCACTTTTTATGTCCTAATTGTTGCTTAATTCTTGAGTTTTTAATTGATTTATTAAGTTTTAAAGTAATTTTGAATTTATTGAGTTTATCTTGATTTTATATAGTTTTGTGTGATTTTGTAAATATTTTATTATAATATGTTGTAGCTTAATTATTTAGAATTTGTATTATTAGATTAAAAATTAAAAATGTGATTTTATTGAACTTAATTGCTAAAGTAAATTAAATTTTAATTAAATATTTTCATGGACTTAATATGATATATTTTATACTTAAAAATATTTGATTATGACTTAATTTATGTTTATTTTATAGGAAATTATTGTATTGTTGGTGCTTGAAAAGCCAAGAAAAATAAAGAAAATAATATGGCAAAACTGAAAAGAAAGAGCTAAAAATGTCATCTTTGAAGCCCTTACTTCCCAGCAGCCCCTTCGGCCCGCGCGAGCACACAAGCCCGTGGCCCGCCTACCCAACTGCACCCTATGAGTCGACCAGCAGCTGCACCCTGGAGCCGCCTAGAGCACTGACACGGACGGCCCCACCTGCAGGCGCTATCCCCCGAAGCCCTCTCCTCTCGCCAGCTGTCGAGTCCGTGCGCCCCCGCCGCCAGCCTCGCCCAATCCGGAAGCAACAGCTGTCCCCTGACGACGCAGCAGCTGAAGAAATATGCTGCGGGTCCCACCACCTGCAAAGTAAAATAAAATGCCATTTTTAGCCAATAATCACACGACACCTCACCTTTTTTACCCAAAAATTACACACAAAATGCCAGTGGGTCCCCCGCTGATACCAATTCAAATTCGAAAATACCCCAATTTTTCCACACAAATACACTACTTTTCTCCATTAATGTCATATTTGAACCCATTCCTTAACCATTTTACACCCTTTTTTATTCCCAAACACCTCATTTATTCATTTAAACTCTTTTTAATCTCTATTTATCATAATATTTCTTACTCAAAAATTATTTTAATCAATTTATTTATTAAAAATTGATTAAACTAATTCGTTGTTTTTTGCTATAAATAAGAGATTGGGAGACCATTTTAAGGGAGATTTTTTTTGTACACTACACATTTACCTTATTTCAAGACCACTCCATTCTTCTTCTACTTCTTGGTTAATTTTCTATGTATTTTTAGAGGAATAATTTGGGGGTTCTCCTCCAAATTTTCCTAGTTATGTTTGTAATTTTTTGTTTGTAATTTCTATTCTAGTTATGAGTTTCTAATCTTTTTAAGATTATTAAGGTGATGACGAAACAATATGTAATTAGATAGTATTTATATTGTGTGTTGATTTCCCATTTTGTGTAATAAAGTTTATGGATTTTCTTTTTCAAATATTTTCTTTCATCTTAAATATCTTGTATTTTTTATTGTTAGAACATATTTACACTTTGTTTTTCATTAGTGCAAAATCATAATATTCTTTGATTAAGGGTGCCATTAAATTGTTTACCCAAAAAATGGCTGTTGTTGACGTGGCAAGGATTTCTCACACGTGGTTGACACGTGGCAGAGTCGAAATAAAGAGGTGTTGTTCGATTATCGACCAGCTACCCGTTGCTTCGTCAAACCTCACGATTAGATGCGACCAGGCTAGTCGTATGCTTCGGTTTATTTCCTTAATAGATTGTAATCTTATAATAACTACGTTGATTATTTCCTCTTTATTTCCTTGATACACGGATATTAAGGATAGTTAAGGCCCATTGGCTCATGTAACCCCCCTTGAGCCTATAAATATGCATGAGAGAGCTCAAGGAAGGGACTTTTGACTTTTGAATCTTTTTTCTGAATACTGAGAGAAAGAGCATATAGTGCAATTATCCTCCAAACAGTTGTATTTCCCCTACGGCTTGTGAAACTCAAGAACCCTAGTTCTTTGATCATGGCATTGGGATTCAATATTAATAATAGCACTAAGTGGACATAGGTCATTACCATTCATTGGGGTCGAACCACTATAAATCGTCTGTGTCTATTCTTTACCATTAGATTCTATTCATAATCATCATCTCAGTTCTTGTCATATTTTTTATTCCGTGTCGTTGTCCAAATCGAGGGTCAACATTCTGGTTCTTTTATTGAGAGCTTTGATCAAGAAGCTATAAGAATATCAAATGACAAAGACATCTAAGAAAGCTGGACCTGCCGCTGGCGCTGCATCATCCCAACCTCCTCCTCCGAATGTGGCGGAGAATGAACCACATTTAGAGTTTGAAGAGGAGGAGTTGGATACGGAAACACTGAGGGAAACACTGGGGGTGTTGCAAGATGAGTTGGCCAATTGGATGGCCAATCAGGAGAACGCAGCAGAAACAATGGCGCTGCAGCAAAGAGAAATTGAACGTCAGCACCAGGAGCTGAGTGAGCAGCAGGCGAACATGGACCGTCAGCAGAGGGATGCCATGGCCACTCTCGAAGCAGCCATTCAACTGGCTCGAGGACAGGCTATGCCGGTCTCTCAACTGGATCAGCCACTGAGTGCGCTGCCACAGCGGGCTCCCAATCCAAGTCCTCCGCTCCAGCCATCAAGCCCCCAAAGGCTAGAGCAGCCACCTGTGGCTCAGGAGGATATCCTAATTCAAGATCCTGAGCAACAGCCTCCATCTCAAGCTGGTCGAGGCAATCCCCAGTGCTAGAGGTAGAATAAGACCGGGCAATCGCCCTGCAGCCCTAGACGCCCAGGGGACAAAGAGCCGAATCTGCCGAGCAGGGGGCAGCGTCCTTCTGCTAACAGAAGGAACAACGAGTCAGGCTCTGCGGTCAGAGGCCCCCCATGGCATAATAATGCACGGGGACCCAATGACCAGTGCAGGCCTCCTCCTAACGCTCGGGAGATGCTAGCCCGAGGAGGAAATAGCGTGAACAGCCGGTCACACTGCAGTCGGCCCCAGTTTAGAGACGGCTATGATTATAATGAAGCTAATTTTGGCAGAGGGAATGCCGGTCGGGGGAATGAGAAAAGAGGTGGAGGCAGGAGCCCCCCACCTAGAGAAGATAGGCCAGCAAGCCATGACATTAGAGGGCAACCCAGACAAAACAACATCTTTGATCGGCTAGGAGTTAGCGAGCAGAGGCACAGGGATGAAGATTTGAGGGACGTACTCAACGACTGTCGTGAGAGGCATGATGAGTACGCTCCTCCAGCATCGGTTGCCCCAGCGATCCCAGAAGCGGTTCAAGCTCAGATTGATGCTCTGAACCAAGCAATACAACAGTTGGTCGGGGGTCAAACATCCCACAAAGAGTACGATTGGAGGAGGGGCACTCCATTTGTGCAAAGGATTGTTGTGGCAGAAACCCCCAGTAAATTCAAAATGCCAACACTGCCGAACTTTGATGGGTACGGAGACCCAGTATCTCATGTAAACAAATTTAAGATAGAAATGGATATACAGAAAGTGTCTAAAGATGCCTACTGCAGGATCTTTCCCGCAATATTATCTGACATCGCCCAGGAGTGGTTCTTTAAGTTCCCTCCTGCTAGTATAGTATCCTGGGAGATGTTCGTGAAGGAATTCTACGGACAATTCTATGTGGTTCACGTACACCCCACTAAGGCCAACCAGCTGGTCGAGATACACCAGAAAGAGGGAGAGCCCTTGAAAGAGTATGTCCAGCGCTTCATGCGAGCAGCAGCTGGAGCCAAGATAGTGGGGGATGAGGAAAAAATGATGGCCCTAACCGCTGGGGTTAGACGCCATTCTCCACTCTGGAGTAGTCTAAGAAAGAATGGGGTAAGAAGTACCCAGGAGTTTTTGGATCGAGCTAATCGATATATAAAGCTCGAGGACGCGATAGCTAATGAGGGGAAATCGCCAACAAAGTATAAGGGGCCAAAGGAAGAACCCGCCAAGGCCGCCAACGGGTCGGAGAAACCCAATGGCAATGGCAAGGGCAACAGGAGCAGAAATGGCAGAAATGGTGGAAAACGGGTGAGCAATGAGCCGTCAGCTTCTGAGAATAAATGCCCCAAAGGCAATAGATACGAGCCGAGATTCACCAACTACACGGCCCTTGTCGAAAGTCGAGCAGAGGTCTATCAGGCGACCAACTCTAGTGTTCCTTATAAGCGACCTGCACCTATAAGGAAGGATATCTCCAAGAGAGATACCACAAAATTCTGTCGTTTTCATAACGACTACGGACACGACACTAATGAGTATAACCAATTGAAGGAAGAAATTGAGTTCCTGATCAGGCAGGGACATCTAAGGAGATATGTGCGAGCCACAGGAGGGTCTCAGCGAGAGGCTCAAGGTGGCAACGACCAGGCGCCTGCACACCAACGCTCGCCACCTTTACAGCCAGCTCCTGTGGCAGGCACGTTACTCACCATCTGTGGTGGCCCACACCTTGCAGGGGACAGCGAGAAGGCAAGGGAACGATATGCTCAAACCCTACGCCATGACCAGGACATCGAGATGATGAGTATGGAGGATCGAGCACCAAAGAAGGCTCAAATAGAGGAGGAATTAATAACCTTCTCTGAGGACGATGCCCAGCACGTACGATTCCCACACTCCAATCCGCTGGTCGTTGACGTTCAAATTGCCAACATGATGGTTAAAAGGGTGTTGGTCAATACAGGAAGCTCGGTCAACATCCTATACAAGTCCTCGTTGGAAAGAATGAAGTTGTCCATTAAAGATTTGGAGCCATGCAACCAAACCATCTATGGTTTTTCTGGCGAAGGGCTCGCCCCAACTAGGTCAATTAGGCTTCGAGTTACAACAAGTACTGCACCTGCTAACAAGACATTACTCACTACTTTCACAGTAGTTGATGGCCCTTCAGCATATAATGCTGTAATTGGAAGGCCAATTTTGGTCGACCTACGAGCCGTTACCTCGATATGGCACCTGGCCATGAAATTCCCAACTGACGCAGGGATAGGATGCGTGTTGGGAAATCAGTGGGAAGTAAGGGAATGCTACAACGCCTCGATAACTAAGGCAAAGAAAGGTATATCGAGGGAGGTCGCTGGAAAAGAGTTGCAAATGGCGGCTGATGTACAAGCCCAATCAGGTGATGATGTCACCAAATAGGGCGTTGCCCAAAGTGAGGACAGAGATTTAGATCCTCGCTTTGGGGATTTTGATGAAGAGATAGGACCCATCGAGGACCTTGAAGAGGTCCAACTCGATGAAGAAAATCCGACCAAAGTTGTGAGAGTCGGTAAAAACTTAGAGACAACAACAAAATAAGCACTGGTGGAATTTTTTAAGGAAAACTAGGAATTCTTTGCCTGGTCGCACAAAGACATGGTCGGAATAGACCCTGCAGTCATTAGCCATGTCCTGAACATAGACAAAAGTTTTACACCGGTACAACAGAAAATGAGGCTGCTCGACAAAGATAGATCAAAGGCCCTAAAAGAAGAAGTCGAGAAGCTGAAGGAGAATGGATTCATCAAGGTGGCGTTTTATCCATCGTGGGTCTCTAATCCCGTACTAGTTCCCAAGCCGAATGAAAAATGGAGAACACGTGTGGATTTCACAGACCTTAATAAAGCCTGCCCTAAAGATTGTTTCCCACTCCCTAGAATCGACCAACTGGCTGATGCCACTGCAGGGCATGAGATTCTCTCATTCATGGATGCATACTCCGGCTATAATCAGATTAGTATGCATCCTCCTGATGAGGATCACACTAGCTTTCGGACTGACATAGAGCTGCAGGCAAATTATTGAAATGGGCGGTCGAACTTGGGCAGTTCGATATCTCTTACTTGCCACGAGCAGCAATAAAAGGGCAACCCCTGGTTGACTTCATCACAGAATTCATTGGGCTTACAAATAGCAAGTAGCCAGAAGCACCTAAAGAACCTGAGCCTCAAAGCAAGACTCCCTCATGGAAATTGTTCACAGACGGCTCCTCTAATGAACATCACGTAGGAGCAGGAGTGATTTTGATAACGCCTGAAGGGCATCGATTTCACTGCACAATCAAGTTTGACTTTACTGCTTCCAGCAACGAGGTCGAGTATGAAGCACTACTCGCTGGGTTACGATTGGCCAGGGACATTAACATAAAGGCACTTGACATCTACAGTGACTCTTAGTTGGTAGTAAATCAGATCATGGGTGAATACCAGGCCCAAGGTTTAAACATGGTTGCTTACTTAAACAAAATGAAGGATCTATTAGCACAGTTTGACAAGTACACCCTTCAGCAAGTACCTCGCGATCAGAATTTAAATGTTGATGCTTTGGCCAAATTAGCAAGTGCGAAGGATGCTGATACTCTGAACATAGTGCCAGTCGAACGGTTATCTGTGCCAAGCATCCAAGCAGAGGAGACCTCTTTGGTGATCCAGGTGACCGATACATGGATGGCACCATACATAGAGTACCTTACGCAGGGCGTCTTACCGACGGACAGAAACAAAGCTAAGACCCTTCAGCGAGAGGCTGCTAGATATATCCTGGTCGATGGAATTTTGTACCGGAGAGGATACTCAATGCCACTCCTCAGATGTATTTCGAAAGAGAAGGCCAAAGAATTGATGAAAGAATTCCCCGAAGGCTTTTGTGGGGACCATGTTGGGGTGGGGGCAGAGTTTATCAAAAAAAATCCTAAGGTAAGGATACTTCTGGCCATCAATGAATGAAGACTCAATGGAATTCGTGCGAAGATGTGAAAAATTCCAGAGGTTCTCAAAGATTCCACAAGCATCCCCTAATGAGCTAAAACAGATGCAAAGTCTGTGGCCGTTCGCAGTCTGGGGTATAGATTTAATCGGATCCCTGCCCACAGGAAAAGGTGGTGTCAATTACGATGTGGTTTTCGTTGATTACTTTACAAAATGGGCCGAAGCTAAGCCACTCGCAACCATAACAACCAAGAAAATGCTGGATTTTGTGGTTAAAAACATCGTGTGTCGCTATGGATTGCCAAGAAAAATTGTATCAGACAACGGCACGCAATTTGATAGTGATCTGTTCACGAATTTTTGTGAACAACATGGAATTATCAAGAGCTTTTCTTCAGTCGCCCATCCTCAAGCAAATGGACAAGTCGAAGCAGTCAATAAAACACTAAAGGATACTCTGAAGAAAAGACTTGAGGAAGCAAAGGGAGCATGACCAGAACAATTGCCTGAAGTCCTTTGGTCATATAGAACTTCCCACCGAACATCAACAGTCCATACTCCATTTTCCTTAGCTTATGGATATGAGGCCATGTTGCCTGTGGAGTAGGATCTGCTGTCACATCGAAGAATAACGTACGATCAAGGCTCTAATATCCAACTATTGATGGAATCCCTGGATCTAATCGATGAGAAGCATGAGCAAGCCCAACTCCGAGTAGCTGCTTACCAGCAAAAGGTCGCCCGATATTTCAATTCTAAAGTACACGAAAGGAAATTCAATGTTGGAGATCCAGTACTTCGAAGGGTTTTCCTTAACACCCGCGACCATACTGCTGGAGTACTCAGACCTAATTGGGAAGAACCATACCAGATTGAAGAAGTCCTCCATCGAGGCACCTATAAACTTGCTCGCTTAAATGGAGATCTCATTCCTCGCTATTGGAATGGAGAACACTTGCGCAAGTACTATCAATAAACAATTCTTCTTAAAGAATTGGCTTGTATTAATTTTACTTTTTACAAGTTATGAAAAAGGGTTGGTCATTTTACGTGACTGATCGCTTATAAGTGTAAGATCTTATTAATCACTCGTACAGACATGTTTTGTCCATTTATTATGAGAAATATAAGGGACTATGCACAGCCAGTCATTCTTGCGAATTATTGTATTTATTACAAGTATTTGCTCATTACGTGTGTTGTTTTGCTATATTATCGTTTTAAATTCTTTGCTACGAGCATAAATGTTCGAATAGGTTTTGGTCAGGGCAAGTGACCAAGGACCTAAAGCTCCTCAATCACTTGGGGGGCATATATGGCATCTAGTAAGAAAAGCATATCGAAAGGTATGTAAACACATGAGAAAAATAAGTGAAAGCATCCTAGGGTACTTAGAGTATTTTTCAAACTTTTCTATTTTGTTAAATCAATCCAAAGAACTATGCTAAGTTTAGTCATGTGAACATATGTTATCATAAAGCGTAAATATATTATAATATAAAAAAAATATTCTTTTACACCGCGAGCAGTTACTGCTCGGATGTAATTGTTCGTTAAAAAGAAAAAAGCTGCTCATGCAGCAATTAAAAATAATTGTCTTTACATCTCGACCCGTAGGTCGTATACTAAAACTAAAATTAAATGAGATAAGCTAAGAAGCAGGAGGGTCTTGCAGGTGTTCCTGGTCGACTGCAGCGGCGACTTCATCATCCACACCTTCAACGCCGGTGGCCAAGGAGATTTCGGCCGAGGCTGGGATCTTCGTTTTTCCTCTTCCGCCAAACGAGTAACGCATCGGGCTATCTTAGTATGCCTCATATGCTCAGGAAGATAGCTAAAGTTGGCCCCTTTATTGTGTTTCCAGAAGTCGTAGAAACACTTAGCTGTGGCACCCTTGTACCTCTCTAGGTTGCTAGCGTTGGCTTTCTCAAGTTCGTCGATCCGAGCCTCTAGCTTGTCAGCCTCTTGCCTGCTCGCAATCAAGTCTGCATCGAGATTTTTGGCCTCACAGTAATTGATACGGTTAAACTCCTTATATTGGTCCCTTGACTCGACGGCTTTGTCCAGGGCAGTCTGTTTCTCCCTCAACTCCTCAGCCATCTTATTTTTCTCCTCGAGCAATGCTGTGTTTGTCTTCTGAGCCGCTTCAAACTGCTCGGCCTATTTTGCTTCAATGGCCTTAAGCTCCTCGGCGTGCCGTTGTTCGGATGCCTTGGATTGCTCGGTGATAACACCCGAGCGGAGCCGAACGGCAGTAACAGTCAGCATTGCCTGCAATCAGAACAAAAGTTAAAATGAATAATAGATAAAAGGATAAAGTCTCAACAGGAAAAGACAACTTACACTTACGAGCTCGTTTAGTGCGCGGGTTAAGATCTGGTCGACGTCCATCGACTCTGTCCCAGCCATCACTTCTCAGCAATGCTCGTGCCTTAGGATCTTTGCCATCCTGTCCTTGGCCGATCTTAGGGCACGACTCGATATGCCGCCCCCTGTGGAAGCAGGGGCAGCTTGCTGAGTCTGGTCAGCTGGAGCTGGTGGGGAAGGGGTTGACCCTACTGGAGCAGGCGGAGTCTGCTGCTCGAGGGGAGAAGGAGGTGGTGCTACATTTGTTGAAGGTCTATCTGCCGGAGGGTCTACAGTACGGGTTTTCTTGGCCGGAGGCGCTTTGCTGCTTTCCCCGTGATGCCGCCTGCTCGCCTTCTTCTTGCTCGCAGGAGCTTCAGGAGCTTCGAGTGCACTGTACATACCGAACATGTTTTCGGATGCCATGTCTGCAAGGAAGCAAGTTTACGAACAGTGAGATAGTACAAATAACTGAGTGTGCTATGTCAAAAAAAAAAGGAACAAAGAAAATTGTAAGTAAAATACCCGAGCTATCATTACTGGTCGCTACATTATATACTCTACTAGTGTTACACTCACTCTCTGGCATGAAGAAGTCAGAATCTAAATTGGGAGTATACTTAAAGTTGTTGTCCCCGTCAAACAAGTGACAGGGAATTGGCAAACTATTTAAGAGCAAGAGAGCAGTACCGTTCTCATCCGAAGATTCGTCGAGAGGCTTGAGGGGTTCGGTGGCTTTCTTTTTTCCCTTTCCCAGTGGGGCAGAGGGAGCAGCAGCTCGCGGGGTGCTGGAGGGTTCCCTGATTGTCACTCCAGTCATCCTCCTCCTTTGAGGTTGTGACACATCTGGGTGCTGCTCGGGAATCTCCTCGCCGGTGGCACTCCCCACTGTTGACTCCCTCACATCCTGGTGAGGTGCCAGAAGCTTGACCAGCCTCAGGTTAGCTTCTCTGACCAGCTGTTTGATGCTCTTCTCTATGTCAGTCATGCTGGCCAAGAGTGCTGATTGGACTTCCATGTCTGGAGTGGGAGCCGGTCGTAGCCATGGACCTGAAATACACTAAATCT
Source organism: Humulus lupulus (assembly GCF_963169125.1). Lineage (NCBI taxonomy): Eukaryota > Viridiplantae > Streptophyta > Magnoliopsida > Rosales > Cannabaceae > Humulus > Humulus lupulus. The sequence goes on along the minus strand of NC_084800.1, from coordinate 108,071,371 downwards.
CTAAGGGGAATGCAGGAAGAATTAAAGGAAAATAAACGATCAGGGGAGTAAAAATATTACCTCCTTGGGTGAAGGCCAGGTTGTTGGCAACCATGTCTGTAGTCAGAAAGTACTATAGATGGTACTTCCCTACATTGAATATAAAGGTGGTATCACTCAGGAAAGTGTGGGACGTTTCCTGGTGACAGAAATGGAAGAACCCCATGTTTTTTTTATTGGGGTTGGATTTTAGGACGAACAGATAGTTGACCTCGTGTGGTGTGGGGACAGGCCATTTCTTATGGCTATAAATGATATAGAGTGTAGAGAGCATTCTATACCCGTTTGGGGTTATTTGGAAATGAGCGACCCCGAAATAGTTGGCCACTCCTTGGAAGAAAGGATGGAGAGGCAGGATCGCTCCTGCCTCGATGTGATACCTCGACCAGGCACTAAAGGTGCCTCCAGGTAGATTTTCCCGCTGGTCTCTGGTAGGTTGGACTAGGGCCACCCCAGGAAGCCCGTACTTCTTAATGTAATTTTCCATCATCCAAGCCGTTACTCGACTAGGAGGGGCAACGTACCATTCAACATCTGGTTGAATGGAATTTCGGAGTTGGGCTTGAGTTTGGATTTCAGGGTCGGGGGTGTTTTCTTCCCGACCACTGGTCGAAGGAATTTCAGCTTGAAGAGCAGGCTGATTTGAAGGGGAAGCGGATGGTTTCTTTTTCTGGGCTTTGGACTTTACTCGACCCATATTTTGAAGTGGGGACGTGGAATGTTTGGGGTGACACGAGAAAAAGGGATCTCTAGTATCAACAGCGACGGTTGCTCCTCGTCCTCAAGCAATTGGGCCAGCAAGTCGTTGTCGATAGGCCTCTCACCTCCCCACGGATCTTGCATGAAAATCTGCAAACAGAAAAGGGGGAGATGAGAATTTAAGGCATAAAACCTTGTGTTTAAAAGTTGGAATAACGTTGCTCGTGTATAAAAGTTAAGTTTTTATACGACCAGCAGCATTCTGATAAAAAACACTGTATTTCAAGCGAACAGTTTGGGAAATAGATTAAAAAGCAGAAGTGAAAAGTTTTTCAGGAAAAACGACTCTGAAAGGGCGGGAAAAACCCTGTTTTTCTGCTAGCTTAAAAATCGAATTTTTACTTCGATCTTACGCCCTAAATCTACAATCTTAACTACCAAACTAACTCCTAACTCCCATAAAACATTATTTCACTACCCTATCAAACATCAATCAATATGCACATTTACCCCAAAACAGTTTCAGTCAAGAACATTCAAGAGCTTAGATACGAAACAGATAAAAGATGGTTTTGCATGGCATCTCAAATGACTGAAAGATTCGGGAAACTTACTTGGATGAAAGTTAGAGTATGAACACAAACATTATGAACGTCTGAGCAAAAGTTCCTTAGAGCAGTGATGAAAGCTTCTGGGTTTTCTGGGCTCTGATGGTCGAAGTTCTTGAAGAAGAGAAGATAAATGAAAAGTAAAAAGTAAAAATGTGATCTTGGGGTATTATTTATAGTGATCGTGGCACCGTAAAAGAGGTAATCATGAAATTACTTTTTCAAAGTATGGGGAAGTGCAATAGCCATCAGAAAATTTTTTGGGAAACCAAAAATACTTGATTGGACATGATTAGTTACCAGTTTCGAGAAGGCATGGGCGGCTTTGACAGATTTGGTGGGGTATGCGAAGAGTCGGTTTCCTAAGTTTACTTTATGCTGGTCACAGTAAAATAAACTTGGGAGGCAAATGTTTACCCAAAAAACAGCTGCTGATGACGTGGCAAGGATTTCTCACACGTGGTTGACATGTGGCAGAGTCAAAATAAAGAGGTGATGTTCGATTATCGACCAGCTACCCGTTGTTTCGTCAAACCTCACGATTAGATGCGACCAGGCTGGTCGTATGCTTCGGTTTATTTCCTTAAAAGATTATAATCTTATAATAACTACGTTGATTATTTCCTCTTTATTGCCTTGATACACTGATATTAAGGATAGTTAAGGCCCATTGACCTATGTAACCCCTCTTGAGCCTATAAATATGCATGAGAGAGCTCAAGGAAGGGACTTTTGACTTTTGAATATTTTTTCTGAATACTGAGAGAAAGAGCATACGGTGCGATTATCCTCCAAACAGTTGTATTTCCCCTATAGCTTGTGAAACTCAAGAACCCTAGTTCTTTCATCACGGCATTGGGATTCAATATTAATAATAGTACTAAGTGGACATAGGTCATTACCATTCATTGGGGCCGAACCACTATAAATCGTCTGTATCTATTCTTTACCATTAGATTCTATTCTTAATCATCATCTCAGTTCTTGTCATATTTTTGACTCCGTGTCGTTGGCCAAATCGAGGGCCAACACAAATGCTTAGAACAAAAATACTATGTTTTGCCTTATAAATAATATTCATTGATTTATTTGTTATTTCATTAGATTGATTTACATTAAATACTTTAAAATTATAATTTTAAAAGTGAAGATAAATCTTACAATTCTATAATAATTTTTGTTTAAAAAGAATATCTAAATTGAATAGGTGATAGTTTGATTAATTTCTACTATTAAAACTTGGGAATCAATGTACTTATAGATATTATTAAACTTATATTTTATGGATTCTATTATCTTAATAATCTTTCTCTTACAACTTGTTTACAATTCCTATCTTATTTATTTTTATTGCTTTAATATCTTTATTATTATCTTTTATTTTATTTTCTTGATACAAAAATTTCATCAATCTTTGGAGCTAAGTTAGAATTTATTAATTTTGGTTTAAAATAGTTTTCTTTTTTATTTTAGACAACTCATTTAGGTTCAATCTCGTGCTTACACGAACACTATATTTCATATACGATTCGTGCGCTTGCGAGTTATAAATATTTAAAACAAACTCGTTTTGGGTCCATCATCTCATCCACCATTCGTTCCAATCCAATTAATATCCAACTTTTATGAATCCAATAGTGATTAGATATCCAATTTTTTGTAATTGGATTGGTTCGGGGGTAATTGGATTCGTTTGGATCCTGAGCAGCCCTACGTACAATCATTAAAGAAAAAATATAAAAATATATTATTTATTAACTTAAATAAAAAAAATTTATCATTTAGGTTTTAATTTAAGAGTTTTATTATTTATTTACCAAACATATATTTGTAAAATGATACATTTAAACAATATTATGCATTAGTTATATCGTTATAATTAGTCACTATATTATAGAATATGTATAGTCTTTATATATAAGATCCTAATGAGTAATTATACATCTTGAACTATAATATTGGATCCTAATAATTTGTAATTATATCAAATAATATGTATAATCACTTTAATACAGAATTCTAAATAAAGATTATACTACATATAATATGTACAATATGTTAGAATATTTTGTTGAATTAAAATACATATGGGAGTTAGTCCTATATTGGTTATGAGATGAATTTTTCATCATACTTGGCCTATATAAGGAGGTGATTATACTACATAATATGTATAATCACTTCAATACCAAAATTTAAATTACACATAATATCATCTTCTTCTCACTAATTTATGAAATTTTATTGTATATATTATGTAGGTTATTTAACTAAAAAAATGTATAGTATCGTATTTGATTTCTTTTGTTGGAACTTTCAATTTAAACAAAATTAAAATTAATTTATTTAAACTAAAAAGCTTGCATATAAAAATTTCTGCCCTAGGTCAAGTAATCTTTACAACTAGAAGAAAAGGTATATCCCGCCCAATCATAGAATGATATAATAAAATATTAATACGTAAATAGAAGACAAATCACCATTAAATATGAGAAAACACAAGATAACTACACTACTAATAATAAACTAAGACCCGGAAATGTGAAGTGATGATAGTAGTCATCTCTTAGTAACGTGAACGAGGATCAAAAAGTCTTTTAGGGACAAGTTGATTGCACAAACTTAGATAAGCACTACAAGAAAAAGACTCTACAGTGACGACAAGTCATTGTAGGTATACAACGATGACATGTCGTCTCCAAAATGATGTTGTTGTGGGTCCATATGTATAGCGACCTACAGCGACAACAAAACGCATTCGTCGCAGTAATATTTAACTATAACGATGACATGTTGGTCGCAGTAGGAAATCTTTTTTTTTCGGTTGAACAGGGATATTGCGACGACATGTCGTTGCTGTATGTGGTTACAAAATTTGAATTTCAAAAACTCCTACAGCGACCACATGTCATCGTTATAGGTTCGTTGATCACCCCCATCTACAGCGACAACATATTGTCGCTGGAGAGTGTGTGAGTTTATATGCCTTCGGCGACGACATGTCATCGCCGTAGGATCACAAAATCTCAGATTTTTGTGTTCAGCGAGCACCCTACGGCGATGATATGTCGTCGCTGTAGGTATATAATATTTTTAAAGAAAATTAATTAATTATATTAATTAAATTTTATTTAATAAAATATTAAATATTAATTAAATAAATAAAACCAATTTATTTAATTAAATAATGAAATAAATTTATTAATTAAATAATAAAACCAATTTAACAATATCCATAGTCTCCAAAATGTAAAAAATCAAACATAAGTAGTATTGTCTCCAAAATAAAAAAAAACAACACAAAATATTAACAAGTTCAAAATAATAATATAATCAAACTAAATGTCATCTAAATCAATTTCAAAATCATCAGCATCATCGGGATGTTGTGCTGGTTGTGGTGGTTGTTGTTGTGGTGGTTGTGGTTGAAAGCTCGCCATCATGGACTATATCATATTCATGTCTAAGTTGACAGGCTAAAATTTTGGAGCTTGGATGTTCAGATTTGTTGCTTGCAAAAATTGTTGCATTTGGTTGAAGTTGTTGTTCTGGGTCATAATAGCTTGACTGAAGTGTTGAACCATGGACTGGAATGCCTCAACTGGTACCATCGGAGGGCCGACTGTGGTGGACGGAAATAGTGATGCCTCTGATTGTGAAGAGGATCTGGTGGCACCTGAGGCAAAGGTACTAGTGCCCTTCAACTTGCATCCAATACCTCGATTGTGGCCACGACGTTGACCAAGTACCTTTGAGACGACTTGTGTGTCATTGACAATGGCACTTCCTACTGAAGATTCAGATTGAGATTGAGATTGGGATTGAGATTGTGTCTGGACTTCATGCTGCAAGGCATCCTGCAGTTTAGAAACAAGACAATTAATACATAATATAATTGAATAATATACATATATACAAAACTTAGAAGGTTACTTACATATGCATCCTTAGCATTCGTGTTCACCCATCCACGTGTTGAATGATTGTGCATGTCATGGAACGTATCGATTATGATGGGCAGTTTCTTAGTCTGAATATTCATCTTTAGAAAATAAAATTTGACAAAATCTTAGTTAAACATTGAAATTATTATTAAGATAACTTAAAACATTTCAAATTATGTATATATTTTTATTTACCTTCTTAAATCGAGCAGAAGCATATGAAGTCGATCCATGGAGACTTGGATACTTCTGTTTTGCTCTGTTGGCAGCATTTGCTTTTGAGCATGCCATGAACTTTGGAGTGGTGAAAAGGTCAACCAACTTCTGCCAACTCTCGTTGTCCATGTCCTCCGGTGGATTCTTTCTGGCTGTCTCTATATCATCATACCCTCCATATTCATCAAAGTATCTTTTCTTGCGACCTTTTCTATCCTTGTAGCGATTTTGAAACTCTCGCTCAATCCCAGTCTCTACCAGTCGCCACTCAGAGAGAGCTAGAGGAAGAATTAAAAATTCCTTAAAAAAATGGTTAGAATGTTTAAATTATATATAAAAAAAACATTACATGTGAATAAGTTGATAGTTTACCTCAAGCTTTTACATCAATCCTATCTTGTGCTCATCATGAACACTTTGCCATGAGTCATAATATAACGAGACATGGTGACTAATAAGGTTACCAATAAGTCTCGTGAGTAATGTCTCAAAACCAACAATTGTTTTGTAGGCTCCCTCCTTCAGATCAAATTGTAGAGCCAATAGACCTTTATTGTCGTTGACGAGCTGCTACAAATTTTGGATCGAGACATGCCTCTTCTTTTCGCGCCAGCCGCTGTGTATGTTAATTAAACAATAAAATAATAACAATTTGTCATTTATTGATAAAATATAGACTAATTATAGTATATTACCTGTCTCACAGGAAGTAGGAACTCGCGTGGGATTTGGAGGAGGATCACCCGCTCCATCATCGCCATGTGAACGAGCAACAGTAGCAGACATATCTTTGTAGTTTAAATAATTATTAACTTAAATCAATTATAGTTGGAGGTTAATTACATAACTTAAATAATTCCGGCAATTCATTTGAAACTATTGAAAAACAAACATTGTTGAGAAAAGTCATATATTGATTGAAAGTCTTGAAATTAAAACATACACATTAAAGATACAATAAGAATATGCATAAGAAAATATTATTCATCATCAATGTCGATTCCTACATCATCATCTGTACTTTCTAAATCATCTTCACTAATTTTGTCGTCACCATTGTCATTGATGAAATCATCATCCACATCGAGAACAGAATAAGACGTTTCCCCAATTATGCTGGTGTGACCAAGTCGATCCAAATGCATAATCACCAACTCTTCTAATTCCACAGTGAGTACAAAATTTGATAAAGTGCTATTATGCACGACACCAACCTCGTTATCATCATCGATACTTGAATGATCCCAGATCTTTCGATGGTTGACTTCTTCTACTATCTTCCAATTTTTGTTTCTGAAGGTTCAACTCCCTTCCTTAATTTTCTCCACTATCCTTCAACAAAATTTTCAAATTCAAATCTCCCACCCCCTTGGTAGTTTCCGCCAATCCACTTCCTTTTCATAGTCTTGTGCTACAATTCCTCTCTTAATGCCACATAGCCTCTTATGTAACAAAAATGGAGTCAAAGTCCTCATTTGTCTCCTCCTTAGTCTCCCACGCATACACCTAAGCCATTCAAATTCAAAAACTTTCAAATGGTTACAACCATCACCAACTTAGTCACTTAGTTTCCTTTTTGCAAGCTTGGAGTGACACATAGTTCCTTAAGTTCAAAAATGAAGTTAAAATCATCCTAAATAAGCTCCACACGCCTATGACTAGGTTGGTCCTCAACTTAGTTCTTCAATTTAAACCATTACTTAATTAATTAATTCATGAAAAATCCACCTATTAATTCTATAGGGAAATTCGGCCACACTAGCTAATTTTAAATAATTAGGACTTAATTTAATGCCACATATATACTTCTTAAGATACCATTAAACATGTGTACATTATTCTTAATAAAAGCTTAAAACTATACTCTAATTTAATCATATACTAAAATCCCATAAATTACAAGTTATAATAATTATAATTATCTAAATTATAATTATTTCTAAGTCATAAGATCATACCTTAAAATAAATAATTTAAACTTAAAGGAATCTTTTTAATTTCCACCACTCAAATTAAACTATAATCTATAATAAAAACTAACTTATGGTCATATTTAAGGAGCTTATACGAAAATAATAACCTTGGTTATACTTCTTCCTCTCTTCTACGTTTTATTTTTCTTCTTCAAATTTCAATATTTTATAACAATATATTTTATTAATATTTTTTACATAAAGATTAATTGAAAACAACAGCCCTAATAAATAAAATATGAGTATTAAATATTGAAACCCTATTTTTGATTGATCTAATAAAATTCAACACATGAAAAATAGAGCTTAAGTCTTATTGGTTGGAATCACTATTCATTATGGCAACACTACTACAAAAACACCATTTTAGGACATTCACCTAAATACGAGTCCTAAAAACTATGTGTGTCCTAAAAGTTTGAATTTTTTTTTTAACAAACACCTCCTAGACTTTTTAGGACTCGCAAGAATTTCTTTTAGGGCTCGCAATGCGAGTCCTAAAAACTATGTGTGTCCTAAAAGTTTGAATTTTAAAATATCACAAATTCCCTCCAATCCCCCAAATCACTCAATATTATAAAAAAAAAACACAAAAAGAACTCAAATGACTCTTTCTCTCCTTAGTTCTCTCTCTCTCTCTCCCGAAACTCCCCCCTCTCTCTCTCTCTAGCTCATCTCTGCCGTGGCCAAACGACTGCCTTGCCGTCGCTGCCGAACACCAGTCGCCGCCCCTTGAAACCTCTAACCCTCGGAGCTCAGCCCCCCACGCGCCGCCTAAGACCCTCAAAGTGCTCGTCGGAGTTTATACGATTTTGGGTTTTCCCAAACTTTTCGCCCACCTCGAGCCACCACGAGATGAACCACCACCACCACCACCATATTCCTTGCATCTTGGGCTTCAAACCCCACTAAAAATTAGACCCAATGACCACCGTGGAGTGGTGGCGCCGCCACTTACTCCAACCATTCTTTTAAGACTCGCAACCTCAGTTTTTAAGGCTCTCAAATAGAGGACTCGTGCCCCGCGAGTCCTAAAAAGCATTTTTTTGTAGTAGTGCAAAATAAAGGCTATTTTGAAACTAATGAAGAAAAAAAAGATTCCTCTGCAAAAAAAAAAAAAAAAGTCTTTACTTGTATGTGACATGATGGTAAACTGTTCTAGCAACCAAGCTTCACAGCAACAAAGCTTTATCTCATCTAAACCAATAACTTTATCACCACAACAAAAAAAATGATAAAAAATATTTCAATACAAAAAAGTAAAAATTAAGTGTGACCCACAAATAGATTTACACAAGGAAAAGTTTTTTTTTTTAAATGTGGGACCACTCACATCTCCACTCTATCCACTCCGGCCACCCACGTTCGGGGAGCACTCTCCACACTTGTAATGACCCAACTAATTCTAAGACTTTGGACCATTAAAACTACTATACATAGACACTATTTTTTAGAAAACATACATAAGAAACATTCACAAACTTTATTAAAAACTCTAAAGTAAATGTTGAAATACATAAATTTGGGGTATGGGATCCCATTGTTTAAAAATAAAACATAACTTTAAACTTAAATGAAATTGTTTATGTAACGCCCTGGATAGCCAAGACCGTTACACTGTGTGTTTACAAATGTGCGAGACTTGCTAATCAAGTCATTCAGTTAAAAACGTGATACCGAAACTATAATTGAGCTAGGGTTAAAAGATTTCGGTCTCAAAAGTTTTATTTATTATAATCAAAGATTTTTACATGGGATCCCAAAAGCAGTAAAGATAAAAGACAGTTTACAAAATTCAGAACAAATGTACTGCTACCAGCCACTCTAAGGGAAAAATAGACATTTAGGTTTTCCCCGTCCTGTGACACTCCTCGGCCGTGGCGGCCGATCAGTTGACTATGTACATTCAGCCCCTAAGCTCTCCAACTCAGGCCTAGTCCACTTTGCTCTTGCCTTTACCTGCACCACGTAGCACCCGTGAGCCAAGGCTCAGCAAGAAAACACAACAACAGAGCATAATCATCAAATAGGCAACCAGATAACTCATACAGCATACTCATATACTCAACATTCCAGATATTCACATTAATCAAGTATTCAACATACTAAGCACATCATCTCATATCAATAATCCAATCACAAATGATAACCAGGGTTAACGCCCTTAGGCCGCACCCTCTGTTAATCCCATTGACTCCAACCCGCTTAAACCAAGCTCAATGAATGTTAAGTTGTCCTCAGCTACCAGTGGCCGAGCCGCGCCCTGTGCACAAATATTGATTACGACACCCTTAGGTCGTTTATCACATGTCCCATGGCATAATATCATCTATAACATCATACAGATATAGGGAGCACTTAGTCCCATCACAATCACATAACCGGGTGCAGTTTTCTTACCTTTGGATTTCGCTAGCTAGTTCAAATTGATCCTCAAGCACGATCCCGTCTGAACCTTAGCGAGCACCTAGTCACAGCCATAGATCAGAATCATCACCAAACCTCAAATCCAAAACCTAGCCTTGGGACCAATCTCGAGCCCTCGAGAAGCCCTAATTGCACCAAACGGGGTGGTGGAATCAAACCCCGAGCCCCTGGGCAAAAACCCTAAGAAATAACCCAAAAACCCATTTCTGGTAACAGGGTAGCGCTACAACACTATAAAGAGGGCGCTATAGCGCTACAAATAGAACCAAAAGCACCAGGAAACCCAAGCCTAGCACTGTAGTGCCTAAAGGCTAGCGCTACAGCGCTAGTCACAGACCAGCAACACTCTGTTTTTTCCTTCTTGGATTTTCCTTGAACCAAAACCCCTTGGAGCCCTTTCTAACCTCAACTACACACCAAATTGAGTCTACCATCACCTATATCTCACCCCATACAACCCAATAACATAAGACTTAACCACATGCATCATCAAACTAAGAAAACAAACATTGAACCCAAGAACTCAAAGATTCAACCAGAAACTCAGAAACTTAGAACTACAAAGCCAGAATTTGTTACCTCCTATGGAGAATTTCGACCTTAAGTTATCCCTAGCATCCAACTGTAACGCCCTAACTCCAGGGACCATTACGGTGTGCCTTGTAAACAGTGCTAAACTCGCCAATCAAGTCATTTGACCAAAATTGTGTAACTAAGTATGATTAGCGGTTTAGGGATTAAAAATTTTGGTTAAGATGTAACGTTTCATTAAAACGTTTATTATATACATTGGGATCCCAAAAATATAATTTCAGAGTCTACTACAAAAAAATATTTACAACAGGCCGATCTAAGTGGCAAAACAGGGTTAAACCCTAGTTCCCCTTCAAACCTTGGCCGTGGTGGTCGAGCAGCTGCATATGTACACATCATCACCTAAGCTCTCCAACTCAAGGATGGTCCAATTTTCTTTTGCCTTTACCTGCACCACATAGCACCCGTGAGCCGAAGCCCAACAAGAAAACCCAATATGCTCATGAACAGTAATAACATGTCATCAAATCATAAGGCACACGCCTAACAGATATAGCCCTAATTAGGCAGGCAACAAATCCACGTAATGATGGGTATCCAGGATAAGAAATCCTACCCTCCTAAGTGGATGACTATCAAGTCAATCTCAATCAGATAAGTGATTTAACACTGGTGGTTCCGGTAACCATACCGGGCTGATAGCCCTGAATAAAAGAGTGACAATGGTACAAGTCACTAAGGTGGGATCCGTTCCTTTTTTAAATAAGTGATCCTTTCACTAGCTTGAACATGATAGGTTCATGATGATTAGTCACCAACATAACCTTCCTCATGACCCTAGAGTCATAACTATGGAACATTGTTCCCTAGCCATGTGACAAGCAGTCACCTAGGCCTTAGGCCTTGGCTCTGAGTAACTAGTCCTAGACTAGCCAAACGCTTATAATTTTCATCGACCTTCAGGTCGGTCCAGCATTAATACCCCATATGAGTCATTCAACGTTGATATTGATTAGATCTAATCTTCATTTGGCCCTGCGTTCATGACGCTATGCCATTTCTGACTCTTAGGTCAGTATCCCTGACTAGTCAGTACATATACAAGTAAGCAATGCCACCAAACATATATCATATGTCAAATATTCAAATAAAGGCATTCAGCATGCTTACTCAGTAATTACTAGCACAATTAGGATCATGCATAAACATAGAGGCTCAAGCTCTGAACAATATCATACTCAGTATATAAAGCATGTCCTAATCACATGTTTCTCGTGCATTACATGCGTCACATTTAATCACTTGACATGCCTCAATAATAACCATGCATGCCACATTTAACTATCCTACATGCATCAAGAATAACCATGCATGTCATATATATACAGGGTGCAGTTTTCTTACCTCACATTCGAGCTAGAATGAATAAAAGAACGACCCTTGAGAACGATCAACTTTTAGTCCTTTAACGGTCACCTAGTCATAACCAAATATGGGACACCATCAATAAAAATGATCAACATAGGTTTCCAAACCAATATCTAGCCTCCAGGAGATCAATCCAAACTAATCCAAGTAGTAGGAACACTCCCGAGGCCTATAACTAAGTTCCCGGGGTCAAAACGTGCAAACGGGGTGAAAATTGGGCAAGGGCTGCGGCCCCCAGAATTTTCTGAGCCAAGGGTCGCGGCGCCCAGCAGGTTCCTCTTCCCCACCTGCTTCTTCATGCCAGGGCCGCGGCACCCCAAGAACAGGGCCGCGGCCCCCAACCCTGGGCCATTCCCAAACTCGTTTTTAACACTCCAAAGCCTCCAAAATCTTACCTAAACATTCCCCAATCATCAAATCAAAGTTCCCAAGCTTCCCAATGCTCCAAAACCCTCAAAACCCAAGGTTCAATCGAACCAAAAACTCAACGATTCACAAAATCTAATTCAAAGCTTAGAAACTCGAAAAACTCAAAACTTAAACTTAGATTACCTTCGATTGGGTTGTTTTCCGTCAAATCCTTTGGTTAAGAAGCTTATAATCTTTACTAGGATCGCTATGCCTCGACCCTTGCTTGATTCCGACTCTTAGAACTCAAGATTTCTTCAAAAAGGCTTCGGGTGGTAAAATGAGCTAACGAGAGAGAGAGGAAAGTATTTTCTAACGTACGTTCTATCTGACAAGCTACTTCATGCTTAAGTAACCTCAAATAAAACCTAGTGCTCAGGGTCCCAAAAACACCCCCGAGGATATTATAGTCAAAACCTCCGAAATTTCATCCTGATCTCAAATATTCCCAATTTATCATCAAATAAATATTCTTATTACCCCATAATTGACCCCATTATAACAAAACCGCTAACTCATAATATAAGATCGTCTCATGCCGAATAGCTCGAATATATCTCCATAATAATGGAGTCTCATTCACAAATTACAATATGCATCCAAATATACAATTATGCCCTCAGTGGGTCAAATTACCAAAATGCCCTTATAATTATAAATACCCCCATATGCATGCATTTAAAATCATATTATAATATAATTCACATAAACATGCATATAATCATTTAATATCATAATACTTCAATTATGGCCCTCCCGGCCTCCTAATCAAGGTCCTAACCCTTGTTAGGAAATTCAAGGCATTACACCAACCAGCCTCAAGCCCTTAAACTCCTCAAGCTTATATCCCTTTATTCCATCCAAAACTCAAGCTTAGAAACCATCTCAATAAAACTCAGAAAAACACATTAGGAAACCTTGAAACTTACCTCAATTAAGTGGCTAATCCCTGCTAGCTCTTCTAGCTTCACCAAGGTCTTTAGCCCTAAGCTCCAACCTGAGCTTGCACTGGAATTCCAGCTCCAAAACTCACAAAGAATGGTGAATAAATGACCCAACAGAAAGAGAGAAAGTGATAGCTCCAAGTGTTCTGTTTTTCCTTCCTTCCTTCTTTTCTTTTCCTTAAGCTTCTGATTCTATCTACAACTTCCACTAAAGCCATAAAGCATAATATAACCTATCCTTTAATAAGCAAAATGACCACCTTGCCCTCCCAATAATAACTAAACCTTCAAGTCACTCTAGGGGCATTTTGGTCATTACTCCCTAATTCCCGCTAATTCCTCGAGTGTCTTTAATATTTACTGCTTACTTCCTGATACCTAACTAATCACCAATTATATTTCTCAATAACAAATAGTCTCCAATATATACTCCAAATTCTCAGATATACCCCCAGACTTACCCCGAGTTGGGTATAAATCTCCGCTGTGACTTTCCCGCTAAACCGCTTGCTAGGATCGCCTCGAGTCACAAGCTACAAATATATCCACATAATAATGTGGTTCCAACAATTTATCACAAATATTTACATTTATGCCCTCAATGGGCCAAAATTACAAATATGCCCTTATAACCTAATCAGGGCCTACATGCATACTAATACACATAGTCATGCATCACATTAATCCAAATAATCATATAAGCATGCATTTGCACCTTTATCATGCATTTTCAACATTAACTCACATAACTTCCAATTGTGCCCTCCCGGCACACTAATCAAGGCCCTTAAGCCTTATTAGTAATTTTGGGTCGTTACAGTTTACAAAGCTAAATGCGGAAAATACACAAAGAAAACATAATAAAATGACTAAAATAACACCGTCCTCGAATCGTTCACGCAGTCCATCAAATCCATTCTCCCTTAATACACAAGCCAAGCTACCATGAATCCTTCCGCCGCCATACGTATTTTCCTGCATACATAAAAAAAATAAAGGAGTGAGCCTAATGCCCAGCAAGGAAAATCTACTAATAACATAAAACATATACATAAACTATATCATAAACATATATTATAAACATATGTCATATACTACAATGACCATTATACTACTTGGGGCTTGTTAACTAAGCAAGTCATATGCCCATAGATTTGTGGGGCTTGCTAGCCAAGCAAGTCATATGCCCATAAATTATTGGGGCTTGCTAGCTAGACAAGTCATATGCCCAAGGACTATATACTATACATAATGTAAATATAACATAACATAACATAACATAACATAAGCATAATATATCATATAAACATATAAAATTCTATCCTATTTTCCTTACCAAACTGGGATGTGAGAACAAGGGCGGGATTCGGAATACTCCTAAAACCAACAATAAGAATGTGAGTATTTCTAAAGAAAGAGATGATAAAGAAATGAACTAAACCACCAAGAGGAGACTTACCAAAAAGAAACCTTAAGTTCAAAGAACTTGAATACCTAACCAAGAATTTAACAATGAGTTAGGATCTGAATGATACTAAAGAGAACTAAAGAAACATACAGAAATGAACTTAAGATTAGAAATACCTTTGGATGTATTAGAACTGAACTACAGCTCGATATTGAAAAACACACTATTGATCTTACTTCCCAAGTGTTTATAAAGCTTAAGATGATAAAGCTTAAATCCAAACCCAAGTGTTTATCACTCTATAGTAACCCTAGCAGCTTGAAGGTTCTGAACACAGCTTGAAGAATGAGAGAAATGGCTGGGTACTAGGTCCTATTTATAGAGTTCAAGGAGTGAACTACCTCCTTTTAGCTTGAATAAAAATAATGAATATTAATTGAAAAATATTTGAATATTTGTTCAACACAGGTTTAAGACTCGGTCAAAATGTTCAAATGCTGGTCAAGAGGTTAAGGAATGAATTGAGCTCGATTTCAAAAATGTTTGAACATATAGTCTTAGGGACGATATATCGCCTGGGCTTATTACCCGAGTGCTTGTCGTTTTGTTTGTGCGAAGTTCACATGTTTTTCGTATTCCCCGTGTGGCAATACATATATCGGCATACGTGAATATATTAAACACGTAATTGCACATTTTCAGCATAATTGAATTGATTAATCAGGTTTGACTGAGTAATACGAGATTCCAGCAAGTTCTAGAAGGGTCTTGAGCTTCTAGAAACTTCTATTTTTGAATTATCCACTTAAAAATGCTTAATTCCTCAAATAAACAAGATTGTGACAAATGTCATGCTCTTAATGGTCTTGGAAGGTTCTATAGTTTTCTAGAACTTTCTTTTATTTAAACTATAGTTAAATCCTTAAATAAACCTGCACATGAGAAGTGTCATGATCTTATTAATTCTATCTAAACCTTATAGTATAATAAATAACATCTTTATAATTAGCTGTATTAATTAAACCTTATGTTATAATTAATATTCTTAAACTATAGGTTAAACTTATAAAATCTGTAAGTGTAGCTATGAGTGTTCAACTAAGTCCCGGCTTGAACCAAAATCCACAATACTAAACATACTATAACTACTACTAGCTATTACTACTACTACTATCTAACTAGCTAAGAAAAATTATGGGACTCTACAATTCTCCCCTACTACAAAGAATTTACTTACCAAACAAATCCGGATACCAATCTTGCATGTCCTCCTCCAACTCCCACATTGCCTCCCATTCAGAACTATTACTCCATAGGACTTTGACTATCGGAAAACTCTTAGACCGTAAATTCTTCATCCCTCTATCTAGGATGCTAACCGGTCGTTCATCGTAATTCAATTCTTTTTGGAGTGCTATCGTATCATACTTGAGGACGTGAGATGAGTCTGACACATACTTATGCAGCATCGAGATGTGGAACACATTGTGGCTATCTGCTAAAGCTGGCGGTATGGCTAATCTATATGCAACTGCTCCCACTTTGTCCAATATCTCAAAAGGACCCATAAATCGGGGACTAAGCTTGCCTTTCTTCCCAAACCACTTCACACCTTTCATAGGAGATATCTTTAGGAAGACTTGATCTCCGACTTTGAATTCCACATCACATCGCTTGGCATCCGCATAACTTTTCTGACGGCTTTGAGCAGTGAGCATACATTTTCTAATCAGCGTTACTGCTTCTTGAGCTTTTCTAATAGCTTCGAGACCAAGAAGTTTCCTTTCTCCTACCTCGTCCCAATGTAACGACGATCGACATCTTCTTCCATAAAGTAGCTCGTAAAGTGCCATCCCGATCGTTGACTGGTAGCTATTATTGTAGGAGAATTCTATCAGCGACAAATACTTATTCCATGATCCTCCGAAATCAAGTACACAAGCGCGCAACATATCTTCTAAAATCTGTATGGTACGCAAGGATTGACCGTCTGTCTGAGGATGAAATGCTGTACTAAGACTTAACTTGGTACCCATGGCTTGCTGTAAGCTTCCCCAAAATCTCGATGTAAACACTGATCCTCTATTGGACACTATTGTTTTAGGGATTCCATGCAACCGTACTATTTCTTGGACATAAATGTCTGCGTATTGATCTGATGTATATGAAGTCTTAATAGGCGGGAGATGAGCTGACTTGGTTAGTCTATCTATTACTACCCAAGACGAATCATGCTGCTTATTTGTTCATGGAAAATCCGTCACGAAATCCAAGGCTATATCGTCCCATTTCCATTTCTGGAATGCTAAGTGGTTGCAATAAGCATGCAGGCCACTGATGTTCTGCTTTCACTTGCTGGCATACTAAACATTTAGACACAAATTCCACTATATCCTTCTTTATTCCTGGCCACCAATATATTGCCTTGATGTCGTGAGTCATCTTGGTCGACCCTGGGTGAACTGAGTATGGGGTATTGTGCGCTTCTTCTAAGATCGTCATCTTAATCCTTGGATCATTTGGCACGCATACCCGATCCTTATATCTCAATAACCCTTGACCTGATATTGAGAAATATGTGGCCTTCCCTTCTCTAACTGCATCCATATGTGCTACTAATGTGTCATCATGCCCTTGCCCAATCCGTATATCTTCTAACAGACTTGACTGGATAGACAAGTTAGCCAGCTTACCGATGACTACTTCTATTCCGGCACTGATTAGCTCCTGCTATAGCGGCTTTTCTATTCCGGCTAGTGTTGCTAGACTTCCATAACTCTTCCTACTTAGCGCATCATCAACTATGTTTGCCTTTCCCGGGTGGTATATGATTTCGCAGTCATAATCCTTCACTAGTTCTAACCACCTGCGCTGCCTCATGTTGAGCTCCTTCTAAGTGAAGAAATACTTTAAGCTTTTGTGGTCCGTATAAATCTCACACCATTCTCCGTAAAGATAATGGCGCCAGATTTTCAACGCAAAGACCACTATTGCCAACTCCATATCGTGTGTTGGATAGCGTTGCTCGTACTCCTTCAGCTGCCTTGAGGCGTAGGCTATCACCTTGTCATTCTGCATCAGCACACAACGCAACCCTTGCTTCGACGCATCACAGTAGACTACAAACTTATCATTGGGTGTTGGTAGACAGAGTACTGGTGCTGAGCACAGCTTATCTTTAAGCAACTGGAAGCTCTCTTCACACTTATTAGTCTAGTTGAACCTTTTCTCTTTCCGGGTCAGGTTGGTGAGCGGAGTGGCTATCTTAGAAAAGCCCTCTACAAACCTCCAATAATAACCTTCTAATCCCAGAAAGCTTCTTACCTCTAATGCGTTCTTTGGTCTTGGCCAATCCTTCACAACCTCTACCTTAGATGGGTCTATTGCAACTCCATCCTTGGATACAATGTGCCTGAGGAATGCTACTTGCGAAAGCCAAAATTCGCATTTCTTGAACTTGGCGTAGAGTTTATGCTCCTTTAGTCGTAAAAAAACCAACCTTAAATGCTCCTCGTGCTCGTTAGCATCCCTTGTGTACACCAAGATATTGTCGATGAACACTACGGCGAATTTATCCAAGTAGTCCTTAAAGACCCTATTCATTAAATCCATAAATGTGGCTGGAGCGTTTGTAAGACCGAAAGACATAACTAAAAACTCGTAATACCCATAACGAGTTCTAAAGGTTGTCTTGGGAATATCCTCTTCCCGTACCTTGAGCTAATGATACCCGGACCGAAAAATCGATATTTGAGAACACGGTCGCTCCTCGGAGTTGATCAAATAAGTCGTCAATCCGAGGTAGCAGGTACTTATTCTTAATCATCACCTTATTCAGCTCACGGTAATCTATGCACATATGCATGCTTCAGTCCTTTTTCTTCACAAATAAAACCGGTGCTCCCCATGGAGAATGGCTTGGTCTAATGAAACCCAAGTCTAGGAGTTCTTGTAGCTGCGTTTTTAACTCCTTGAGTTTGGTAGGTGCCATTCGGTATGGTGCCTTGGAGATAGGCTCGGTGCCCAGTACTAATTCGATTGTGAAGTCAATTTCCCGAGTCGGCGGCAATCCTGGTAAGTCATCAGGAAATACTTATGGGAATTCCTTTACAATGTGAACGTCTCCAACTTAAGTGGTGTTTCCTTTACACATCTGTGCACACTGGCTAAGAATGCTTGACATCCTTTTTCTATCATCCTCTGGGCTTTGAGAGATAATATAAGTGGTGTACGTAGTCCTGAAACTTATTCCATAAAGTACAGTCTCTGGCCGTCAGGAGTCTCGAACGTCACTTTCTTGCGTCTACAGTCAATGGTTGCGCCATGCCTTGCTAGCCAGTCCATGCCTAGTATTGTTAGAGAATATATATTATTGCTCAATGGAAATATGGAAAAACCAATTACAACTCTATGCAAAAATACAATGGACAAGATAATATTTATTAAATAAGTATTACAACTCAATTGCTCAAAATACAAGTAAATATAAAGATGTAGAAGAAGAAGATTACAAACTCAATACTATAACAATACAAGTAAATAAGAAGAACACAAGAATGAAAAACACAAACAAACTCTCACACAACCAAAGTGTAGAGTAGTGGGGATCACCAACTTGAACAAGGTTCAAGACCTTTGTCCAAAAGCTTATTTCCCCCTATTCTCTAAGCACTAAGGGATCTCTCTAGGAAATAGCTCTCTGGAATTATCAAGCATTTTGGTGTATTTTTCAGCCAAGTGCTTTGTGGATGAAAAAATGGTGTGTCTTACAAGTGAGCATTAGGCTCCTATTTATAGAGTTTAGAGACACCCTTTGAATTTCAAATTCCACCAACCCCCATGGCTGTTACCAATGATTAATTGGGTGTTTTATGGAATTAAAATAGAGATTTGGGAGTTACTTGGCTGTTGGAAACGTTCAGAATTGGATAAAAACCGAATTAGTATGAATCTGTCAGCCACTAGCGCCGCAGCCCTTGGTCAGTTTTAGCAACCAATTTTTTGAGTTTTTTCCAAAACGTTCCAATTTATTCCCACTTGATTTTGTAACTTCCATACACAATATGGGAGTTAAAATCACATCTCTATCAGCCATTTCTCATATGGCTTTATGAAATCCAATCTCAAATGTGTAACATATAATATACACATTATTGGGTAATATTTGGGAGTTACAAATTTGTAACTCCAAAATATGTCACATTTGGGCACACACATGTGTCCAATTTTGTGACTCTCAATAATATGTTACAAGGTGTGACAAATCACATTTGTATGACAAATCACATTTTGTCACATTATTTAATATAATATTATATTATATGAAATAATATAACATTCCCCCACTAGATTAAATAATCACTTTTGTAACACTTATTTAATCAATCAAACATTATATTAAAATATAATTCCCCCACTTGATTAAATAATCACTCTCTATAGAAACCTTTGCATTGGTGCATAAAGTAAAATGTCTTTCGACTTGAATTTTACCTTAGTGTAATTATCACAAAGTTTGTTGAAATTTTGGTTGCCGAAGCATTGAACCACTATCCCTTGATAACAAACCGGTGATAACACACACACCTTTGCTGTGTTCACTTAAGACCTCAATGTCTCGCTTTTGCACCGTTAATGGCCATGTGCACATTCCATTCATAGACTTTTTTTGAGAATGACTCACAATTCTCATGAGGGGCGGCACCACCCCTAGGTCTATATAGGTAGAACTCTTACAGTATTTTGTTACCCTAAAATACTTGTCTTTTCAAGACTGAGTTCTATTAAAAAACCTTTCGGTTTTAACCCTCAATTTGGTAACACACTAGTACTCATGTCTCAGATGGGACAAAATTGGAGTACTACTATCTATTCACTTGATTGACTTGTTATTACCTATTGAACCTAACACTAGTTTGGTTACTAGTATTAAGATAGGTTACCATCAACCGTGAATCTCTTTAGGGAGTCTAAGTCCCACCCCTTGAGATGTAGAAATGATTCCATTTGAATCATTTATTTTCTCATGTATGCATACTTAGACACTCTCATTATTTTATTCAAACTTTGTTGCTAGCCATAGTTTGATTAAAATAGTTACCCCTTTAAAATGGTGATTTTGACCATAGTCAACACCCCCACTATTTTTATAGTTTTATATCCAAGATAAACATTTTCCTTGAATATTAATTCTAGAAACCTCTTTGTTTCTAAAATTCTCCTTTATGTTTAAATTGATTCCTTCTTGAATCAAAATATTACAAACAATGACTTTAGACACCAAACATGTCTAGATTTGTTCATTATATACACATATAGCCAATGTGATTTAGAATGTGGAATTCCAAATCACCTATTTGATAGGATGACCAAATTAATCAATTGATTAACAACAAAATAAATTGATTAACTTTGGAGCATCACCCCCACATGATAAACTCTCAAGATAAAACCTCAATGTTTATCTTGATTTATTTACTTGCTAAAACAAGGCACACTTCTTTCAAAGCAACTTTTACTTTTAGTTGTCTAAATAATCTCAAAATCACTTAAACAACTTTTGTGTATTTTCTAAGAGTCTCTTTGAGATTCTTTTGAAAACATCAATTTGACATCCATTGATTTTCTCATCAAAATCAAAATGAAAGTGTCAATTTTTAAACACTTTAAATCAAAGAAAATAAACCCTCATTGATTTATTTAAACACTTTGATTTCTTATGTTTTGTTTAAAATTATCTCCTCATTGAGATTAATTTAAACATATCACCATCTTTAACCAAAATGAATAAAGTTCTCTTTTATTCACCATTGGTGTAAAAATTCAAAATTGCTTCTCCAATTTTGAAATGTCTCCTCATTGAATATTTAAGAATTATTGTCACTAAATAATTCTCAAATATATTTTATTTGACCACACTCTAGACTATAAGTCTATTGAGTCAATATGTCATCCCACAATTTTTTAATCCACTTTGATTCATTTTTTCTTGCAATGGCAAGACACTTATCAAAAGATGTAACCCCCTTAGGTTCATCTTTTCTTATCTCATAATTGAGATGTTCAACACTTTAATTGTGTAACGCCCTACTTCCTTAGAGTCGTTACTAAGTGAGTTTTGAAGGCGAAATAGTGTGCAATGAACTCGCTAACCGAGGTTTTGAGCAAAAGTGTGACTAATTAAAAGTTAAGGCTGTAATCTTTGAAAATGCGTCGTTTCATTAAAACTTCGATCATTAAACATTTGGGATCCCAAAATAAGGTTTGAAAACTGATCATATCTTGAAATAAGGTTACAGTTAAGAAATCATAAAATCATAGATTATTACAGCCATTTTCGAATAAACCCCCAACCAAAGCAGTCGGGCAGGCCAAACATGTACGCGTCGCTTCACGCTCTCCGTACTCATGGTTGGTTGACTCAGTCATTGCCCTTACCTGCAACACAGAGCACCCGTGAGCCGAAGCCCAGCAAGAAAACTCATGCAGAACATAACATATGCAATGTATACAGTTTATCATAACAGATAATCCACAATAAACAAGTCAATCATTAGACTAAGCAAACACGGCCAAGCCGCCCCAGAGCCTTACCGAAGCCTGGGGTATCGGTTCTCACCGCGAGGATAACTCATGTATCCCTTGGGTCCCACCCTGAATATAGCATAACACATGTATCCACCGGGCCCCGCCCTGATTATAGCATCCCATGTGCTAGGTGTTACTTTCGGCCCACGGCCGCCCCGGCTTACGCCGTACTCGGCCCACGGCCGCCCCGGCTTCGCCGTACTCGGCCCACGGCCGCCCCGGCTTACGCCGTACTCGGCCCTTGCCGTTCATTTCATCATAATCACACATATAGTACATTTGAAATAATCATTCACACACATCATGATTCATTTAAGGTTAAACATTTGCACATAATACAATCTGGGGGCCACGCCCTAACCTCGGGTGTTATAGTTTTCTTACCTGTATTCCGAGCCTCCTGATGCACTAAAGCCGCGAGCACGGTCCTCTAGCACGAGCCTCACCAACAACCTAGTCACAACACACAAGAAACATCCCTCAATACTAATCAACCCAAAACCACTTCCCGGGACCAATCCCGCACTCTCGGGACCTCTAAAACCTTAAAACAACACCCCGGAGACATCCCCCGAACCCCCGGAGCAAAGGCCTAAAATTGCCAAAAATGTGAACCTGAAATTTGCCTTGTGCCGCGGCACAACTTTCTTGTGCCGCGGCACACATCAGTCAGGGACTCCCTTGCCGCGGCACGAAAAACCTGTGTCGCGGCACGCCTTCGCAGACCCAGAATTCTGGGTTTTTCCCCTGCATTTTCTCCGAGCTAAAACCTCCCAAATCGTCCCAAACTCACACCCAAGCTCCAAAACCAACTCAAAACTCCAAATAGACCATACATCAACTCATAAACATCATAACCCAACTCAATAACACAATCACACTCAAAATCACCCATTTGATTCCAAATTTCAGAAAACTCAAACCCAAAGGCCAAAAACACAACCCAAGCTTGACAAACCTAAACCATGGCTTCAAAATCTTAAACCACAACAGAAAAGAAAACCCAAGGATGTTTAAAACTCTTACCTCAATCAAGAATCCAACCTTAAGCTTCCTTGGTTCATCCCCTTAGTCTTCAAGTTTCAGCTCCCTTCTTCTTCTTCATGCCCTAGCTTTTTCCCTCTCCTTCTTCTTCTCTTCAAATTATCAAAGCATCAAATGACCAAGCCCCAAACCGTGTACCCCTTAATACCCAGCTGCCATATATCCAATTCCCAGCCAAATGACCATTTTACCCCTCCTTGCCTATCCTTTCCCAACTAACCTCAAGGGCACTTAAGTCCTTTTACTTCTATTTCATTTCTACCATTTTCTATCTAGAACTTGTTACTCTCAGTAGTAACTAATGGTTACCCAGGTTACTCAATCACCAATAACCATTACCCGCTAAATCTCAATCTTAAACATAAAATTCCCGAAGTACCCCTAGGCTCCTCCCGAGCCGGGTATAGAAATCCCGTTGTGACTCTTAAGTTAATTTGCTCTCTAGGACTGTCTCGGCACGTGCATCACAATAATACCACCACACTCACGTGGTACAAATCACGGAATACAATTATCACATATATGCCCTCAGCAGCTAAAATTACAATTATGCCCTTCAAACACAATCAGGGCCTACATGCATACTAATACACATAGTCATGCATCTCAGATAAACAATTAGTCAAATAACATGCTTTAAATCATAACCATGCATTTAACTCATAAAATCACACATAAATCCCAACATGCCCTCCTGGCACACTAATCAAGGCCCTTAAGCCTTAATAGCGATTTTGGGTCGTTACAACTATCCCCTCCTCATAAAAATTTCGTCCTCGAAATTTATCCAAACACATCAATCAGTAAACTCGCAACTCTGACCCTGAATCCCAAGGTCCACCGCCTTTACTTTACTTTTCAACAACACCCCTACGAGAGTAACAATCTTGCCCCACAAGATCTTGTCTAATAGCCATACTCTCGATAGCTCCTCGTTTACACCGCAACCCTGCTGAAGCCTCAGGGTCTGCCTAGATTACAATGACCAATTCATTGTCTTATTCCTGATTCCAGAGATACTCAAAAGTCATCACCTCTACCAGGTGGGATCAACTTGTAGGCCCCGCTGGCCTAACCCTTAGTACAACTTCAGAATCTTATGCTGAATTAAGAGTCAGAACTCTCCCTTCTTTCTCTGAACACCTTACAGATCCTCGTCTGTTAAAATGCAGAGACGCAACTCTTTCCTTCCGGAACTTTATTTCCTCAACACTTATCAATTTACAAGCTGTTAATCCTTTCAAATAGGCAGACGCTCCTGCCTTAAGAGTTCCAACAACCACTTGGCTTCTCTCTGAACCGATGCCAAATCGTAGTATTCACTACCCTTTGCCTCCTACCATGTCATATGTCGTGTTACTTTAACAAGACACCAGCAACCGCCACCACGACTAACTCATCAGGGATTACACTTCCCTTAATACTTCAAGTATTCGCCTACTCGGTGCTCAGTTCTTTAAGATATCCGATGAACTTTCAGACTGCCACCCCACTTGCAATCAACTGATAATTCCAGGTTCCCACTCTGCTCTTTTTCGTCCTCTAGGCCCATTCCAAAATTTAAACTACTAAAGGGCCTCAATTCAGTATCATCGACGTTCTATCTCGAAACCAGTTCACTTGACCCAACAACATTAACTCCCTCAACTGAGTTAAAACTTTTCATGTCCAAACAATTTACTCAAGGTCTAAAGTGGTCTATTCCCATGATACACTACCACATCACCTAACCCCTCAGGGTCCAAAGGAAAACGCTATATTCCGGCACCCGCTCGACCCTCCCGGTACGACGTACCTTAGGAGGTGGAATGATATCCATTCAGAATTCTCGTTCATAAACCAAATCTAATTGGATCCTTCATCCATTCCTGGTATCCTACTGTACCACCATGACAGGGTCCTTCCCTGTTTCAACTCAAGTCAACACTTCGGATTCCATAGCTCAGTGACACTCACCAGCTAACCCTTACCTATTAACATCATGCCGATCTCAGTCGTTGCTTTGACCACCCCAATACAATCTATGGCGCTATTCCCCGACTGACACACGCCTCACAGCTAGGAGTTCCGCCTCCAATTGAATTTCCCTTCGCCCAATCGAGGATTCAAACACTGATCATCAGTCTGTTACTTTTCACCACCTCTGTGTCTTCAACGCTATCTTTCTTACTAATACCCAATACTCAATCACCTTATGATATGCATAACTGTCAACTTAACGTTCTAAGTGTATCAACCAGGTTCATACTTTCGTCTCCCGCAAAGTTCGATCCAACCTCGCGCCAGATGCGCTTGGGCGTGCACAATCCGTGATACACTACCCCCATTTCCATATCCTCACCACCGAACAGGTCCTTTATGCAATCATTCTTTACTCAACCTTAACACACACATATTCCATCATCGTCCGTAACCAATCAAATCTTACCTTGTCTTCTGAATTTCTTTCTGATTTGACACCACTCAATCCGTCTAACCTCAAGTTTTGCTGTCCTTCTCATCTCGGATGTAGTCGTCTCCGGAGGTGCTTGTGCAATAGATGGCGCGCTTACCAGTCTTGTTATGCTTTCAATTCTTCAGACGCCCTTCATTAGCTTCTTTGCGGCTTCAGATCAATTCTTCTCTTACCTGTCCTTTCTTCTTGTAGCTGTAATCTGAGAACTCCTGACGACACCCAACTAACACTCCGTAGAACCTTACCTGAGACTCTGCCTTCTGGGTACTAACGTCTTCAGCATAATAATCAGTTGCTCACCATTTCCGTCTGGGAGTAATCCATATGAACTGCTCGTGAGCTTGAAGGGGACTTGCCCACACCGTTCATGCATTCTCTGTCTAAAGAACTTACCTGTGCTGCTGCAGCTCGAACCGTTCCAGAATCCTTGTTACCAATTCCTCACACCCTGCCCGGTGCAACCTAATCAATTCACGAAAAGTCTTTATCCTTGGTTTCCAACTGGCAATAACCAGGTCGTAGATCAACTCTTGGGGACATCGTCCCACCTTGTATCCAACATTGTACTTTTCGTCCTATCCCGACAATACTAGCAATCCACGCAGTATAACACTCTGGCTAATCCAAGATCAAATTCCTTCGATTGCTTCAATAGACTTTCTGTCGGCCAATCCGTCTTTTACAACATTCCTTATACCAATCCTATCTGTAGTCCGACCTTGAAGTATTCCCTAAATCTTTCTTTGCATACCCACATAACTTTCCCACTGGTCAGCTCTGTCTCCTTTACGTACTCCAGATGATATCCTCAACAATCCATCTGCCAGAGTTTCTAATTCCTTCTCCATAAGTATTACTGTCCTCGGCCTCTCAAATGGCACCTTTGAGGCAACCTCTCTATGTCCATCTCCCTCTCGGAACATTCTCAACACCGAGCCCTTCTAGTTCGCTACATGCCCAAAGCACAAGCTCGCCAGTTAAATACTCATCCTTGAGGACTCAGCCTCGAACCTCGAATGTATCGGTGCATTCCAGTTCTCCGTTTCCCACACCATGGGAAATCCATCCCAACATCTCGAGTCATTCTACGTAGAAATCATGTCCTCACCTGACCTCCTCTCAGGTGGCATCCTCTTCCTCATGTGCATACCAATTAACCTCCTGGTTCCTGTCGCCATCTCGATAACTACCTTTTCGATCAGGCTTCTTTCCAATCTCAATCTAGGTGCCCAAGCACTGTCTGGAGTCCTTTTTACCTCAAAATTGAGAATCCGACCTCGCTGCGTTCTATCAACAAAAGTACCGTCTTATCAGTCAGACTTTTCCCCTTTTTCTTGGCAATCCAAAAGCCACAACACTATCCGGGGTTCTTTCAACTTGATTATCACGAATCTATCTTTACTAATTCCATCAAAGGAAGCACCGCCCTTGCGGCTCTAGCACTCATGCTCTATACATCAACCATCAGTTCCTCAAACAATATGGCCCTCTCCGCCATCCACATGCAGACAAAAACTCTTTCCTCAAAGCAGCCCAAATGCCTTAGACTATTCCAGATCTCATGTCCTTAAATGGGTCGCCACCAATTCTAGATACATCCATCTGTATAAATTTCTGAAATGAACTATCCAATTCACCAAACCCATTGATC
Organism: Humulus lupulus; assembly: GCF_963169125.1. Lineage (NCBI taxonomy): Eukaryota > Viridiplantae > Streptophyta > Magnoliopsida > Rosales > Cannabaceae > Humulus > Humulus lupulus. Next base: position 108,044,006 of record NC_084800.1, on the reverse strand, counting down.
TACGCTGTCGTTACCCCTAACAGTCCAAACCAGACTTAAACATTTGCCCGCCTCCACGGTTCTAATCATGTCTTTAAGATCTCTCCTAACCATTCATCATCTAGGTTCTTTCTAACCCATTAAGCCAGTACCTCAGCCCGAGTACCAATTCCAGGCATCCCTCTGCCTCAACATTTAACATAACCCTCTAATCAGGATCTCTCATCCTCTTAACCATGGGTGGAAATAACTCTGCCCGTCTATTGATAAATCCCTTGTCAGTCCGAATTCTCCTCAAAACCCGAGGATAACACCCTTTAAGCCTTTCATTTAGTACCCTTATCTGACCATACTTCACGGTAAACCAACACTTGAAACCTTACTGTTAAAACATCGGAATCAGCTATTTCCCCAGAGAAATCCGCTGTTCACTTATCCCATCTCGACTAACAAACTCCACAGCTTACCCACACACTAGCGACCCTCTGTTGCTGCTTCCAGGGATAACTGGAGATCTAAACTCCAACCTATATCTAAAAACCCCTCTGCAAACACAATATCAGATCCCCAAACCCTTCTAGGAACCAACAACACAATTTCACCTGTCAAAACTGACCCAACACCTGAACTCTGGGGTTCCTACTCTGAACCAAACCACCACTAGGTCCAAATATCCACAGGTATAATGCACACACAAGCATATACTAGGTCAAGTCCACAATGATATACATTTAGCTTACCAAATTTCTTTCACCACTAAGTGTATCCACACTCATCATGCTTCATACAAGCCAGTAAACAGATATAACATATGAATTTAATTCAGAAAACTAACCACATACGCTCAATATGCGAACCATTATGCCAATTTTCATCCACATGCATAATAATGTTATTCAGCACACATTGATCTCAACATGCAACAGTCAAGGGCCAGGCCCTATCAGTATCTCATGCATATGTCATCTCATTCCTCATGCTCCATATAAATAAGCAGGCAAACAAGGCATTCAAACATATATTCAAACATGTCAATCATTCATACCAACCAACCCTGAGTCGAGCTTGTCACTGACAGCGAGCGTACATGTTCGGTCGATCTCCAGAACCAATAAACCTTGGCTCGCTCTAATACCAAGTTGTAACGCCCTACTTCCTTAGAGTCGTTACTAAGTGAGTTTTGAAGGCGAAATAGTGTGCAATGAACTCGCTAACCGAGGTTTTGAGCAAAAGTGTGACTAATTAAAAGTTAAGGCTGTAATCTTTGAAAATGCGTCGTTTCATTAAAACTTCTATCATTAAACATTTGGGATCCCAAAATAAGGTTTGAAAACTGATCATATCTTGAAATAAGGTTACAGTTAAGAAATCATAAAATCATAGATTATTACAGCCATTTTCGAATAAACCCCCAACCAAAGCAGTCGGGCAGGCCAAACATGTACGCGTCGCTTCACGCTCTCCGTACTCATGGTTGGTTGACTCAGTCATTGCCCTTACCTGCAACACAGAGCACCCGTGAGCCGAAGCCCAGCAAGAAAACTCATGCAGAACATAACATATGCAATGTATACAGTTTATCATAACAGATAATCCACAATAAACAAGTCAATCATTAGACTAAGCAAACACGGCCAAGCCGCCCCAGAGCCTTACCGAAGCCTGGGGTATCGGTTCTCACCGCGAGGATAACTCATGTATCCCTTGGGTCCCACCCTGAATATAGCATAACACATGTATCCACCGGGCCCCGCCCTGATTATAGCATCCCATGTGCTAGGTGTTACTTTCGGCCCACGGCCGCCCCGGCTTACGCCGTACTCGGCCCACGGCCGCCCCGGCTTACGCCGTACTCGGCCCTTGCCGTTCATTTCATCATAATCACACATATAGTACATTTGAAATAATCATTCACACACATCATGATTCATTTAAGGTTAAACATTTGCACATAATACAATCTGGGGCCACGCCCTAACCTCGGGTGTTATAGTTTTCTTACCTGTATTCCGAGCCTCCTGATGCACTAAAGCCGCGAGCACGGTCCTCTAGCACGAGCCTCACCAACAACCTAGTCACAACACACAAGAAACATCCCTCAATACTAATCAACCCAAAACCACTTCCCGGGACCAATCCCGCACTCTCGGGACCTCTAAAACCTTAAAACAACACCCCGGAGACATCCCCCGAACCCCCGGAGCAAAGGCCTAAAATTGCCAAAAATGTGAACCTGAAATTTTCCTTGTGCCGCGGCACACATCAGTCAGGGACTCCCTTGCCGCGGCACGAAAAACCTGTGTCGCGGCACGCCTTCGCAGACCCAGAATTCTGGGTTTTTCCCCTGCATTTTCTCCGAGCTAAAACCTCCCAAATCGTCCCAAACTCACACCCAAGCTCCAAAACCAACTCAAAACTCCAAATAGACCATACATCAACTCATAAACATCATAACCCAACTCAATAACACAATCACACTCAAAATCACCCATTTGATTCCAAATTTCAGAAAACTCAAACCCAAAGGCCAAAAACACAACCCAAGCTTGACAAACCTAAACCATGGCTTCAAAATATTAAACCACAACAGAAAAGAAAACCCAAGGATGTTTAAAACTCTTACCTCAATCAAGAATCCAACCTTAAGCTTCCTTGGTTCATCCCCTTAGTCTTCAAGTTTCAGCTCCCTTCTTCTTCTTCATGCCCTAGCTTTTTCCCTCTCCTTCTTCTTCTCTTCAAATTATCAAAGCATCAAATGACCAAGCCCCAAACCGTGTACCCCTTAATACCCAGCTGCCATATATCCAATTCCCAGCCAAATGACCATTTTACCCCTCCTTGCCTATCCTTTCCCAACTAACCTCAAGGGCACTTAAGTCCTTTTACTTCTATTTCATTTCTACCATTTTCTATCTAGAACTTGTTACTCTCAGTAGTAACTAATGGTTACCCAGGTTACTCAATCACCAATAACCATTACCCGCTAAATCTCAATCTTAGCCATAAAATTCCCGAAGTACCCCTAGGCTCCTCCCGAGCCGGGTATAGAAATCCCGTTGTGACTCTTAAGTTAATTTTCTCTCTAGGACCGTCTCGGCACGTGCATCACAATAATACCACCACACTCACGTGGTACAAATCACGGAATACAATTATCACATATATGCCCTCAGCGGGTAAAATTACAATTATGCCCTTCAAACACAATCAGGGCCTACATGCATACTAATACACATAGTCATGCATCTCAGATAAACAATTAGTCAAATAACATGCTTTAAATCATAACCATGCATTTAACTCATAAAATCACACATAAATCCCAACATGCCCTCTTGGCACACTAATCAAGGCCCTTAAGCCTTAATAGCGATTTTGGGTCGTTACAAATTGAGAATTTTAATTTCTCAAATATTCTTTTTATTTACCAAATAAATGGTAACTCATCACATTGCAATAATAGAGGATAAAACATATTAACATCTCACAAATGTTTGCATGATTATGATTTCACATAGTTGTCAACATACATCCATCATATTAGCATGCATTGTTAATCTCATAATAATATTGTAAATATATCACAAATATCATACAATAATTCACATATCCACATATTGATATATTCTATTGATTCACAAAATATATAGGCATGTCAAAAACTACCTAATTATCATGATTTATAAAATCTCAAAAAATAATTTTCATGTCAAATGTATGTCTTACTATCTCACATCTAACATACACATAAGATTAAAAATTACTAGATTATGTAGAGCTTCTCAAAAGTTCACTTCTAAAGATTTAACTTTCACAAATAGATGTGTAACATATGTTACAATGTATCTCATATTGTATTAATATGTTAACATCTACACAATTATTCATATTAATCACATATAACAAAAACTCAACATATTGAATTATCTTCTAATCTAACCACTAAAAACAAAGGAGATTAGAAAACAATGAACCTCATTTAAAAAAATTTCTTCTTCTCATTTCTATCACTATATGAAAACTATTAGATCTTCTAAGAAAACAAAGAAGAACATTACCTTATCTTACCATCTTTTCAAAGTTGGATCCTCATATGATCTCCATGGTTTCTCCTTCCATTGAAAAGGAAAATAAGCTTTTGATTGTTAGAGAATATATATTATTGCTCAATGGAAATATGGAAAAACCAATTACAATTCTATGCAAAAATACAATGGACAAGATAATATTTATTAAATAAGTATTACAACTCAATTGCTCAAAATACAAGTAAATATAAAGATGTAGAAGAAGAAGATTACAAACTCAATACTATAACAATACAAGTAAATAAGAAGAACACAAGAATGAAAAACACAAACAAACTCTCACACAACTGATGAGTCTAGTTTTTATTATGTTTTGGTGATGTTTTTAGTAGTCTTTTATTTTGTTTTTCCTTGTTTTAGCGCGGGTTTACGCTTTGTTTGGTTGTTTTTGTAAATATCAGGAAGAATTGAGCATGTGGAAGAAAATGCCAAAGAAAGGGAAGAAATAACCGAGTTTTCCATCATATTTTGATCAAGAATGGTTCTCAACACAATTTGGAAGTGTTGGTAAAATTTTGGGATGAAAACTTAAAAAAATGTGATTTCCCTTAAGAGCCACGGCATGAGCAAAAGGGAGCCGCGGCTAGGTGGGAAACAGAAGCATTGTTTTTCAGGAAGTCTTCGGGCCGCGGCATGGCTTCAGAGAGCCGCGGCATGAAAAGGACCTCCTGCCCAGAAATTTTGATACGGGCCGCGGCATGGCTTCGGAGGGCCGCGGCATGGAAAGGGCTTTTTGCCCAGGAATTTGGACACGGGCCGCGGCATAGTGCATGTAGAGCCGCGGCCCGCCTCTCTAAAATCTAAAATCCTAGGTTTTAAAGGACGAAAAAGAAGAGAGAAGTACGTACGGACGAAGGGAGGAGTTCTGGTTTTGAAGGCTCAAGCTTAGAGTATTTTTACATGTTTTTCTTCTTGATGTTATCTTTGAATTCTATTGTGATTAGCACTATGACTATGAACTAATTTTCTGTTTAGGATGTTCAATTGAATCTCTTGAATTTCTGTTATGACTAATGCAATTTTAATTTCCTCTTCTTCAATCTTCTTCAATTCCATATAATCTGTTCTTATAGAGTGATTATTGATTGGCCATCTTTAGTCATATTCATATGTTTTTAAGTCAAAATCTGAGAAGTGAGATCTAATTATGCTTTGGTTATATTGGACATAATTCTAATTTAGAACGAAAGTATCTGAATTAATTGTGTAACTGTTATTAAGTTGTGGAATTTAATGCTACCTTTGTGGTTCAATTTACCATAGAAATATAGGAAATTGTCACCTAGGTTGAGTTTATAATTCATAGTATGATTATAGGCTGCTGTTTCAACTTGTTAATTGAATTAGGTAAAAGAAAAATAAGAAGAATTCATACTTTGCATTAGGGAATAATAGGAAGGATAGTTGATGAGATTGAATATCCTAATTGTTTCTCAGTGATTAAATTAAAAGTCTTACTATTAGTTATTATTCTATTTAATTGTCGATTATTATTATTTATGCACTTTATTGGTTCTTTTGCTGTATTTTACAAAAAATCAAGAATTTTAAGTCATCAAATAGAACAAGAGATTAATTGACTGGTAATTGATAACTCAGTCCTTGAGGACGATACTTGGTTTTACCATTTTATTACGAGTTTGCGACTGTGTGCACTTGCATAGCAAAATTATCGCAACAAGTTTTTTGGCGCCGTTGCCGGGGACTGAAAATTATCAATATCAGTCTAATTAATTTTTATTCTAATTTGATTTTAATTTCTCTCGTTTCTAATCTGTTTAGTTGCTTAATTTGTCTATCTCAGGTGAATTTTGGTATATGTGTGGCAGAAAAGGAAAGGACACACTTGTTCCTCTGAATCTTGAGATTGAGAAGTCTTGCAATCAAATCAGAAAGAAGAAGAGAGAGGCCCATAAATCTGTAAAGATGGCACATAATGAAGGGGATGGCAGGAATGTTCAAACTCCTGGAGTTGTACGAGGGGTTCAGGCTCAACCCAATGCTGAGAGGAGCCTGCGAGATTATGTGCTACCCACTCTGACGGGAGTACAAAATAGTATATGCCCACCAACTGTAGAGGCCAACAACTTTGAAATAAAACCCGCCATTCTACAAATGGTGCAGTCCTCTGTGCAATTCAATGGGTTGCCCTCTGAAGATCCTCACACCCATTTGTCTAACTTTCTGGAGTTGTGTGGAACCTTCAAATATAATGGGGTGAGTGATGACGCAATTAAGCTTAGGCTCTTCCCATTTTCTCTAAGGGACAGAGCTAAAAGTTGGCTGAACTCTCTGCAGCCAAATTCCATTGTCACCTGGAAAGATCTAGCTCAGAAGTATTTGTCCAAATTCTTCCCTCCGTCCAAAGCTGCTAAATTAAGGGGAGAGATAAATAACTTTTGCCAGAATGACGGAGAGTCATTGTATGAGGCGTGGGAACGGTTTAAGGAACTCCTGAGAAGATGTCCTCATCATGGCATTGAACAGTGGATGCTAGTACAGAATTTCTACAATGGTTTATGTCCGACAACCAGAACCATTATTGATGCTGCAGCGGGTGGCACTTTTATGAGCAAGAGCGCAACTGGTGCATATGAGCTGCTAGAGGACATGGCTACAAACAACCATTAGTGGTCTGAGGAAAGATCATCAGGAGTCAGAAAGGTAGCTGGGGTGCATGAGCTATATGCAATCACTGCCTTAACAGCGCAAGTAGCCTCTTTGACCAAGCAGTTGCAACAGAGTAGTGTGTCTGCTAATGTGGTTCAGATGGCAGTGAGGTGTGAAATGTGTGGTGGTGCTCATTCTTTCGATCAGTGCCCTATCTGTAATAATAACACCCCAATGGATCATGCCCAAGTTCAAGCGGTGGGAAATTTTCAGAGGCCACTCAATAACCCATTCTCCAACAACTACAATCCTGGGTGGCGAAATCATCCCAATTTTTCGTGGAAGAATAATCAAGGCCAACAACCTCAGTTTCAGGGCCAAATTCAGAATAACATGCCTCAGCCACCTATGAATCAAGCTTCGTCATCAATGCAGCCTAGGCCTCAACAATCAATGCCTCAACCTGAGAGACCTAATGAACTGCAAGCTGCCCTGTTGACTCTTACTAACACTCAGACTCAATTTATGACTGAGACAAGATCCTCCATTCGAAACCTTGAGACACAGGTTGGGCAGTTGGCCAATATGCTCAATAACAGACCCCAGGGAAACTTGCCTAGTAATACTGAAGTCAACCCCAAGGAGCAAGTTCAAGCAATTACTCTGAGGAGTGGGAAGCAAACAGAGCAGCCTAGACCTCCACAGGCAGTGGTTCAGAAAAAAGAGATGGGTGCACAGTCTGATTCAGAAAGGGTTACTGAAGACCATCAGAAGTCAGAACAGAGTCCCCCAGTTGTCATTGAGCAGCCAGTTAGAGTTCCATACCCTCAGAGGCTTAGAAAGACTACCCTTGATAAACAGTTTTCTAAGTTTCTTGAGGTGTTTAAAAAGCTGCACATAAACATTCCTTTTGCGGAGGCCTTGGAGCAGATGCCCAGTTATGTTAAGTTCATGAAGGAGATTCTGTCAAAGAAAAGGAGAATGGAGGACTATGAGACTGTAGCACTCACTGAAGAGTGCAGCGCTATTTTACAAAGGAAGTTACCCCAAAAGCTGAGAGATCCGGGGAGTTTCACCATACCTTGCACCATTGGCAAGTTTGAATGCAAGCACGCCTTATGTGATCTGGGGGCAAGTATCAATCCGATGCCCTTATCTGTGTTTAAAAGACTTGGTTTGGGGGAGGCAAAACCAACAACTGTCACTTTACAGCTCGCAGACCGATCGTTAACACATCCACGAGGTATTATTGAGGATGTTCTTGTGAAAGTGGATAAGTTCATATTTCCCGCTAACTTTATTGTTCTGGACATGGAGGAGGACACAGATGTCCCTATTATTCTTGGTAGGCCATTTCTAGCCACAGTCCAAGCTCTTATTGATGTTCAAAAAAGAGAGCTTAAGCTTAGAGTTCAAGGAGATGAGGTGGTCTTTAATGTCTTCAAGTCTATGAAGTATCCGGTGGCTAGTGACAGTTGCTTTAGTGTGGATGTGATAGAAAAGGCAGTCTCCAAGAGAAGGATGAGCAGTGATGCCTTAGAGGCAGTATTATTGGGTGATGAAGGCGATGATGATGAGGACGCTGAGATCAGAGAATGTGTCAACTAGATCAATTCTTTCTTACCATATTGGAAAAAGTTCCAAGAATTAGCGGATGCGACTGAAAAACCGCTAACCTCCATTCAGCAGCCACCACCGTTGGAATTAAAGGTTCTCCCAGATCACTTGCAATATGCTTATTTGGGAGAGAATGAAACTTTACCGGTCATTGTGTCAGCTGACCTGTCAAAGGTAGAATTGGAGAAACTGTTGAGGGTTCTAAGGGAGCATAAATTGGCCATTGGGTGGACATTGGCAGATATTAGAGGAATAAGCCCAGCGACAGTGATGCATAAAATCTTATTGGAGGAGAATAGCAAGCCATCCATAGAGGCCCAGAGAAGACTCAATCCATCCATGAAGGATGTAGTATTGGACCAGATTCTTAAATGGTTGGATGTTGGGGTGATCTACCCAATTTCTAATAGTGCATGGGTGAGCCCTGTACAAGTGGTACCTAAGAAGGGTGGAATGACTGTGGTGAAAAATGAGAACAATGAACTCATTCCAACAAGGACTGTAACGGGGTGGCGGATTTGTATAGACTACCGCAAGCTCAATAAGGCAACAAGGAAGGATCATTTTCCTTTGCCTTTTCTTGATCAGATGCTTGACAGATTGGCAGGCCATAGCTACTACTGTTTCTTGGATGGGTATTCTGGGTATCATCAGATCGCTATTGCACCAGAGGATCAAGAGAAAACAACCTTTACATGTCCTTATGGCACATTTGCTTTCAGGAGAATGCCATTTGGACTGTGCAATGCCCCTGCAACATTTCAAAGGTGCATGATGGCCATATTTTCAGACATGGTAGACAAGTGTATTGAGATTTTCATGGATGATTTCTCTGTTTTTGGCTCATCATTCGACCTCTGTTTGGGGAATTTGAAGAACGTGTTGCGTCGTTGTGAGATGGCTAATCTGGTGTTGAATTGGGAGAAATGCCATTTTATGGTGAAAGAGGGGATTGTTCTTGGCCATAAAATTTCAAGTAAGGGAATTGAGGTAGATAGAGCGAAAATTTCTACCATTGAAAGGCTTCCTCCACCAGTTTCAGTCAAAGGAGTTAGAAGTTTTCTTGGTCACGCTGGGTTCTATCGAAGATTCATCAAAGATTTCTCAAAGGTGTCTAAGCCTCTCTCGAATCTGCTTATGAATGGAGTTGTCTTTGATTTTAATGACGAATGTTTGAGGGCGTTCAATTTCTTGAAAGAAAAGCTTATTTCTGCTCCAATTGTGATAGCTCCGAGATGGGAATTGCCTTTTGAGTTGATGTGTGATGCCAGTGACTACGCAGTGGGGGCAGTTCTGGGACAGCGGATTGACAAGGTATTCAGGTCTATTTACTATGCTAGTCGGACTCTAAATGATGCTCAGCTTAATTATGCCACTACAGAAAAAGAGTTGCTAGCTATTGTGTTTGCTTGCGATAAATTCAGACCATATCTGATTGGTAACAAGGTGATTGTCTACACTGATCACTCTGCCATTAAATACTTGATGTCAAAGAAAGATGCCAAGCCCCGCCTGATTAGATGGATTCTGTTGCTTCAAGAATTTGACATGGAGATTCGTGACAAGAAGGGCAGCGAGAATGTGGTAGCTGGTCATCTCTCTAGACTTGAGGTGGAGGAGACTGAAAATAAGAAAGCAGTGCAAATCAATGATCATTTTCCTGATGAGCAGTTGTTTGGGGTAAGTGAGACTTTAGCTGTCCCGTGGTTTGCAGATATAGTGAACTTTTTGGTTGCAAAAATTGTGCCTTCTGAAATGTCAAAGCAGCAATTAAAGAAATTCTTTTCTGAGGTGAAACACTACTATTGGGAGGAACCTATTCTCTATAGGCACTGTGTTGATCAGATTATCAGAAGGTGCGTTCCTGAAGAAGAGATGCAGTCCATTCTTAATCACTGTCATACTGAACAATGCGGAGGGCATTTTGGAGCATCAAGAACGGCGGCTAAGGTATTACAAAGCGGTTTCTATTGGCCTTCATTATTCAAGGATGCCAATGAGTTTGTCAAGGCTTGTGATAGATGTCAGAGAACTGGCAATATCTCGAGGAGAAACGAAATGCCTCTACAAGGGATTCTTGAGGTGGAACTGTTTGACGTATGGGGCATCGATTTCATGGGGCCTTTTCCACCATCTTACAACAATGAATACATTCTATTGGCAGTGGATTATGTATCCAAATGGGTGGAGGTTGCAGCAACTAGAGCCAATGATGGTAAAACTGTGCTTAATTTTCTGCATAAACATATTTTTACTAGATTCGGCACTCCCCGAGCTCTGATTAGCGATGAAGGGAAACACTTTGTGAATAAGCAATTAGATGCACTGCTGGCTCGTTATGGAGTTTATCACCGAAAAGCTTTGCCTTATCATCCTCAATCAAATGGGCAAGCTGAAGTTTCGAACAGAGAAATCAAGAGCATCCTTGAGAAGACCGTTGACAGTTCGAGGAAAAATTGGTCGAAAAAGTTAGATGATGCAATTTGGGCATACAGAACTGCATTCAAAACACCAATAGGCATGTCTCCTTATAGGTTGGTGTTTGGTAAAGCGTGTCATCTACCAGTCGAATTGGAGCATAGGGCATTTTGGGCTATGAAAAAGTTAAACTATGATTGGAGTGCCGCTAGTGAAAGAAGACTGTTGCAACTGAATGAACTTGACGAGTTCAGAAATGAGGCTTATGAGAATGCCAAGATTTATAAAGAAAGAACAAAGGCTTGGCATGACAAGAACTTAATCAGAAGGGAGTTCCAACCAGGGCAGCAGGTACTTCTGTTCAATTCAAGACTTCGACTGTTTCCTGGAAAATTGAAGTCAAGATGGTCAGGACCATTCACTGTAGTTCAAGTTTTTCCTTATGGTTCTGTAGAAGTTCGGGGCAACTCAGGTGATTCATTTAAAGTCAATGGTCAGAGATTGAAGCCCTACTTGGGTGGTAGTTTTGATCAAGCGAAGTCTATCCTCCTTCTGAAGCCTCTCTGAAGAGGGGTTCAGCGTCCGGCTAAATGACGTTAACGACAGCGCTTGTAGGAGGCACCCTATATTTTACTTGTTATTTATTTTACTTTTGTATTTGTAAACAATGGATATTTGGTTTATTTTTGGACTTTTAGAATCGTGAAAAACGTGAAAAATGAAAAAAATTTTAAAAAATCAAAAAAAATAAAAATTCCTTAAGGGTCGCGGCATAGCCCTATGATGCCGCGGCATTGGGGGTTCCAGAGGCTCACGAATTTGGCAGAAAAGGGGCGGGCCGCGGCATAGATGAGGAGGGTCGCGGCATTAAACCCAAGATTTCCCAGAATCACAAGGCGGGCCGCGGCATATGTTTGAGAGGGTCGCGGCATTCCAACCTGGAAATTTGATGCGGGCCGCGGCATAGTCAAGGTAATGCCGCGGCCCTAGACCGAAAATTGTGATAAAAAGCCCTAAATCAGCCATTGTCTCATTCATTCACTCTCACAATACAAATCACATTCCAAACATCTTTCTCTCTAATATTTTTTGAGACTTCCATCAGTCACGGAGACCACAAGGAGGATTCTTGTGCCATTCAAGTAAGTGTATCTTCTCTAGTCTAATGCTTTTGATTGGAGATTAGATTGAATTGTGGTGTTTTGGATTGTTCTTTGTTGTTCTTGTGAGAAGATTTAGGGTTTTGCCAACTATTGATTGTGGGAATTATTGTTTGAGACTATTGATTGTGGGAATTACTGTTTGAGGCTATTGATTGTGGGAATTAGTGTTTGGGGTTGTTGATTGTGGTAATTAGTAAGTTTGGGGGGGAGTGACACCAAAAAGGAAATTATACTCAAGTTCTTGAGAGCATATTTGGGGGTTTAGTTGGTTCTTTTTTAAAGATATTATGGGTCCTAAGCGAAATCCCCTTAGAGGCACCTCCTCCAAGAAAGCATCCTCATCACGCACTCAACCACCACCAACACCACCTGCCCCAACTGAGTATGACACCAATATATTTGTTAGTAAGGACGCTGCCGAGTTGTTTAAAAAGATTTATAAAAGATCGGTGGTAAGGGAAAGGGGGTTTGACTTTGATGAGGCCCCTGCTGTACAACACCCTGGTTATGAACTTATAAAAGCTGAAATAGTGCGTCGTAGATGGAATTTGTTTTGTGACTCGAACCATGTGGATTCAGCCAACTGCTCTATTATATATGAATTTTTCGCAAACTTCTCATATCAAGATGCAGAGCAGAATAATTTTGTCAGGGGCAAATTGGTGCCTACAACAGCCTATGCATTCAACCAATTACTGGGTCTTCCCTCTTTTTCTGCACAAGAGGATGAATACTGGCAGTTGGCCCATTTCGAGGAGCCAGACTATGATGCGGTGGCTGCGGTCTTGAGTATGGAAGGGGCACGTTTCAGTTATCATAATGGGAGGCCCAAAGAGTTGTTCAGGTGGCAGCTAAACCCAGTTGCGAAGGCGTGGTTTTATTTTGTGTGTGCACGTTTACTGCCGATGTCTCATCTGTCTTCTGTTGATCGAGAGCGTTGTTTGTTAGTGTATGCTATCATGACCCAAAAGAAAGTTTATGTGGGTCGCATTATTCGATATAGCATACGCAACATCAGTAGATTCAACACTACCGCTGGTGTCGCCCATGGTACCTTCCTTTCGACTTTATGCAGCACTTATGAGGTACCAACCTTTTCCAGCGATCTAGTCCGGAGGCCGATGGGGGAAATCAATCAGACCTTGTTTACGGCCTTCCCTCCAGCCTCTCTTACGCAGCCTGCCTCTACTCAGCCAAATAAGCGTAGCCGGGTTGATGAAACAGGGGACCCTGATCAAGCTGAGGAGGAGGAAGTAAAAGAAGCGGGTCCCAGCAACCCACATGAAAATTTGGCAATTGGAGGACCGATTGACGAGCACACGCAGAGTACGCATGCTCGATTGGATTACATTATTCAACAAAATCAGTATTTAATCCAATCGCAGCAGGCGCAAAATCAGCACTATAATGACTTTATGGTGCAACAAAATGAATATGGGCGGGCTCACATTGAGGAGTTGAATACTTTGGTCACGAGGTGGACTATGAGTTCAGCTGATGAGAATTATTTCACTCCACCGCCACAGTACACTCCATATCAGTGGCCACCTCCACCACCTCCACCGCCATACTGATGTGGCGTCAGGTAAGTTCTCTTCCCTTGTTCTTTTCTTTATCACATTGGGGACAATGTGCATCTTAAGTTTGGGGGGGAGCTTATTTTGTTTTATTTTTTGTTTTCTGCGTGTTTAGTTTAGTTTTCTGTAGTGTAAAGATTAAACCATCATTCTTGTCTGTACTTGCTTTGTCTTTGCTCGTGAAAAGGAAATTGAATTCAACTGTGTGCTTGGTTCAATTGTTTTAGAGTTGAATTTAAAAAGTTCTGTGGGAAATTTTTAATATGTTTTGAAAAGACAACATTTTGGATTGTATTATATGTGTTTGACTAGGGTTGGTGGAATGACAATTTGAATCTAATAGAACTTGCATTATTTGGCTTTTGAGGCGAAATTCTTGATGACATGTGTTTAGAAAAGTGATTTAGGCAATTTTTTTGGATCGATTGTGCCTTTCAAGCCGACCTTGAGTTAATTATCCTTAGTTACCCTTTTGAGCCTTGAACTTGGTTTTTGTTCTTGATCATACTATTTGAGCCTAAATTTCTTAACTTCTTTATTTTTGTTTTCCTTTCCTTTTGTTATCATAAGCATATAATCTGTGGGAAAGAAAAAGGAAAAATAGTAAGAAGTTGGTATGATTGGAATATAGTATGATTGTACAAAAAGAAGAGAGAGAGAGAAGTCTTTGAAAAAAAAAAAAAAAAAAAGAATAATATCACTTTGTCACACTCCTTGATCATATATATATATAGAAAATAATAAGTTTGGGGGAGTGTGATTTGAAAAAAAAAAGTGTTAAGTCTAGAAAAAGAAAAGAAGAAAATAATGAAAAGTGTTGTCATCTCTCTCTCTAATTGTATAAAAGGGTGATTTTTGGTGTGGTAAAGAGAAATTTGGTGGGTTTCAAGGTTTTTTTTTTATGCTTATGGTAACGACTGAGCCTAAATGAGAATTTCATCTACCTTTACCTAAGTCTAACACTATAACCTGTGAAAGTCCTTTTGATTTCAAAACATGTGTTGTTGACATTAGTGGAGAAGGTCAAGTAATGCAAGCATATTGTAGATTTGGTTTGTGGAATTATCTGGAATGAGTTGAGCATATATGATAGAATGCAAGTGTTGTAGTCATTTTCATGATATATTATTGATTTCCCTAATTGAACTGTATAAGTTGGACTTTAAGGCAATTGAGCTGAAATTCTGGTTATAAATATTGCAATTGAGATTTCATGAGTTTTGGCAAAGCAGTGTAGATGGTAATGATGGTTTAGCTTGTTCGTTTGTGTTTGTTTCTTTTTGTTAGTTTAATTTGGTCTTTACTCGAGGGCGAGTAAAGGTTAAGTTTGGGGGAGTTTGATGAGTCTAGTTTTTATTATGTTTTGGTGATGTTTTTAGTAGTCTTTTATTTTGTTTTTCCTTGTTTTAGCGCGGGTTTACGCTTTGTTTGGTTGTTTTTGTAAATATCAGGAAGAATTGAGCATGTGGAAGAAAATGCCAAAGAAAGGGAAGAAATAACCGAGTTTTCCATCATATTTTGATCAAGAATGGTTCTCAACACAATTTGGAAGTGTTGGTAAAATTTTGGGATGAAAACTTAAAAAAATGTGATTTCCCTTAAGAGCCACGGCATGAGCAAAAGGGAGCCGCGGCTAGGTGGGAAACAGAAGCATTGTTTTTCAGGAAGTCTTCGGGCCGCGGCATGGCTTCAGAGAGCCGCGGCATGAAAAGGACCTCCTGCCCAGAAATTTTGATACGGGCCGCGGCATGGCTTCGGAGGGCCGCGGCATGGAAAGGGCTTTTTGCCCAGGAATTTGGACACGGGCCGCGGCATAGTGCATGTAGAGCCGCGGCCCGCCTCTCTAAAATCTAAAATCCTAGGTTTTAAAGGATGAAAAAGAAGAGAGAAGTACGTACGGACGAAGGGAGGAGTTCTGGTTTTGAAGGCTCAAGCTTAGAGTATTTTTACATGTTTTTCTTCTTGATGTTATCTTTGAATTCTATTGTGATTAGCACTATGACTATGAACTAATTTTCTGTTTAGGATGTTCAATTGAATCTCTTGAATTTCTGTTATGACTAATGCAATTTTAATTTCCTCTTCTTCAATCTTCTTCAATTCCATATAATCTGTTCTTATAGAGTGATTATTGATTGGCCATCTTTAGTCATATTCATATGTTTTTAAGTCAAAATCTGAGAAGTGAGATCTAATTATGCTTTGGTTATATTGGACATAATTCTAATTTAGAACGAAAGTATCTGAATTAATTGTGTAACTGTTATTAAGTTGTGGAATTTAATGCTACCTTTGTGGTTCAATTTACCATAGAAATATAGGAAATTGTCACCTAGGTTGAGTTTATAATTCATAGTATGATTATAGGCTGCTGTTTCAACTTGTTAATTGAATTAAGTAAAAAAAAAATAAGAAGAATTCATACTTTGCATTAGGGAATAATAGGAAGGATAGTTGATGAGATTGAATATCCTAATTGTTTCTCAGTGATTAAATTAAAAGTCTTACTATTAGTTATTATTCTATTTAATTGTCGATTATTATTATTTCTGCACTTTATTGGTTCTTTTGCTGTATTTTACAAAAAATCAAGAATTTTAAGTCATCAAATAGAACAAGAGATTAATTGACTGGTAATTGATAACTCAGTCCTTGAGGACGATACTTGGTTTTACCATTTTATTACGAGTTTGCGACTGTGTGCACTTGCATAGCAAAATTATCGCAACAAGTTTTTGGAATATATATTATTGCTCAATGGAAATATGGAAAAACCAATTACAATTCTATGCAAAAATACAATGGACAAGATAATATTTATTAAATAAGTATTACAACTCAATTGCTCAAAATACAAGTAAATATAAAGATGTAGAAGAAGAAGATTACAAACTCAATACTATAACAATACAAGTAAATAAGAAGAACACAAGAATGAAAAACACAAACAAACTCTCACACAACCAAAGTGTAGAGTAGTGGGGATCACCAACTTGAACAAGGTTCAAGACCTTTGTCCAAAAGCTTATTTCTCCCTATTCTCTAAGCACTAAGGGATCTCTCTAGGAAATAGCTCTCTGGAATTATCAAGCATTTTGGTGTATTTTTCAGCCAAGTGCTTTGTGGATGAAAAAATGGTGTGTCTTACAAGTGAGTATTAGGCTCCTATTTATAGAGTTTAGAGACACCCTTTGAATTTCAAATTCCACCAACCCCCATGGCTGTTACCAATGATTAATTGGGTGTTTTATGGAATTAAAATAGAGATTTGGGAGTTACTTGGCTGTTGGAAACGTTCAAAATTGGATAAAAACCGAATTAGTATGAATCTGTCAGTCACTAGCGCCGCGGCCCTTGGTCAGTTTTAGCAACCAATTTTTTGAGTTTTTTCCAAAACGTTCCAATTTATTCCCACTTGATTTTGTAACTTCCATACACAATATGAGAGTTAAAATCACATCTCTATCAGCCATTTCTCATATGGCTTTATGAAATCCAATCTCAAATGTGTAACATATAATATACACATTATTGGGTAATATTTGGGAGTTACAAATTTGTAACTCCAAAATATGTCACATTTGGGCACACACATGTGTCCAATTTTGTGACTCTCAATAATATGTTACAAGGTGTGACAAATCACATTTGTGTGACAAATCACATTTTGTCACATTATTTAATATAATATTATATTATATGAAATAATATAACATTCCCCCACTAGATTAAATAATTACTTTTGTAACACTTATTTAATCAATCAAACATTATATTAAAATATAATAAGTATTACGTCGAAGTCTTTTATCTACAATTCTATCAGGTCTCCTTCTAATTCTACGTCCTCAATCTTGATCGGTACGCCTAGTACTATCCGTGGCTCGAATGCAACTCTGTTACAAACCTAGCTCTAAATCTTTCACAAGGTTTGCCTAGTTTTTCTATCATTCCTAATGAGATATACGAATGAGTGGCTCCTGAATCAAATAATACAGAACATACATTATTGAGGATAGAAACCTGACCTGTGACCACTTTATTGCTAGCATCAGCTTCTCCTTGGGTTAAGGCAAATACCCTGGTAGGAACCATCTTGTCTTCCCTTTTCCCCTCTGGTTTGAGCTGGGGACATTCTCTCTTCCGATGTCCTTCCTGACTACAATTGTAGCATCCCTTGGTGTTTGCCCGACATTAACCAGGATGTTTCTTTTGGCACTTAGCACATTGAGGGTATTCCACATAACCCGGCCTATTACTTCCATTGTTCGTCCGTGCCCTTTTATCGTTGTCGGACTGCTTGTTGTCAGGATGCTTTCTTTTCTGACCATTGTTGTTGCTGGACTGATTGTTGTTGTTGTTGTGGTTGTTGTTCCGACTAGTCCGCGGTTGAGTTGGCTGTTTAGACTCAGGCTTACTAGCCTCCTCTTTACTAACATTCGCCTGAAGCTTTTCTACTTCTATTGCCATTTCTAGAACATCAGCATAAGTAGTATTCCCGGGTTTGCTAGCTTAACCCCTAGCTCAATCTTCGGTCAAAGTCCTCTAACGAACTTGGTCACCCTCAGAAAGTCAGTTGGAACCATTTCCGGTGCAAACTTGGCTAATCGGTCGAACTACTGAGCATATTCTGCCACTGATAAACTCCCTTGCTTCAGACCAGCGAACTCCTCAACTCTTGAAGTGATGACTGCCGAATTGTAGTACTTTTTGTGGAACAACTCCACAAATCTGGTCCAAGTCATTGTGGCAACATCGTGAGTCTGCTGAACTAAGTCCCACCATATTCTAGCATATTTCTTGAGCAGAGACGAAACACAGGATATGTGGTCCGCGTTGCCGAGGTTCATGTGCATCAGGATTGGCTCCACATTTCTGAGCCATTCTTCCGCCTCGAAGGGGTTTGTTGTCCCTTCAAAGTTTGGAGCGTGTTGCTTATGAAACTGATCATAAACTGGCTCCATGTGCTGAGCTGGGTATGGCGCATAGTTCGCCATTAGCCATCCCCTATACGGACCAACTTGATGGGGTGCTGGGGCCATTTGCTGAGGCTGTGGTTGCGGCGGAGGCTGAGGCTGAGCCTGTTGTCGCTGTTGCTGCAGTAATTCCTCAACTTGCTGTCGTAGTCTGGCAATTTCCACAGTGTTGTCAACCGGCGGCGGTGGTGCACTTCGATTGGCAGTAGCACGCACTCCCCTTCAGCGAACTGGAGGGGCTTCATTGCTCTCAGGAGTAGCGTTGGAGGCATTGACATTGGTGCGAGCAGACCTTCTGAGCGACATCTTCAGCGGAGTTCTAACCGTTAAGAAAAACATGTTAGAACATACCCTAATAGGCTCTAAGGCAAAAACTTAATCTAAGCAAACATAACTCAGACCTATTAATTTATGATTTCTTATGAAAAGAATTATATAAGCCTTCTTTTATTATTAGAGTGTGTTTCTATACTAAGAAAAATAAGCCATCTTTATTATTTTCTAAGTCTGTTTCTAATCATCCTATATGAATTAATTCTCAGGATCGAAACTCATCGTTGTTCCAAAGTTAACTATATTGAGGGAGGGCTGGGATCAGTAATATCGTTCCCACTACTATGGCCCCCTAACTCTCAATATGGAACCCGGTCCATTGACTTGTATCCACCCTCACCGAACATAGTCATTATTTATTAAATTTATAATTTATTATGATTGCAAAAGAAAAATCAAACTCATACATGTCATCAAAACAACGTTGATATTTATTTGGAAAAATAATTTTTCACTAAGTACAATCATAAAAGAAAACAAATAATAAATAAAATAAATAAAGAAACTAATCTATTCTAAAAATTGGGATCTTCTACATCTGATCCTTCATCTAACATATCATTGTCTATGTCTTCATAGTCATCATTATCTTGAGCCTCAAAATGCCCTCGAGGAAGATTCGTAAAAACTCTATGTTTTTGCTCATTTGTGATTGGAACTCCATCTTAGAGGTGAACCTAAGTATGAGAAAGTAATATCTCATAGCTACCAGTAATTCATCTTCATCATCTATCGTCTCCCATATGTCTTCTAAGGCTGCAATTACAGTAGGATAATCTTTAAAAAGTCTAATCACTAAAACATATTGCTCTGTAGCTCTCATCGTGATTTGCTTAGTTTCTTGGAGGTGACCTATCTCCCTGTGGAATAAAAGTAGTCTCCGAGTGATTCTTTATAGCACTCCTATGGTTCTTGGTTCTCTAATTATTTTCAAGGCCTTAATGGCTCAGATATCCTCATAAGTTAATGCTCCATTCATTCTTAACTGAAAACATAAGGCTAAAACGTTAGCTATACATATAAACATAATAACTATAACATAAACACTTACTTGGCGGTTAGATTCAGAGCTTGAGCGTGTGTATCAAGGAGAACTTCATGCGAATGAACCGTCTCTCTGATACCAACTGTATTGACCCAACTAATTCTAAGACTTTGGACCATTAAAACTACTATACATATACACTATTTTTTATAAAACATACATAAGAAACATTCACAAACTTTATTTAAAACTCTAAATTAAATGTTGAAATACATAAATTTGGGGTATGAGATCCCATTGTTTAAAAATAAAACATAACTTTAAACTTAAATGAAATTGTTTACAAAGCTAAATGCGAAAAATACATAAAGAAAACATAATAAAATGACTAAAATAACATCGTCCTCGAATCGTTCACGCAGTCCATCAAATCCATTCTCTCTCAATACACAAGCCAAGCTACCATGAATCCTTTCGCCGCCATACCTATTTTCCTGCATACATAAAAAAAATAAAGGAGTGAGCCTAATGCCCAGCAAAGAAAATCTACTAATAACATAAAACATATACATAAATTATATCATAAACATATGTCATATACTACAATGGCCATTATACTACTTGGGGCTTGTTAACTAAGCAAGTCATATGCCCATATATTTGTGGGGCTTGCTAGCCAAGCAAGTCATATGCCCATAAATTATTGGGGCTTGCTAGCTAGACAGGTCATATGCCCAAGGACTATATACTATACATAATGTAAACATAAGATATCATAACATAAGCATAACATATCATATAAACATATAAAATTCTATCCTATTTTCCTTACCAAACTGGGATATGAGAACAATGATGGAATTTGGAATACTCCTAAAACCAACAATAAGAATGTGAGTATTTCTAAAGAAAGAGATGATAAAGAAATGAACTAAACCACCAAAAGGAGACTTACCGAAAAGAAACCTTAAGTTCAAAGAACTTGAATACCTAACCAAGAATTTAACAACGAGTTAGGATCTGAATGATACTAAAGAGAACTAAAGAAACATACAGAAATGAACTTAAGATTAGAAATACATTTGGATGTATTATAACTGAACTACACCTCGATATTGAAAAACACACTATTAATCTTACTTCCCAAGTGTTTATAAAGCTTAAGATGATAAATCTTAAATCCCAACCCAAGTGTTTATCACTTTATAGTAACCCTAGCAGCTTGAAGGTTCTGAACACAGCTTGAAGAATGAGAGAAATGGCTGAGTACTAGGTCCTATTTATAGAGTTCAAGGAGTGAACTACCTCCTTTTAGCTTAAATAAAAATAATGAGTATTAATTGAAAAATATTTGAATATTCGTTCAACAGAGGCTTAAGACTCGGTTAAAACGTTCAGAGGCTGGTTAAGAGGTTAAGGAATGAATTGAGCTCGGTTTCAAAAATGTTTGAACATATAGCCCTAGGGCCGATATATCGCCTGGGCTTATTACCCGAGTGCTCGTCGTTTCGTTTGTGCGAAGTTCACGTGTTTTTCGTATTCCCCGTGTAGCGATATATCGGCTCCTAGGCTGCGATATATCGGCATACGTAAATATATTAAACACGTAATTGCACATTTTCAGCATAATTGAATTGATTAATCAGGTTTGACTAAGTAATACGAGATTCCAGCAAGTTTTGGAAGGGTCTAGAGCTTCTAGAAACTTCTATTTTTGAATTATCTACTTAAAAATGCTTAATTCCTCAAATAAACAAGATTGTGACAAATGTCATGCTCTTAATGGTCTTGGGAGGTTCTATAGTTTTCTAGAACTTTCTTTTATTTAAACTATAGTTAAATCCTTAAATAAACCTGCACATGACAAGTGTCATGATCTTATTAATTCTATCTAAACCTTATAGTATAATAAATAACACCTTTATAATAAGTTATATTAACCAAACCTTATGTTATAATTAATATTCTTAAACTATAGGTTAAACTTATAAAATCTGTAAATATTGCTACGAGTGTTCAACTAAGTCCCGGCTTGAACCAAAATCCACAGTACTAAACATTCTATAACTACTACTACTACTACTACTACTACTACTACTACTACTACTACTACTACTACTACTACTATCTAACTAGCTAAGAAAAATTCTAGGACTCTACAACGCTAGATCTAGATGCCCAACACTACTCACGTTCCTCTCTCTGTCCAGTTTAGCCACCCACATTCAGCGAGAAATCCCCTGTGCCAGATCCGGTTGCCTAGCGCCCAGATCCACCAGCAGTGTCCCTTTGAGATCTAAATCCCTGTCATCTAGCCCACTCTTTATCCCTACGAGAATTAAAGTTCCTTTCAACCCAACAACAACCCCACGGCAAGAAGAAGAAGAAGAGAGTGATGATTGAGTCTTTTTTTCTTCTTCTTTTTGACAAAAAACGGAGATGGAGTTTGATATTGTTTATAAACTTTTATTTTAATTTTGTTTTGAAAGTATTAATACATTTTTCTTTTTAGATAAATAGGTTGTAGTATTTTTTAAAAGAAAAAGAATATTATTTTGAATAAAATATTTATTTTTTTTAATTAATCAAAATATTGTTTATGTTAAAATCTATTTTTCTAAATGTTTATTTGATATTTATCTTTAAATATTTAAATAATTTATTAATTAATAAAATTTAAGAGTACTTTGGTCATATTAAAAAAATTGACTGAAAGCAGGCTCAACATATTATTTTGTTCTATTTTGCAAAGCTTAGGGTCTAAATTGTCATTTAATAAAACAAAGTGTTTGATCAGTAACTTTTGTATAACACATGGTCCAAAATGATATTTAACCATTTTAGATTGATGTCTAGTTGATTTATAATTGAATATATTTTTTGTTTATTGTTTTTGTATACTTTTAAATTATCCTTAGATATAAATATATAAAACTT
This sequence comes from Humulus lupulus, assembly GCF_963169125.1. Lineage (NCBI taxonomy): Eukaryota > Viridiplantae > Streptophyta > Magnoliopsida > Rosales > Cannabaceae > Humulus > Humulus lupulus. The sequence continues at coordinate 108,021,323 of NC_084800.1, read as the reverse complement.
TTGTTTCGTTGATTTTTTGACACCGTAATTTTGTAATTATAAAACTTTGAAAATAATATTTTTGAAAACTTGAAATTGAAGTTATATTTTTGAAAAAAAAAAAATAAGGTGCTCTAAAAAAGTAAAAAAAATATGTAATTATGAAAAAAAATCCCTAGAATGATAGTATATTCCCATGTTGTAATTCTACATAAGTTTATTGCTAATAAAAATAAGGGGTATTGACGGCGATAATACTTATTTTTTTTTCAAAAGTTACACTTTAATACTAAAATCTTTTTTTTTTTGCGATAATAATACCTAAATCTACAATTTTGGTGCAACCGTTAGTACTCACCGTTAACTTGACGTTAAGTATCCACTTAATACATTTTTATACTCGTAAATTTAGGTATGAAAGTGTGACTTTATAAATGATTAGGGTATTATCGCGGCCAATATCATTAAATTCTTTAAATACTATAAAAATCATTTAAAAATTTTAAAAATCTAAAAGTTTATTAGAAACTAATTAATAAAACTAAAATTTGCAAATTTGAAACAACCCAAATTAAAATTGAAACTCAAAATCATCCCAAAATTCATATTATTAATTAGTTTTTAATAATATTTTATATTTTTTAAATTTTTAAATGATTTTTATAATATTTAAAGAATTTAAATAATTTAGTCTAAAATTATCCCAAAATCCATATATGTCACAGTGAGTGCACCAAAATTGTAGATTTAGGTATACCGCAAAAAAAAAATATATTAAAGTGTAACTTTTGAAAAGATTTAGGTATTATCGCCGCCAATTAGACTAATAAAAATGTGACAAGTATATACTTAACGAGCAGTCAACGGTGAGTACTAACAGTTGTATCAAAATTATAGATTTTGGTATTATTACTGCAAAAAAAAAAATTTGGGTATTAAAGTGTAATTTTTGAAAAAAAATTAGTATTATCACCACCAATATTTCCAAAAATAATAAATGACAAATAGGTTCCCCTCTTTCTTGTAAGGTCTTGCCCCTCGAATTTTTTTCATGTCAAAAATCTCCTGAACGATAACAAGTATTACAAACATGTCTCCTTTGTTGTATTCTATTAATTTTTTAAAATGATTTACTAATGTGGCCACAAAAGACATGCATAATTACATTATAAAAGTGTATTTAATTAATTGAAACTGACTGAAATTGAGTTTTTTGACCACAAAGATACAATTAATTTTAAGAATGCATATACATCCTCTCAAAATTAGACTAGTACTTATATATTTATTTTTCACTCTCACTCGAATCTCAACATATTAACGTATATCTGTGCTATATCAAAAAATTGTTTAAAAAATAAACTTAATGCAGTCAAAAAAGCATGATTGCAATTGTTGTTATAGTTTTTTGGAGAATTTTTGTCACGCTAAAAATATTAAGAAGTCAAGATTCAACAAGGCAGTAGTTCATGGAATAAATCCAATTTGTCCATAAAAAAAACTCTACTCAGTTTATGAGGGTATAACTGTCTTAAAATCTTGTAATTCATCCAATAAGGTTGGACTTTGACTCTTGCCACATGGTATAATTAGCATAATAGATATGATTTCTTCTTCTGTGTCCGTCCCAAACAAAAATTTCACCATGTCGTCCGAGTTCCCCGACTCGTTCACTCAGCCAGGCGATGACTCAGTCCCCCCCACCGGCTCCACTCGCCCTTTCGACGACGATGGTTACCTAGGCTATGACCCCCGCCTTTCGTCCCAGCGATTCGAATCCTTCTCTGCCACTCAATTCGCCGACTCCGAGTCGCTCAAGGACTCGGCCACTGACTCACCCATCTTCCACCACAGTTCCACGGTTGACGACGGGTTCGCGGCTCAATCGGTTACCGAGGCCCAGTCTCCGCCGTTAGTCTATACCCAATCGAACGGGCTGGACTTCGATGAAGGGTTTGGTGGATCGGACGGTCCTATTTTGCCTCCTCCGTCGGAGATGGAACGCGAGGAGGGAGTGGCTCTCAGAGAATGGAGAAGGTAGGGTCTCGAGTCCGCTTGCGTTTGGTGTTAATTAAAATATTGATCCTTGACTGATGTATAGTCGAACGCTTATTGTTCAATTGTGACTGAAATTCGAATTCGTTTAGGTTGATAGAAAGAGGGAAAATTTTGCATTAGATTGTCAAAAAAAAAAGTCTGGAAATTGTTTATTGTTTGGTGCTTTAGTTTATGTGGTAGATTGGATAGAAGAAATAACATAAGCTTGTAGTGAAAGTGATAGGTTTAAAGAATTCATGGGCTATTTTGTTTTCAAGTACAGACAGAATGCGATTCGGCTAGAGGAGAAGGAGAAGAGGGAAAAGGAGTTGCTGAATCAGATAATTGATGAAGCTGATGAATACAAACTTGATTTTTACCAAAAGAGAAAGACTGTGTGTGAAAACAACAAAACTTCCAACAGGGAAAAGGAGAAGGTGAGAGTGGATATCTCTTTTTGAAGTTTAGGTGAAATTGTTACTAATACTTTTTTCATTTTGCTGGAAATGTTTTGCATCTTGCTGTTAATTCTTACCTTTCCGTTGTTTTTTGAGTTTTGGGTGTTAAAACATAAAAAGTTAAAACCCTTCATCTTGTTGACCCTCAATTTCAATTTCTTCAAAATACCGTTTACTTTAAAGTTGCTCGTTTGTTTTTTAATATTATTATGGCTAAATTGGGTTGTGAATAACTGTTTGACATGCATTGAATACAATTTAATCTCCTTGGAAGAGTCCATAGCAGAATGGGCAAAAGATTTTTATTTTGTGCTAATTTAGGTGATCTTTCCCCCTTCAAGTGACAATTCTAGAAGTTGGAAGTAGTGAGGATTGGGATACTAGAAATTGCATGTTATGTTCTAAGCAGTAACATAGCATCTATATCTATCCACAGGAAAGATTTAGATAATTAGATTGTAACAGCTACTTTAAATTGCATCTTGAGTTTAAAGAAAACACACTCTTGCAAATGTGAAGGCAGAGAACTTATCTCTACACCTCCATTACACATTTAACAGACCAATTATGTGAGTTTCTAGTCAATTGCACTGAACTCCCCATTTTAGATGAATGAATCACTAGAATCTGACAAATTTGAATTCATCCTAGAATATGATGGGTTTTCAGTTCTATTTTTTTTTTTAAATTCATACGGAAATACCAAGTTTGTCATACAAGTGAAGCCTTAAATGTCATTTTAAGATATGGAGGAATTATATATTCCCACGATGTCATATCCTTTTGAAATTATATCTTTGTTTTTAGGTATTTCTGGCCAATCAAGAAAAGTTTCATGCCAAGGCTAATAAGAACTACTGGAAGTCAATAGCTGAGCTTATTCCTAATGAAGTGCCAGTTTTAGAAAAGAAGAGAGGGAAAAAAGACCAAGAAAAGAAGCCATCTGTCGTTGTTATCCAAGGTCCAAAGCCCGGCAAACCAACTGATCTTTCTCGGATGCGGCAGATACTTGTAAAACTGAAGCACAATACACCTGAGCACCTAAAGCATGCTCCACCACCACCTCCCCCGCCAGCTGCTTCCCCGTCGAATCAGGCTAAAGGCAATGCTGCTTCTGTCTCAGCTGCTCCCGCTAAGGCTGTTGCTGTTGCTTGATAGCTTTTTCTTGACCTTTTAGTGTGTCTAGGTTAAAATATGTAAGTTGTACTTGATTAGAATGTATGGTGTTTACCCGCATACTTTGCTTCTAGAGTAGCAGTCAATGGTATGATAAATTTTACCTTTTATGTATAAGAATTTGGCTATTTGAAGAGGATTCACCTCATATGTGTTATATATGAAATTTATATTATCTTATGTTTCAGTGTTTTCAGCAATCCAACCTGTCAATGATCAGTCGAGTATGTAAGAGCTTAAAAATCGTAGTAATGCCCACCGGGTTCGACGCGACAACAACAATAATAATAATAACAAGTCACCAAACAAATTAGTAATGCAATTATTCAATTTACTTTCTCTAGTTTAAATATTCCCTTTCATCTTTTTTTCTGACAAGGTCAATGAGTCACCAAACTATCTACTCATGCAATCATCCTCTCTCAAATTATTGTCTCTTGTATTTTTCTCCCCTTTCCTTCTTTTTTCTGAGAAGGTCAATAAGTGCCACCCAACTAATTGCTTAAGCGAGCATTCATGCTCTCAGCTTTCCTTTCCCTACCAAGTGAAAAGTTGCTTTTTTGTTTCCCCCTAAAGTGTTCCCGTTGGAATCGATATTTTTAATGTACAGGCTGTTGGTGCTTTCTACAAATTGCTACAAGAGTTAAAGTGGTACCTTGGAGAGAAAGAACGGTCGGTCGCAATCTATGAAGGAAACACTTGCCATGAAGCTTTATTTTTCTGGTTATAAACTACAAATTTGTGGTCCTGCTACTAGATATTGTGATCTTGAATGATGATGTGTGATGACAAATGTATTGTTGAACTTCTCACGAGTCGGAGATAACGTGGTCCAGATATTTTATTTGAATAGATCTTTTCGATCATTTGGCTTCTTACAACATTGCGCTATGAATGTAACATGTAATGTTCTTTACAGGTAGATTCAGAACGAAAGTAGGAAACACTTTGGAATTTTGTACGCTCTTAGAAATAGAAAGACCAGTATAGTGAGCATTCAAGCCTGGTGCCGATAACAATTAATTCTTAATTTGTAATTGCTTGTCTAAAACAAACACTATACAATCATTAAAGAAAACCGAAATTGGCACTGTTTTCACTTCAAAATAATGATAAACATGAAACAATAAAAAATCACCAAGCAGTTATATGCCATACCCATTTAGCTTTCCAGATAGAAAATTCGAGTGAAAAGGAGGGTGCAACTTGTCGACCTCACTCTTGAAAACAAGTACATCACATGATACTACTACACCGTGTAGAAAATGAGCAACCACGAATGTTTCATAAAATCACTAATCTAATATCATAAATTACATTTTTTTTTAAACTGAACCGCCATTCTCTCTAATAAACTTCACATCACCACATGAAGCACAACTCTGGTTAACTCCCTCTAATCTGGTTACTTTTGACCATTAAAATGGATGCAATTCAAATTTTAAATGTAGGAATTTCAGTTTATATGCAATGTATGGCAACTGAACCATCACCTACCACGCACACTAGCGGGAGATCGAACACCTCGCTCACTGCCAATGTCATCTTCTACTTCAATCCCATCTAAGCAAAGGCCATTGTTGTTAACACTGACTTCAGAACTCGCATTGCTGCTTGTGGCAAGAGGAGAGTCTGAAACACTTATCGTTCTGCTTCGTGCAGGCCCTGATCTCACACTGTACATGGAGGATGCCGGAATATTTGTCATCAATGGTCGCAAATTACCTGGAATGGTTCTCCTTATATCCTACAAAGTGAAATCACAACATGAATTAGAAAAGAAAAAAAATTATAGAATTAGCACTTACATTTGAACATCATTATCATGAGTTATAAATTATAATACGAGGAAGAAAATAAATTGTTCAAAAAAAATAAAAATTAAAAGATAAATGAACTACAATTGACTGATCCAAATAATAAAGCACTATGTGACATCACCTGTTTCACATACTATTCGAATGAGATCAAAGTACATACCATATGTCTTATAGCCATATCCAGAGATTTCTTTGAAAGCGTTCTACCAAATCCTGTACTGTCTGGGGATGAAGATTTTGCAGAGAGGTTGCCATGAGGGGAATGTTTATCATCTTGCTTTGGGGGCACCAGTTTCCGCATATTTATTACCCTTTCCACCATTTTTGTTCCAATTAGAACAGGGCTCACATTGTCATTAACTTTATAGTGACCACGACTCACTGCAGGAACAGAACTTCCACTCAGATGAGCAATGCCATTTGGAGCACGTCCTCTTGAAGGAGAGCATGATTGTCGTCTTGGTCTTCCACTTGCAGCAGGCTCAACAGAAGAAGATCGAGAACTTGGGGCTCCAGGCCTACCTCTAGTGGCTGAAAGTGGCCTGTCAGGAAGTGTTGTTCTTAAATTCGGTGGAGCATCAAGTGAAAAACCAGGCATCTCAGAGGGCTTCCATGGTCTAGATTTCACTGTAGGAGACGTGCCACGTGAGGGTGCTGGATTTTTAGCTGTTGTGGAAACTGGATTTCTCATTGCTGTGGAACCTGGACTTCTCATTGCCGTGGAACCTGGACTTCTCATTGCCGTGGAAACTGGACTTCTCGTTGTCGTGGAAACTGGATTTCTCGTTGTTGTGGAAATTGGATTTCTGGTTGTTGTGGAGGTTAGCTTTGTAACTGAAGAAGATGATTTAGACAGAGGAACTGATACACTGGATGCAGATGATGGTGTTGAAGGTCGACGAGTAGGTGTTGCTGCCCTTGATGTGGACTTCGGTGCAGTTATAGTAGGTCTGGTAGTTGGTGTTGAAGATCTCATTGTAGACCTTGATAATGGCGTTGTGGATCTTGAGGGAACTGTTGGCTTAGCTGTGGACGTGGGCTTAGCTAAAGAGCCTGTGGGCTTGGTCACAGAAGCCATTGGCTTACTTGAAGGCAAAGTTGCTCTAGAAGTAGGTGTTGATGGTCTGGATGATCTTGATGCGGTATTCAAGGAGGGTCGTCCGGTTGGAGTTGCAGGTCTTGATCCTGGACCACCTGATGATGATGGTCTTCGAGTCCCAGCACCTGAGGAATTTAACCCAGGGGTTGAGGCTGTTTGTTTCGATACTAAACTGCTTCTAGGAGGATGCTCTGGCTGGGAGTTTGCCAACTATATCCACAATGAAGAGAAAAGTCTAATCAACAACACTCAATGATTTATGTAAAAAGAACAGTGTATTAATAAACATAAAGTATCAAGGGAGAGCCATGGCATATCATACAAAAGACAATGGAATACAAGAAGTGCCATCTATTTCCATGAAGCCACATCTTCTCACACTCCAATTTATTGAGAAGAGAGTTTTTTCAAGAATATAAAATCAAAATGACAAAAGTTATATTAATAATTTGGGACATGCAAATGAATGTGCATGAAATGCCTCCTTAAAGATATGCATAGAGTGACAACTCCATTTCATACATTCTTCTTCATAAGGAAATTCGAAATTTCCATTCTAATCTATAAACAGAAATGAAAATTTAGCATACTCTAGCCCAAAGACTTGCAAATACAAACCCAGATTAATGTAAACAGAAATGGTGGTATCTACTTGAATGTTCAAATTCTGAAGGCTACAAATACAATTTCTGAATTTAAACAGGAAAGAGAGCTACCAAATTTTTAACCACAAGAAAGTGCTTACTCTGGATTTCAGAGCCGTGGGACGAGCCTTTGGTGTACCAAGTTGACTCATTAAGGTCTTTTGTGATTCCATCTCCAAAGAAGGAAATAGAGGGGTCCCAGGGGGAGTTAGGAGCCTAAGACAAAAGAAAATTTTAACAGACACCAACTTAGCAGATATTTATTTGCATTTCAAAAAAGTTATGAGCATCTGATTACATTAAAGTTGCAGTGTGAATTTTACACAGTTGTAGGGTGAAAGACACAAAAAATAAGCATTCAATCATAACTATGAAAGAAAATACATGGAAAATTTTGTTTCATTTATAAAAACTTCTTTGATGGCTTTCACTTTATTCCTCAAAAGTGCAAACCTCCAAAACTCATGTGGGCAGATTGTTAATGGATAAGATTAGAATATAAGGAAGAAACAATGCAAGATCTGATACTTGATTCCAGTAAAAGTGTTGGAAAAGAAAATGATTAACTTCACAATATAAGTCTCATGGTTCCGATAAATATAGAATTGCGTGATTTTCCATTCCAAACAACTGCGCTACTTGATATCTACAATTTTAAAGGAATGTTTCTTTTTCCATATTTTATTTAATTAGCTACTTAAAATTTAGAAAGAACACTAATCTACTTTTCCGTAACAACGGAAAACGAAACTTACCAGTCATAGTCATTCTTATCATTCTCTGAGTTTAGAAAATCATCAGCAACAGTCTTGCGGGGAGGTGCAGGCGTTGAAGACGAAATATTAAAAATTGGAGAAGTTCCTGGTTTTGACCCTGTAACATGAGCACAAAAATCAGAGTAATGCCTACAAAATATTAAGATTTTAAAAATAAATAAAAAAACCTACCCAGTAGCAAATTGAAGAAGAAGAAAAAAAAATATACAACGAAATCTTAAACATATTAGTTTGGTACCTAATGGTACATCGAACTCTTCAGCGTTGTTGAGAAAAAGATCGTTTCGTTCCTTTTCTCGCTTTTGCATCTCTAAGAATAATGCAAGCTCTTCTTCTTTCTCTTTCATGACCGAGGCTCTTAACTGCTGCCTCTGCTTCATCGTCGCTAGCATCTGTGACTCTTGAGCCCTAAAACTACGATTCATCTTCGAACCAAAATAGCCCCCAAAAAATATCAGATAACAATTTCTGAAAACTCTTAGATTTTTTTCAAGTCTCCAACAACCGCAACAAATTCTACACCAAACGCTTTTTCGTCAACATCATCACCATCAAAATGGCGCTTCGAAACCAAAGATTGGACAAACAATTAGATCTGAAACGAAGTTCAGACGGCGCGAGACTCACATAGCACGAATTACAAGACTAAGTATCACCATTTCTATAAAAAGCTCAGTGACGAAGCTCAAGTTTCAGAAATGTCTCAACTGGAAGGAAGAGGCAGCCATTGTTGACGCACGAAGCTCAGGTCGTGTACGCTTAGAGAGTGGGAGGGAAGGGGAGCTTCAAAGAAGCGCCATTTTTGCACAGACAAAGCTCAAAAAGTGTGAAAGATCGGAAAATGTGAGGGTTGAGAGAAAGGGGAGAGTGGCAGTGAATGGTAAATAGGGAAGGTTTTGGAGTCCGAAATGGGGAAAATGAATGGGGTTGCAGACGAACTGTTCTCGTTGTTTCTCTCACTTAAAGACTACGTTTTCAGGTTGTGTGCTTTTTGGTGGTTGGGATAATCACGAGATTGCCCTCTTTTTAGTTTTATTTTTTGTTTATAATATATATGTCCTTCAGTTTTTTGAATTATGAAACAGTGGATTTTGCTACTCCGTCCCTTAGTTTAACTGGTATTCTAATCCAGCCCCTCATTGCCTTGGAGTTTTCTCATCATGGATTAAACTTCAATTATACGGGAAATCAACGGTGGAGATCAAGTTTATTTGTTTTATTTCTTTTAATATTTGTTTTCGTTAAAGTGTCCACACTCTCCAATAAATGTTATTTAACGTCAACCCCATATTATATTTGAATTTAAAAACAAATAAATATAGGTGATACTTCATAGTTCCGTACTTTTTTTCCTTAAATTTATTTCAGAAATAATAATTTTGCCATCTTTTTAAGGAACATATTCTTAACTAATTTTGTAAAATTGCTTTATTTCTTGTTAGGAATAATACTATAACCAAACATAATAAGCAATTGGAAAAAGAAAAAAAAACACACACACAATGAAACATGGTAGGATCATCGTTCAATAGCAGATTTTTTTTTTTTTTTATGGATATAGATCATTATTGAAGCTGCTCAATCATTGCAAGAGTACTATTTTATAATGAGATAGATATGTCGTAGCTATAACTATCTTTTTTTAATTGGAATGAAATCACTGGCTTCAGAAGTCATTTTTAATTACTCTCTTGGTGTGCCATAAATAATAGATATGATGATCCGGCATTTTTGTTTTGAGCCAATAACTTCAAAAGAGATTAAAGGCTTGAGAAATTATTATTATTATTATTATTATTATTATTATTAACTATAAAAAAAATGAAACAAGCCAATTTTAATAAATTATTGATCATCCAACACAGGAAACTTACGAACTTCATCTTCATCTGAACTACTTTTCTGTCATGTTCTCAATCTAACCAATTAAATTTAATTAATTCATGTCAAGAAATGATTTAATTGCTTAAACCGATATCTTTCTCACGCACTACTAAAATGTAACCAGTATATTTGTTTAGAGAAATGGTTAAAAATAAATTTTTTTTTTAAGTGATTTTATACTCTAACCTATTTTTGATATTTTTTTGCAAAATGATATCGGTCTAAATTTTAATCGATTCTTTAAATTTTTCGACTAGTTCAACGTTTGAATTTTTTGATCACCTGTCTAAATTTTCAAATAGTTATCTAAATTATGAAAAGTCATTTTGTAAAAAAATTATTAAAACTAACCTAGAGTGCAAAATAACTTTAAAAAATATGTCATTTTGCCAAAATATCATTTATTTTATTATTTCTAAGCGAGACTCTTATTCTTTTCTTCTTATCACTTTTCCTTCTCCCCCAAATGTGACATTATTGGTCTTCTCGAGCTTTCCATCAATGTTCTTGATCATTTTCCTTCAACTTTGCGTGACAACTTCTTCCCTATAACCATTCTAAACTGTTTTTTTATCCTATCTTTTACATGATCAAATTCTTTTTTAAAGTACTTATTTTAAAATATATATCATATATTATGAATTTATATTTTATTAATACCATTTAAATATTATATTTTTAATTCATTTCAAATATTTTATCTCTTGTGTCTTTCAAAATGTTATTATTTTCTTACATTTCACTACCATCCGTTAAAGTTGACTTTTGACCAATTAATAATCACATGTCAACTGGAGGTTGGTCCACGTTCTAGTACTTGTACTACCAAAATAAATAGAGTTTTGATATTTATCTGTAAGTAAACATAAAGTTTAAGTACTGTAACTGCAAATCTTTTTATTTATTTTTTAGAAAACAAAAATAAGTTTAGGGATTTTATTTTTATTTTTAATCCAATTTTATTTTAATTAAAGTAGATTTCTAATATATTTTTTAACTTTAAAATCAAACAACATATATTTTTTATATTTTAAAATTTAAATTGCTATAGGATTTTTAAAAAAAAAATTATAAATACTTATATTTAAAACTTATCATTCATTTATATGAAAAATTAATAATTAATTCAATACTATATCGACTTCTTAAAACTATATCGACTCTTTTTTTGTTTCTTCCATTTTCCAATACATGATCATCTAGAGAGTCAATGAGGTATTGCAGTCCACATATAATCTAGAGAGTCATTGGGTCTTGCACGATTAATAGCTAAAGATAATATATTACACATGTATATATAAACTAAAGCATATATATTTATGATTTTTGTCGTATATGATTTACATGGGCTAACGGCTACAGGATCTTTATTTATTTTCATGTATTTCTAATATTAAACAAATTAATACGAAATAGCCTAAAACATGTTTCTAAAATTGAATTCAAAGATAAACAAATAATAGAATACTTACAGTGTACGCAGTGGAATTAAAGAGTCATTTCTTCAGTTTCTCTAACTCTTGTATCCTCTCTGTCGCAGAGCATTATCAAGAAACTGAACCGATCTTCTATTTTCTTCACAGCCTTCCAATGTATCATTAGAATCACCTAGACTAGTGTGGGCAATTCTCAACACATGAGATAGATATAGAGAGAATAAGATAAAATAACAAAGAGGCTTAGAAAATGACTTGTGTCTAAAAAGAATCTAAAACTATTAGAAACCCAATGATTAAACTTATCTGTCGTCTCATAAATCTTAACTGATGACTTCTCTCTAAGCACTATTTTTATAGACTTAATTAGGTCATTTAATTTAATTAAAAAATCAATAAAATAATAGTCAATTTGAAGTCCTAAGTCGAAATTATCATGGGCTATAGGCCCGTGAAATTTCTCATTTGATTATAAGCACATTGGACTTAAAAATAAGGCCTGTATTATTTTCTATTGATTTAATTAATTAAATAATTATTTAAATCATTTATCAAATTAATTATTTATAATTTGAACTTTGATTTAAACTTATTTATTAATTTATATATCAATTTATCTTAATTAATAAATCTGTCATAATTTCTCTTTTCTTCTCAAAATTACACAACTCTGTGAAACTATCCAAAATTGGCCTGGTCAACTTTGATAATTCTAATTGATGATTAAATCAATTAATTGTAACTATCTAGATGATTTTATCCAAGGTACAATGGGGACAATGGGCCTATGAAATCAAGCTCCAATAAATTATCATTAATCTAACAAATAAATTTACTAACTTATTAATTCCTCGTGACTCCAGTATAGACTCGGAATTGCACTCTTGAATTCATAGAACGCTCTATAACAAATATAGATACGCTATTAATTATCCATTTTTACAACCATAATTGTCACTCAATCATCTATAGACAGTCTACAATGAGATAGGACTAAAATACTGTTTTACCCCTCATTGTATTTTATCCTTAAAACACTTAATTCCTTGTAAATGATATTTCAGTAAACTAATTTAATTGCTGAAATGAGATCTCTATCATTTAACACCTTGAACCAAACTAAAAGGAAACCATCATTTCACTTCCTTATCAGAAGCTATAGATGTTCATATCTATGATTAACACTCCCACTCAATTATACTACCGAGTTCCCAAGATGTAAGTATGGGCTAGACCGTAGGGTAAGCTGGTATGTTCACTTATCTTATCAACTGTCAATATCGGTCCTGTCCGATGTAACAAATACATCCGATCTTATCTAATTTGCTAATGTTCTGAAAAGAACATAACATTGTAATGTATAAGTAGATCATATCGTGGATTGCCAAGTCAGTGTAAATCCTGTGCACTGACTAATCTTAGGACTAACTTATTTTGAACATATAATCATATTTATATTCCACTGTGATTACGTCACTATAAATAAGATTAGCTATATGCTCGGGATTTAATAGAAGTTTATATTAAACAAATAATCATGAAAATAAAGCATGTGAGCAAAGTGATTGACTAAGTCAAAAAATGATTTATATTCTTTTATTGATAATAAAATGAGATTACAAAGAATTTGAGTTTTAATTAGGGCATAAAACCCCAACAAACTCTTACTTGCACTAATTGAAACTAATGCCGTAATTCTACTAATCCAATTTCCTTGATATGCTTATCAAATGTAGCTTCTAGTAGTGTCTTTGTAAACGGATCTGCAAGATTGTCTTCAGTTGCAATCTTCATAACCTTCACATCTCCCCTGGCCACATATTCTCGAATAATGTGATACTTCCTTTCTTTATGCTTACTCCTCTTGTGACTTCGAGGTTCTTTTGAGTTGGCTATCGCTCCTGTATTGTCACAAAATAACACAAGCGGTTTATCCATTTCTAGAATAACACCAAGATCCGAATAGAACTTCTTTAGCCAGATTATTTCCTTAGCTGCTTCTGACGCGACTATGTACTTAGCCTCCATGGTGGAATCTGAGATTGCAGACTGTTTTACGCTTCTCCAAATCACAGCTCCACCCCCAAGAGTAAACACCATTCCAGAAGTAGACTTCCTGTCATCGACATCAGTCTGAAAATCTAAATCGGTGTAGCCTACAGGGTTCAGAACACCACCCTTGTAGACTAAAATATAATCCCTAGTCCGTCTCAAATACTTCAGGATATGCTTAACTGCTATCCAATGTTCCGGTCCTGGGTTTGACTAATACCTGCTCACTACTCCCACTACATAGTAGATATCTGGTCTAGTACACAACATGGCATACATCAGACTTCCAAATGCAGATGCGTAAGGAACTTTTCTCATTGCATCTTCCTCTTCAAGAGTCTGGGGAGACTGCTTCTTTGAAAGATGAATTCCATGGCGGGACGGTAGACGCCCTTTCTTGGATTTTGTCATTGAGAAACGTTCAAGCAATTTATCTATGTAAGCTGCTTGAGATAGAGCTAAGAGTATGTTCTTTCTATCCCTGATGATTTGGATACCTAGAACATAACTTGCTTCACCCAAATCCTTCATTTGGAATTGAGTGCTCAGCCAATTCTTCACATCTGATAATTTCTTAACATTGTTTCCAATGAGTAAGATATCATCTACATAAAGAACCAGGAATACCACTATTTGATTTGCCTTCAGTTGGTAAACACAGGGCTCATCAATATTTTGTTCAAAGCCATAAGTTTTGATTATTTCATCAAACCTAAGATTCCAGGAACGAGAAGCTTGCTTAAGTCCATAGATGGACCTATTCAACTTGCAAACTTTTCCTTCTTGTCCAGATACTTTAAATCCTTCTAGTTGATCCATATAAATGACTTCGTCAAGCTTTCCGTTAAGAAAATTTGTCTTAACGTCCATTTGCCAGATCTCATAGTCGAGAGCGGCTGCTATGGATAGGAGGATACGAATGGATTTGAGAATGGCTACCGGACTAAAAGTTTCCTCATAGTCCACGCCTTCTCTTTGGGTATAACCCTTTGCCACTAATTGAGCTTTAAAAGTCTCGATATTTCCATCAACACCTCGTTTCTTCTTGTAGATCCACTTGCACCCAATGGCCCTAAAGTCACTAGGTGCTTCCACAAGATCCCAGACGGAATTTAAGTACATGGACTCCATTTCCTGTTTCATGGCTTCGAGCCATAGTTCCTTTTCAGGGCTAGCCATTTCCTGTTTGAAAGACAACGGATCATCATCACTAGTGTCACCAACAACCATATTGGTTTCTGTTGGAAAAACTTATACAAGATCTTTATTTATTTTCATATATGTCTAATATTAAACAAATTAATACGAGATAGCCTAAAACATATTTCTAAATTTGAATTCAAAGAGAAACAAAGAATAGAATACTTACAGTATACGCAGCAGAATGAAATAGTCATTCCTTCAGTTTCTCTAACTCTTGTATCCTCACTATCGCAGAGTATTATCAAGAAACTGAACTGATCTTCTATTTTCTTCACAATCTTCCAATGTATCCTTAGAATCACCTAGACTAGTGTGGGAAATTATCAACACATGAGATGGTTACAGAGAAGAAGAAGAGAAAATAATCAAAGAGGCTTAGAAAAGGACTTGTGTTTAGAGAGAATCTAAAACTATCAGAAAACTAGTGATTAAATTTATATGTCGTCTCATAAATCTTAACTGATGACTTCTCTCTAAGCACTCCTTTTATAGACTCAATTAGGCCATTTAATTTAATTAAAAAATAAATAAAATAATAGCCATTTTGAAGCCCTAGGTCGAAATTATCATGGGCTATAGGCCCGTGAAATTTCCCATTTGATTATAAGCTCATTGGACTTAAAATCAAGGCCTGTATTATTTTCTATTGATTTAATTAATTAAATAATTATTTAAATCCTTTATCAAATTATTATTTATAATTTGAACCTTGATTTAAACTTATTTATTAATTTAGATACCAATTTTATCTTAATTAATAAATATGCCATAATTTCTCTTTTCTTCTCAAAATTACACAACTCTCTGAAACTATCCAAAATTGACCTGGTCAACTTTGATAATTCTAATTGATGATTAAATCAATTAATTGAGACTATCTAGATGATTTTATCCAAGGTACAATGGGGACCATGGGCCTATGAAATCAAGCTCCAATAAGTTATCATAAATCTAACAAATAAATTTACTAGCTTATTAATTCCTCGTGACTCCACTATAGACTTGGAATTGCACTCTTGAATTCATAGAACGCTCTATAACAAATATAGATGCGCTATTAATTATCCATTGTTACAACCATAATTGTCACTCAATCATCTATAGACAGTCTACAATGAGATAGGACTAAAATACTGTAATGCCCCGAAATCCCTAATGCGGTTTAATGGCTGGATTAGTAGGCCGGGAGGGCCATAATTGTTTAATTATGCCATTAAATGATAATATGCATGTTTATGTGAATTATATTATAATATGATGTTAAATGCATGCATGTGGGTCCACATTTCATGACAGGGATATTTTGGTAATTTGGCTCGTTGAGGGCATAATTGTATATTTGTATGCATGTCGGTGATATATTGTCGAGGCCACATTATAATGTGGATTTGTTCGAGCTATTCAGCATGAGACGATCTTTGAATATTAAGTAGCGGTTTAGTCATAACGGGATTAAGTTCGAGGCTCGGGGTGAGTCTCGGGATGTTTTAATGGTTAGAGCGTTGCCGGGAATAAAAGGGTAACGGGATATGAATTATTGGTATTTGAGAATAGCGGGAATTGGAGAGCGTTAATTATGATTAACGAAATAGGTGAAAGATGACGATTTTACCCTTGGGGAGACTTTATAAGCTTTAAATGACCTAGGGTCATTAGGGTCATTTGGCTTGAGATATATATGGTTTAAGTTGGCTGTAGAAACATATAGAATAAAATAGAGCAAGGCTTCTTCTTCCCGTACATCACTTTCCCTCTCTCTTCCATTGAAGTTTTTAGTCCCAAATTGAAGTATCAAGCTAGGAAATCAAAGCTTGGAGGTTATAGACTTAGTTCATCTACTAAGGAGGATTCAAAACCAGCTGGAGGTAAGAAATTGTCCATGAATTCCAAGTATTACTCTGTTTTTCTTTTAGTTTTCAGCCTATAGATTTTGATGTGGATAGTTGGAATCAAGGGGAGTTTTTGTGTAAGATTGATTGGGTTTTGGTGAGGGGGTGATGTAGATGAGGTTTAGGGGTTGAATTGAATGTTTTGATAAGGTTTGGGATTGGTTTGGAAGGTTGGTTTCAAGGGGAATCGCAAGGAGGGAAAATCAGAGGAGTTGCTGGTCTGATGTTGGCGCCCCAGCGCTATGCAGGGCAGAGAATAACCCTCTCTGTTTCTGGGGCAGCGCCCCAGTGCTGGTTGGCAGCGCCTAGGCGCTAGGTCAGTTTCAGGGAATGTTACTTTTAGGGCTCGGGATGGTTTTTAAGGCTCGGGGGTTGGTTCCTTTACCCCTTTTGAGTAGTTTGAGAGTCCCGAGAGTGAGGGATTGATCCCAGGAGTGTGGTTTAGATTGTGAACCATTCATTAATTTACTTTATTGATGGTTTCTAATTGGTTATGATTAGGTAACTACTAAGGAATCTAAAGGTTGATCGTTCTCAAGGGTCGTTCTTACATTATTTCTCGCTCGAACTCGAGGTAAGAAAACTACACCCAGTGTATATATGACATGCGTGATTGTTATTGAGGCATGTTGATTGATAAATGTGGACATGGATTTCATATTAGATGCTAGTGAATGTTGTTTACTTGTATATGGTACTGACTAGTCAGGGACACTGACCTAAGAGTCAGAAACGGCATAAGCGTCCTGAACGCAGGGCCGAATGAAGATTAGATCTAATCGATATCAGCATTGAATGGCTCTAAGGCATTAACGCTGGACCGACCCTAAGGTCGATGAACTTATAAGCGCTTGGCTAGTCTAAGACTAGTTACTCAGAGCCAGGGCGTAAGGCCCAGGTGATCGTTTGTCACATGGCTAGGGAACGATGTTTCAGGGTTATGACTCTATGGTCATGAGGAAGGTTATGTTGGTGACTAGACACCATGCACCTATCCTGTTTAAGATAGTGAAAAGTTCACTTATCTGTTAAGCCCCAGTGACCCTATTGTCACAAGGCTAAAGGGAGCTATACCCAACTTAGTGACTTTTGCGACTGTCACCTATTTGTTTTGGACTGATAGTCCTGAATGATTATTATGATCATTGTTGATATTATATCATGTTATATTTTGTTTTCTTGCTGGGCCATGGCTCATGGGTGCTATGTGGTGCAGGTAAAGGGAAAGAAAAGCTCACCCAGCCTTGAGTGGAGAGCTTAGGTGGTGATGTGTACATATGCGGCCGCTTGACCACCACGGCCAAGGAGTTCTCAGAGGAACTAGGGGGTTTACCCTATTTTGCCGCTTAGGTCGGCGGATTTGTAAATTTGAAACAGTAGTGACCTTTTTGAGTTGTAAATAACTTGTAAATGTTTTGATAAGCTCATGATATACTTAATAAAATGTATCCTTTCCTTTTCATTGGTTTTCCACCTTAGCCTATTAATACCACTTAGAGTACATTTTTAACCAAAGGACTCGGGTAGCGGGTCAAATTTCCAGTTCACCATTCACGGTAATTGTTCTGGGGTAACCAGGGCGTTACAAATACCATTTTACCCCTCATTGTATTTTATCCTTAAAACACTTAGTTCCTTGTAAATGATATTTCAGTAAACTAATTTAATTACTGAAATGAGATCTCTATCATTTAACACCTTGAACCAAACTAAAAGGAAACTATCGTTTCACTTCTTCATCAGAAGCTATAAATGTTCATATCTATGATTAACACTCCCACTCAATTATACTACCGAGTTCCCAAGATGTAAGTTTGGGCTAGTCCGTAGGGTAAGCTGGTAACGAACAAGTCAAAGAACTCAAATAATACAATCAGTTAGAATACTAACCACTCAGAATTAAGATTGAATTGACCTATGGTCAACTATATGATATGACTAGAATAGATAATAACGGTATGTTTACTTATCTTATCAACTGTCAATATCGGTCCTGTCTGATGTAACAAATATGTAACGACCCAAATTTACTAATAAGGCTTAAGGGCCTTGATTAGAGTGCCGCGAGGGCATAATTGGAATATATGTGATTTAATGATTAAAAGTATGCTATATGACTATTTGAATATCTGAGATGCATGACTATGTGTATTAGTATGCATGTAGGCCCTGATTAGGTTAGAAAGGGCATAATTGTAATTTTGGCTCGTTGAGGGCATAACTGTATATATATGTGATAATTGTTGAGACCGCATTATTATGTGGATATATTTGTGATCTGTGATTCGAGACGATCCTAGTGAACGGGTTAGCGAAAAAGTCATGGGGGGGATTTATACCCGACTCGGGACGAGCCTGCGGGTATAGATGGGAATTTAGAGAATATATTGGGGTTAATTTTGACACTGAAGAATATAATTGGTGACTAGATAAGTGTTGGGAAGTAAGCGGTAAATATTAGAGACACTCGAGGAATTAGCGGGAATTGGGTGAAATGACCAAAATGCCCCTAGGTGGATTAAATGGTTTAGAATTAAAGGGGAGGGTATTGTGGTCATTTGGCTTATAAAGGATAGGTATAACTGAGGCTTTACACTTAGTGGAACTTGTAGAAAGAAAAAGAAGGGAAAGAAAGGGGAAGGAAAAAAATAGGGCATTCCCAAGGTCGGTTTGGGACCTCTTCATCATTTTCATCTGGGGGTTTGAGGCTAGAATCAAAGGAGCTTAAGGATGAGATTGTGAGCTTGAGGTCTTGATCAGATTGGGGAAATCTAGCTGTGGTTATTCATCAGTTGAGGTAAGACTTTGAGGTTTTCTTCAGTTTCTGGTTTCCATGTTGAACTAAGATGTCTAAGCTAAATTTGATGGGAATTCTAGGGAATTCAAGCTAAGGGTTTGAGGAGGAGTAAGCCAAGGAGGTGTAGAGGCTAACTTAAGGTCAAATCCTCATTGAAGGTATGAAATTCTAGCTCTAAATTATGAGGTTTTGGTTGTTTTGCTGAAGTTTCTGAGTTTGAGGTTCAACCATGGTGAACTTTGAGATTGGGAGTGCATGTGTTAAAATTTTATGTGGTTGGGATGCTTGGGATGAGTTAGACATGTTAGTAAGCTTGATTCTAAGTTTGTTTGAAGTTTGGAGAAGTTTTGGTAAAGTTTGGCTCGGGGAAAATCGAAGGAGGGCAAAACAGCATTTGTTATTCTGTGACTAGCGCTACAGCGCTAGCCTTTGGGCATTGTAGCGCTAGGCCATATACCCTGGGATGATTTTGGGCTCTGCTTGTAGCGCTATAGCACCCTCCTTAGAGCACTATAGCGTTACCCTGTTTCCAGAAAGAGGTTTTTGAGTTATTTTCAAGGGTTTTTGCCCGAGGGTTCGGGGTTCGATTTCACCACCCCGTTTGGTGGAATTGGGGCTTCCCGAGGGCTCGGGATTGGTCCCGAGGCTAGGTTTCAAACTTGAGGTTTGGTGATGATTTTTATCTATGGTTGTGACTAGGTGTGTGCTAGGGCTCAAGAGGGATCGTGCTCAAGGATCAAAGCGAACGAAGCTAGCGAATTTAAAGGTAAGAAAACTACACCCGAATATGTGTTTGTGATGGGACTAAGTGCTCCCGATATCTGTATAATGTCAAAGATGGTATTATGCCATGGGACATGTGATAAATGACCTAAGGGTGTCGTATACAATATTTGCGCACAGGGCGCAACTTGGCCACTAGTAGCTAAAGACAGCTTAATATTCACTAAGCTCGGTTTAAGTAGGTCGGAGTCAGTGGGATAAACAGAGGGTGTGGCCTAAGGGCGCTAACCCTAGTTATCATATGTGGATTGATTAGTGATATGAATTGATATACTTGGTATGATGAACACTTGATTATCATGAATGCTTAAACTGATTAAGTACATGCTTATGCAATATGAGATATTTGACTGTCTGTTGATTGATTATGCTCTGTTATTGTGTTTTCTTGCTGGGCCTTGGCTCACGGGTGCTACGTGGTGCAGGTAAAGGCGAAGGCAAGTTGGACCAACCTTGAGACGGAGAGCTACAGGGCTGAATGTACATAGCCAGTTGTTCAGCCGCCATGGCCGAGGAGTGGATCAGGACAAGGAATGCTTAACAGTCTGTTTTGCCTTAGAGTGGCTAGTACTTAAATCTTGAATCTTTGTAAATGGTTTTAATCTTATTATTTTTGGGATCCCGTGTGAACAGAAAATGTTATTTATAAGAAATGCGGCTTTTGAGACCAAAATCTTTTAACCCTAGTTCCACTATAGTTTCAGTAACACGTTTTCAATTACATGACTTGATTAGCTAGTCTAGTACTTTTATAATCACCAGTGTAACGGTCTTGGCTATCGAGGGCGTTACAACTTGGTATCAGGCTCCATCTGAGAGTGTTGCCCCCATTGTGCCACCTGCAGTGGTACCTGTTGTGCAGCTAGTTGAGGTTGGGAACAAGTGGGAACCGTTGTATGAGCGGTTCAGAAAGCAACAACCCCCGATCTTTGAGGGAGGACCTGATCCACTAAAGGCTAAACAGTGGATGATCATGATTACTACCATTCTTGATTTTATGAGGGTAAAGGATCATGACAGAGTGGCCTGTGCCACATATATGCTGAGAGAGGATGCCCGAATCTGGTGGGAGGTGGCATCACAGACCAGAGATGTTACTGCTTTGACTTGGGAAGGATTCAAGGACTTATTCAGTCAGAAGTATTATAATGTTGCCATCAGGGCAGCGAAGGTAAATGAGTTTGTGGGGCTAGTTCAGGGCAGTATGATAGTTACAGAGTGTTATCCCAAAAATCAGAAGTGAATGACATGGCAAGCATTAATTACACATGGCTGACACCTGACAGAATCTGTGTTCGACTATCGACCAGGAAAACACCCCGTGTCATGCGATCGGTTTCTTCATACGACTAGCCTGGTCATACACACATTATACGCGGAGAAGATCTTAAGCAGTTATGATGGAATCTAAAATTATCTCCCATGATTTCCTGAGTATCCGATTATTTAGGAAATAATATCTGTAACAAATCAAATGTAAATCTTCCCTGAGCTTATAAATAGAAGAGGAGGGCTCAGGGAAGGGGATCCGATCCTTTATTTTTTGGAGCTTTGAGATTAGAGAGAAACACACTAGAATAATTTTATTTTCCTTCAGAGGTTGGTGGAACTCATTGAACCCTAGTTCTTTGATCACTCCTTTGAATCTCATTCTAATAGCTATTCAAGTGGACGTAGGTTATTACCAGATCTTGGGGCCGAACCACTATAAAATCTTGTGTCTTTTTTATTTTCGTCATCACAATCATTTCAACATATCATTCACGTCAAGCGTATTTCTGAATCCGTGTCAGTTGGCCAAAATCTGGGTCAACATTCTGGTGCTTTCATTGAGAGCTTGATAAGCTATCGTTGAAATATCAATGGCGAAAACTACCAAGAAAACTGGACAGGCGGCCGGGGCTGCGTCATCTCATCCTCCTCCTCCTCCTCCTGCAAATGTGGCTGAGGATGAGCCACATTTAGATTTTGATGAAGAAGAAATGGACGATGCGACGCTGAAGAATACCCTAGGGGCGTTGCATGAGGAACTGCCCAACCTAAGGGCTAGCCAGGAAAGTGCTGCCGAAATCATGGCACGGCAGCAACAAGAAATCGAGCGACAACGCCTGGAGCTGAGTGAGAGACAGGCAGAAATGGACCGCCGACAGAGGGAGGCCATGTCAGCCCTTGAAGCAGCCCTACAGTTGGCTAGGAATCAGGCAGCACCTGCCTCGCAGCCTGGTCAACCCACGAATGGACCACCCCAAAGGGGTCCCAATCCTAGCCCGCCTATCCAACCCTCAAGCCCACAAAGGCCCAAGCATCCCACTGTGCCTCAGGAAGATCTCCCACCGAGGGATACTGAAGCACATCCTGTTTCATAGACTGGTCGTGGCAATCCCCTGTAGACAAGGCAGAATAGGGCCGGGCAGCAGCCCCGCAGTCCTAGACGCCATAGGGGCGATGAACCAAATCCCCCGAGTAGAGGACAGCGTCCTTCTGGTAACAGAAGGAACTCAGAGTCTGGCTTTGCGGTCCGAGGCCCCCCATGGCATGATAATGCACGGGGACCTACCGACCAGCGCAGACCACCCTCTAACGCTCAGGAGGTACTAGCTCGGGAGGGCAATCGAGGGAACGGTCAATCCCGTCGTGACCACTCAAGGTTTAGGGACGATCCCGATTATAATGAGGCCGACTCAGGCAGGGGTAATGCCGGTCGGAGAAACGAACGAAGAGGAGGGGGCAGAAGCCCATTGCTTAGGGGTGACTACCCTGAAGGACGCGATGCTGGGGGGCAACACCAGCATAACAACGTCTTTGATAGGCTCAGACCTAACGAGCAGAGAAGAAGAGACGAAGATCTGCGGGACGTCCTCAATGATCGTCGGGAGCGACATGATAAGTACATCCCCCCAGCAACAGCAGAGGCCCCAGCAATTCCTAGTGCCGTACATGCCCAGATAGATGCCCTCAACCAGGCAGTGCAACAGCTGGTCGGGGGAAGAACATCATATATTGACCATGATAGGAGAAAAGGTACTCCTTTCATCCAGAGGATAGTGTTGGCGGAAACTCCTAGCAAGTTTAAGATGCCAACGCTTCCAAACTTTGACGGGTATGGTGACCCGGTATCTCATGTCAACAAGTTTGAGATATAAATGGACATTCAGAAAGTGTCCGAAGACGCTCGGTGCAGGATCTTTCCTGCAACACTTTCTGACGCTGCATAGGAGTGGTTTTTTAAATTCCCTCCTGCAAGTATAATTTCCTGGGAAATGTTCGTGAAAGATTTTTACGGGCAGTTCTATGCGGGTCGTGTACACCCTATCGAGGCGAATCAGCTGGTCGAGATACGCCAGCAGAACGGAGAGTCGCTGAAAGACTATGTTCAGCGTTTTATGCGAGCAGTCGCCGGAGCAAAAACGGTGGGTGATGAAGGCAAAATGATGGCCATAATAGTAGGGGTTAAGCGTCGTACCCCTCTATGGGAGAGCCTCAGAAAGCATGGGGTTAGAACTACCCAGGAATTTCTAGATCGAGCTAATCGCTACATCAAGCTCGAAGACGCCATTGCCAATGAAGGAAAACCCCCAGGCAAAGATAAGGGGACATCCGAGCCCGCCAAAGCCGCCAATGGGTCAAAACCCAACGGCAACAGCAAAGGCAATGGGAACGCCAATGGCAATGGCAAGAATGGTGGAAAACGGCCACACAATGAGCCTTCCACCTCTGACAACAAAAGGACCAAGGGTAATCGTTATGAACCTCGATTCACTAACTATACTGCCCTTATTGAGTCTCGAGGAGAGGTATATTAGGCCACAAGCTCCAGTGTGCCTTACAAGAAACCTGCCCCCATTCGAAAGGATATTTCAAGAAGAGACACTACCAAGTTCTGTTGTTATCATAACGACTACGAACACGACACCAACGAATGCAACCAGTTGAATGATGAGATCGAGTTCCTTATCAGACAAGGACACTTGAGAAGATATGTACGGGCCTCGAGAAATTCCCAACGAGAAGCTCCAGGTGGCAACGAGCAAGCGCCCACACGCCAACGCTCGCCACCTTTGCAGCCTGATCCCGTAGCCGGCACCTTATTAACCATCTGCGGAGGCCCGCACCTCGCGGGAAACAGCGGCAAGGCCAGGGAACGATACGCTCGGACCCTGCGCCATGACCAAGATATAGAGATGATGGATGTGGAGGACCGCGCGCCTAAAAAAGCTCGATCAGAAGAGGGCAAGATAACCTTCTCTGACAGCGATGCCCAGCATGTCCGATACCCACACTCCGATTTGCTGGTCGTGGACATCCAAATGGCCAATATGATGGTTAAGAGAGTGCTAGTCGATACAGGAAGTTCAGTGAACATCCTATATAAGTCTTCTCTGGAATGCATGAAGTTGTCCGTTAAGGACTTGGAGCCTTGCAACCAAACAATATACGGCTTCTCTGGCGAGGGACTCGCCCCAGCAGGGTCGATCAGACTTCCGGTGACAGCAGGTACAACGCCTACTACCAGGACATTACTCGCTACTTTCATAGTAGTCGATTGTCCCTCGGCGTACAATGTCGTCATCGGAAGACCCATACTAGTTGACCTACGAGCAGTCACCTCCATATGGCACTTAGTCATGAAATTCCCGACAGACGCAGGGGTAGGACGCGTGTTAGGAAACCAGAGAGAAGCCAGGGAGTGCTACAA
This sequence comes from Humulus lupulus, assembly GCF_963169125.1. Lineage (NCBI taxonomy): Eukaryota > Viridiplantae > Streptophyta > Magnoliopsida > Rosales > Cannabaceae > Humulus > Humulus lupulus. The sequence continues at coordinate 107,996,594 of NC_084800.1, read as the reverse complement.
CGCCTCGATCATGAAGGCAAAGAAAGGAACGACAAAAGGCACTCCCCCCGATAGGTTGCAAATGGCAATTGATACACAAGCCCAATCCGGTGAAGGAGTCACCAAATAGGGTGTTGCCCAAAGTGAGGATAGAGATTTAGATCCTCGCTTTGGGGATTTTGAAGATACTGTTGGACCCGTTGAGGACCTGGAAGAGGTCCAACTCAACGAAAAAGACCCGACCAGAGTAGTAAAAGTTGGGAAGAATTTGGAAGCAATCACGAAGTATACACTGGTGGAATTTTTGCGACAAAATCAGGAAGTCTTCGCCTGGTCGCATAAAGACATGGTTGGGATAGACCCTGCAGTTATCAGCCATGTCTTGAACATAGACAAAAGTTTTCCACCAGTGCAACAAAAGAGAAGGCTGCTCGATAAGGATAGATCGAAAGCCTTAAAGGAGGAAGTCGAAAGACTGAAGGAAAATGAATTCATCCGGGTAGCATTCTATCCGTTGTGGGTCTCTAATCCAGTGCTGGTTCCCAAGCCTAACGGCAAATGGCGAACCTGCGTGGATTTTACAGATCTCAATAAAGCCTGCCCGAATGATTGCTTCCCACTGCCAAGGATCGACCAGCTAGTCGATGCTACTGCAGGACACGAGATCCTCTCTTTTATGGTTGCATACTCAGGCTACAATCAAATTAGCATGCATCCCCCTGATGAGGATCACACCAGCTTTCGGACCGATACGGGATAATACTGTTATAAAGTAATGCCCTTCGGACTGAAAAACGCAGGTGCGACTTACCAGCGACTAGTTAACCACATGTTCAAAGAGTTAATTGGAGTAAACATGGAAGTATATGTGGACGACATGCTGGTAAAGTCTAAAAAAGTAGAAGGACACGTGAAGGATTTACAAGAATGTTTTGACGTATTGAACAAGTACCAGATGAAACTAAATCCTTTCAAATGTTCCTTCGGAGTTGGATCAGGAAATTTTTTGGGGTTTATCGTTAATTCAAGAGGAATCGAGGCCAACCCCGACAAGATAAAAGCCCTGATCGATATGAAGTCGCCGAAAAAGATCAAGGATGTACAAAGTTTAACTAGGAGAATTGCGGCCTTAAGTAGAGTTATTTCTAAATCAACAGACAAATGCGTCCCTTTCTTTAATCTACTTAGGGGCAATAAGAAATTTGAATGGACGGAAGACTGCGAGCAAGCCTTTCAGGCTTTAAAAGCCCATATGGTACAGCCTCCCATTCTATCGAAGCCAATAGAAGGAGAAACTTTGTTCATTTACCTGGCGATCACTGAAGTTGCTGCTAGCGCGGTACTAGTACGAGAGGAAGAAGGCGTACAAAAAGCAGTTTACTACGTAAGCAAGAGGCTAATCGGAGCAGAACAAAGGTATCCACCCATCGAAAAGGTTAGCATATTGCTTAATCTTGGCCTCTAGGAATTTACGTCCTTACTTCCAAGCCCATCCAATCACAGTTTTGACCGACCAGCCCCTTCGGCAAGTCCTCCTGAAACCAGAAGCGGCTGGGCGTCTGTTAAAATGGGCAGTAGAACTAGGGCAGTTCGATATCACATATTCACCGCGAGCAGTAGTAAAAGGACAAGTCTTGGCCGATCTCATTGCAGAATTTACCGAACTCCCAGATGGCGAGCAATGCGAAAAACCTAATGCACCTAAACCTCATGATGAAGCTCCCTCGTGGAAGTTGTTTACGGATGGGTCATCAAACGATTCCCACGCGAGAGCAGGAGTGATATTGATAACGCCAGAAGGGCATCGATTTCACTGTGCCATTAGGTTTGATTTCGTAGCCTCGAACAATGAAGCAGAATACGAGGCCCTCCTCGCAGGATTGAGATTGGAGAAAGACATGAATATAAAGGTGCTCGATATTTACAGTGATTCACAACTGGTGGTGAATCAGGTTCTAGGGGAATATCAAGCACGGGGTCTCAAAATGGGAGCCTACTTAAATAAAACTCGAGATCTATTGGCACAGTTCCAGAAATATACTCTCCAGAAGATACCTCGAGACCTGAATTCAAATGCAGATGCCTTAGCCAAACTCGCAAGCGCGAAAGATGCTAACACTCTAAACATCGTGCCAGTAGAAAGATTGAGCGAGCCGAGCATACGAACAGAAGTAACTAGCATGGAAATCCGGATGGAAGATACTTGGATGGCACCATACTTGGAGTATCTTACCAGCGGGGCCCTGCCGACAGATAGGAACAAAGCCAGAACTCTTCAAAGGCAGGCCGCGAGATATATACTGGTCTATGGTGTTTTATACCGAAAGGGTTATTCCATGCCACTACTCAGATGTATCACGCCCGAGAAAGCTAAGGAATTGATGAAGGAGGTACATGAGGGCTTCTGCGGAGATCATGCTAAGGGGCAAAGTTTAGCAAAGAAGATTCTAAGGCAGGGGTATTTCTGGCCAACTATGAATGAAGACTCTGCGGAGTATGTGCGGAAATGCGATAAGTGTCAAAGATTTTCCAAAATTCCATGCGCAGCTCCAAACGAGTTAAAGCAGATGCAGAGTCCATGGCCTTTCGCAGTATGGGGCATAGATCTGATTGGCTCACTGCCAATAGGAAAAGGTGGAGTAAAGTACGCGATTGTTGCAGTCGACTACTTCACCAAATGGGCCGAAGTTGAACCGCTCGCTACCATAACGACCAAGAAAGCTCTTAAATTCGTCATCAAGAACATTATTTGCCGATATGGTTTGCCTCAGAAGATTGTCTCAGACAACGGAACCCAGTTTGACAGTGACCTATTTACAGACTTCTGCGATAGACACAGAATTATTAAAAGCTTTTCTTCAGTTGCACATCCGCAAGCAAATGGACAAGTAGAAGCAGTGAATAAAACGCTCAAATCTACCATGAAGAAAAGGCTGGAAGACGCCAAAGGAGCATGGCCAGAACAGCTGCCCGAAGTCCTCTGGTCGTATAGAACGTCTCACCGAACAACGACAGGTCATACTCCGTTTTCCTTAGCATACGGATATGAAGCCATGTTGCCAATCGAGTTAGATCCGCCGTCGCATCGACGAATTACATACGACCAGAATCAGAACAATCAATTGATGAAGGAGTCCCTAGCTCAATAGAAGAAATACGAGAAAGAGCCCAACTCCGAGTAGCTGCGTACCAGCAAAAAGTCGCCCGGTACTTTAATTCAAAAGTAAAAGAAAGAAAATTCAACGTCGGAGAGCTAGTGCTACGAAGAGTTTTCTTGAATACCCGTGACCCCACTGCTGGCGTACTCGGACCAAACTGGGAAGGACCATACCAGATCGAAGAAGTCCTTCACCCAGGCACCTACAAACTTGCACGCTTAAATGGAGATCTCGTTCCACGCTACTGGAATGGAGAACACCTGCGCAAGTATTACTAATGAACAACCCTTCTTAAAAGGACTGGCTTGTATTAATTTTTACTTTTTACAAGTTTCAGAAAAGGTTAGCCACATTGTATGGCTAATCCTTATAAGTGTAAGATCTTTTTAAGATCACTCGTACAGACATGTTAAGTCCATTTTAATACGATATTATAAGGGACTATGCGCAGCCAGTCATTCTTGCCAACCTTTGTAAATTTATTTTTACAAGTACTTGTTCATTACGTGTGTTGTTTTGCTGTATTACAAGTGTTAAATTTCATAACGAGAAACAATGTTCGAACAGGTCGTGGTCAAGGCAAGTGACCAAGGACCTAAAGCTCCTCGATCACTTGGGGGGCATATAAGGTACATCGATAGCAAAGCATACCATGAGGTATGTAAACACATGAACAAAATGAGTGAAAGCATGCTACGGAACTTAGAGCATTTTTCAAAATTTATGTTTTGTTAAATCAAAACAAAGTACTATGCTAAGTTCGATCATGCAAACATTATAATATCATTAAGGCAATTGTTTACACCGCGAGCATTTGTGCTCGGATGTAAATATGAAATTAAAAGGAAAAACCTTTACACCGCGAGCAGTACTGCTCGGATGTAATTGTTCAAACATGAGTAAATAAGCCGCCCTCGCAGCAATAAAAGAAAATTGTCTTTACAAGTAGGCCCGTGGGCCATAAAAACTGAGAAAGATAAAAAGAAAAAAGTTATTTTGGAGCAGGAGGGTCTTTTTGAGCAGGAGGGTCTTTTTGAGCAGGAGCACTCTTATCAGCTGGAGGATCAGCCTTAGCACCAGCAGCAGGGGTCTTGGCCTTAGCTTTCTCTTCTGTCTCCAGCCGAGCAGTGCACTGCGCCATTAGCGTCCTTTGCAACTTCTCGGTTAGGTAGTCGATTTTAGCCCCCCGGTTATGTTTCCAGAAATCATAGAAGCTTAGGAAGGTGGCTTCCTTATACTTCTTCAGATTTCTGGCCCCATCCTCCTCAAGCTCCTAAGTGCGCTCTTCAAGCTCTTTAACGCGCCCCTTGAGTTCCTGCACCCGTCCCTCGAGTCTTTTTGACTCTTCCCTACTGTCAGCCAGGTCAAGTTGGGCCTGCTTACACTCCTGGGTAACAAGTACAGCGCTCTCCCTCCAAGTCTTACACTCCTCGTGGGCCTGCCTCAATGTCTCTTGTGATTCCTGAAGTTCCAGGGTGAGAGTGGACTGGTCCTCACACAACTGCTCGTTCAGCTTGGCCAAATCCTTGTTCTCTACAAGCAACTTGTTGTTTTCCTCGAGCAGCTTAGCGTTATCAGCCTCAAGCGCTTGCTTGGCCTAGGCCAGCTTGGAGTCGTAGTTCTTTTCTCGAGAGACCAACGCCCCAGCACGGCGCCAGCCAGCAGTCAAAGACAGCATCCCCTGAAGAAAAAATGAGATAAAAGTCAGGAAAAGAAGTATAATACAAACCATGAAATAACAAAAGATGACTTACACTGGCTATCTCATTCAGCCCCCTGTTGATGACCTGGTCGACGTCCATAGTGGCGGTGTCATTGATGGCGACCTGAGTGCGTTTATGCTTCGAGAGCCGATATATTCTCTCCCTGGCCATGCCAACTATGTGGCTGGACAGGGAGCCTTCGGACAAATGGTCCAAGGTCTCTTTGTCTGCGGCCTTTGAGGAAGACCGAGGATTGACAGGCGCGAGAGTCTGCTGCTTGGAGGCGGGCGGATGTGGTAAGTCCTCCTTGGAGGGAGCGTCGGCGGGAGCATCTTCTGTTCGGGCCTTCTTCGAAGGGGTCTTGCTACTTTCCCCTCAATCCCTTTTGCTGTCCTTCTTCGGGACAGAAGAGTCGGCAGCAGCTTGGTAATGTTCGAAGAAGTCCCCGGAGTCCATGCCTGCACAAAGAATAACATTTCAAACAATGAGATTAAAGGGTCGCAGAAAAACAGAGGTTAGAGTAGAAGGATTACAAAAGGAAGGTACCCGAGCTACACCTACTGGTCGTAACATTATCTACTGAACTACCTAGTTCCTGGAAGAAATCTGAATTTAAAGAAGGGGCGTTCCTAAAGTTGTCGTCCCCATCAAATAGGTGGATGGGAATTGGCAAGTTATTTAAAAACGAGAATGGTGTACCGTATACATCCGATGAATCGTCAGACAGTTCGGCAGGCTCAGCAGCCTTTTGTTTCCCCTTGCCCTTGGGGACCGACGGTTCTGCTGCTCGGTGGGGAACAGCAGGTTCCCTGATTGTAACCCCAGTTGGCCTCCTCCTAGGAGGAGGTGCCTGAGGTTGCTGCTCGGGTCCCTACTCAGATCCCACATCAGCATGGACACCACCCGCCGCGGGTTTGCTAGTCGCAGGTGGGGAGCCCTTAAGGCCAGCCAACCTAAGGTTAGCCTCATTAATCAAGTTTTTTACACTCTTAGCAGCATTTGACATACTGGCTAAGAGTGCTGCTCTCGAATCCATTCCTGGAGTGGGGGTTGGGCGTAACCATGGACCTGGAACACAATGGAACAGTGAAGTATTACGACAAGAAAAATTTAAAGTGCAGGAACTACTGGTTTAAGGATCATTATTTTCCTTACCTCCTCGGGTGAAGGCCAGATTGTCCGCGACGATGTCGGGCGTAAGGAAGTACTCCAGATGATACTTCCCCACGTTGGAGATATGGGTGGTCTCGGACAGAAAGGTGCGTCCGGTCTCTTAGTGGCAAAAATGGAAGAACCCCGTACCGTCTTGGTTAGGGTTGGACTTGAGGTCAAACAGATAATTGACCTCATGAGGGGAAGGGGCTGGCCATTTCTTGAGCTTGTAGAGGATATAGAGCGTGGCCAGCATCCTATATCCGTTCGGGGTAATTTGAAAAGGGCCACCCCGAAGTAATTTGCCACCCCTTGGAAAAATGAATGAAGAGGCAAGGTGGCACCCGCCTCGATATAGTATCTCGACCAGGCGCTATAAGCCCCCCTAGCAGGTTGGCTCGCTGGTCGATGGTAGGTCTAACTAGGGTCACCCCCGTCAGATTGTATTTATTTAAATAATTGGAGACCATGTGAATGGTCACCGTACTTGGGGATACCACGTGCCACTCGGCAGTCGGCTGATCGGCATGGCGAGGACGGGCACGCCTCTGAACTTCGGTTTTAGGAGGGAATTCACCTCGACCACTGGTCAAGGGGGCATCAGCAGAAGGCTGACTTGGAGAAGAAGGGTTGCGTCTTTTTCTAGCCTTAGTTTTTGTTCTGGCCATTTTCTGGGTAGGAGCTGGTGGAGGATTTGGGTTAGAACGTGAAAATGGGATTTCTGGAATCAGCGTGGATGGATTCTCTTCGCCTTCGAGCAGTTGGGCCAAGAGTTCGTCTTCGATAGGTCTTTCTCCCCCCCAAGGGTCTTGCATATGAACTGCAAACAGACAATGGAGGAGATAAGACACAATCTGCGAAGTAGTGTGGGAAGTTGGGATAACGTTGCTCGTGCCTAAATAACCAACAGCATCCTAATCCTACACTAACTTCAACGTGGGTAGTTTAAAAGACGGATAAAAACAAAACAGAAAGAAAAATGTTTTTTGAAAAGAACTTTTTTCGACTCCTGAAGGGCGGGAAAAAATTTCGGTTTTTTCACCTAGCTTAAAGGTTGAATCTTTCGTCAACCTAACGTCCCATATCAGAGATCTTATCTATCAAAATATCGACCTAACCTATACAAGGCATAAAGACGCACTTTTACCAAACAGTAGGCGGATTAAATTCGATTTTAGTTTGTTTAGTAAAATTATATTATTTGTTTTTAATTAATTAAAATATATATTTTAATTTTATATAAATTTTTTATTATTTTTAATTTAATAATATATATTTCAAATTATTAAATCGACTAATTTATAAGACTAGGGGTATTTTGGTCATATTGAAAAATTATTTGATCAAAATCTGGCCCATGGTACTATTTTTTTCCATTTTGCAAAACACGGGGTCCAGATTGTCATTTAACAAAACACAGAGGCTGATCTAGTATTCGGGCACAACACAGGGACCAAACTAGTATTTTTCCTAAAAATAATTTAACTAAAATATATTTTATTTTGTTGAATTAAAATATGATTTTTTTATTTTTTCATTTTATATTAATTTTAATTTTAAATTATATTTTCATTATTTATTTAATTCATTAATTAATCAAATATGAAGACATTTTTTGTTATATTTAAAAAAAGTTTGACCAAAATCTGGTCCATGATAGTCTTTTGTTCCATTTTGCAAAACGAATAATCCAAATTGTTATTTAACAAAACACATGGTCTAATCAATAACTTTTACAAAACATAGGGTCTAAAATGATATTTACCCTAAAAATCTCTCTAATTAATGTCAACAATCTTGTTGATTTTCATATATAAATTAAGGGTTATACTTTTTTGAACCCTGTGTTTTGTCTTATTATCTATTTGGACTTTCTGTTTTGACAAATTATTTTTTGGATCATATATTTAGTAAAATGGTTCAAATAAAATCATAAACTCGGTTTTGGTCAAAGTTTTTTGAAAAAAATTTACAAATAATTCACCAAATTAATAATTCAGAACAAAAACAAAATCATTCTGCCTAACAACTGTATTGTTATATTTATTTTTTTCTTTATCAAAATTGGATTTAGGGATTCATTTGAACTATTTTACAAAACAGATGGTCCAAAAAATTATTTATCAAAATACAAGATTCATATAATTAATGACACAAAACATTGAGTAAAAAATGTAAACCCTATAAATTATATATTTATATAAATTCACTTAGGAAGAAGAGTAAATAACTATTTGAAATTTTGTGTCTTATTGAAATACAAACTTAGTATCTTATATTTTCAATAATGCTCATCTGAATCGTACATATTTAGTGCCGTAAACTTAAATTTAATTAATTAGTTTTTCTCGATACGATCAAATTGTCCTTAGTTACATGTAATTAAGTAATTAAATTTGAAGTGTGACAAAAAAAATAATTAAATTTGAATTTGAAACATATATAACTAAGAACAATTTGGTTATATTGATAAAATTAAACTAATTAAATACTAAATATATATAATTTTAAATTATAAGATAAGTGATAAATATTATTGAAAATATGTGTTTACAAGTCTGTATTTAGATACAGCTCTGATTCTCTGAAGTTATAATTCTCAATGGAGGATTGGATGATGGTACACGAAATACTAAAATAAGATGCTTTATTCGCGGAATACGTGGGTCCCAGAAGGCCAAGCCAAACGACGTGTAGAGAGAAACTTTCCCCCAGTTTGTATAAACTTCTTTTATTCAGTACAATTTAAACTTTTGTAACATTTTCCTTGAAAAAAAAATAAATTTGCGGTTTATAATGAAACGACGCCGTTTCGTGGAAAATAAAATAGAAGAAAACTATGGGCTGCTTCCTCTGTAAATCGGTCTCCGAGTTCGACTCAGAACAAAGTTGGGGGGAGAAGAAGGAGAAGAGCGAATCGGAAATGGCAGGGAAGATGAAGAGCGAGGCCAGCAGTAGCAGCAGAACCAGGAATAATATAATCAACAGTGGCAGAGGGGCAAGTAAGGTCGCCGATTGTGGAAGGAATAGAAGCTCTTGCGGCTACTGTAAATCCCGTGGTCCCACAAGCATCTCTCACGGTTTCTTTTCTCCCCCTCTCTTAAATCTTCTGTACTTGTAATCTCGTTGATTGCTTTTTATTTGATTGGATTGTTTGTTGAGAATTATCCCCATTAGTTCCATCACCAAGCTAATTACATTTCTGTTTTTTTTTTTTTAAATTTTTGGTCTTGGATTATTTGGTCAACGATGGCTCCGAAGTAGATTCTGAAGCTTTTTTTTTTCTTTCTAAAAATAATAATTAGAAGAAATAATTTTTTTTTATGAATTGGAGTTTAAATATGATTTAATATGGAAATTTGTAGGAATATCGATTAGGTGGTTACATATATGCACCGGTATACTAAACACTTAACAATAAGCAACTTTGATTGGCATTAGAAATGTCAAGATTGTTATATCTGGAAAATTAATTATTTTTTTCTCACAAAATTCAACCAAATATGAATTCCTCATCTCTAGCTAATTACTCTGACTGTATTTGGAATTGGCATATGTATGCTAGTTGATTGTGTCATGTGGGTAAGTGACATAATCCATTAACATTATGCAACGGTAACAAGTTTTTATGGTAATTAACAAGCACAAACTTTTAAACAAACCAATGTAATAGTAGCAAAAGTCAGTTCTAATGTTGAGGCTACCAACTATCGAGAACTGATGATAAATTAGATCTGCTTGCGCTCTAATTTTGCACTTTTTGTGTGCTTTTAAACAGTCATGTGTTGACTACTGCTTATTTATCGATTTTCTGATCCCATTGCTGTGGTTTGCAGGTTTGTGGGCGCATAGCCTTAGTGTCAATGACTATCAAGGTTGGTTTGTAGAACTACTTTAGTTCATAACTTTCTAACTTTAACATGCCCGTTGATCATCATGATTGATAATGTGGACTTATCCTCAATACCAAACATCCTTGTATAATTGGGGCCTTAGGGTGCTCACTTTCCAAGCATTTTACTTATTTCAGCCTGCGATGTTACCAAACCTGCGCTTGTGCATTTGATCTTAGATGATCCTATGGTTGTGAAAAAAATATCTTAAACGGAATGCTATCATAAGCAAGGTTTCCATTACTTATAAGTAAGCAATGAATAAATATTCTCATTTTCTTGAGAGCTTTCATTTCAAATCTTTTAATATCTTCCCAGAAAAGACATTTATTAATGTGCTTGGAGGAAATTTAGACTTTATGTGCTAATTTTAATTAATCTTCTGGTGTTCTTATTTTGGTTAGTAATGGATGACTAATTGTTCCGATCTTAATCAATGATATTTTTTCAGATCTTCTTGACCGAGGATGGAGAAGATCTGGTTCTTTCCTTTACAAACCTGAGATGGAAAGGACGTGCTGCCCTTCTTATACAATTCGTTTGAGAGCAGCCGATTTTTCTCCTTCTAAAGAGCAGCTTCGAGTTGCTAGGCGATTGCAAAGGTATACTTTTATTGTATCTTCTGTTAGAATGGTGATTGTGTGTACACCACCATTCAAATGAAAAGATAATGGTTATGCAATTGCAGAAGGTTCTAGTTACTTTACCAAAGCTTCTCAATAATTTTTTGTGAAACAGATAGTTGTTATTTAATTTATAGCTACTTTACAAATTTGTATGGATCTTTTGTTATTTAGTTTGACAGTCCATTTTATTCTACACTCAACATTTGAAAATTGAGCTCTGATAACATTTTATGCCTAGGTTTTTGGATGGCAACCTGGATTCTAATAAAGCTCCCAAACAAAAGGAGGATTCAAGTGCTTCCAAGGAAACACACAGTTGTGCTGATCCTCAAGCTTCAAGTTCAGAAGTTAAAAAAAGCTCACCTAGCAATGGTGCAGAGAAGACTGAGGGAGAATCTTTATTGAATTCTTTAACAGAAAAAATTACTAATGCGATTGACATATGTATTGAGAGTGGGTTGTTTCCTAATGACATTCAATTGCCAAAAGCTTGTGTTAAAAAAGTCTCACAAGGCAAAAGGAAACTGTTTGTGGAAGGATCTGAAACTCTCCTGTACACGAGCAATATTGCATTCCAGATTGCTTCTGCTATAAAACGAGCAAAACAAGCTCTGGAGCATGTCCACCAGCCAAGAATTTCCAAAGACACTGTGGATGAAAAAGAGCTATCTCCCAAAACAATTGCAGAAAAGCTGGCGAGTTCCCTAAATCAGCTGGCAGAAACTTCTGGTCTTTCTGTTAAGGCTTGCAATGGACACATTAATTTTTATTTAGGCGTAAATAAGGCTTATTTGGATGGAAGTTCTGAGATTGTATCTAATTCTGAAGGATCTGCTACTAGACATGAAAGTAAAGTGTGTTCTTCAGAGAATAATTATGATGGTTCCTCTGTAAAAAGGAGAAGGCTTGAGATCCATATGACAAGGTCAAGTTTTGATCCAGAGGAATTTGCCTTGTACAGACGATATCAGATAAATGTACATAATGATTCACCAGACCGTGTCACAGAAAGTTCATATAGGAGGTTTCTGGTTGATTCTCCATTAATCTTTGTTCCTCCAACCAGTGATGGTACAGTTCCACCTTGTGGTTTTGGCTCTTTCCATCAGCGGTATGTGATTGATGGCCAACTTGTTGCAGTTGGTGTTATAGATATCCTCCCTAGATGTTTATCAAGTAAATATTTATTTTGGGATCCAGACTTTGCTTTTCTATCACTTGGCAAGTATTCAGCTCTACAAGAAATAAATTGGGTTAAAGAAAATCAAATTCATTGTCCAAGTCTCCAGTTTTACTATCTTGGCTATTACATTCACTCCTGCAATAAGATGAGATACAAAGCAGCGTATCGCCCTTCTGAGCTTCTCTGCCCTCTACGTTATGAGTAAGTTTTTTTACACAACTATACATAATGATCTACACTATTGGGGTAGTCAAAGTAGAAAACCCTTGGTCTTTTTGTTTGGTTTTTCAATGTGGTAGTTGTGCTTCATAACCTTCTCATTCTCTGTTTAACATTATTCATGAAAGTAATATCTAGGTAAATGGTGGAAGTAAAACAGGAAACATGATTTTCCTATTTACAGCCTGACATAACTTTTTTTTTTTAAATAAAAAAAATTCTAAAACCTATGCTAATCTGACGTTCTAAGTTGCTACTCTTGTTTTAGCTGCAAATTTATAAAACTTGTACAAGTACCTTGGACGTCCAAAGTAGCTTGATATGGCTAATGAGCTGTTATGTGATCATGTGATCTTCCCTTATCCAGGTGGGTTTCGTTCGATGTGGCCAGGCCGTTCCTTGACAGAAAGGCATACGTTGTCTTATCAGATTGTGCTGCCCTACAAGATGGAGAGTCCTCAGCACCAAATGCTCCTGAACAAGCCATGGAAGTGCAACATCATGACAATAGCCTAGAAGACACCAATGATGTTCTTATGCATCAAATGGAAGAGATGGATGATGCTGAATATGATAGCTCTGACATTGATTCAGGTGGAGAATCCAGTGACCCGGAATCTATCCAAGTGGAAGATGGAGATATCGGTAATTTATTAATTGGGATGAGAGGAACTTGTATGAAGTACAAGGTATGTAATATTCATTGTGAGTTATATAGGAATAGGACTAAAACAATTCGGCTCTTATGTTTCTCACTCATGCAGGATCTACAGCGAGCTTTTGGTGCCAGGGAAAGGGGTCACTTGGAAAGTCAGTTGCGTAGATACTTACGTGTTGTTGGAAAAGAGCTTGGGGAGCAAATGGTGTATTCACTTGGGTGATTTGATCACTTGTACATTGGGAATGGCATCACAATGTCAATGTACATTTATGACTTCGTTGCCCAAGTCGTGGTGAGTTTGGGGCTAAAAAAGTAAGGCAATTGTAATGAACTTTCTTCCTCTCTTGTATTACGCTTTGCTTTTACAGTTTCTAACATTGGCCGCGTTCCATATGGTATAAGGATGTGTCTTCATCCACTCGATATCGAATGTGTTTTGTGTTCCAATGATCTGTTTACATGTTTCTTAAATGAATAGAATGGGTTATAGGCGAGTGTATTTTTTTATTGATCTTATCCTTCTCCAATAGGGCAACACGTTATTAAAGGTAGAAAACGGAAAGTAGTGCTTTTTGTTTTTTTCCTCAAGCACAATGAAGGCATATTTAATGAGCTTTTAGATTATTAACAGTCTTTGAAGCAATAAACCATTAGAAGAAACCACGTTGGACAATAACATGACTTTCAAGTGTAACGTTGTCTTATTTTGGTTAGATAAATTTTGGTAGGAGGCAAATTTCTTTTGTTAACAATTATATAAATGAAATACCATAATTATCTTTCAAAAATTTCAATATAATTTTAGGACAATTCTCATATATGAGCTTCACTTTAAGCTCTACCGGTAGTGTTCTTTAGTATTCTCGACCCGTGAACAGTTTTTGATACGATTTTTTTATGACTGTGTATAATGTAGTTGTTTAGAGCATCTTGCAAATTTTCAGAAAATTCTGAATAGTTTACAGATAGAAAATTATGTTCAAACATATTGCTTTCCACGAGCATACAAAAAATTAATCACAAGTGCAATTTGTAATTTTTTTAGAAAAGTAATTTGTTGCTAATTGACACTAGATTATATTATATGTTTAATATGATATTATTCTAATAAGTGAGTTTAAGTTTAATTAAATTTTATTTAAGTTATAAAATGTATGATTTTATTATTTTTAAATAATTATCATTGTAAATGTTATCACCGTTTCTTCCAAAATGTACGGGTCCACACTCTAAGTCCATGGGCCGCTTTCCTGGGAGTTAAGGCCTAGACCGGGCCCATTAGGCGAAGGGAGAACGGATATTGGCTGCCCAAGTCTCAGCAAGGCCCAGAGGACATCCGGGAGGGTGAGCCGGGACCATCATCGGGACAGGAGGTTGCGGGCTCCCAAATCCGAGATTGGGTCGGGACCTCCGAGGATAAACCCGGGTCCTGGTAAACGAACCCGGACCCTGGTGAACGGAGGAGGACTTTGGTAAACGGATCTGGATTGGTTGGCCGAGTTTGGCGTGATAAAGTGTCCCCGATATTGACATCGTCCCAAGAAGCGTGGGGGTTGTCCCCACGCTTAACATGCAAAGGAGGCTACCTTGAGATTGTACGATGTTAGTTCAGAACTGCGCCGTCATTACTCTGACCGATCTTGTCCCCCAAATCTTCCTCGTAGCCCATAACACCCAGACTGAAACACCAGTTTGTCGCATGTCTTAGAATAAGATCTTGTTGGGGTTGGCTCAATGGGCTTCGATTAATGTATGTTTCATATTTCAATCATTTGTATTGGGCTCCCATCAGAGAAGCCAATGGTATTCACACCCTTATTGGGATGGACCAGCCCGGCCCAAGCCCAGTGCACTCATACGCCTATAAATACGAATAGTGGTGCACTGAGGAGGGGATCCTATATTTTGATTGTAAGCAGTTACTCTGCTAAAACTTGCAGAAAACTCTATTATCGAAAGCTTTCTAAGCTCTAATACAACTGTCTTGTGGACTAAGGCTCATTAACGCCCCAACCACGTAAAAACCTTGTTTACTTCTCTTAAATCATTTCTTTTAAGCTCGTTAATCTTTTATAATTATAGTTTCCGAAAAACTCGGTAAACAGTAAAATATCTAAAAAAATATCCTATTTTAATTTGTTTAATTATTTATTATGGTAAAATATCTCAAAAATATCATATTTTAAAAATTTTTAATTATTTATTATTTTTAAATAATTATCATTGTAAAATATCTCAAAAATACCATATTTTAATTTTTTTAATTATTTATTTTATTTTATTTAAATTTAAATGGTATTTAAAAATTACCGTTAAATATAATAATAACCTGTTAAATATAAGAATATTATGTTAAATTTAATATTGAAATAATATATATGAATTATAAAAAGAGAATTTACCCTGTATATGAGATTTTAAACTATTTTTTCAATTTTACGATTTTTTGAAATATTTTTCATTTGTATTTTTTTACTGTTCATATTAATATTAATATTAAGTTTTATTTTTATTTTTACGACTGATTCTCTTCCTTTTTTCTTGCCACAACTGTCTTTTTCTTCCCCTTTTCTTGCCCACGACCTTGAAAACCCAGAGTTCTTTCTCATCACCAAGCAGTCCAGCTGGTATCGATGCAGCGCAGAGGTTACTCATGGTGGCTTTGGTGTCTTCTTCTTCCCCACTCCTTGTCCACAATTTTGGAAAACCAGGCCCTCTTTCTCATCGCCAGCTAGTCTGGCTGGTGTCTCTGCAACTCAAAGACTACCAGATCTACTCACCAACCAATCCTGTCTCTGTTTCTGATCTCAGAGACTACCGACCCTCTGTCTAGTGAGTTATTTTACTTTATTCTCTAATCTATACATTTTTCTTGAAATATTTGAAACTAAATTTAACAAAACCCACACCATGTTAGAGTTGTAGAAGCTTGAATCTGAAGGTGATATACTACCTAAGAATCTATAATCTTGACAAATTAAAAACAAGATTTAAAGAAATAACCAAGAACAAGTAAAAATTCACACCAAGAAATTTTTACAAGGTTCACCACTACACAAAGTAATGGCTAATCCTTGGGACCTAGTCCAGAAAGAAATCCACTAAGATATGAAATGCAAGTTTTACAGAGTATCTCTCAATTTACAATCAACACAATAAATCATCTATACTTGTCTCTCTTGCAACAATCCTTAGCTTGAACTAGTTGAATCTTCACACTTGAACTCTTGCAGATCCAGCTTTCTTCCAATACTCAGCTTGATGAACAATCACAGCTAGCCATGGATGAACAACCTCTCAAGATTCAGTTCTTCAATCCTGTAAAAGAAAGATAACCAAAAACAAACTATACGAAAAACATATACCACATGATCCACGGCTGAGAAAATCAATTAACCCATATATTTATAGAACTAAGATCTAACTAACTCAAAAACCCAGCCATGCTCTCAAACAGAAAATCGTTAGAGAAACTAATTAATTCCACTACCACTGAAAAACCCGAAACCTAATGATACAGTCATATTCAGACAAAGCCACGTAAGCAAGCAGTCAATTTAAAACAATGTCCAACAGCCAGATGCAACTGGCAAAACAGAAGATAAACCAAAATTCTGTCAAGATACACAAAACAGATGGAACTAAGAAACTAATAGATGAATCATGAAATTGCCAAAAAACAGGAAACACAAAGTAAGACACTTACAATCTCCCCCTTGGCAATTTTATGATCAGTGCAAAAAAAATAAGAACATCAAAATAAACAAAACAACAAACCACTCAAAAACCACCCAAATCTCCCCCTCAATGATCATAAACGAGCCGAGCGACGAAGTCTGCCACGCATAAGCTTCCGCGGAGGAGATGAGGATTGAGCAGGAACAGAGACAGAAGGACCAGCAGAAGCAGAAGCAAACTCCCCCTGGACAGTACCCGGAGCCTTATCAGATGCAGTAGGTGACAACTCCCCCTGGGAATTAGCCGGAGAAGGAGCAGACTGAGGCACTGAACCAACCCCCTGAACAACAGAAGGAGAAATAGTCTGAACAACCTGTCGAAGACCAGCCAATTGAGCCAAAACCCTTCGTTCAAAAACCTTGGAACGCTATTGAGATTGCAGCAATGAATTCTGAAGACTGTCTAACTATGATTGCTGAGTGTAAAGCATTTCAAACAACTTGTATTTCCAGGAGGCAGGAGGTAAGCCCTTCAAAAGGGGATATTTCAGAGGCTGTGGAGGAGGAACAGGCTTGGAGGACAGAGGCTGAAACGACTTGTCAAGAACCGGAAGAGGTAAGAAAACATCTTGTGAGGTAAACTTAGGATGAGCAGCCAATGTGACCTTGTGAACCAAGCAGGGATACGGAAGAAACAACCGACGACTCTTGGTCAGAAAAGCTTGATAAATCCTGTCAAAGATAAGCACAGACAAATCTATGGAAACACCAGTGCCCACAGCAAAAAGAAAACGGCCAATATCAGCAGTGACTGTAGAAGTATGAGAATTCGGAATCCAATTTGTTAGAGCAACCTTATGCAACACACGATAGAAGCTAGTTAAAGAAGGAGTAGGAAAATCATTAGAAACCTCATTCCAGCAAAAATCTGATTGACCTGTCAACTCACGACCCACTTGATTTAAATCAGGAGCATACTCAGCATTAAAGATAGCATCAGTAACCAAAGGTATATTCAGTAAAGCCCTAATAGTGGATGGAGCAAAAGAAACACGCTTACCGAATCAATAAGATAGACCATCAAAATTTGTCTTGATGATAATATCAAACATGTGTATGTGATTGAATGATAATTTTTTTATAAGGCTAGCTAGCTAGTTTGCAAATTTTTTTGCTATTATGGACCACCAGATGTTTGTTGAATTGTCTTAGTGGACAGTGTTGTGTGCTTGAGTTCTTTTTGGCATAATTGTCTTTCTAATTCTTCTTTGTGCTATCTTTCTTTTACTATTAAATGATTTCATCAAATAATTGCAGCTGACTTATTTATATATTTGTCAAAAATTTTAATAGGGGTGTTCATATAAACCGCAAACCGTGGTTTGGAACCAAACCGCACCGCACCAAACCGCCAAAAATCATAACCGGTGAAACCGTTTTTTATGGTTCGGTTTTAACCGGACCGCTCAACTTTAATGGTTTGGTCACGGTTTCTAATTTTTTAAAACCAATTAAACCGGACCGGACCGTGATTTTTTCTAAAAAAATAGTTTTTAGAAATGATGGTTCAAAGATTTGAACCCCTACACTTAAGTTAATATAAAATCTACCAAACCATCCAAGCCAACACAATTTAATTGTTTAGGATATGTTTTTAGTAGTATTTAATACATGCACAAGTTTCCAAAACTAATAAAAGAGAAATGTAAAGTCCCACATTGTTTAGAAAGTAAACATTTCTTTTTCCCACTTCTATAAAATGATTCAAAATACTTACACTTACAACAACAAAGAAAATAAGCTTCTTGTAGACTTTTAAGAAAGAAAATAAGCTTCTTGTAGACTTTTATGGTCTTAAAAGTAAAGCTAAAATTATTATTATTTAAATACAATTATTTACTTAATTATTTTATAATAAAAAAAGTTTAAAATTTTAATAATTTAGTTATATGGTTAAAACCAAACCAAACCGCACCAAACCGCACCAAACCGTTTATTTATGGTTTGGTTTGGTTTGGTTTTTTAATTTTAATGGTTTGGTTTGGTTTTTCATTTTGAAAAGACCGCATGAGCAGTTTGGTTTCAAAATTCTTCTAAACCGCACCAAACCAAACCATGTACACCCCTAAATTTTAAGTTAGTATTTATATTTTTTCCAATAAAAAAAAGACATATCTAATAAAAAAAAATATATATATAGGGGAATTCTCCTATAGGGGTTTCACTTTAAGTCTTACCAGTAGGGCCTTCAGTGTTTCTCGACCTGTGAATAGTTTTCGGCACGACTTTTTATTATGACCGCGTATATTGTAGCTATTTAGAGCATCTTATAAATTTTCAGAAAATTCCGAATAGTTTACATTACCGAAAACTAGGTTCAAACATGTTGTTTTCCACGCGCATAAAAAAAATTAGTCACGCATGCAACAACATATTTGAACCTAGTTTTCGGTACTATAAACTATTCAGAATTTTCTGAAAATTTGTAGGATGCTCTAAATAGATACAATATACACGGTCATAAAAAAAAAATCACGCCAAAAATTGGTCACGAATTGTAAACACTGAGAGCCCTACCGGTAGGGCTTAAAGTGAAGCCCCTATAGGAGAAACACTGTTCACAGGTAGGGCTTTCAGTGTTTCTTAACCCGTAAATAGTTTTCGGCGCGAATTTTTTTTATGATCGTATATATTGTAGCTATTTAGAGCATCTTACAATTTTTCAAAAAATTATGAATAATTTACAATATCGAAAATTAGATTCAAACATATACTATTAGTAAGTAAAAGAGTATATAAGCATCAGCAGCTCTTCGTCTTTTTTTTTTCCATTTATCTTATAATTACTTTCTTTATATAACGAAATTGTATAACTTTTTTAATTACATATGTTTTTGTTTTGGATTGTTGTGAGTTTTTTTTTATTTTTGCAAACTTTTTCCTCAGCCCCTATATTTTCTCTTTCCTCACGTTACCTGTCTCCTCCGTATTTTACCTCAGTATGCGATGGAATGGGCATTGGCTTCTTCTGTTCTGGGAGGCGATTTAAGACGACATGGGTGGTGGGTTATTATGCTATGTTCTGGAAAAAAAAGCATTGGCCAAGAATGTTTACTTAATAAAAACCTCATTTTTAGGTTTTATCTGTCTGGAAAATTCAAACGTCGGGAAGGGCAGGAAGAGTAAAGAAGGGATCAAGTGTGAATTATCCTATTGCTATTGTTACAAGTATCTTGGCTTTTATTAGATACTTGTCTGCATATGTGATGGTTAGTACTGGGTGTGGGGTTTTGTTCTTGCTGGTGGTAGCAAAACTTCATGCAATATTGCGTCCTTTTATACTTCAAAGAATGAAGATTGATGTTGAGTTAATGCTTCCTCGAAATAAAGAAATCATATCATATGTGGCAATGACAGAGTTTCACCAGAATTTTCAGGATCATCTGTTCAATAAGACATAAGAAATTTATTTATCTGAAGAGAGGAAAATTGGTATAATTTCATTTTTTTTTCTATGTGAGAATTTGTTCATAGGCATTTTATAATGGACAATAACCATAGTGTTTTCTATGATCAAAACTTTAGGTCGTAGTAAACATGGAAAACTTAACAATTTGGTTATTCAACCTTGGAAGAACTGCAACTATCTTGACCTTATACAGGCAATTTCGATGGCTCATGTAACTCCAATATTTTATTGTATGCTATTTTCTTTTTGATCCTCTTCAATTCCACGCATATTTTTTTTTTGGAGTACTCTTGGCAGACTTGTACCCACCCATTGAGCAGACAGTTGAGCAGTGTGTCAAATTTCAGTTTTTGGATTGACTGTTGGTCAAATTATTTGCTCGGAAACACAAGGTGCGTTGCAGTTTATCTATTTGTATTATTTATTAGCTAATGAACTAGCATAATCTCTTCTTCATCTTCTTCCTTTTTTTAGGAGTTGATCTTCTCTCAGTGGACTAAGATTTTGGATATAATGAATTATTATTTTAGTGAAAAAAGGTTTGATGTTTGTCAAATTGATGGCAGTGTGAACCTTGTTGAAAGGAGAGGAAAGGTTTGTTCCAGCTCACTCAATTTATGGAGAACATGAAGCTGTTTTTATCAATGATGTTTTCTTTTTATTGTTTGATTTTGATGTTGGAATGTTCCAATTTTCTGCTCCAATATTCAATAGATTGTTTCTTCTAACCAACTGGGATGCATATAAGTTCCCTGTGTTGGATTTTTAAAACTTAAGCTTTCCACTGATGATCTACCCTTGACCACTCTTTGGCAAGTTGTCTTGAGTGTCCTTTAATTAATTATGAAATCTCAAAGAAATGATAAGTACCTGAAAAGATGCCTAACTAATTTTGAAGTGATGTGAATAATTACTACTCTTGGTGTTGTAAATTTATGGGAAGCATTTGTCTTCTTTGTTCAATGCAACTGTTTTTGTGCTTTTACTTTCAAGATCTACTGCATTTTTATTAACAATTACCAATATTATGTTCTCTATGAGTAAACAGATGCGAGAGTTCAGTTATCTGACTAGAGATTTCAGAATTTTCCTTCAAAGCACCAGAGCTACAGCTGTTGATACCTGTTTTATGTATTCTGGTGGGTTGGAAATTTTAGTGACCATTTGACCTATAGCTATTTGCTTCAATATTGGAAAGAATTTTTTACTCCTTTAAGGATAATTGTGTTTTGCAGGGTCACACGTTCATAAGAGCTTATAGCAAGTTGAAGCTTCAGCATTTGGTGATTGGGGAAGGGCATTTTAAACTAGAAAAATTGGCACCGAATACTTCCGATGTTGGAGAGGTTTGCTTTATTGGTTTTCATTTTCATACATATATTTAAATTGGCTTGCCAGTTATCTGCTTGGTGTCATCAACATAATTAGGAGATTTGGATGTACTTTTCCTTAAATCTGTTCAGATTTCATTCATGCCATTGATTGACTATCTTAATTTGATCTCTTCTTTTTTTTTGCCTATTTATTGGGGCTACGTTATAATGCACAAACGAATACACCTGCATCGTATTGCATAATACGAATAATACAGCAGAAACTGCACTTTTCTGTGGTGTTTAATTTATTATTTCCATGACACTATTTTCTATTCAATTAAGATATTTTCAGAGGCATAAGGTGACTGCATTAAGATTCGAAGTACTACTTCCTTTCTTAGCTAACTTATGACGTGAAAACTCAGTGAGGGCATATAACAAGTAGTTTGCCACAGAATGTCGTCTACCGAATATTTGCTAAATTTCAACCTAAATAAGATGTTTCTCACATTTCAAAAGTTGGTATTGACAATTGACGGGTGTCACCAAATTTATTATTGATTTTATTAATTCTTTATATTAACTTCTTCATTATAGCTGTAAATAAGAGTAGATATTACTACTGTTCAATTTATTATTCAAAAGACAAAGTTAATAGAGAGGGGTTTTGGAAAATAAAAATAAAAATAGTAATAAAAACAATTAAAAATAAAATTAATAGTTGAAATAGGTAAGAGGTGATTCTCCACACCACTAAATACTCATTCAAGCATTTTAATAATAATATTGATTTATATTCTCAATTAAACTATTAACCTTGCAGATAATACTTAAACGGGCAATTATCTCAATTTCTCTATTATAATTAATTAAAGCTAAGCGCTTTTAACCCTTTTTACCAAGCAATAAACCCATTAAGCATGCGATTTATTTAACCTAGGAAAAACATTATACTTTGTGCAAACAAGTTAATCTAGGCAACAAATTCTTTAGGCATGCAATTCATTTAACCTAGGTTCTATTTTTTATCACAATTAAAATACCTGTCACAATATCCTAATTGTAATTTATCACTTTATTTAGAATCCTAAACTATTATGTGAATAACAATCCTAAGATGATAGTAGAACAATGCAAAACCCTAATTAGTGGCCATCTAAACAAGATTTTACAAGATTCATAACATTCAAATAGAAAAATAGAAACAATTTAATATAAGGGAATAGAAGATCAATGAAAATTATTAAAACTCAAAAATCATATTTAGGGCTTTGAAGTCACCCTTAACAATAAGCACAACAATAAATAAAAACTAAAATTACTAAAAGAAAAAGAGTAGAAGAGAATGCCTCTCTAAAAGAGAGAGAATAGAGATAGTTTGTTTTCAAATAGAGACAGACATCTATTTATCATAGTCTCATACTAACAAAAACTAATCAAAATAAAATTTAAAATTTAAAACTTTTACTTAAACTAAAACTAATAGATATTAATTTTCTTTTAATATTATTATAATATCTCCAATTTTCTAATTTGGAGTAAAAAAAAATTTGTATTCCTCAAAAAACTGAATTTTTCCTTGCAGCTAATCATATTTTGGTGATATCTCCCTCGATATAACTTCGAATTGGACGGTTCAATATGTTTTAGAAAGCTTAGAAAAATATCTACAACTTATATTTCTTGAATAATTTCCAAAATATGGCTAGAACAATCTCAAACTTGCTTGTGAAATTTCAGCTCCAGCTGTGTCTCAGACTTTAGTTCAGATTTTTATATTTTATTTTCTTCGTAAAAATACACAATTTTCTATAAAACCAAATAAATCAAATCAAAATTAAATATTTCTAAATAAAAATATATATTAAATTAAAGTCATTGAAATATTAGTTCAAACTTAACTTATTTTTATATAAATAAATATGTATTTTTACTCTTAAAATTCCTTCTTACCCAAAAATCACAAAATATCAAAAAAAAAAAAAATTTAAATTATTAAAATAACTAAAAACTAATTGTTGCGCAGTTCTTCGCCAACAGGTAATTAAAAAAATAAGAGGAAGGGAATATTGCTTAACGATGAACCGAAATAGATGAATGATCTTTGTAAATGGACTGATGACACAATTACGTTTTTTAGGTGGTTCAAAGGTTAAAATCATTCTACTCCACCAGCCAATAATATTGCTATATGTTTGATATTCTTTTACAGGGTATTTCCTTACACAATAAAATCCAACCCTTTGTAATTCTCAGGGTCTCCATATTTATAGGAGAGGACACCTGGGAGTTGGTAAGAAGGTCATCCTGTGACCTTCTTACTTGTCATGTCATTTCTGTAACATTCATGATTAATTCCTAAAACCTGACACATGAATTGTGGTCTAATCAATATGTAAGGGGGATAATGGGCCGCACGGCCCAACCCAGTTGTGGGTGCCTGAATACGCACGTTCACGCTGCGTGTCCGAGAAGTCAGGGATATATCAGACACGTGATGTCTGATATATGCACGTTTACCTTGCGTGGTTGACTTTACAAAAGGTCACAGCCTCCAACTCTAGCTCGTACCACGAGCTGGATGCTTCCCTCGACCTGTGGCCTTCAGAGTCCAGACTCAGTCCTTAAGTAATTTTGACGAACTTTTGGATACCCCGAGCTAACGAGGTAGGACCTGACGACAGCAGCTCCGGTAGGGGGATCCACGTGGCTGATATGAATTAGGCCGTATCTCAGCTCGCTAATAACCCATGGGAAAATTAGGACGTACACTAATAATTTCTAAGCTTAAGAAAATTTAAAATATATGATGAAAATTGAACAATCCTTTAGTGACATGTTTTTCCTGCAATGAGAATAGAGCCTTTCTATTTGAGAACATTATAAGAAGCTTAATAGAGTACATTATGCCACACGATAGATGGATTTCGGAATAATAGCAAGTTCCAAACATTCCTTACGCTCCCTTCAAACACATAGGAGAAACTAAAGCATTATCGAATTATTTGAAAGAACATTTTACGCAGCCATAAATTTTGCCCAATAATTAACACTAAAATGTATATAAATTTAATCTCACCCTCTTCTTTGTACTTTGAATAAATTTGCTGTAGTTACATATGAAATGATACATAGTCAGATATCCAGACTCTCAAAAACTTTTTTAAAGGTCGAGTATGTCCCATCTCAAAGATATGTTTACAGAAGAAAACAATATTACAGAGAAAAGAAAGAGCATCGTGATTCAGTTTTTGGAGTTGACTTCTCACCACTAAAAGTAAAAGCAGTAAGGTTGAAAAGCTAAACCGAATTAGCCTAGCTTAATGTATGAAAGCCATGCATTCAGGTTCAGGATATCACATATATATCTCAAGGTAAAGCATTCAATTCTCTTTTTAATTAATTAAGTTTTTTTTTAAAATATACTCTAAAAAGATATCAAAGAGAGAGAGATCAAAAGAGAGAAGTTGTGAAATATATTGAGTTATTACTTGTGCAACAGTGAAGTGGACTGGATCGAAATTAAAGGAGTGAGCAGCATCCATTCCCAAACAACAACAACATTAATTTAAGCAACGGCTCTCCGGAACTACTCCAAACAACAACATTAATTTAAGCAACCACACTTTCTTATTTTTTGGAAAAAGGGCAAGAAATAAAAGAAACAAAAAACACAATTTGTTATTATAATGGATGTTATTTTCTTTATTGCTCAAATAATGCTATTTCTGTATTTATATTTTGAAAGAATTTTTTTTTTCATTGTGTTTGATATATATTGCATAAAAGCTTTTATAAAATAAATATCAAATTTAACCATAAATATATGTTTATAATAATAATAATAATAATAATAATAATAATAATAATAATAAAATATGTTATGTGAACTCATTTAAAAATTAATTATTTTTTTGAAGGAAAAAAATCTAATTGCATACATATAAAAATTAATACTTAAATAAATCATAAAAATCTAAACATAATTAACAAAAAATCTAAATTTTAAATTAAATATTCAAATATAAAATCTAAATGTAGTTAGAGAAAGAGATTCTATATATAAAACAATAATAAGAAAAATAAAAGCTAAAAACTAAAAAAAATCTTACCTAGTTAATTTTAGAATAATTAGATAGAATACTTTTTAAGAAGAAAAAAAATCCTATTTATAATTGTTATCTGCACAATTTAAGATATAAATATAATTTATTATTTTCTTTTATAAAAAAATAGGGGTAGAATAAGTATTATGAAAGATTCATTAAAACAAGGAAATAACTTCCCGTATTTGTTAGAAGTCATTCCTGCTGAAGAAGCTGAAAGCTTTTTTAAATTCAAAATTTTTTTTCTATATTTCATCCAAACACATTTCAAAGTAATTTTACAACTTCAAAATTTCTTCCAAAACCACGTCAAACATGACCAATATACAGTAATAATATGAATGGGCTTATAAGATGTAACGTTCAGATAATAATAATAATAATAATAATTACTCTCTACTTAGTTGTCCCATATAATGTAATATTTATTACTTTATTTATTCAGCTCTTTATATAAACTAGAAGATTATAAATTTATAACATGAACAGCACGTGGCACCCTACTAGTATTTAAATTAAAGCATAAGCATGGTTGAAAAAAGAAGTTAAAATTGAGGGTTAAAAGGAGAAAGTTGCTTCAGTTGTTTCTTAGTGAATTCGCGGATAATAATAGTAGAAAACCCTCGTGAAAGGACTATACCCAGATTAGGTTTTTGTTATCCAAAAGATAAGGAAATGCTTTTTTACCTTATCAATAGGGTACGATAATATTTTTAAGTACGTAAATAAATTTTTTATATATATTTTTAAGTACGTAATTAAAACCTTAATTTTTTTTATATATATTTAAAACTTTTGAAAATTTGAAAGTCTGATTACAATAAATATTGTCGTAAAAACAATTGAGGTTATAATTAAAACAAAATCGTACACTATTGTTAAAGTAAAAAATACACACCTTAGAGCACTCTCAATGAGTGCTACAATGAGTGTTCTACCTTATTCTTTAAAATATCTCATCAAAACACACATTTTTCTATTTTATCTCTAAATTTTACATTATACCATATATCAGGTTTTCTATATATTTATTTACATCATTTAAATATTATATCTTTAAACATATTTTATTACTTAAAGTAAAATAAAATAATTGAAAAAAAAAATAATAATAAATATATACTAAATGGAGAGAGAAAACTTATAAAAAAAATATATTAAAATATTATATAAAGGATATGTAAATATTATGTAAATGCAGATATAAATTAATTGGAGTTTGTGCATACTTATTATAAATATATGTATAAATGAGCTGATGGAAGATGTTTTTATGAGTTTTAGCTAAATATTATAGAGAAAATATATTACAAAATATATCACCAAAACATACATTTTTATAATTTACCTCAAAATTTTTACATTATACCATACATCTGCTTCTTTATTTTTCTATACATCATTTATATATTATATTTTTTAAAATATTTTATTCATTTTAAAAAAATAAAATAATTAAATATAATAGTATCACACTCATATATATATATAAAAGTTTATCAAAAAATAATAAAATATTTATAGCTTGATGAATAGTATTTCACTACATATAGAGAAATACTATTCGTTTATGTAAAAAAATATAACTTTACATCATACATTGAAAGACTACTTAACCATTTTTCTCTATATTATAAAGAATAACACATTTTAGTTCATCTATTGGGAGTGCTCTTACTCAAAATATCTAAAAAAAAATAGCTGGGAAAAAGAGTATCTGAAACTCACTAGTACTACCATGAGTTGCTAGTAATCACCCTTCAAATCAACTATTGTACTCCAAAAGCTATTTTCTTCCTTTTTCTATTATACTACTTTTTTGTTTTTACTATTTTTTCAATTCAATTTTTTTAATACGAATTTTTAAACTTATTGGTATAGTTGGTGTTTAGTTTTGTGTTAGTTGCTTTTTTTTTAAAAAAAAAAAAAAAAAATGGTTTTCAAGATTTTAATTTTGATGCATACACATTTCTCTAACTAATATTATTTTACAAAATTATTAATAGAAGTTGCAAGAAATAAAATTAAATACCTTTCAGAAAAAAAAATTAAATGCAATTTAGTGTACATCATTTGTCTGTATTGACTAATCGGTCTCTAATTTTCTTAGTATATATTTTGTACATTTAATTTAATTTTTATAAAAAAAATAAATAAAAGAAATTAAATATGATGTAAAAAAAAACTAGAAACGTTTAAACTAATAAAAAAACATAAATTGAAATATTAAAAACTATAATTAAAAATGAATGAATAATTTTAAAAACATAAAAAAAATATTGAATAACAATTAAAAAAATAGTTTATACTTTTTTAGACTATGTATTTTCTTAAATTATTTTTTAGACCATGTATTTTGTAAAATGGTTCAAATAGACCTATAAACTCGATTTTAATGAACAAAAAAATTGAAGTTAATTTGGTGAATTATTTGTAATTTTAATTCAATTTTTTTTAATCAAAATCAAGTTTAGGAGTTTATTTGAATTATTTTACAGAACACAAAGTTCAAAAAATAATTTGTCAAAATATAAAATCCAAACAGATAATGAGACAAAACACAAAGTCTAAAAAAATTATCAATCTATAAAGTGTAAACTAAAAAAATATTATAGTTTAAGTTGTTATTTTTATATTGTGTTTTATGATAATACTATTAATCTCATACTTCTTTTAAATATGATGTTTAATTATAAATGTAATTTAACTTTATTATTCATATGTTTCATTACTTTTAATTTAAAATTTAAAATTTATTTTTTAGTTTTTATTTATTGTGAATATGTTTCATTATTTCACCATTGGTGCGTGCTAAATCTGCCTCTCATGGGTGCCATCCATGGTTGAATTTCCACAAGAGTTTTAATTTGTTTTCTTATATTTTTCTTTTCATCTTGACCATGTAAAGTAGAATATCCTTAATTAAAACATCTCCTTACCTAGAATATGGGCAATATCTATTTTAGCTATTGGTTTAGATAGTTGAAGGCTGGCAATAATTTCTTCCTAATTCGGTTTGGAGGTCCTTTTAACGTCTGTCAAATTTTATTGAAATGTAAGAAAATAGCACGATCAATTGTTCAAAATTAGAAAATTACACTTAGCAAAAAAATTATTCAAATTTAGGAAATTACAAGAATTATATTTGATTTCAAGGAGCACTTTTTTCATATACAAGTACCTAATGAAAATATATAGGTGCATCAGGTGCTTGAATGAAAACGTCTTTAGGTTTTGTACAATCATTTTCCCAATATTGTTCACAATTAGTGAAACTCATAACATTGTGAATCCATTAAAACTAAATGTAATTTTCCTAGTATGAAGCCAAAGATTACACATATGAAAATTAGTTTGGCTCTAACCTGTCATGTTATATATACAATCACACTGCTATCCAATGTTTCCAATAAACAAAATGAATCAGTGAAGAATGTGAGTCGACCAAATACATACCTTTAATTATATGTAAATGACGAACATGCCTCAGAAATGCTAAGAGAGTCACAAGGAATCTGTCTGTTCTTGCTTTGGCTTAAGAAGGTGGCACATATTTTTTTAGTTTAAATGAAATGGTGGCAGTGAGACAGCTACCTTCATATATGGTGAGATGAGTGTACGAATATTCCAAAATTCATGCTCGTTTTGTATTTATAGGAAATTAAAGGTAGTAAACAAATACTGGTATTTTTAAGTAGGCCCAATAGGCCCAATAGGTCCATAATTATATAATAAGAGAATTTTTAAAAAATATGGCTTTTATACTATTAATGTGCAAAAATATGATAGTTATATTTTTCTTAATTTGTATAGGAAATTTATTAAAAAAAAAGTTGAAGTATGGAAAACACAGTTAGTAGCTAACTAAAATATGAAAATGTTACATTTTTTTATCATAGTTATGTTTTCTTTGATTTTGAAGGTAATTTTATTTTTATTTTTTTCCATCATTTTTTTATTATTTTTTCTTTTTTTTCCTTGTTTTTTCTTCCATTTTTTCCTTTTTTTTTTCTACTAATTTTTTTCTTCATCTTTTTTTCTTTCCATTTTTAATTTTATTTTTCATTTTTATTTATTTATCTATTTTTTTTCTTTCATTTGTATTATTTTGTTTTTTTTCTTCATATTTTTTCAGTTTTTTTTTTCATTCTATTTTTTCTTTATTTTTGTATTTATTATTTTCTCTTTCTATTTTTTTTTCTTTTTTCACACATATGAGTTTTTTTTTTTCTTTTTCCATTTTTTTTCTAGCAATTTTTTCATTCATATTTTTTTTTCTTTTCATTTTTCCATTATTTTTCTTCTTCTTCTTTTCATTCTTATTTATTCATCTATTTTTTTTCATTCATCATTTCTTTTGTTTTTTTTTTTCATTGTTGTTCTTATTCTTTTCTCATTCTCATTCTTTTTTTTTTTCATTTTTTTCACACATATATTTTAATATTACATAATTATTCTACTATTTTTTATTTTTTATTGTAATTTTATTATTGTTTTTTCCACTATATGTAAAAAAAATTCTAATCAATTTTTTTAGCATTTTCTTTTTAATGTAACACTTATAGGAATACCAAAATTTGGAAAGAAAACTAATAAAAATATGAAAACGTGAATGGGTAACTGGTTACCTTCACATTCTTTGTATGTATATTTCTGAGGGTAACTGGTTACTTTCTCGTTCTGGTGTGTGTGTATTTATAGTTTCTTTATGGTAACTAGTTACTTATGTTACTAAAATCATAGTTACTTCTTCTTCCTTTTTTAATGAAGTGTTCTTCAATTTATTCCTTCAAATTTGATGTTTATTTTCATATTTAATATGAGTAACTCGTCACCCCTCTTAGGTAACTGGTTACCCCTCTTATGGCAGAAAGTTACTCATCTCAGGATAACTGGTTACCCCTCCTGGTGCATGCTATTTAACCTAGCTCTGGAATTTTTTTTAAAGATCAATCAAGTAACTGGTTACCCTACCCAGGATTTGAAAAAAAAAACGTACAATCTTAAAAAAAACATTGTTACACCCAGATTTCGAGCCTTAAGAATTGTGACCTCGAAAGCTGGATTCGTCAGAAATGGGCTCATAATGTCTGGAACACGTGTCCGCAACCTAGGCACCGAACCTACAAAGCAGGGGGCAACCTCGAAGATGGTAGCCTCGAAACCCTTACAAGCTCGAAAGACAGACATCGAAGTACGTCTATTCTCGGATGACCTCGGATCAGGGGTTCTGAGCCTGACATAAGTGTGAGCTCGAAGCCACGTGATCTCGGGGAAAATGCTACAACTCGAAAGTCATTAAGAGAGCTGGGTGAACACGGCACTGACGATGTAGGTTGATAACTTTGAATATCTTAGTGAATCATTTTGGAGAGACGCAGTCTATATTCATTGTTGTAAATCCCCTATAATAAAGGGGTATTTATTATTCAGTTACACGTCCCCTGGTCTTCAGGGGACGTTTCCTTGTTTATAGGAGTTACAGACTTTTAATGCCATTAAATTTATTTACATATACAGAATAACTTCCCGAAATGTGTGGGATAGTATTATGAAATCTCCTCTATAAATAGAGAAGATTTGTACCATTGAAAGGGACCGAATTTTTGTAATCTTGGGAGAAACTCTGGAGAATTCATTCTTAAAGAATTTCCAGAAATCATCTTAAGTTCTAATAACAAAGACTCGTGGACTAGGCAAAGTTAACTGCTGAACCACGTAAAAAATCCCATTTGTTTTATCGTATTTTTCTGGCCATAGCTACTTATTTTTTTTGTGCTCTTATTTCACTGTTGACGAAAAACGACGTCAACAGTTTGGTGCTTTCATTGAGAGCCTTAAGCATTCAGTCCCTGAACGAGTTATGGCCGCTAACGTTCCTGAAGAAAACTATCCGAGACACCTTGGGAAACAGCCAATGGTAAACCCGGATGCTGAAGAGAGAAGCGAGTCCTCCGATTCTCGAGGACCACCCGCACCTCCAAGGGATGAGGATATGTATTACAATCCTGAGCGGTACATTCCCATTGTGGAACTTGAAAATCGGCAGCTGAAACAGCAGTTGGCAGAAGCCAACAAGCGGAATGGGGAGTTAGCAAGGATAGCTGCAAAGGCGCAGGCGGCTCAGCCCCCGCCTCCGCGCGAAAACCAAGCTCCTCCGCCGAGGGACGTGCATGTTCCTCCCCGCAGGCCTCGTGGGCGCCCACGAAAAAATGCTGCCACAAGAAGGCCGGAACAACCTCCAGCACCAGCATAGCCATCTGCTCCCTCGAGACCCCGGAGAAGTACCTGAGCTAGGGCCCCGATTAATCCGCCTGCGGAGGTACCAACGGGAATTGAGAACAATCGAGCCCCTGCAGAGGCTCGGACTCAAGTCCCTGGGAACACACAGAATGCAACCAACCCATCTCGGGCAAACTCTGGACCGTCCATGCCACGAAATGGGTGGCAGCCACCGTCGCCCATACGGTTCCCTCCATTGCCTAGAAGATATCCCTCACCTCCTCGCAGGAATGCTCAACCAGTTCGAGATGAGGACGAAAGACGCGCGGGGAGAAGACAAGGGAACAGGGAAGCTTTCCGGGAGTGGAGAGGCGCCCTATCTGACAAAAGTCAAACGTCCTGGTCTCGCACGACAGAAATGAGGCAGCACGAAAAAGACCCATCTCGAAACAATCACGCGACAAGTCTTACTAGTGACGACTCTGGAGATACCAGATCAGTTAGTATGCATGATCGAGGTCGAAAGTATATTGGGAGCCACAGGAATCGCTCTGACCTGCGGGAACATTTGAATCAGAACCGGGGTAATGTTAACCCGATGAACTAGGACCTGAGGGATCGCTTAAATAGGCGTAAAGACCCCCTGCGGAGGCGCGAACCTGGAATTGTAATCGACGACAACCAATTCCAGACAAGACCCCTCGCGGACCCGGTCCAGGAAATAATCGATCAGTTAGAAAAGGCCTTCAGGCTTTTGAAAAATGAGCAAGGTAAGGATCGATATGAAGATTCTAATGAGGAGCTTGAACCGTTTGCTCCTCATATTTCCAACACTCCATTTCCCCAAGGATTTCGGATCCCTCACGTCCCAACGTTTGAGGGAAAGCCGACCCGTACAGCCATTTGAGTACATTCAATACCATAATGAGAGCAAGTAACGTGGGTTACGAGCTCAGATGCATGCTATTTCCAGCATCACTGACAGGACCAGCTAAAAGCTGGTTCGAAAAATATAGAAGACATTCAATAACTTCTTGGGATCAGCTGTCTAAATACTTCAAGAAGCAGTTCAAAGCCATGATGGGGGTTAGACCCGAGGCATCAACTCTGACTAACGTTCGACAGGAGCCAGGTGAGACATTGAAAAGTTACCTTACAAAGTTTAACTTGGAAGTTGCCCGAGCTCGGAATGTGGACGACAGCGGCCACCTAATGGCTGTCCAAGCTGGAGTAATGCCAGGAAGTGCTCTCTGGGACGACATGCAGAGAAAACCGATGAGGTCCCTAACCGAGTTTAATAAACTAGCACAGAGGTTTGTCAATGTAGAGGAGGCAAGATCGACACTTAATGTGACTTCCCAGCCAGTAACTACAACGATAAACGTAAACTCTGCCTCAACTTCGACGGACCCACCAGCTTCGAAGCCTGCTGCGAAAAATCCTTCCAAGAGAAAAAAGAACGAAGGGAGTAACCCCGAGGCCGAGGGAGGAAAGAAAAAGAAGGGGGAGAGATATTTCTCCGTGTACAGAGTGTACACCGAGCTCAATGAGTATCGGGAGAACATATACCTGGCTAATGAAAACCAGGTCCCCTTCAGGCGTCCAGACCCAATGAGAAATCAGAAGTCCAAGAGGGACTCCAGCAAATATTGCCGATTTCACAGAGACACCGGGCATACTACTGATGAATGTCGACAGCTGAAATATGAGATCGAAGGATTAATCTCGAGAGGTTATTTCAGACAATATGTCAAGAACCAGAATACTAAACAAGCATCCGCGAGCCAGAGAGCAGCTGCGCCATAGCCCACACAAAACAACAATTCTCGAGCTAGGGAAGAAGATAGGCCCCCTCCAATTGATGGAGAAGACGTGATGACCATTTCGGGAGGGCCTCATCCCGCGGGCATGGGAAGAAATGCCCAAAAAACATATGTGAATGAGCTAAAGACTGGGGACGGGTCTCCTTATGAACCCGAACCCAGAGCTCCAAAAAGTCAAAAGATTGAATCCCAACCAATAACCTTCACTGAGGACGACGCGTCCCATGTTCAGTTTCCTCACCATGATCCACTGGTCATCACCCTCCAGCTGGAAAATAAAAGGGACCACCGAGTTCTCATAGACAATGGGAGCTCAGTTAACATTCTCTATAAGGCAACCCTTGAAAAGATGGGACTCTCCCTTCGCGACCTGAAAGCATGTGCGACTACATTATACGGCTTTTCAGGAGAAGGAACCGCCTGCATGGGATCCCTTGAACTCCCCGTGACCTTGGGAGACTAACCAGTCTTAACAACCAAGATGATGGAGTTCGTAGTAGTAGATCTACCTTCAGCCTACAATGTGCTGCTCGGGAGACCTGCCCTGGTTGGGCTAGGGGCAGTCTCGTCCGTAAGGCATCTGGCCATTAAGTTCCCGACCCCTAGTAGCGTCGGGACGTTGAAGGGAGATCAGTTAGCTGGAAGGGAATGCTACAACATTTCCTTAAGAGGAAAGAGACAGACGAGTGCACAAGCACTCGTCATTGTTCAGAGTAAAGACGGGACAGTCTTGGAGATTGATGAAGAAATCGATCCAAGGGTTGAGGAGAAGGTTGACCTCGAACCCTTAGAAGAGCTCGAAGAGATTCAGCTCGAAGATTTCGATCCCTCGAAAAAGGTAAAGGTTGGAAAACACCTCCAGGAAGAAACCAAATAGCAACTAATTTGCTTTTTGAAGAGAAACCAGGATGTCTTCGCATGGTCACATTCGGACAGGGTAGGAATAAGTCCGAACATAGCAAGCCACGCGCTAAATATTGATAAAAGCTTCCCTCCGAAGCAACAAAAGCGAAGACAGCTGAATGACGACAGAAAGAAGGCACTGAAGGAGGAGGTCGACAAGTTAAAAGCAAACTGATTCATTAGGGATGCTTTTTACCCTGACTGGGTAGCCAATATGGTGTTGGTCCCAAAACCTAATGGGACGTGGCGAACTTGTATCGACTATTCGGACCTCAACAAAGCTTGTCCGAAGGACTGTTTTCCTTTACTGAGGATTGACCAGCTCGTGGATGCCACAACGGGGCATGGACTGATGTCGTTCATGGATGCCTATTCTGGATATAACCAGATTCCCATGCATGCCCCCGACCAGGAACATACGAGCTTCATAATGGATAAGGGGCTATACTGTTATAATGTCATGCCATTCGGGCTCAAAAATGTTGGGGCCACATACCAGCGGCTCGTGAATATGATGTTTTCAGAGAAAATAGGGAACAACATGGAAGTTTATGTTGATGACATGCTAGTCAAGTCTCAACTTAACGATAACCATGTTGACGACCTCGAAGAATGCTTTGGTGTGCTCCGGAAGTATAACATGAAACTAAATCCTCAGAAGTGCACCTTCGGGGTATCATCAGGAAAATTCCTGGGCTTTATTGTAAACGCTCGTGGAATAGAAGCCAACCCTGACAAGATCTAGGCCCTGATCGACATGCCCTCACCTCGAAGACACAAGGATGTCCAAAGTTTGACCGGCAGGATGGCGGCACTAAGTAGGTTTATTTTGAAATCTACAGACCGTTGTCTTCTGTTTTTCAACCTTTTGAGGGGAGGCAAAAAATTTGAATGGATGGAGGAGTGTGAGCTGGCCTTCTGGGAGCTTAAAAAGCACCTCGCAGAACCCCCCATCTTATCAAAACCTGTTATGGGAGAAATACTGTACTTATATCTTTCCACCACCGAACACGCAATAAGTGCAGTGCTCGTGCGAGAAGAATAAAAAGTATAGAGACCTGTCTATTACATCGGCAAAAGGTTACTGGGGGCAGAGTTGAGATACCCCTTGATGGAGAAGCTGGCTCTCAGCTTAATTCAATCATCTCGTAAACTTCGACCCTACTTTCAGGCACACCCCATCCATGTGTTGACTAATCAATCACTTAGGCAAGTCTTGTCTAAACCGGAGGCTTCAGGTCGACTTCTTAAATGGGCGATTGAACTCGGACAATTCGAGATCGCCTACCACCCGAGGATGACCATTAGGGCACATGCATTGGCAGACTTTATAGTGGAATGTACTGGCATGACCAACGATGAAGTTATAACCCCGGCCGATGAGCTGTGGAAACTTTACGTCGGTGGTTCATCTAATGAAAATGGATCAGGGGCAGGGGTCATTTTGATTACCCCCGCAGGGAGCAGATTTCATTCTGCCTTAAGATTCGACTTCAAGGCATCGAATAACGAGGCCGAATATGAGGCTTTACTGGCAGGGCTTCGTATAGCCAAAGAGCTCAAAGCTAAAGCAATACATTGCTACAGCGACTCCCAGCTTGTGGTTAATCAAATCTTGGGAGAATACCAGGCTCGTGGCATGAAAATGGAAGCTTACTTAGAGAAGGCAAAATCCACATTGGAACATTTCGAGTTTTATGCGATCGAACAGGTTCCTCGAGAGAAAAACTCAAATGCAGATGCCTTAGCTCGGCTCACTACTTCCGCTGAGAATGATGAGCTAAACGTTGTGCCCGTAGAACACCTCTCGGCACCTAGCATTAATGAGCTGGAGGAGGAAGACGTGCGTATGATTGAGTCCGAGCCTACCTGGATGACCCCGATAGTCGAATATCTCGAGACTGGAGTCCTTCCAAAAGATCGGAACCAGGCTCGAAAGTTAATGTATCAACTTCCTCGTTACACTATTTTGGATGAAATGCTGTATAGAAGGGGATATTCCATGCCATTGCTTCGGTGCGTGACTCCACCCGAAGCCAAAAAGATCATTGAAGAAATTCATGAAGGGTTCTGTGGAGACCATACTGGGAGGCATAGCCTGTCCAAGAAAATCATACGCCAAGGTTATTTCTGGCCTACCATTAAATCAGATTCTTTCGAGTACATAAATAAATGCGATAAATGCCAGAGATTCGCCACGATTCCTCAAGCTCCACCATCCAAGCTGACCATGTTGACTTCCCCATGGCCATTCGCGGTATGGGGAATCGACTTCATAGGCTCTCTCCCAACTGGCAAAGGCGGTGTGAAGTATGTTGTAGTTGCCGTAGATTACTTCACAAAGTGGACGGAGGCTGAATCGTTGGCAACAATAACTTCCAAAAACATATGCCGATATGGGATGCCGAGGAAAATTGTATCCGACAACGGAACCCAGTTCGATAGCGACTTATTCACCAACTTTTGCGAGAAGAATGGAATAATAAAGAGTTTTTCATCAGTAGCTCATCCTCAGGCGAATGGCCAGGTCGAAGCTGTAAACAAAACTCTCAAGAGTTCGCTAAAGAAAAAGTTGGAGGAAGCAAAGGGACGATGGCCCGAAGAGTTGCCCCAAGTCCTATGGGGATATAGGACTACAGCTCGAACATCAACGGGGCATACCCCATTATCTCTAGCATACGGTTGTGAAGCTATGTTGCCTATCGAGGTCGAACATCAACGGGGCATACCCCAACAATGCGAACTCACATTTATGACCAAAGCTCGAACCACACTCAGCTCGAAGAAACCTTAGACTTGATCGAAGAAAGAAGAAACGAAGCTCAGTTGAGGAACGCTGCCTACCAGCAACGAGCTACCAGGTACTTCAACAAGAGGGTTCGAGATCGAAAGTTCGGTGTGGGAGATCTGGTGCTAAGGCGTGTATTTTTGGCAACGCGAGATCCAGCAGCTGGCGTGCTCGAGCCAAATTGGGAAGGACCCTACCAGATAGAGTCAGTCATCCGACCCAGTGTCTACAAGCTAGCGAGATTGGATGGGAGCCTGGTACCACGAGCATGGAACGGCGAACACCTAAGACCTTGCTATCAATAGTGTAGGAAGGATGTTGCCTGTAACCATGCTTGTTTATCAGTACTGTTTTGCCTACTTTTGGATTTTATTAAATAAAGAGTTATTTCGCCTGATATAATTTATTTTTGCAATCTCTCTTAATCTAATAACTTATGGTCACATTCATAGGATATTAAGGGGGCATCGTTGGTATATATATAAATACCACTAGCTTGAAAAATAAAGTAACATATACGAAATACCTACAAGTGTTTGGATATAACCAAATGCGCGAGCTAAGATAATTTGGATATAACTGATTATCAAAAACTTAAGTGTTTGGATGTAACCAAATGCGCGAGCTAAGGTAGTTTGGATAAAACCAAATTATCAAAAACATATAAGTGTATGGATTACAAACCAATCACAACCTTAAAAGGTTTGGAACAAACCAGCTAAAACTAATCAACGATAAGTTGGAACATAAACCTACTTCGAGATAAGTCGAGATCGAGGCTGAAGTATCTTATAAAAAATAGTTTCGAGCTCATAACCTCGGAGAGATAACCGAGGACGAGGAAAAGTAACTAAATAATAAATATATAACTAAATCATTCGCATTACACACCATACAAGTACTTTCGGGTTCATGGTTAAAGTAATGTCCGACCTTGACGAATAACGAGATCGGAAGCGGATAATTCGAGCAAACTGTGCATGAATGCATTGAGCTTCGAGCCTAAATCCAAACTATGTTTATACGAATAAATAAACATACACGATTCTTTAATATAGAATGTGCAAAATATTTCCAATAAATGAAAAGCATGGATATTAAAAGAAAAAAGAAATTGTATCAGCCCTACAGACATAAAATAAAACAATTACAAAAATAAAGGGACGAAACCCCGAGATGAGATTCAAGAAGGAGCAGTCTCCTTGGCCTTCTCAGCATTAGTGGCATTAGACCCCTCAGGACGAATAGCATGACTATCCTTCTGAGCAATCTTGGTGGCGGTCTCCCGAGCAGCCTCCTTCGCCTCAAGCCGAGCATTCCACTTATCCAGGAGCTTTGCCTTAAGAGGGCCTAGGAAGCTGGTATCGAGGTCTTTGTTATTGGCCCACATTCTGTACATGGCCAAATTAACCGCCTGGTCCTTCTTCTCTTTATACTCGGCAAGGAGGCGAGCCTTTTCACCCTCAATTATATCAAAAGTGGCGGCCTGGTCTTCTTCGAGCTTTTTGTTAGCCTCTTGGAGCCGAGTGTTCTCCTTCTCAAGCTCCGCGAGCCTGGCATTCTCCTTCTCAAGCTCTGCAAGCCTAGTATTCAGCTTCTCAAGCTCGGATGCTTTGGCCTTAAGCTCCTCGGCTTCTGCCTCAAGCTTTGCATTTGCTGCCTTCAGGTCATCACTCACTTTGAGTTGAAGATCCTTCGCCTCCTGAGCATAGGACTTGCTCGAATGGATCTCGTTGTTCAACTTATAGTTGAGCTGGGCAGAAACAGCAAGAGTTTGACACACACACAAAAAAAATCATCATTAACACTCAGACCGTCTATAAATACAACTAAGAAAAAGAAAAGGGGGGAAGAAAAGTTACCGCGGCGGCAAGCACGATACTCTTCTCGTAGAGGGCGGTGCAATCTCGGGCGTTGTTCAAAAATTGCCATTGGGGAGCGTCGAAGCTGCTAAAACTCTGGCCCACTCGGGATAAGACGTCCGAAGCCAGCGTAGCCCCATGGGATCCAGCAGCATTGTCAATTACATACTCCTCAACGTGAGTAGAAATCGACAGGTTTTGAGTTAGAGAAGCAGAAGGCTTTTTGGGAGGTGGACCGAGTGTCAGGAGAACCACTACAGGAGGTTGAGGCTCGGCCATAACGGAGGCACCAACCTGTGAAGTCGGCACCACAGTGGAGCTCGTGGCAGGCAGAGCCGGGGGAGGAGGTGTCTTTTCGGTCCTCTTAAGGACCTTGGCAGGCCGGTCAACCTTCCGCGACCCCCTGGGGCGTTTGCTCCTCTTGGCACTGCCACTCTCGAGGATATTGTCGAGGTCGGAATCCATAGCACCTGCACAGTTCCAATCAAGGTTAAGCATAGTGCTAACAAACTTGGAAGATATAAAAAAAAAAACAAGTGGAGAAAGACCTAACTGGAATTCTCCCCCGAGCTTGAGCTCGGAGACCATGAAATTCCCCCATCTTCAGAAGAGGCGGGGGGAGTACCTTCCCTATATGTGGATGTCAACCTCGAAAGGTCCCTATAACCATTGGTTCCGTATTGGACGGCTATTCCATTCCATACCTCGTTCAGGCTATACATAGTATCGTATTGCCCGAGCCAGCTATCAAACCTATGAACCCGTTCATCTACCCAAGTCCACACATAGAAGTGGTTCCTATCGTCCTGGCACAACACTAACCTATCGGGTTTGTGTTTTAGTAAGGTGGGGGACCACATTTTCGAGCTTAGGATGACTGTACCTTGATCATTTGAGCCCGAGCTCGAGGCTTCATCGTTGGCCTCATTCCCTGATTGTGGGCTCCTCCGGAGAATTGGAGGTGGGGGCCTCACCACACTTCTCGGGGGAAGGGCACCTGTTGGTAAGGGCACGAGATCCCAGCGCTCGTATTTTTTGTTAGACCAGTCCGAGGTGGACTGGCCATCTTCCAAGAGCCCGCAAGCTCGAAGTTTACCTTCATGCAAAAGGTATGAGAGTGATCTCCTGCCATAAGGTAGTTGAAGCAGGGTCTCCCTACACCCTTTCATCTCGTCAGAAGGAGTGGGGCGATGATAGTTGGCTGGAAAATAAAATACAACTCAACTAAGTGCGAGCTTGTCGATAAAAGCTCGAACACAGAGATAAAGGAAGATGGGGTACTTACGGATCCGCCTGAAGGAATAGCATCGTGACGGAGACAGGCCATCCGTCCAGAAGAAGGCCTTCTTAAAATCAAGAGGATGGTTGGGAAGATCCTCAAACATCTTTTTCTCCTTTGGGCAGCTCGAGAGGTAATAGAAGCCATCTCCTCCCTGAGCTCGGGAGGGCTTACTTTTCAAACAAAAGAGATACAAGATCTCTTCTGGCATGGGTCCTTCCCACTTCAGCTCGTTGTAAATTGGTGTTGAGCTGGAATGGAGCCAGCCCAACGAAGTCCGTGAAGTCCTTGAAGAAAGACTTCAAAGGCAGTAACGCTCCTACCTTCATGTGCTCCTGGCTCCAAGCCACATACCTCAGCTTGTTATCAGGATTTCCATCTCCTGGGGCGCGACAGCTTCGCTCTTGTGAGGTAGGAGCTCGCACCTCAAGGAGCCGGATAGTCTGAGACCATGGAAGGCCAGGATATCATTTATCTGACCTAGCGAGGTAACCGAGCTCCAGTAGTGCTCGGCCTCGAAGAATTCCCTCCTCGGCTGCGAGGTAGAGGGCTCCCCCATTAGTGAGAATTGAAGCTCTCCTGGGTTGTACGCGATGGTCACTTTTAACCTAGGGTCGAGAGGGATCGGCCTGAGCCCTGAATCAGTTTCCGGATAAAGAGCCTCTCGAATGACTCTCCTCTTCTTTTCTATGACCTCGACGATTTGGCGGCGATAGTGAGCTCGGGTTTCTTCCTGTTCGCATGAGAGATCGTATTCACGAATCAGACGTTAGTTCCGAGCAAACAGCGATTTTGGGCTCGGAGTTTTTGGCGAATACGGAATTGCCAGCAGCGACCCCCACCGTCTTTCCAGATTCTGTGACATCTAGCGAGAAAGAAAAAATGGTGAGGGCCATGCATGCAAGGATTCAAGAATTACGAGCTTGGCAAGACAAGCTCGGAAAGTGCTTAGGTACGAGCCGAGCTCGATCCTGGAAACCCGATTAAGGGTCAGAACGTGTATTCTACGAGAAAAAGGAGGGGAGTGGATCTAATTTTTGAGAATTCCGAAAGATCAGGGAAAAAGGTGACGGTTATTCAGAAATGGTAGTCTTGGGTATCGTGCATTCTTTAAAACCAAGATTTTGTACCCGATATCTTGGTGTGCAAGATATGTTTTTAAAATTTTGAAAACCCAGAAAAAAGAGACCCTGTTTGAGCTTGTTCTACATCAAAACTGGATTTAGAACCAGTGACTTAAACCTAGCGTAGAAACCTAAACTTAAATGCCTATCGGCCAGAGCCTCCTAGCATGTCAAACTAAAAAATAAACCAGTGCATTCCCAAAAATAAAAGAACAACACAGACAGAAACTGGCATAAAGGAAAACGAAAAGATCATCAGATACTCACACAATGATGGCGATTGCAGAGAAATCGTTGATTGAAGGAGAGGCTGCAGGTATAACCTTACAGTTTCGAACAAGCTGGCGGTCCTTTGTTTCTTCGGCTGGGAAAACATGCAAAAGCAAAAAGCTCTCTGGGATGGCTTCTGGTTTTGTCTCTTCTTTTTTCTCTGATGAGTGTAAAATAAGAGGAAGAAGATGTCCAGGGCCTTATATATAGATAGTAAAAAGTGATAAAAAAAGGGATTAATCTGAGCCATTGGCCATAATCCTTATAAAATCTGATGGCCAGGGACAAATGACAAGATGGCACCGAAAAGGTGGTAGGCGAACGATCGTGGGCGGATTTCCAAGGCACTGGAATACCTTGGATGAGCAATACCCAACTGACACGTGTCCACCCTCAAGTATGTGTGACGGTGCGGTTCCCGAAGAAAGTAGTTCAAAAGTTTCCTTCTCATAGGATTCGAACAAATACTTTTGAGGGGGCAAAATGTTACACCCAGATTTCGAGCCTTAAGAATTGTGACCTCGAAAGCTGGATTCGTCAGGAATGGACTCGTAATGTCTGGAACACGTGTCCGCAACCTAGGCACCGAACCTACAAAGCAGGGGCAACCTCGAAGATGGTAGCCTCGAAACCCTTACAAGCTCGAAAGACAGACATCGAAGTACGTCTATTCTCGGATGACCTCGGATCATGGGTTCTGAGCCTGACATAAGTGTGAGCTCGAAGCCACGTGATCTCGGGGAAAATGCTACAACTCGAAAGTCATTAAGAGAGCTGGGTGAACACGGCACTGACAATGTAGGTTGATAACTTTGAATATCTTAGTGAATCATTTTGGAGAGACGCAGTCTATATTCATTGTTGTAAATCCCCTATAATAAAGGGGTATTTATTATTCAGTTACACGTCCCCTGGTCTTCAGGGGACGTTTCCTTGTATATAGGAGTTACAGGCTTTTAATGCCATTAAATTTATTTACATATACAGAATAACTTCCCGAAATGTGTGGGATAGTATTATGAAATCTCCTCTATAAATAGAGAAGATTTGCACCATTGAAAGGGACTGAATTTTTGTAATCTTGGGAAAAACTCTGGAGAATTCATTCTTAAAGAATTTCCAGAAATCATCTTAAGTTCTAATAACAAAGACTTGTGGACTAGGCAGAGTTAACTGCTGAACCACGTAAAAAATCCCATTTGTTTTATCGTATTTTTTTGGCCATAGCTACTTATTGTTTTTGTGCTTTTATTTCACTGTTGACGAAAAACGGCGTCAACAAACATGTTTATAATAAATAAATAATAATTTTAAAAACAATTCATATTACAAAAGAATTTGCAAAACAACCAAAGAAAAATTTACTATAAAATTAGTCATATAAAAACAATATAAAAAACAAATAACAAAAAAAAAAAAATCAAATTACAAAAATACCATTCCAAATTTGATTAAGGGTAAAACTATGGCATAAACCAACTTTTATACAAGGGAAAATAAACCCATAAAACTGAAATTTCTTAAAAAAAGCCATATTTTTGCACACTCTATTAAAAATCCCATATAAAATGTAATTTCCTCATATAATAAAGAATGGTGTTGGGCTAACTTTGTAAGGCCGGATATAAAATGTAATCATTATGGTTTCCAAGTATTGATAAATACCCATTTTACTATTAAGTTGATCATCAAGGATTTTAAATAAGAGGAAATTACATAAAATATGAGATTTTTTTTTAAAACTTTGAATAATATGACACTTTTTTTTCTCAAGTTTTTTATGGCATATTTTTCTTGTTTACATTTTTATGGAAGTTTTTTTCCCATATATATGTAATATTTTATTTGTATACCATATTTTATTTTTATACAATTTTAGTAGCTAGTTTTAATATGTTTTGAAATTATTTTTATAATTTTAATCTATTTTTATCATTCATATTTTATAAAACATTTTTTTACATTATTCATTGAAAAAAATGTGAGACCTTCATCACCATGTTTTTTATTCTCATTTATTTTTCTTTTCTTCCATTTTTATATTCTTCAATCAACATTTTCTACACAGTAACCGGTTCCACTATCAAAATTATTTTGATATTTTTTTTTGTGGTAGTATTCGTATGTCACTGTCAATTTTTTTTAGTGATGTGTGGTAACAGATTACAACTATAAAAATTAGTTTTATTTTTTAAGTGGTGTTGTAGTAATTGGTTACAACTATAAAAATAATTTTGATTTTTTTAACAATGTACCATTATCAAAATACCAACTGAATTGTAACTGGTTACAACTAGGTTTGAAAATATATATATATATATATAAAAGAATAAGTTATGATGGTAATCAGTTACTTAGCCAGCTTTGGAAAAAAATAAGATAAAAAAAAAATCTAAACTGATCACAATTGTAACTGGTTACAGCTAGGGTTGAAAAAAAAACCAATCGCCATGGTACCTGATTACTTATTCAGGTGTGAAAACAAAATCAGATCTAAACAAAAGAATTTAAATTAATTGTAATCGTAACTCATTACAACTAGGTCTAAAAAAATCAAATATAAATAAAAATAATTAAGCGCCATGGTACCTAGTTACTTAAACAGATCTGAAAAAAATCTAGAAATCAGAGCAGATCATGACAGTAACCGGTTACAGTTAGGTCTAAAAGAAAAAAAAAAATCAAATATGAAGTGCAAAATCATATATGAAACAGATTTGAAATGACAAATTAAGATGTGAAAAAGAAGAAGATTTGAAGAAGAAGAAGAAGAATAAGAAGAAGAACCAAAGGGGTGGAGGTGCGTCGCTGTCCACGACGTTGGCAGAGGGTTGAGATGAGGGGACCAAATGGGGGAGGAGAGATGAAATATGAGAAAAGAGAGAAATATCATGAGGGGGAGAGGAGAGAGGAGAGAGTGACAGAGAGTTTTGTGTAATTAAGTTTATGGTAATCTATTTTTTTTTTATATATTTTATGGAATTATCATATTTTAAACTTTTTTTTATC
This sequence comes from Humulus lupulus, assembly GCF_963169125.1. Taxonomy (NCBI): domain Eukaryota; kingdom Viridiplantae; phylum Streptophyta; class Magnoliopsida; order Rosales; family Cannabaceae; genus Humulus; species Humulus lupulus. The sequence goes on along the minus strand of NC_084800.1, from coordinate 107,952,172 downwards.
ATAACTTGTCATATTTTGTATAATTAATTTTTTCCCTATAAAGATAGAAACTATATGATTATTTTTCCCATATTTATATTTATGTAAACTCTTCTCTTTAAATAATATTATTGATGATCATATACTAGATTTAGGTATATAAGACTAGATCATGGCTATGAAGCAAATATAAACTTGATTTATATTTTCAATTACGTTGCTGCCCATGTTAAATAATAATGACATTTTTGAATGAAAATACAATTTGTTCATAGACATTGATTCGAAAAAAAGCTCATTAAAACATTAGTGAAATACAATCTACATATTAGTAGTATTCCCTTTTGCACCATGCATGGCATGATGAAAAGAGTATAAGGCAAGGAACCATAAAACTACAAAAGCAAGCATACATGAAAACAAGAATTTAAATCATTCTTCAAACTACACATTAATTAAAATAGAAGAACCCTGGTGCTGGAGTAGAGTGCATATGATGTGGAAGTTCCCAAGATCTTCGTTCCCAAACAGGAAAGCTCAGTCGAGCTTAATGACCTCATGCACATTTCCTTCACCACGAATGTATTCAATTGCTGCATCCACAAAGGCTTCAATGGTCATAAGCTGAACATTTACTTATGTCTGAACTTTGTTCTGCTGCTACATGGTCGATGCCAAGTCCATGCAACGCTTACGAGCCTCCACCAACAACTCAACTTTGCTCATGAACGATGCAACTTGTGCATGTGTTACCGGAACCAGACTAGAGTCGCTTGGATTGCGTGGAAGAATGAGGGATTTTTTTGCAACTTGAACCTGGGGTCCCGAACATCATTGGTCATACATGGTCTGGACTATGGTTCTCCATTGCAGGAACCGCTTTTGAGTTGGAAGGGAAAAGGTTTTAATAAATGTTTTCTTTGTCATTTTGGGTGTGGTAACATTGCTTGAGGAAGGAGGAATATTTGTACTCCCTATAGTAATGTGTAGTTAGAAGTGACTCGAGTACAATATATCATATATTATTTTAATCAATCTAGCTCATTTGGAATTATATCCCTTACCATCGCTTGAATTTTCTTTTCCTAGACTCCGGTTGTGGTGCTTCTCAAGGTGTTACTATATACATTATATTGTCATAACAAATCAATCACTTTTTGTATTATATCCCTCTTAATCAAGCAAAAGGTTCTTTCAAATCACCCCATGGCATCAATAAAAGTAATTTTTGGGCAGTTCGGTGAGGATTTGCGATGTTAAAAATTCCTCCTGTTACTGAAATATGAAATTTTTGTGAGATTTTGTCCTAGGTGGCTAACAGATTAATCATGTGACATTTTATCTGTTGGTGTGACAATGTCATGTGTAGAATAATTGACAATTTTGTCCTCCGAACCTTGATCACTACTAAATTGTGCAATTTTTATTAAAAATAATCTAATTTTTTTTCTTAAAAATATTAATTAAATCCTTATTAAAATTAAAAATCTAATTAGTAACAAATAACTCTTTTAACTTTTTTTCTTTTACAATACAAAATAAATCTATTTTAGAATGAAAATCTAAAATAAATACTAAAAAAAAGAAAAAAAAATTTAATTAAAGAGAATGACGAAGGACTTGGATAAATAAAAAACTTTTAATTTAAAAGGAGAAGGAAAAATTTGTAAAAGAAAAGAAAAGGTAAAAAAAATATTTGTTATTATCTAGAATTTTAATTTTTGAATACTTGAAAATTTATTTAATTAATTTGAAACTTTTAGTATAGTTTATTTTCTTAATATTTTAAAATGATTTTTTTTTTTAATTTTAAGGAATTAATTATTATTAAGGAAAAAATAGATTTTCTTAAAAAAATTTAAATTAGTTTTAATAAAAATGACACAATTTGGTAGTGATTAAAGTTCATGGGGCAAAATTGTTAATTATTCTACAAATAACACTACCACATCAAGAGAGAGGTGAAGTCATCTCTCTTGACTTGGCATAAATAATGAATATGCCTATTTAATTGAGTTTGTATTTCAAGTAAGGTTGAGTAGAATGAATAAAATGTTGAGTTGACTAATACCAAAGAAGTCATTCAAACATGTAATGTCTTTCTATGAGAACCTTTATTGGTTAAACACAACTAAATTTAAATGACATCAAAATTCAATCCACAAGGTTTAAGTTTTAATCCTTTAGGCTTAAATGATAAACATACTATCTTTAATCTATATAATGTAATGTGAGTCTAATCTAAAATATTTATAATTTTAAACCAAATAGCATCAAATTTTGAACCACAAGGCTAAATGACATCAAAATTTGAACCACAGGGCTAAATAACATCAAATTTAAATTACAATTTATAAATTGTTATCCATTAAGCTTTAATTATAATCCAAGTCTTTTTAAACTGCAATGTTTTAAATTTAAATCACTAAGCTTTAAATTTAAACCACTAAGCCTTAAATTTAAACCAAGAGGCTTAAAATACTTAAAATATGAACCACTAATCTTAAATGACATCAAAATTTATCCACAAGGTTTAAGTTTTAATCCTTTAGACTTAAATCATAAACATACTATCTTTTAATCTATATAATGTAATGTGTGAATCTAATATTAAATCTTTATAATTTTAAACCAAAGGGCTTAAAATTTAAACCACTATTTATAAATTTGAACTACAAGGTTTAAATGGCATCAAATTTAAACTACAATTTATAAATTTCTATCAATTTGAGCTTAAATTATAAATCAAGTATCTTTAAACCCCTAGGTTTGAAATTTAAACCACTACGCTTTAAATTTAAACCACGATACTTAAAATTTAAATCACTTGCCTTAAAATTTAAACCGCAAGTCTTAAATGGCTTAAAATATGAACTACAAATCTGAAATGACATCAAAATTTAATCCACAAGGTTTAAGTTTTAATCCTTTAGGCTTAAATCATAAACATACTCTCTTTTAATCTATATAATGTAATGTGTGAATCTAATATTATATCTTTATAATTTTAAACCAAATGGCTTAAAATTTAAACCACTATTTATAAATTTGAATTACAAGGCTTAAATGACATCAAATTTAAACTACAGTTTATAAATTTTTATCTATTTAATCTTAAATTATAAATCAAGTATCTTTAAACCCCTAGGTTTGAAATTTAAACCATTATGCCTTAAATTTAAACCACGAGGCTTAAAATTTAAATCACTTGCCTTAAAATTTAAACCGCAAGTCTAAAATGACTTAAAATATGAACTACTAATCTTAAATGACATCAAAATTTAATCCACAAGGTTTAAGTTTTAATCATTTAGGCTTAAATCATAAACATACTCTCTTTTAATATATATAATTTAATGTGTGAATGTAATTCAAAATCTTTATAATTTTAAACCAAATGACTTAAAATTTAAACCAAATGACATCAAATTTTGAACCACAATGCTAAATGACATCAAATTTAAACCAGAATTTATAAATTTTATCCATCAAACTTTAATTATAAATCAAGACCATTTAAACCACAATATTTTAAATTTAAACCGCTCAGCTTAAATTTAAACTACTAAGTTTTAAATTTAAACCACAAGGCTTAAAATTTAAACCAATTGCCTTAAAATTTAAACCGCAAGCCTTAAATGGCTTAAACTATGAACAACTAAACTTAAATGACATCAAAATTCAATCCACAAGGTTTAAGTTTTAATCCTTTAGGCTTAAATGATAAACATACTCTCTTTAATCTATATAATGTAATATGTGAGTCTAATCCAAAATCTTTATAATTTTAAACCAAATGGCATCAAATTTTGAACCACATGGCTAAATGGCATCAAATTTAAATCACAATTTATAAAATTTTATCCATTAAACTTTAATTATAATCCAAGTATTTTTAAACCACAATGTTTTGAATTTAAACCACTAAGCCTTAAATTTAAATCATGAGGCTCAAAATTTAAACCACTTGCCTTAAAATTTAAACCGCAAACCTTAAATGACTTAAAATATGAACCACTAATCTTAAATGGCATCAAAATTTAATTCACAAGGTTTAAGTTTTAATCATTTAGGCTTAAATCATAAACATACTCTCTTTTATTCTATATAATGTAATGTGTGAATCTAATAAAAATCTTTATAATTTTAAACCAAATGGCTTAAAATTTAAACCGAATGGCTTAAAATTTAAACTACTATTTATAAATTTGAACTACAAGGCTTAGATGTGATCAAATTTAAACTACAATTTATAAATTTTTATCCATTTAAGCTTAAATTATAAATCAAGTATCTTTAAACTCCTAGGTTTGAAATTTTAACTACTAGGCTTTAAATTTAAACCACGAGGCTTAAAATTTAAACCACTTGCCTTAAAATTTAAACAGCAAGTCTTAAATGACTTAAAATATGAACCACTAACCTTAAATGACATCAAAATTTAATCCACAAGGTTTAAGTTTTAATCTTTTAGGCTTAAATAATAACCATACTCTATTTTAATATATATAATGTAATGTGTGAATCTAATATTAAATATTTATAATTTTAAATCAAATGGCTTAAAATTTAAACCAAATGGCATCAAATTTTGAACCACAAGGCTAAATGACATCAAATTTAAACCACAATTTATAAATTTTTATCCATCAAGCTTTAATTATAAATCAAGTCCATTTAAATCACAACATTATAAATTTAAACCACTAAGCTTTAAATTTAAATCACAAGGCTAAAAATTTAAACCACTTGCCTTAAAATTTAAACCGCAAGCCTTAAATGGCTTAACTATAAACAACTAAACTTAAATGACATCAAAATTCAATCCACAAGGTTTAAGTTTTAATCCTTTAGGCTTAAATGATAAACATACTCTCTTTAATCTATATAATGTAATATGTGAGTCTAACCCAAAATCTTTATAATTTTAAACCAAATGGCATCAAATTTTGAACCACAAGGCTAAATGGCATCAAATTTAAATCACAATTTATAAATTTTTTATCCATTAAGCTTTAATTATAATCCAAGTCTTTTTAAACCACAATGTTTTAAATTTAAACCACTAGGCTTTAAATTTAAACCACTAAGCCGTAAATTTAAACCACGAGACTTAAAATTTAAATCACTTGCCTTAAAATTTAAACTGCAAGCCTTAAATGACTTAAAATATATACCACTAATCTTAAATGGCATCAAAATTTAATCCACAAGGTTTAAGTTTTAATCCTTTAGGCTTAAATCATAAACATACTATCTTTTAATCTATATAATGTAATGTGCGAATCTAATACAAAATCTTTATAATTTTAAACCAAATGACTTAAAATTTAAACCACTATTTATAAATTTGAACTACAAGGTTTAAATGGCATCAAATTTAAACTACAATTTATAAATTTTTATCCATTTACGCTTAAATTATAAATCAAGTATCTTTAAACCCCTAGGTTTGAAATTAAAACCACGAGGCTTAAAATTTAAACCGAAAGTCTTAAATGGCTTAAAATATGAACCACTAATATTAAATGGCATCAAAATATAATCCATAAGGTTTAAGTTTTAATCCTTTAGGCTTAAATCATAAACATACTCTCTTTTAATATATATAATTTAATGTGTGAATGTAATTCAAAATCTTTATGATTTTAAACCAAATGGCTTAAAATTTAAACCACTATTTATAAATTTGAACCACAAGGCTTAAATGACATCAAATTTAAACAACAAATTATAAATTTTTATCCATTTAAGCTTAAATTATAAATCAAGTATCTTTAAACCCCTAGGTTTGAAATTTAAACCACAAGGCTTAAAATTTAAATCATTTGCCTTAAAATTTAAACTGCAAGCCTTAAATGGCTTAAAATATGAACCACTAATCTTAAATGGCCTCAAAATTTAATCCACAAGGTTTAAGTTTTAACCCTTTAGGCTTAAATCATAAACATACTCTCTTTAATCTATATAATGTAATGTGTGAGTCTAATCCAAAATATTTATAATTTTAAACCAAATGGTATCAAATTTTGAACCACAAGGCTAAATGACATCAAATTTTGAACCACAAGGCTAAATGGAATCAAATTTGAACCACAATTATAAATTTTTATCCATTAAGCTTTAATTATAATCCAAGTCTCTTTAAACCACAATGTTTTAAGTTTAAACCACTAAGCTTTAAATTTAAACCACTAAGCCTTAAATTTAAACCACGAGACTTAAAATTTAAACCACTTGCCTTAAAATTTAAACCGCAAGCATTAAATGGCTTAAAATATGAACCACTAAACTTAAATGACATCAAAATTTAATCCACAAGGATTAAATTTTAATCTTTTAGGCTTAAATCATAAACATACTCTCTTTTAATCTATGGCTGAAAATTTAAACCATTAAGTTTAAAATTTAAACTACTAGGGTTAAATGGCTTAAAATTTACACCACTAGGCTTAAAATTTAAACCGCTAGGCTTAAAATATAAACAAAGTCTCTTTAAACTATATAGCATGATGTTCAAAATCTAAACCAACTTTACAATGAATCAATTTAAATTGCATGTTATAACAAAACAAAGCTTCTTTTAAAAAGGAAGGACCATTCATTGTTGAATACTTTAGCTACTCTTCTACAATTAAAAAAAATTCATACTTGATTACTTCAAAAAGCAAATCATCATAATTACGATAAACAAAAATAAAAACTAGATTATTTACATGCAAAAGTTATCATAATGCTTTAAAAGACAATCACAACCCAGGGGTTTACATTTTATAACTTGCGGTTTACATTTGTATTAGCTGTGGATAACATTTTAACAAACACTTGAAACACATATATAGGACTACTACCTATATATAAAGAAGTCAAATAGTATTGGATTCACATGTTAAATCTTATAACTACAAGTAATAAATATGACAGTTACAACAAACAAATGAAAAACCAATCAGCCAAGCTTGATAGCTCCAAAAGCTTGGTACTTGTCTTGTCAATAGTAACTCCATTACAAGAAATGTTCTTCCCTTTGATTCTTTCCTTGTCAGCAGTAACTTCAGCATAAGATTGGAAGCTCTTCTCTTAAGGAAGAGCTTAAGGAAGCAACTCAGTACCCCAAATCTTAAGGAAACAACTCATAAATCAATATTCAGTCTGGAAGCTCTTTATTTCCACACTTTGCTCTCTTATAGATTTTCAAGAACATTTTAAGAGAATTTGTGACACTCAAAGTCTTTTCTCTATAGAATGGAGACAAAAAGAATGCATGCAAAATATAAAAATGTAAACTATCTGTCTAATATTGCTTCATCATCACCTCTACAGCAACTAAAAAATTGATAATATGCAAAAATGCAAAAAATCATAAAAAAAAAATTATATGTTTAAAAGAGAAATGAAGTTGATCATGGTGAAAGAATTAATTAATGTTATCCCATTTATTTTTCTCTTCTATTCCTCTTTCACGAACCAAATAATGTTTAAATCTTAAGTGTCTGCAGCATCATTTTTTTAACACGCAACTCCTTAAATAAGGAGTCCACAGATCCATTAACAAGAAATAAAACCATACACCAAACAATGGTTAAATAATGCATGAGTTTTGCAATAACATCTTCAAAGTTTTTATGAGTCATTTTAATAAACACTTAGAAGACATTTCAAATTAGGTATAATATGGAATATTCAATTTCATATAACTACACTATATTTTTATACACACATGTATGTTCATTTATATGTATGAACCTAACAAACAGATACACTTCAAAAAAAAAAAAAAAAACTGAGGAGGGAGGAAGAGAGAAATTTAGTCTCAAAAGAATGAAGAACTCACCAAACAATTAACAAGGGTGGCAGCGACGGAGGAATAGAGGCCCATTAGCGAAGGAATAGTGTCAGTGGCAATGATAGAAGTGGTGGTGCAGTGGAGATGGTGGTGGGAAGAATAGATAGAATGGAAGTCGACGGGAGAGGGAGAACTCATAACTTACGTTGAGATGAGCTAATTAGGTGTATTTGAGTAAGGGTAGTCTAGGAAATATCATTATAAAACTGGGTATAAATTAATTAAATATTGTTTGCGGGTATATTTAGTTAATGAACTCTAAAAACGGGTAAATATCAAGTTATCCCGATGATATAAATATTATTTAATCTATTTGTTAATAGCATTCTCACGTTTATGTTTAGAAAAAATTAGATATAATATTAGGATCATAATCAGAACCGAAAATATTATGATTTAATAGACATAATATCTCTTCTATATAAAAAGTGTGTAGATGACATAAATTCTTGATTTTATCGGTTTGTTTTGTTAACTTTAACGAAATATTTTAAATATTTAATTGAATATACCTTTAAAACTAATTAAAAATAGATATTTATTAATTATATTAATATAAATTCTAATATTATAATATAAATTCAAATGTTATAAATATTATTATTATAATAATATAAAATACAAGATTAGATATTTAATAATTATATTAATATACATTTAAATGTTATAAAATAGTATTATGATAATAATATATAATCCTAATTTTTTTACTAATTATATAATATGAATTCAAATATTATAAAATATTATTATGATAATTGTAGTGGACAAAATTTGTCTACAATTAAAGCTCAAAAAGTCAGCAGGCTCAATAAGCCAGTGAGGCCCTAAACCGATGTAAGTGGGCCCACACAAATTGGATAAAGCCATCCAAACTGGCTAGCTAGCATTCAGGCCTGAGTCTTGGTGCATTCAGTCAGCCAAAGATGTTGAAGCAATCGAAATACCCGCTTCGCTTCCCATGAAAATCGAAGGGGGACCACGGAGAACGGGTCAGACAGACGAGATAGACGAAAGGAAAACAGAAAGAAGAGGACGACTATAAAAAAGACCCTCAAGGGCTGAGAAGGACATCTGATAATCTCTTTACTCTCTTTTACTCTCTTATTGAAACAAAGGCTACTCTCTCTCTCTCTCTCTCTCTCTCTCTCTTAGTGATCCAACCAAGCAAGTCAAATCAGTCCATCTGATCTGACCGGACTTGACCCAGTCGTTCAGTCCCGCCGTCGCCACCACCATCACTCTGATCATTCCACTACTCATCCATTCATCAATATTTCATTATTTACATCATAGTTTTATTACTTTCAATTAGCATTCGTTACTACCCGACTAACTTGAGCATCAGAGTCCCTTTGGTTGACACCCCACCGGTGCTCCCAATTGAACTCTCATCTCTCTCTCTTTGTTATTGATAGGTTGTTGGTGCATGTCTAATCAATTGTAGGAAATCACATCTACAATTTGGCGCCCACCGTGGGGCCCTAGCAATCAGATGGCCGACAAAGAAATCAAGGAGTTCACTTGAGAGCCATGTCAGACGTGACTGAGACACGCGATCTGTCCGCCCAACTCGCTGCTCTTACCGCCCAGATGAATGAAGAACGCGACAAAATGAGGAGGCTCAAAGCTGAGAATGCTGACCTGCTCGTGCCAATGGAGGCCATGTCCTCTCAAGTCACCGAGGTTCAACCATCTTGTTAGCCTAATGCAACCTTTGGGTGACCTCACCCCTATCTCTAACAATGATGGACTGAGTCAGACAGTTCCATCATCCTTGGTAAGGAATTATCAAACTCCACCCACCATGTCTAATATACAAATTTCTATTGCCAATGCAGGTGAATAAGTAACCATGACTCAACATGGACATTCATCTGCGTTCGGAACACAACAGATTCCAAGAGTCAGCTAGCCAGCCTCGACAGCTGGACAACAACAAATTCCAGGAGCTAGTCAGCCAGCCACTAGACTCGGACAGCTACAGGTTCCAGGTGTAGTCAGCCTACCATTGGAGCCAGCCATACCATCATCAGAGCTGGTCAGAATATACCTGAGCAGCAGATAATCGGATTGAATCACCTAGCCATGAGAGAGCTAGCCCGCCACACCAACATTATTAGCTCACTTCCAATCCAAGATCCTGAGCTGGCTCATAAATTGGCTGAGATGGAAGCACTCATCCAACATATTCTTAGAATGCTAGCCCTTATTAAAAAGAGTGCAGCAAGCTGCTATGCTGACTCACCTTTCGTCGATGGTATAGCCATGGTCGAAATGCTGAAAACGTTTAGCTTCCCCCATATGAAGATGTTTGATGGAACATCTGATCCCGATGATCATATCGCTCAATACAGGCAGAGAATGTTCACCGTTTCCATCTCACATGACATGAGGGAAGCATGCATTTGTAAGGGGTTTTGTTCTAGTCTGATTGGACCAGCCCTCCAGTGGTATACTAATTTACCTAATAATTCTATTTATACTTTTGCACAATTGACTGACACTTTTGTTGAGCAGTTTGCTAGTAGTTGGAAACTTGAAAAGTCTGCAGATGACCTCTACATCATAGTTCAACGACGGGGTGAGCCCTTAAGAGATTACGTAGGCCGTTTCAATAAAGAGAATGTGTCTATAACCCATTATAATCAAGATACATCCATCTCAGCCTTTCGCAAAGGACTCTGCTACGACTCAGTCCTATACAAAGAACTTACCAAGTATCCTTGCAAGACGTTTGAAGAAGTTCTTGCCAAGGCCTGGGCATAGATCAAATAAGAGGAGGATGAACAAAACTATTATCACTCTTCTCCAAGGAAAGACACTCGAAAAGACTCAAGGGTAGATAGACGGCAGAGTGACAGACGATTCAAGCCATACCCATATCCTAGCAGATCAGAGAACAGAAGGAGGGAGTACAACCGGTCGTCTGAGACACGTCTCCAAGATGGACCAAAGATACCTGAATACAATATTTTAATCTCACCAGCCGAAGTCGTTGGCGTACTGAAAGGACTCGGAGACAAAGTAAAATGGTCGGAAAGGATGAAGACTCCATCTGACCAGCGAGACAAAACAAAATGGTGTGAATTCCACAATGACCACGGTCACCAAACAGATGAGTGCATTGCCTTAAGACTCGAAGTATCCAACCTATTAAGACGTGGTCACCTGAATGACCTGCTCACAAAAAAAGGAAAACAAACATTCTAGTAGAAGGTAGACAGGTCAGTCTTCCGAAGAGAAATAACCCCACCGAAATCACCTACTTATGAATAGACAGTGAACGTAATAACTGGTGGCTCTGAGGTAAACGGAGTCACCCATTCAGCAGCCAAAAGACATGCCAGGCAGACCAATTGGTTCAAAGGAGAGTCCAATGGGACATAGAAGAATTTCATCAACCTACCAGCTTAAACCATCAGTTTCTCAACAACAGAGTCAACCAGACTCCTCAACTAAATGTATACTTATTGATAATGGCAGTTCAACTAACATTTTGTTTTTAAGTGCTCTCAGGGAAATGGGGATAGATGAATCAAAGATCATAATGAAGACTGCAATCCTCATCAGTTTCAGTGGAGAGCAAAAGAACACACTAGGAGAGATCGAGCAACCTGTCTATGCCGAAGGAGTCAATCTGTGCACAAGATTCCTTATAGTAGACTCTCCGTCTGCTTACAACGTGATACTAGGTCGACCATGGATACATGAAATAGAGGTAGTCCCTTTAATATACCACCAAGTTCTAAGGTTCCCAACTAAATGGGGAGTAAAAGAAATCAAAGGCCAGCAGAAAGACTCAAGAACATGTTACCAGACTACCAAGAAGGCCAAACCCGCTCAATTATAGCAATTACAGCAAGACAGACTGACTGACTCCCAGATGGACCAAATAGACGTGGAGGAGCTGGACGAAGTTCAGATACATCCAGACTTCCTAGACCACAAAGTCCAAATCAGATCACGATTGGACCCTGACATCAGAACTAAACTCATTGATGTTCTATCTGCCCATTATGATTGTTTTGCTTGGTCCCATGCAGACATGACTGGAATTGACCCCAAAATTATTGTGCATAAATTGCAGGTTGACCCAGACTACCCACCAAAGAAACAAAAAAGAAGAACATTCTCCCCTGATAGGAACAAGACCATCAATGAAGAAGTTCAGAAGCTCATTGATAATGGGTTCAAGAGGGAGGTGCATTATCTCGATTGGTTGGCCAACGTAGTCATTGTGAAGAAGAACAATGGAAAATGGCGAGTCTGCATCGACTTCACAGACCTTAACAAGGCGTGTCCTAAGGACTCATTCCCATTACCACACATAGACATGCTGGTAGACGCCACAACCGGTCATGAACTCCTAAGCTTCATGGATGCATACTCAGGATACAACCAAATCCTGATGCATCCAGGCGACCAGGAAAAGAGAGCCTTCATGACCAACTTGGGCATATTCTGCTACAAGGTCATGCCGTTCGGACTGAAGAATGGAGGAGCGACTTACCAGAGATTAGTCAAAAAGATCTTTGCCAACTTGCTGGGGAAGACAATGGAAGTCTACATTGACGACATGCTCGTCAAATCCCTCATTGCAGAGGACTATATCAGTCATATAAAACAATCTTTTGACATTCTTAGGAAATATAACATGAAACTGAATCCAACTAAATGCTCTTTTGGTGTGACTGCAAGAAAGTTCCTTGGATACCTAGTAACTCAAAAGGGAATCGAGGCTAATCCAGCACAAATAGAATCAATCCAAAGGATACATTCTCCACCGTGCATAAAAGACGTACAAAAGTTAACTGGAGGCATCGCAGCACTCAGTCGATTCATCTCGAAGTCTGCAGAACGATGTCACCTATTCTTTAACACATCAAGGAAACCTATGAGCTTCGAATGGACAGCAGAATGCGAAGAAGCCCTAACCGAGTTGAAACAGTATTTAACCAATCTGCCACTATTATCCAAACCAAAAGATCATGAGCTGTTGTTCGTCTATTTGGCTGTATTTGAAACAATAGTAAGTGCAGTTTTGATCAGAGAGGATAAAGGTAAACAACTCCCAATTTGTTATGTAAGTAAATCCTTACTTGATGCAGAAACTCGATGGAGCTAGCTGGAGAAGCTGGCACTAGAGTTCGTCCATGCAGCAAGAAAGCTACGCCCATACTTTCACTGCCACCCGATAATAATGCTGACTACATTCCATCTCAAGACCATTTTACACAAACCAGAGCTGTCAGACAGTCTAATTAAATGGGCAATCGAACTCAGCGAGTACGACATATCATATAGACCACAAACCTTGTTGAAGACTTAGGTATTAGCTAATTTCATTGCTGATTTTACACCTAACAATCACATGTAGGAAGAAAAAGAACTGTACTGCCTAACTGAGGGACAGTCAGCCGACATTTGGAGATGCCACATAGACGACTCAAGTAACGTAAGAGGAAGCGGACTCGGACTTGTTCTGACCTCCCCTTAGGGAGAATCAATCGAGCAATCAGTCAGATGTGGGTTCAAAGCTACAAACAATGAAGCATAATCTAAAGAAATGATTGCTGGACTTGAACTGGCCAAAGAAATTGGAGTCAGACGGATCAATGTGTTCAGCAACTCACAGTTGGTAGTCAACCAGATTTAAGGAAGCTACCAGGCTCGAGAGGTTAAAATGACATGATACTTCAATAAAGCCAAGGAGCTTCAATTGGGCTTTGACGAGTTCACCATCAGCCAAGTGCCAAGAGGAGAGAACAGTCATGCAGACGCTCTAGCCAACCTCAGGTCATCCATCCAGACAACCAACCATAAGGAAATTCAAATAGTTTATCTCCAGTGGCCAACCATCTGGGAGGGTGAAGGAGAACTGGTCAGTGACATCTCGACTGATCAAACATGGATGACTCCAATACTAGAATACTTAGAAAGAGACACACAACCTGAAGACAAGAATGAGGCATGAGGAATCAAAGCTCAGTCAGCCCGCTTCACCATCATACAATGTAAACTCTATAAACGATCATTCTCTGGTCCTTATCTAAGATGTGTTAACCCTGCAGAGGCAAAATACATATTGGCTGAGTTGCATGAAAGAGAGTGCAGAAACCATTCCAGAGGGCGGAGCTTGGCACACGAGCCCTAACCCAAGGGTACTACTGACCGACCATGAAAGTTGACTCCTACGACTACGCAAGACATTTTGATAAATGCCAGAGGTTCGCTCAAGTGACCCATCAACCTCTAGAATGCTTGGTGGCAATCACTTCCCCATGGCCCTTCATGAAATGGGGAATGGACATAGTTTGCAAGTTATCAACTGCACATGGACAAAAGGTCTATATGCTCGTAGTAATAGATTACTTCAGTAAATGGATCGAGGAAGAATCCTACCATCAAGTCAGAGACAAAGAGGTAAAAAACTTCATCTGGAGAAACGTAATATGATGATTCAGTGTACCCAAGGAGATCGTAACAGACAACAAGTCTCAATTCATTAGATTTGACTTCCAAGGCTTCTGCAAATTTTGGAATATCAAGCTTAGCTTTTAAACACCAAGGTACCCCCAAGAAAATGGACAAGCAGAGACATCCAACAAGACTATCATAAATACTATCAAAAAGCGCCTTAAGAAAGCAAATGGTAAATGGGCAGATGAGCTTTCGAGAGTTCTATGGTCCTATCGAACCACAACAAGAACTTCAACAGGAGAGACACCATTTTCACTAGCCTACAGAATGGAAGCAATCATCTTGATCGAAAGCGAAGTTCCAATAGCTAGATATGAATTGACAACCGACATAGAAAATTGGGAGAACATGTGCCTTGAACTAGACACCATCGACGATAAAAGAGAAAAAACACTCTTAAGAGTCTCAGCCTACCAGCGAAGTATAGCCAGACATTACAACAAAAACTTCCGCACTCGATCATTCGAAGTGGGAGATTGGGTATTACAGAGATTATTCCAAAATACTAAGGAAGCAGGAGCAGGTAAGCTCACCCTGACCTAGGAAGGTCCTTACCTAGTCACTAAGGTAGTCGGACATGGAGCGTACAAGCTACAAGCCCAAGATGGACAAGACATCGGGAACAGCTGGAACATTGTTCACCTAAAACAATATCATTTGTAACTCTACTCTATCTTCTGTCATCTACTTTATTCACAGTCTCACGAGACTTTCAACCAAGCTACATACTGACACTATCATGGAGGGAGTCAGAACTATATTTGGGCTTGATCCCTGCAAAGGGTATGTAGGCAGCTCCACGTAGCGCAGCCCCCTATCACTACCATTTTTTTTTACTATGAACAGATCAATAACAAATCTAAGTATAAATTGACTAAGTAACTTCATACTTAGATTGGGGGGAATAAGATACTAATACTTCATAAGTCATATAGCCAACCGACATCCGATATAACAACTTATAGAACGCTAACATAAGCCACAACCAGTCAAGATACAACAAAAAAAAAATAGAAAAATTCTTATGTTTACAATACTATATAAGAAAAAGTTCATACAATAACTAAAAATACATAAGACATAATAAACTTAGTCATCTCCCAACAGAGAACTTGAACAAAGGAAGAGTCAGTCATCTACAACTAGGTCATGAATAGTCACAACGCCAAAAGAAGTGGCTAACTCTTTGGCCCGGGTCGTCTCTTCAGCGTTCATCTTCTCTATTTCCTCCAAATCCACAATCTACTTAGGAACATCCCATCTATCAGTCTTACCATCCTGAAACTCACTAGCCATTGTGTCACGACACTGGATCTCAGCCTCCAGCCCAATCACTAACATCCGATTCTCCAATGAAGTTACCTCAACTTTAAAGACATCAACTTGATCAAGAGTCACTCTAAGCTTCTCGACATCAGCTTCCTTGGATTCTACTTGAATCCTTAAGTCAGCTATAAGTTGATCAGACTCCTTCTTGGAATCTTTCAGCCGACCAACTTCACCTCGAAGATCATTTCTCTGACCTCTTACTTCCTTCAGATTTTCCATTAAGGACTTGATCTTCTTCTTCAGCCAAATGACCCCCTGCAAACCCTAAAAAATTTCAAAAATGTAAGACAACATGAGATATCATCTAGTCAACACAAAAGAAACTAAGGGAAATCCCCATTCTTGGAACAAGTGGGAAATAGTAGTGTCGATTGACCCATCCATACCGACTTGCTCCATCCTTTGATCATCTTCAGGCCACAACAGCTTGTCTATCTCTCCTAAGTGAGGTACAATCTCACTATAAGCAGCAACATTGGAAGGGAATGAAAGAGCAACAGTGTCACTAAACGGGTCGGAAGGCTCAGCTTGCACAACCTTCTTCTTCTTTCTCTTCTGACTCCGCGTCAAAACAGGAGGATCAACAGGAGGCGCGACGACCTCCCTGTCAGCATCGGAGCTCCCAATGGATGATTTCTTTGCTTAACGTAAATGTTCCAAGGCATTGGAACCAGTTAGAGGAAGTGTAAAGGGTCGAGACATAGCTATGTTTGCAAACAACCACTCATTTTTCGTCAACTCAATCAACAAATTGGGATTATTCCCCAAGACTTCTAAACTTCTCTTGATAAACACAATACGAGGATTTTCAGTACTTTGAAGAAGAGGAATACCTTAAGGGAGTTGGTCAACAAAATGCCACAAAGAACTTTGACGGAGACTTGATTCAGACAAAAAATTACTCCACTCACGCTTCACCTCTGGAATAGCAAGAATACTCTTAAGCCGACCAGAAGACTCCATCGAATCCCAAAGGTACTCAACCTAAAGTCTACTTGCAAAATAATAGAAGTATCAGCAAAAAACAAGAATATGCAAAGAAACGAATTAATAAGAAAGCATAAAAGACTCACACGCAGGAGACCATGAACAAGGTATCCTACAATCAGCCGGTAACCCCAACGAGATGAAAGGGACAAAGAAGTAACAATTCTTCCACTTCTTATATCCACTCTTCAAACTAATAATTAGAGGGGGATCCTTCCCCCTGGTCGTTAACTGGTACCTAGTACCTACCCTTGTCATTTAGATGTGTCTTTAAATAATAAGCTCTTAGTAAGTCAACCACCCCAAACGTTATGTTGTGTCTTTCATAGAGGACTTCGAGAGACATCAAAACCCGCCATGAATTAGGCATTAGTTGTCCAGGCGAAATCTCATCGTATTCACACAACTCAACCACTAATCTGGGGATAGGAAACCAAAATCCTTCCCTAAAGGGAAGTTCATACATACACACCCGACCAGGTAAGTGCCAGTCAGGTTGCTCTGCATTAGTAGGAGCATGCAGACTGATGGAATCAGAAAAATTATAATAACGACGAAGGTAGGGAAATTCACCTAAACTTATCGAAGACCTAGGATTAGAAATAAGCATACTATCGGAACCGGGCATACCACCATCGGTAGGCTCATTAGTATCTATTCCCCTTCCATTAGCATCACTTAAAGGATGACCGCCCGATTCTACTATTGTAACTCGGTTACAATCAACCATCTCGGCAGAACTCTAAAATTGAGAACTAAAATCTTCTCCACTAAATGAACAAGATAGTCGAATGGCTGAGTCAGCACGACTATCACACCTACTTGGACATAATGAGTTGATCACCTAAAGCAAAATAATAACCATGCTTTGAAGGAGCATAAAAAATACATAAAGAACATTCAACTAGATATGCAAGTAAGAATCACCAAACGATTCATCAATCAGTCAGACGGACCACTCATTAAGGCTCAATTAAGAAAAAACAAGATATCAACAATCAAACAGACCAATGAACCTAACATAAAAAACATGTGATGAAACAAGGCAACCAAACTATTATACCAAATCAAATTACAATGTGATCAGTTAGACAGGAGTCAGTCAGCCTAAAAGCCTTTACTAGTCAGCCAGTCAGACCACTCGGCTAGAGGAGCAAAACACATGAATTAAACATACATAAATCCTAAATGGCTAAACAACAGAAATACGATTGCCACCACTACAACCAGATCAAACACAAACGGAAAATATACAGGATCAAACAAAAATAACAGTTTGAATTACCTATTCTAACACGAAGAACACAAAAAACATGCAGAAGAACATTCAAAGGAAAACAAAAGAGAGAAAAATTACCTCTTGAGAGCTCTTCCACTCCAAACCTTGCACCTCCCTTCCAAGCCTTCCTCAAATGTGTGCAAAGGTGGAAAACAAACTCCTCTTATATAGGCATATAACTTCGTCAAATGGATGCCAAGTATCAAACATCAGAAGGCTATGCCAAAGGATACTCAAATTTTCCTAAGAAACAATAAAATTGGGGGGGGGGGGGGGCGATTAGGGAAACTTAGCAAGCCACTTGACATTGTGTTTGGGAAACTAGACGATACACTCAGCCACCTAGGTGGACAACTCGGCCCCCTCAGCCGTCTCTCTCGGGCACACAACCTCCTTGGCAGGCCACTCAGCCCGGGTGGGTGAATCACTCGGCCGCCCAGGCGGAGCACTCGGCCTGCTTGACCATCTCTCTCGAGCACACAACCTCCTTTGCAAACCACTCGACCTTGGCACGCGAATCACTTGACCACCCCGGTGGAGCACTCGAGTCGTTTAGCTGTGTCTCTCGGGCACACAGCCTCCTCGGCGAGCCACTCGACCTAAGTGCGCGATTCACTTGGCCACCTAGGCAAAGCACTCAGCCCGCTCAGTCTTCTCTCCTGGGCACACAGCCTCCTCGGCAAGCCACTCGGCTGTCCAGGAGAATCAATCAGATCACTTGGCTATCTCTCCTGGGCATGCGACCACATAGCAGGCCATTCGACCTAACTCACTCGACAACCACGTGGACTGCCTGGCTGAGCCATCCAGCCACTCGGCCCAACTATAGGGCCCGCACAGGGCACTCGGCCACTAGGACCACAAGACCGAGCCATTCAGCCAATAGGCCAATCGGCCAAAAGACCACCCGACCACTCGACCATTAGGCCATTTCGGTCGCTAGGACACCTGGCCACTTGACCACCAGGTCACTCAGCCACGTAGCCACTAGGCTACTCGGATGCTCACCCTACTTAGTCAGGTAACATTAAGGTCCCGTGGTGCTTAGAATTCGACATTATAGACTCTCTAGCTAGAATGAATTCTAACTAAAGAGTGAGGGACAAACTGTAGTGGACAACTTTTTTCTACAATTAAAGCCCAAATAGTCAGCAGGCCCAATAAGTTGGTAAGGCCCCAAATCGA
This sequence comes from Humulus lupulus, assembly GCF_963169125.1. Taxonomy (NCBI): domain Eukaryota; kingdom Viridiplantae; phylum Streptophyta; class Magnoliopsida; order Rosales; family Cannabaceae; genus Humulus; species Humulus lupulus. The sequence continues at coordinate 107,933,084 of NC_084800.1, read as the reverse complement.
TGTAAGTGGGTCCGTACATATTGGATAAAGCCATCCAAACGAGCTAGCTAGCATTCAGGCCCGAGTCTGGGTGCATTCAGTCATCCAAAGACATTGAATCAGTCGAAATACCCACTTTGCTTCCCATGAAAATCAGAGGGGGACCACAGAGAACAGGTCAGACAGACAAGATAGACGAAAGGAAAATAGAAAGAAGAGAACGATTATAAAAAAGACCCTTAAGGGTTGAGAAGGAACATCTGATAATCACTGTACTCTCTTTTACTCTCTTATTGAAATGAAGGCTACTCTCTCTCTGTCTCTCTGTCTCTCTCAGTGATCCAGTCAAGCAAGTCAAATCAGTCCATCTGATTTGACCAGACTTAACCCAGTCGTTCAGTCCCGCTGTCGTCACCACCGTCACTCTGATCATTCCACTACTCATCAATCCATCACTATTTCATTGTTTACATCATAGTTTTATTACTTTCAATTGGCTTTCGTTACAATCCAACTAACTTGAGCATCAGAGTCCCTTTGGCTGACACCCCACTAGTGCTCCCAATTGAACTCTCGTCTCTCTCTTTGTTCTTGATAGGTTGTTGGTGCCCGCCTAATCAATTGTAGGAAATCACATCTACAATAATAATATTTAATACAAGACTATATATTTAATACTTATATTAATATAAATTTAAATTTTTATAAAAAAAATTATCAGGTTATCACATTACATATATTTAAAAAAAATCATAAACAATATTTTAGTTTAATTTTTCATTTAATATGTTTAAGTCATTCTTTTATACATAATATTGTTTATTTATTTGAAATTTATATGATAATGATACAAATTTAATAAAAATAATTAATAAACTCTATAAATAAAATTAAGCGATGTCGTATGTCGTATGTCGTATGTCGTATGTCGTATCAAAATTAAATATAGTTATTCCTTATTGCTCACTAATTATTAGTAAAATAGTAGTAAGGGTCGAACCCACGAGGACTATTATCAAATTAATAAACTAAACTAAATTTAGAAAGGGATTTTAATTTCAAAAACTGAAAACATAAAATGAAATAATGATAAAAGATGAAATAACTAAGGATAAAACGATATTAAAGAGATAGTCAAGAATTACTCTACACCTTCGACAATCAGTCTATCAATAATGACGAATAATATTCCCTATTCCCAATTAAACTATTAACCTCGCAGATAACGGCTAAGTAGTTATGCTTAATTAAAGCTAAACACTCTTAATTAACCATTTTTACCTAGCAATAAGCCCATTAAGAATGCGATCCATTTAACCTAGTAAAAACATTACACTCTATGGAAACATGGTAATCTTGGCAACAAATTCATTAAGCATGCAATTCATTTAACCTATGTTCTATTTTTCATCACAATCAAAATACTTGTCACAATATCCTAATTGTAATTTATCACTCTACTTAGAATCCTAAACTATTAGGTGAATAGAAATCCTAAGATGATAGTATAATAATGCAAAGCCCTAATTAGTGGCCGTCTAAACAAGATTTTACAAGACCCATGACATTCAAATAGAAAAATAGAAGCAATTTAATATAAGGGAGTAGACGAAATAAAATTCATCAATGCATTCAAGATCTTATGTCTAGGGTTTTGAAATAGCCCTCAACTATAAAGAAAACTACCCCATAATCATATTCATATTCATAAAAATAAATATTCAATGAAAATAAAAGAGTTTTAAGAAGAAAGAAAAACTAGATTGAAGAATGTATATGCTAATGTCTTTTCTCCTCCTCTGCTGCTCTAGCCTCTAAAATTTGCAATCTAAAGTTATTATAAAAGTTAACCCTCACCCCTTTAATGGTCCTTTCAAAAATACATTTAAAATTCAAAAATTAGGAAAAATTGATCGCCGGTCGCAACCAGTGTTTCTTGGTGGTCGCAGCCACTGGAACATGTATGTTGTCTGTGTTTTCACTCGAGTTTTTTATGAGGCAATGCTCAAAGGATATGTCCTCGGTAGGTCAGTCCCACAGTTGGAGGTCATCCTTCCCGGATAATGAGAGGGCGTTGACATCTCTCCTGGGCCATGTCTCGAGAGCTATGCATGTCTTCATAAGGTTACATCCCGGGGATGCTTGGTAGTCCACGTCTTTCCTTGCCCTTAGTTATATTCCAGGCCGAGGGCCTAGTCCTCGGAATCTTAAGGATTGGCTAGGTGTCAACCAATGCTGATTAGCTGCCTCTGAGGAAGACCTAACAACCTTTTTCGGGCGATCTACCTATAGTGTTATCGACGGTGACTCGACTCGCACTCCCACTACGCCGCCAGACACGGAAGTACGTACAACATGCCCTGACAGTCCCAGGGGCATGTTCCCCGTAAAGTGGTTACAGTGGGCCCCACAAATCTCGCTTGGGCCGTGATCTCTATTCAATGCAGCCCAATGCATTGAAGTGTATAAATCCCCAAATTATGGGAAGAATGTGTATTAATTCCAGCCTCTATAAAAAGGGCAGGGAGTCTCATTATAAAGGGTTCGGTTTTTCAAAGAGAAACATCTTGTATGCAGAGCAATCTATATGTGCTACTTGATAATACACCATTAGAGCTTGCCATCACAAGCTTACCATCCTCTTAATACCAGAGACTCATGGACTAGGGTTCTTTTATAACGTGAACCACATAACAATCCTTGTGTTCTTATAGTTTATTTCTTTAATCTCTCTCATTAAGGTTGATAGCGAAAAAGGCAGTCAACAATGTTTTTTCCAGAAAATCAAGCTCCGGCCACGGCTTGGGACATTTCTGGCTGCAATCACTGCATTCTGTTCCCCAGACCGCAACCTGAACTAAGACTGGCCACGGTCATAGCAATTTTTTGTTTTTCGGTTTTCTTCAACTGCAGCCACTGACAATATTTTAACCATAACTTCCTCGATATAACTCGAAACTGGTTGATTCAAAAAGCTATGACAAGCTAAGAAAAACATATAAAATTTGTATTTCTTGAAATATTTCCAAAAGAGTATTGAAAAATTATCAAAATCAAGTGTGAATTTTCAGACTTGTAATTTTGAGCTTAACCATTGCTTGTAAAACATCACAAATTCATTATTTTTCACCCAAATGTCTTGGAAGTCCTAAAAACACAAAATAAACTTATTAAACATATATAAATAAATAATTAAGTGCATAATCATAGATGAATAATGAATTAAAAATAGATAAATTTGATACTTATCAAATGTGCAAAAAATAATTAATATATTCTATAAATTAAATTAAACAAACGTGTATTGCACGCTGCTTACATCTAGTTATACAAAAAAATGTTTATGTTTGCAACACTAGTTTCTTATCTTGTCATATTTGGGGTTAGGGTTACATAAAACTCATTAGAAACAATGATAAATGATTATTACTCTTTAGAATAGTATTTACATGTAATAGGGCATGTTCAAATTAAATTAAACTATAGTACAATTAGTTTGACACAAAAATACAAATAGGACACCTTATTACAAAACAAACGTCAACTCTTTCGAAAAAATAGGGTAGGTAACTATTTGGTACCCTGTGTTTTTTCAAAGTATCATTTTGGTACCTTGTGTTTACAGTAATGCTCATTTGGTACCCTGTATTTTGAAATCGTACATATTTGGTACCCTGTATTATAAAATCGTACAAATTTGATACCCCAAACTCAAATTTAATTAATAAAATTGTACAAATTTAATCAAAATGCTCTCAATTATACGAGTTCCAAATTTATATTTAATTACTCAATTACATATAACTGATGGCAACTTGGTTATGTTGACAAAATTTTATCTATCAAATCCAAGTGTAGGGTATCAAAATATGTATGATTTTAAAATATAGGGTACTATTGTTGGAAAAAGTTTATACAGGATCTTTATTTATTTTCATGTATATCTAATATTAAACATATTAATACAAGATAGCCTAAAACATGTTTCTAAAACTGAATTCAAAGAGAAACAAATAATATAATACTTACAGTATACACAGCGGAATTAAAGAGTCCTCCCTTCAGTTTCTCTAACTCTTGTATCCTTTCTGTCGCAGAGTATTATCAAGAAACTAAACCGATCTTCTATTTTCTTCACGATCTTCCAATGTATCCTTAGAACCACCTAGACTAGTGTGGGCAATTCTCAACACATGAGATAGATATAGAGAGAAGAAGAGAAAATAACAAAGAGGCTTAGAAGGACTTGTGTTTAGAGAGAATATAAAACTATCAGAAAATCTGACTTATCAAAAACCCTTTTTTAACTTCTCTATAAGCACTCCTTTTATAGACTCAATTAGGCCATTTAATTTAATTAAAAAATCAATAAAATAACAGCCATTTTGAAGCCCTAGGTCGAAATTATCATGGGCTATAGGCCCGTAAAATTTCCCATTTGATTATAAGCCCATTGGACTTAAAATCAAGGCCTGTATTATTTTCTATTGATTTAATTAATTAAATAATTATTTAAATCCTTTATCAAATTAATTATTTATAATTTGAACCTTGATTTAAATTTATTTATTAATTTAGATACCAATTTATCTTAATTAATAAATCTGCCATAATTTCTCTTTTCTTCTCAAAATTACACAACTCTGTGAAACTATCCAAAATTGACCTGGTCAACTCTGATAATTCTAATTGATGATTAAATCAATTAATTGAGACTATCTAGATGATTTTATCCAAGGTACAATGGGGACCATGGGCCTATGAAATCAAGCTCCAATAAGTTATCATAAATCTAACAAATAAATTTACTAACTTATTAATTCCTCGTGACTCCACTATAGACTTGGAATTGCACTCTTGAATTCATAGAACGCTCTATAACAAATATAGATACGCTATTAATTATCCATTGTTACAACCATAATTGTCACTCAATCCTCTATAGACGGTCTACAATGAGATAGGACTAAAATACCGTTTTACCCCTCATTGTATTTTATCCTTAAAACACTTAGTTCCTTGTAAATGATATTTCAGTAAACTAATTTAATTACTGAAATGAGATCTCTATCATTTAACACCTTGAACCAAACTAAAAGGAAACCATCGTTTCACTTCTTCATCAGAAGCTATAGATGTTCATATCTATGATTAACACTCCCACTCAATTATACTACCGAGTTCCCAAGATGTAAGTATGGGCTAGTCCGTAGGGTAAGCTGGTAACGAACAAGTCAAAGAACTCAAATAATACAATCAGTTAGAATACTAACCACTCAGAATTGAGATTGAATTGACCTATGGTCAACTATATGATATGACTAGAATAGATAATAACGGTATGTTTACTTATCTTATCAACTGTCAATATCGGTCCTGTCCGATGTAACAAATACATCCGTTCTTATCTACTTTGCTAATGTTCTGGAAAGAACATAACACTGTAATGTGTAAGTAGATCATATCGTAGATTGGCAAGTCAGTGTAAATCCGGTGCACTGACTAATCTTAGGACTAACTTATTTTTGAACATATAATCATATTTATATTCCACTGTGATTACGTCACTATAAATAAGATTAGCTATATGCTCGGGATTTAATAGAAGTTTATATTAAACAAATAATCATGAAAATAAAACATGTGAGCAAAGTGATTGACCAAGTCAAAAAATGATTTCTATTCTTTTATTGATAATAAAATGAGATTACAAAGAATTTGGGTTTTAATTAGGGCATAAAACCCCCAACAACTATATGAGCATTATTGAAAACAGAGGGTACCAAAATGATACTTTGCGAAATCATAGGATACCAAATGAGTAAATTCCCAAAAAATAATTACATCCAATTAACCAATGCATTCACAATTGCCATTTCTTAACATCCGAACTAACTAAACCTAATCTTCCCAAAAACATAAATAAATAAATGGCATTGTAAAAAGAAATATGTATGTTATTCACTACTCTTGATTTTAGCTATATGTTTTAAAGAATATTTTAACTTCTCTTTAATTTTTTCAATGGATTGTGATTTATTTATTTTTTATCTTGCTAACCTTTTGCTATACTTCAAATTTAAAAAACATAAATTAAATAGATGCTCATGCTCAAATTTAGAAAATACTCTTTATTTGTTTTGTCATCCGTGTTTTCACCAAGTGACACATGTCATACTTTAAAGGCTATTAAGGTTCCACGGAAGCTAATGAAGTCTCCCAGAGCCTACTCTGGGCTCCACGGGAGATAAAACACATCTTTCTACTTTAGTCCACCACCACCGGAGGAGTACTTCTTCCCAGAAGCATCACCTCCCGAGGACCATGCTTCGAGATGGTGTTCCAAGTCTTACGAGACCGAATCCTACATTATTTTCCTCCAGGCCTACGAGAACCTTCCTCCGACCCAAGACAAGGGTAGCCAGGTGTCAAGCACGGTGACCCTGGACCACAGACAACATTTTGACACACACTGTCACATGGTTCGTGGTGTCGATTCTGTACAAGTGACAAAATGGATACACCACAACGTCAACTAACATGGAAAAATGTGCAACTACCATTATGACAGTGTCAGAGACGTTTCTCTTAAAAAAATAGTGGGCTGACATTCCCCAAGATGGACCCACCAAGATACGCTAAAGCCCACCAGCTCATTTACTACATGAATGATAATTTATTATGTAATAAATCTCCATTAAGGTTGAATAATTGTAATCAGCTCCAATCAATGAGCTTAATTGCCCCAGTTGCCTATAAATATGGCTAGGGCACACATTATAAATGATCCAAATTTTCTAGTTTCAGAGTGAGCCCATACGCTTCCTGAAACTCCCCAAGAGAACTTGAGCTTTGCAAGTTCTTCATCCATATACAAGTGACTCGTGGGTTGATTCACAACCTAAACCACGTAAAAATTTGGTGTTTAATATTCTTTTCTTTAAGCTTTATTTTATTTAGTTGTTAGCAAAAAAACTAGTGAGCGTGTTTTTTTTTTTTTGGCTTTAATAGATGGATATATTTTTTTTTTTATATATATATATATATGTTTTGGCTTACGGTTTATCATGAAAGAGTGCTTAAGTTATACATTATAATAGTTAAGCTAAAAGTATTTTTATATTATTTTTATATGACATTACACTTAGGGTTCAACGACTCAATCACCCTCTAGAGACCCTTTTTGGGGACTTTCGTAGTGAAATACAAGCTAAATGAGCCATCCGATAAATCAAACCGTTCATCATGTCATCTTTCATGGCCTAACCCTCAACTAATATGGAACAATGCGCAATATGTTAAGGTTAATATTCTAAAAGTATGTGTAAAGACATTTTATGTATAGAGTTTAATAAAAATACATTTTTCTTACAATTGATTGTTTAAATTATGAGGGTCGATCTCAAAGTTATATTGCGTGGATTTGATGTCCGTAATTGAATACTAAAAAATATCAAGGATTATTTATAGGCTTAAAGAGATATTAAATCTAATCTTTGTATTATATGATTCAATGTATATGTATATATAAGATATTGACCTGATATTAATAAAATATAAATTTTATAAACCTTTCTTTGCACTTTGATGTGTTCTTTCAATACCAATAATTAGTACCAATGCTGGATTATATATATACATTAGTTAATAGTGTGAGTTTTTTACTTTTTTTTTTTATACATGTTGATATGTTGATGAATGAATAATTTTGTTTTTTGAATGTATGGTTGAATGATGAATCGTTAATTATATGGTGATTATTGGGTTAGACTTTATTTTTTAATTTTCTTGATCTTGTGTAAGCCAATAATGGGGTATATGAATTTTTGAAATTTTATTTTGAATATTTTCACTACAAAATTTTGAACACAAAAGATTGAAGAAATTTGAGTTTGAGAGAGAGAGGAGAAAAGGTGGTGGCTGCCACCTTGCCGAGTCGTATAGCCTAAGCCGCACCAACGTCTCTCTATTGCGTGCGCACCCAAGCCCCAACACCCTAGGCAAGCCGCCCTAGCCGTGTGCCTGCCTCCCGAGCCTCCCGCGTGTGTGTCTTGCTCCACATGCAAGGTGCATCACTCAGCCTCCCCGAGTCCCTGATGTCGAGCCGCCAGCTTCTATACATCACCATCGCCTGCCATCACATGGCTCTAATTGGTGACCCATGGGCTTAGGCCCATGTGCTTAAAACCCCTAACCTTAATTATGATCTTATAATTAATAAATTGTTTTATTTCTATTTTTGGAAAATTGAAATATCTATTGAAATTATTAAGATTTTATTCCAAGTTTAAATATTCATTTAAATTGTTTTTTTTATTTAAATTCAATTAAATGACAAAAGATAGTAAATGAATTTTTTAATTATAAATTGTTTCTAATTAATAAAATAAATTAATTAAGGAAATAATTTTTTTAATTAATTGAGAAGGGTTGGGCCTAAAGTCTGGGATTATGAAGTAAGACCTCAAGTGGAGAATAAGCATCTTTTGGAATTATGTATTATTGAAGCCCACTTTGTAATTTATTTTATTTCTTAGGTTGTAAACTTAAAAAAATACTGTTTCTTGGCTTAAGCCTATGACAGCAGGAGGTTTATTGGGAGTGACTAAGAAACTGCTAAGGTTGAAACATGTCTTGAAAGTGTTTAATAGGAAGGAAATTGGAGATATTGAGCAAGGCTATCATCATGCTAAGGGAGTCTATCAGCTGGCTTTAACTAAAGCTCAAGATTCTCCTTCAGATGCTACTGCTCAGGAGGCTGAAAGGAGAGCTACGAATTACTATAAAGAGCATTATGCTCGATACAGAAGTTACTTGATTCAGCGCAGCAAGGTTACTTGGCTTCAGAAGGGTGATGAAAATAACTCTTATTTTCATGCGTGCATCAAAAAAATAAGGGAGGAGAATTGAATTGTTTCTTTTATGAATGACCAAGGGGACATTATTGATGATTATAATGCAGTAGTGCATCACTTCCTAGATCATTTCAGAAGCTATATGGGCAGTCACAGTTCTGCTACTAGTTTGGTTAAAACTGATTGCATTGAGTTGGGGCCTTGCTTAGATATTGATATGCAGCTATGATTAATTAGAGAGTTTACAAAAGCTGATGTCAAGAAAGCTTTGTTTAGTATTTCGGGTACAAAGAGTCCAGGCTTGGACAGTTACAATTCAGAATTTTACAAAGATATGTGGAAGCATATTGGTGATGACATCTCAGCGGCTGTGCTGGATTTTTTCTCTTCTGGGAAGATACCTGCTGAGCTTAATAAAACAGTATTGGCTTTAGTCCCAAAAACTGATACCCCTAGCAAGGCGATAGATTATAGACCTATAGCTTGTTGCAAAACTCTTTATAAATACATTTATAAAATGCTTTGCAGTAGGCTTTCAGAAGTTTTACCCTCTCTAATTAGTCCCAATCAGGGTGCCTTTATTAGAGGGAGATCACTAGCTCATAATATCCTAATTTTTCAGGATTTGATTAAGAATTACAATAGAAGGAATGCTTCCCCGAGATGTGCTTTGAAGATAGATCTAAGTAAGGCCTATGATACAGTTGACTGGGGTTTTTTGGAGAGGTTATTAATCAGCCTGAGGTTTCCAACCAGGTTTATTAATTGGGTGATGGTTTGCCTCAGAGGTACGTCATATGTTTTTATGATGAATGGTAGACTGCAGGGGGGGTTTCAAGGAGTTGAGGGGCTTCGTCAAGGTGACCCTATCTCTCCATTACTTTTTGTCTTAGTAATGGAATATCTCTCTCGGCTGCTTCAACTAGGTGCTTTGCAACTTGATTTCCGGTTTCACCCTATGTGTAAAAGTCTCAAGATCATCAACTTATGTTTTGCTGATGATTTAGTGATTTTTTGCAAAGCTAACCGTGGCTCTGTTCAGATTATAAAGCATGTTTTTGATGACTTTTGCAGCAGTACTGGAATGAAGGCCAATCTCAGTAAGTCACAAGTTTTTTTTGGTGGTATCTCAGCTCAAGACAAGGTTCAGTTATAGCAACTTTTACAACTTGAAGAGGGCACCTTCCCCCTCAAATATCTTGGGGTCCCTATGAGGCCTACAACGTGGAAAGAGGCTGACTGTGGAGAAATTCTCAAAAAAATAAAGCTTAGACTTCACACTTGGTCTAGTAGACATTTATCATATGCAGGGAGGGTTCAGCTCATATCCTCTGTTCTTTTGGGGCTGAGAAATTACTGGATGAATATTTTCTTATTGCCTCAAAGTATAATCAAAGAAGTTGACAAACTTTATATGTGGTTTCTTTGGGGGTAATAATGGTACAAGGAGTAACTTTCGTCTCACTTCCTGGTCTACTGTTTGTTTGCCTAAATCTTTTGGAGGATTGGGTTTTGGTGAAGGTACTAAGTGGAACAAGGCAATGCTAGGTAAGTACATCTGGGCAATTAGTCATCAGCAGGAATCTTTATGGGTGAAATGGATACACTCTGTGTATTTAAAGGGACAAAAATTTTGGCTATACCAACTTAAGGCTGATACCAGTTGGTATTGGCAAAAAATCTGTCATTTACGTAATATTTTTACTCAAGAGGAGATTGATAAAGTAGGCAGTCAAGGGAGGTTTAAAACTGGGCAGTTATATGCAAGTTTTCTTCATCATATCCCTGTCAAGTACCAGCAGTTTGTGTGGAGCAAAATGAGTGTTCCCAAGCATCGGTTTATCACTTGGCAAGTTGTTAATTCTAAGCTGTTAACAAGGGACCACTTACATCGAGTGTTTATGCTTCTTGATACTACTCTTTGCTCGGTCTGTGATCAAGATGATGAGAGCCATAGTCATTTCTTTTTTGACTGTTATTTCTCCCAGCAGGTAGTCCATCATATTCAAGATTGGATAGGCTGTAAATGGCCTTTTGTAACGCCCTGGATAGCGAAGACCGTTACACTGTGTATTTATAAATGTGCAAGACTTGCTAATCAAGTCATTATTTTAAAAACGTATCGCTAAACATGTAGGAGCTAGGGTTAAAAAGGGTTTTGGTCTCAAAAGACTCATTTCATATATTTAAACTATTATAAACACGGGATCCCATAAGAAAACAGAATTAAAATAAGTTTACAGACTCCCAAAAGTACATGAGTAATCACTAGCCATATTAAGGCAAAATAGACAGTCTTCAGGTCTCGCGTCCCTGCCTAAACCTCAACCGTGGCGGCCGGGCAACTGGCTATGTACATTCTGCTCACTGAGCTCTCCAATCAAGGCTGATCTAACTTGCCCTTGCCTTTACCTACACCACGTAGCACCCGTGAGCCTAGGCCCAGCAAGAAAACATCTTATACAACTCAGTCAATGATAACAGATAGTTAATTCATTAAGCATGCATTCCCATAAGACAATCCACAACAGATATTCAGCACGTACATTCAGGTTCAAGATACAATCAATCACATATTACACTCATATCATATAATATTCAGGGCCGACGACTTAGGCCGCACCCTCTGTTTTACCCATTGACTCTGGCCCGCTTAAACCGAGCTCAGTGCATAATAAGCTGTCCTCGGCTACCAGTGGCCGAGCCGCGCCCTGTGCGCTAGTGAAACCCTTGGCATCCTTAGGCTGTTGGTTCACTAAATGTCTTGCATGACATAATACCATCTTTTCAAGCATTTACAGTAGAAAGCCCTTAGTCCCGTCACATATATTCAACCAGGTGCAGTTTTCTTACCTTTAGTCTGTACAGTTATTGAATTACGAGCAACGCCCCTCAAGCACGATCCGTTCCCGAGCCTAAGCCTTTATCACCTAGTCACAACAAAAGTATAGGGTTCCATTAATACTCAAATATAGGTTTCCAGTTACAAAATTAACTCCCAGGAATCCGAATTCCACCAAGCACGGTGGTGAAACCAATCCCGAGCATACTAGACCACTTTCCCGTGCCTAGAACCCTCAAAAACTCATGTGTGCAACCAAGGGCTGTGGCCCTTGAAGCTTAGCCACATCCCTAGCCTCAAAATAGAACCCATGCCTTCCCAAACATAACACGTGCCGCGGCCCTTGCTTTGGGCATCGCGGCGCCCTCCCCTGGCCGAGCCTCCTTGGCCCTTTTTCATCCTAGGGCCGCAGCGCTCTATAACAGAGCCGCGACCCTCCCCTTCATGCCCAAAAAACCCATCATTTCTAAGCTTGAAACCTCACCTTAGACCATCCCAAAGCTCCCCAACTCATAGCCAATTAATCCCAACTCCTTTAGCATGACTTAAACAACATAATTCCACAAAAAACACAGCCTAACACCACTAATCTTCTCTTTTCAATTTCTGAAACTCAAGAGCTATAAACACTCAAACCAGCCATTCAAATCCAATTTAAAACCTCTAAAACATGAGTTGAAACTTACCTCTTCTGTTGAACCACTTCACCAAGCCAAAGCCAAGCTAAGTCCCCAAGTTTCCTCCTTAATTCTGCCTTAAAACATCAAAATCATGTTTGCCTCAAAACTTAACCAAAACCCAGAATTTCCAACCACAGAAGAGAAGATTAAACTGCTTACCTTAACCCTGACTCAGTTCTTGATTAATCCCTGAGCTAAGCCTCCAAATCCCCACCTCAATCCTCAGAAATTCCAGCTTGATTCCCTTAAGATTTCAGTGTTTTCCTTCCCCTTTGTTTTTCCTTAAGAGTGAGAGAGAACTGAGGAAAAGAGTTTTGGTCGGTTTATCTTTTCTTCTAAAAGTTTCCTTAATTTTATCTTATTGCTAAGTCAATCCCAAGGCTCGGGGTGCCGGAACCGTCCCCGAAGCCAAAATGGTAAAATCCCCCAATATTCCCGCATAGACATCCTAACCTCAAATATATCTCCATATATTTATTTTTATGACTCGATAGTCCAAATCGCTACCCGATACCTAAAATACCCCCGACTTATCCAAAGTCATATCTTAAGTCCCGTTGTGACTTTTCCCGCTATCTGACCCTAGGATCGTCTCGAGTCGTGCTCTGCAAACCTGTCCACATAATAATGTGGTTCTCACATATATAACATATTTATTTCATATTATCACATAATATCATCAACTATCATATAATTAACATTAATCACATATTCACACATTTAAGTCAACAATATCCACTCTAATCCCATTTATGCCCTCCCGGCATGCTAATCAAGGCCCCTAAGCCTTATTAGCGAATTTGGGTCATTACACCTTTAATCTTCTCGGACTGGTATAGGTGGATTGAAGACATGAGGAAGGGGGTTTGAGCCTCTATAGTGGCGGCTGTGTTTTCAGCTACTGTCTATTATCTTTGGCATAATAGAAACACTTGTTTTGTCCATAATTACTCTCTTAGTGTTAATGCTGTAGTTGATTTGGTTAAAAAAGATATCAAGTATAGACTTAGTTATTTTCCTCATCAGAAGCTGAAAGGAATTGAGCATTTTTATTTGAGGAAAATGGGTCTCATGTAATGTAGCTGAGTTTTTTTGTCCTTTTGGATTTGTGGGGTTGTATTGGTTTGTGATTAATAAAGTCTTTCTTTCTTGATAAAAAAAACTTAAAAAATACTCAATAATTACTCGGTTCATCATTATTTATTTATTTATATAAATATTTATTGATCTAATTTATAAAATGATCATACATTAGTCAATTAAATGCCATACATGTAACCTCACATATAAGTATCTAGGATTGTCCTAAATGTTTATATGTATTGTTTTGGGAAATCAATTGCATGTAAGCTACTAAGTCTTAAGTAATTAGTTAATCTTGATAATCACACCATACTAAAGGCAAGCATTTAGTTAGACCTCTTAAGATAACCAACTTTAATTAAAATTGTTCTATCAAAGTTAGATGAATGTGATGGATTGATTAATTATTTTAAATTCACCTAAATAAGATATAGGCTCTTAAAAAGATTAAAAGAACTTTGGCCCATTTAATTATATTAATAATTAATTATTTTACATTTATAGGGTTATATGAAATAGTAATTAATTTGGAATTAATTAATTAGTTAAATAAATATGTTTTTCTAAAATAGTGAGTAGGAGAAGGTTGACATGTCAATGTGACCTATGGTCTCCATTATTAGTACAACATCGTGAGGTATGGTAAAGACCTCGATGCGACTTTGTTTTCGTACCTTTAAGGAAGGTTTTAAATTGTATCAATATCAAGGTTGAAATTCATGAAAAGGAACAAATGATGGAGTTTAGAGATGATCAACCCTAAGGTGACATTTTCTAAGTTAAGTCATGGAATATGAAAATAATTGATACCACTCACAAATATAATATTAAACTTTTGTAGTGGATAATTGTATCTTGATGAAATTAATGGTACCTTACATTTAAAATAGAAAATATGAGATATTTGAGTTTTAAATTAATAAGGTTAAGAATGCCTTATGAACTGTATGATATTAATATGATTGACCCTAAGGCAACACATTAATTATTGGGCAGTTTTATCGTGCGATAGTAAATACTAAGTTTGCGTGTTTTATTTGTTACATCCATACATCATATTTACTTTTCGAAAATTACGATATTATTGAATAATGCATGTTTTATTTCTTTTTAGTAATTATAATGTCGAACATGAGAAATCTTAATACTGCTTTACTATCACTTGAAAAACTGAATGGAGATAATTTCATAAAATGGAAATCAAATCTCAATATGATGCTCATATGTGAAAACCACAAATTTTTCCTGATTGAGGATTGTTCTATGTGCCAACTTCTAATGCTCTGAAACAAACCCAACAATAAATATGATGCTTGGATCCAATTCAACAACAAAGCCAAGAATTGCGTGCTTGTTAGCATGAATGATCTTAGAACAAACACGACGGCATGGACACTACCTATGAGATTATGGATCTAATGTTTGGGTAGCAATTTGATCGAATTCGACATGAGGCTACTAGAAACTACATGTCTACTAAGATGAATAAGGGTGTTTCTATGCGTGAGCATGTTTTGAGCATGACCAACATAATGTATGAGGCAAAAATACATGGAGCTGTCATTGATGAGAGAACTTAAGTTAGCATTATACTTGAATCTCTCACACCTGCTTTTTCTGCATTCACAACCAACTTTGTTATGAACAAGTTGCAATTTAACATGACCTAGTTGTTGAATGAACTATAGACTCTTAAGTCATTCAACAAGAGTATGACCAAGGAGTGTGAAACATATGTTGCAGAGCAAAAGCCTTCATCCTCTGAGGATAAGAAGTCCACAAAGATGAAGAAGAACAATGGCAAGGGCAATAACAGGGACAAGAAAGGGAAAAAAAAATCCAAATATCTATCCAAGGGAAAAGAGAACAAGAAAGACAACAACTCCATGAAGAAAGAACTCAAGGGGAAATGATTTCATTGTGGAGTTGATGGTCACTGGAAGAGAAACTATAGCAAGTATCTCGTAAAGCTAAAAAAAAATAGATAAATAAGATTTACTTGTACTTGAAGCTTGTTTAGTAATGGATGATATATCATCCTGGATCATTGATTTAGGGACCAGTAACCATGTTTGTTCTTCGTCAAGGGAGCTAGCTGATGGCGAGGTGACAGTGAGAGTTGGTAATGGGGAACTCGTTTCAGCCAAAGCATTAGGGATAGTCCATTTAGTTTTCAGAAATAAATTTCTTGTTTTGAACAATGCTTATTTTATTTTTGGATTTTCTAAAAATTTAATTTCTTTATCTTTATTGCATGAATTTTTTTTTGTTTGATGTTTCTATTAATAATAATAAGATTGTTATTTCAAAGAATAATGATTTTGATACTTGTCATGCAACTGTTTCAAACGGGCTATACATGTTTAAACCAACTAAATGAACGCTAAATAATTATGAGTTATTTAAAGTAGCAAATCCAAAAAGTAACAAACAAAAAAAAGTTTCTCAAGAACATAATACATATCTTTGTCATCTCAGGTTGGGAATTATTCTAGATAGGATAAACTGGCAAACAAAGGATAAACCTTCGAGAGAACTAAAAGTTGGAACTCTTCCAGTTTGTGAATCTTATCTAAAGGGTAAAATGACCAAAAGATATTTTTTCTACAAAGGGCAATAGAGCCAAGGGACCATTAAAGCTAGTTCATAGTGACGTCCGTGGACCGATCAATGTAAAAGCTAGATGTGGTTATGAGTACTTTGTTACTTTCATTAACGACTACTCAAGATTCAAATTTACCTAATGCTTAGAAAGTCTAAAACTTTTAGGAGGTTCGAGACTTCAAAGCTGAAGTTGAAAAAGAATTAGGAAAACCTCTAAAAATACTTTGATCAAACCAAGGTGGATAATACTTGGATTTAGAATTCAAGGATTTTTTGATAGATATGGTATTCAATCCCAACTCACAACACCAGGAATGCCATAGCAAAATGATGTTTCTGAAATGAGAAATAGAACCTTATTGGATATGGTCAGGTCCATGTTAATCTACTCATCATTTCCACTCACATTCTGGGGTTATACACTTCAAATGATGACATACATTCTGAATGTAGTCCCATATAAGAGCATAATAACAAGACAACATTAGAGTTATGAAATGGCTCTAAACATTGTTTACGTCACTTCCGCATATGGGGGTGTCCAACTCATGTACTTAGGCCAAAGTTTGGGAAACTAGACTCAAGGTCTGAATTGTGTATATTAGTTGGCTATTCTCAAGAGATAAGAGGTGGATATTTTAAAGTCATAAAGATTAAAAAGTATTTGTATAGACAAATGATACTTTTCTTGAACATGACTATATGGTAAATTATAAACCTCATAGCAAACTGGTTCTTGAAGAACTCCCATCCAATGAGATGAGACCATCTTCATTATCACCATCAAGTGATAAATGAAAAACTATAGAAACCACAATTCCTGAAAAGGAAACCTCAGTGCAACATCGTAGTGTAAGGGTTGTTAGACAACCTATTCGTTATGAACACAAAGCACACGTCCTTGTGTCAGATATATATAAGAACAACCCATTAACCTTCAAGGAAGCAATGGATGACCCTAAAAATGATACATGGCAAGATGCCATTAAGAACACTAAATGCAAGTCTTCGTTGCCGACACCCTTGCAGGGATGTGACTGAGGCCAATTGTGAAAAGGCCCAAGTCCTAGAGTCATGGCCTTTGGTGACCTCAAGGTCTGCTTCGGAGTTGGTTTACCAACAGATGGTGAACAAAACTTTGGTGAGTTCACGATCCCTTTTGCTTTCTTAGGAATTTTCACTTTAGTTTGTTGACTTGATATTTTTTAGACTTCAATGACCACAGTTCACTTCACACAACAAATATATAGAAAGCCAAAGAATCCAAGGCCCTAGAGCAGGAAATTGGTAAGGTGAAGGAGGCCCTCAAGGTCACCAAGGAGGAGGTTGACGTGCTGAAGCCTAAGCTCGAAGAGACAATTATTGGGTTAATTCTAAATTACAATGGAAAACTGGAATAAAATGTGTTTAGAGTGGTCCTTGAGGAGTTATAGATTTCTTTGACAAGTAAAAATTTCCCTTTGAGCAGCTCTTCAGAAACTTCTGGGACCATGCATGTACAACCATGATTGTGGTAGTGGTGTCAGTGTCAATGTCAGGTGGCACACTACCTATTTTCAAAGGCGATTCTAAACTTCTGACATGCTTTTTTTTGGTGGTATGGAAGGGTAGCCACGTCCCTAGGAAACTACCACCAATGTCAGAGGTAAGTGGGCATGCATGTCATAGTGGTCCATGTCTCTTGCAAGCGAACACGTAGATGCATACAACTTGCAAGTCAAAGATTGTCCCTTAGAAGAACCTGTTGTTCGGGCATTGTCCCTTGGACTTCTATGGAGGTCATGCCTTCAGGTCCATTGATGACCTTTCGATGGTCATACTTGTCATGGTCCTCGATTACCCTAGGCACTCCTCACTTACTAGCTTATTGCTAGGCAGCACGGCCTGATACGTGTCCGAAGAGATCACATGTCTCTTTGAACAATCAAACGTTATGACTTACTCAAAAAATACAATTAACAGATAGGTTGTTGTTTATGATTTTGGTTTTGAATATTAATTTATAATGTTAAGAAATTTTTTGTTTTCAATTTAATTTGAACAAGTTTTCATATATTGTTTTAAGGATGAACTCAAGAACAAAATTTTCTTTTATTTTGGGTTTCAAGGGCTAACGAACACATTTTATAATTAGTTTAAATTTATTTAGTCAATTTAGGTTAAATTACATTAAATTTTTATTTTAACTATTTATTTAATTTTAAATTATTTTTATTTATTTTGAAATGATTTTGAAATAATTTTTATAATATTTAAATAATTAAAATGATGTGAACCAATAAAATTATGACATGTGTACGCATGTGTAAGCTAAGTTAGTGTACCACCAACTGCACCATTTTATAAACATAATATATTAAAAAAATTTATTATTAACTATTAAAGTATTTTCGATGCCAATATTTTGCACTTAGCTTAACGAATTCCACCATATATTTTGTACAAATTATACATAAATATATTTTCCCGAAAAGTGACTTTTTGTCACCTTTTTTTTTTACACCAATTCTACGCTTGTGGTCTTCCTTAGTAGTAATAGTGTTGTAACATTGTTGTCCTTTTACAAACGTTGTTTTTAAATATCTTCGACCTCATATTGTAATGCCCTGGATAACCAAGACTATTACATTATATATTTTAAAATAGTGCAAGACTTGCTAATCAAGTCGTTTGAACAATAATGTGTTCCTAAAGTCAACTATCAGGTTAGGGTTAAAAGATTTTGATTATAAACGGTTAATTTTCATTAAAACAAATGTTTGGTACATGGGATCCCAAAAATAGTTTATAGGTGATAATTTACAACCCTCAAAAGTTTAATACAATCAAAAGTCACTCTAATGGCAAAATAGAAGTTTTAGGGCTCTGTCCCTATACTTTCCCTCAGTTGTGGCAGACGAGCAGTTGACTTTGTACACCTCACCCCCAGAGCTCTCCATCTCGTGGTTGGTCTAGTTTTCCTTTGCCTTTACCTGCACCACGTAGCACCCGTGAGCCAAGGCCCAATAATAAAACCATAAACAACAAACACATATAGCAACAATGGTATTCAATCAATCTTAACGCATTCGATTCATTTATATAATAGAGTATGAACATTAATCTAATCAATGGTACACATATAATCTCAAGTTTATATCTTAACCAATTTCACAAATGTTCATGGTTGGCACACTTAGGCCGAGCCTCCTATTTATCTAGCTGACTCCCTCGCTTAGGCCGAGCTACGTTCAGTACGCCTAGTCAGCCTTGACTCCCTTAGGTCGTTCATTCTTATATACATAATAATCGTTCAGTCACATAGTACACATACTCAAATATTGGGAATCTCAGCCCCGTTCACAACCACACAAGGGTGAAGTTTTCTTACCTCGAATCCCGAGCGAAGAATACAGAACGGTCTCGAGCACGATCCTCACTTCTGAGCCTTGGCGATAAACCTAGTCATAGTGTCAATGGGTAACCATCAATTTCTAATCCAATTAAATACTTAGGGAACACCTATTAGTCTCCGAGACCTTGACTTCTACTAAACCGAGTAGTAGAATTCATTCCGAGCGCTTAAGTTTGAATTCTCGAGCCTCCCCGAACCTTAAACATCATTTCCCCTTAATTCCACATTGCGGGTCGTGACTTGTCCTTGAGGGCCGCGACCCGCCCCTTAGATAGAGGCTTAATCCCCCCTGATGGGGGACACGGGTCGCGACCTGCTCTCCTCGAAGTTGCGATGCGCCTGGCGAAAAAAGGCTCCCACCCTCCAAAATTCATGCGGGCCGCGATGCCTGAAGAACAGGGCCGCAACCCGAACCCCTAAGCCTAGAAAATCCTCCATTTTCTCAACATTTCTCCTCTAGCCTAACCTCAATTCACACCCAAACCAACAACCAAACCTGAATTCAAGCCTAGAGTTCCCATCCCTTTGGTCTAAACATTATACCCAACTCTTAATCAATTCTTACTCCTATTAGACACTCAAATTCAAACAAAACCCAGAATTTACACAAGTTCTAAAATCCCCACTAACTCAGCCAAATTCAATAGATCATAACTGGAATTCTTACCTAAATTGATGATCTAAACTCCTCAGAAACCCTTGATGGATCTTACCTTTGGTCTTCCTCAGCTTGAACCAGCCTAAAATTTAGCTCCAATCCAGCTTAAACCAAGCCTTTTCCTTCAGCAAGCTCAAGACCTCAACACAAGAGGGAGAGAGATAAAGAATTGTGAGTGAGAGGGTGAGAGAATGTGCTGAGAGATTCTACTACTTTCTGGTTATCACTTAGAAACTCACTTAGTGTATATCTTAACTAGAAAGGACCAAATTGCCCCTTAACACTAACCTAGCCCTTCAATTACCTCTAAGGGTAGAATGGTCATTTCTTGATTCCCACTAATTCCTCAATTGTTCCTACCATCTATCAATTAATCCCGTTGTGTCCAATTAATTACCAAATACATATTCATTACTTAATAAATCCCAAAGTATTCTCCAAATTCCCAAAATACCCCCAGGCTTCCCCGAACCGAGTATTAAACCCGTTGTGACTATTTCGCTATTCCGCTCACTAGGACTGTCTCGAGCCATAAACTGCAAATATATCCACACATTAATGTGGTCTCAATCATATATCACATTGTTGACTGTGTTTTTAGCCAACCACGTGAGAGCGTCAAATACGACAAACCTTCAAGAGAATTTAAATAACACAGACAGTTTTAATCAAGAAAAGTAAATAACATAAGAAACTTTATAGTGGTTCAGCCCCGATTGTCGGTAATAGCCTAATCCACTTAGAGTTGTGATTTATAGATCTGTAATCAAGATCAGATGGACTGAGCCAACTGAGTTTCTTCAGTACAGATTGCAAAAATACAAGAATTCTCTCAAATGCCAGCACTTTCTCTCTCTAGAATACTCAGACCCAAATTTTCTCTCTCTAGAAAGAAGAAGCCCTTTTCTGATCCCATAAGCCATATATTTATAGGCTTAGGGTCATACATCTGATATCCCCTAGAATCGGGATATTTCATTATATTTATTACATTTAAATTACAAAAACATTCAAAATGTAACAAAACCCCCAATTTGTGGGAAGAACGAGAGATTCCCGCGCGCCAAGACCGGTTCTTGTTGAAGTTGTTTCTGGGAATCTGGACTTAATCTTCCTCTAGCTAGTTGATCCACCTCCTACTGACCACCCATGCAAGTGCTGGTCGGACATGTGCATGGTGGTAGGACATACACTTGTTGGTCGAACGTGCATGGTGGTAGGACATGCACTTCTCTCCTCATCCTTGGGGTCTCCTAGGTCCACTCTCTTGAGTTCTCCTCGGACCAAGGTCTCTTGGGCTCTCCTCCTCGGACCTCATCCTTGGGGTCTCCTAGGATCACTCTCTTGGGGTCTCCTAGGACCACATCCTTGGGGTCTCCTAGGACCACTCTCTTGAGTTCTCCTCGGATGCACTCTCCTTAGCTCTCCTGGGATGCACTCTCCTTAGCTCTCCTAGAATGCATTCTCCTTAGCCTCCTAGGATGCACTCTCCTTAGCTCTCATAGGATGCATTCTCCTTAGCCTCCTAGGATGCACTCTCCTTAGCTTTCCTCGGACCAAGGTGCACTTGGCTTGGTTATGACATCTTTCAAGCAGTCCAAATTCTTCGTCAGTCTACCGGGTCACTTTATCACAACTCTGAGGAGTCAATATATTTATTGACTATTTAATGTGTCTTTTACGGACCATGTACTGCCATTTGTCACATCTATTGCCACGTCATCAATCTCCATTTTTGGAGATAACACATATGTACTCCATGTAATGGTGCTTTCAAAATTTGACACATATGTTAACAAAAATAAAATATAATCATCTTATTTTTTTTAATATATAAGGAAATTAGTTTAATTTATTTTCAATATATGTTTGGTATATGTTAAGTTTATTTTGGATATACCTTAAACCACCATGTGTTACTCGAGCTGTAACTCATCATCGTGATTTATCTTCTTGAACTAGTTTTTTATT
Source organism: Humulus lupulus (assembly GCF_963169125.1). NCBI lineage: Eukaryota > Viridiplantae > Streptophyta > Magnoliopsida > Rosales > Cannabaceae > Humulus > Humulus lupulus. The sequence goes on along the minus strand of NC_084800.1, from coordinate 107,911,018 downwards.
ACGTATATATTGAGTTGATTTTTTGTTTTCAATTTGATTAAATTGTGTTTTTATCATTTTTTTTGTAGTTTCTTTTTAGTTATTATACGTACGGAGTAGTATTTTTAAGTCTTTTTCAATATTAGTTGTTGTGAGGTTGTTGTCGTATTGCATTTAAGTTTTTTTTTTTTTTTTATTGTTGTTGTGCAAATTGATTTATATATATATATATTTAGTTTTCCTATATGTTTTGTTGATGTCTAGTTGATTTCAAATTGAGTAAATTTTTTATAATTTTTTCCAGGTCAGTTTAGTTGTTTTTGTGTTGTTTAGATTTATGTATAGTTGCTTTCATGTTATTTTTTAGTTGTTTAAGTTTATATATAGTTGTTCTGTTGTTTTGTTGATGTCTAATTATTGTTTAGTTGTTTTCATATATATTTTGATTTTAAATAAAAAAAAAAAACATGTTAGTATGCAATGAGTTGACTTCTAGTTGCTGTCCAATTGTTGTTTTTTAATTGATTTTTAATGTGTTAGTATGTAGTGGGTTAATGTTTAGTTGTTTTCCATTTTTTTTTAAAGTTTATTTTGGATATATATTTAGTTGTTTTGAGATATATTTTGAGTTTTTTTAGACCCATTTAAAAATGCAGGGAAAATGATTTTGATGTTGCCTTTTCATTGTTTTTTAGTTTATTTTGAGTTAATGCAATGAATTGATGTATAATTGTCTTGTCAATAGTGTATTGTTGTGAGTTTGTTGCCGTGTTGCATTTACGTTGCTTTTTTGATATTGTATTGCAGTGTGTTGTTTTTTAAAATGTAAGAATGAATTTTTTGATGTTATTTTGTGTTGTTTTTTGATTTTTTTTATAGCTGCAATGAGTTGCACTATTATGTTGCAAGGTTGTTGTCGTGTTACTTTCTTGTTGTTTTTTTAACGTTATATTTTGTGGGTTGACATTTAGTGTAAATCATTTTTTTGAAAACTTAAGTTAGTAAAAATATAAAAGAATAAAATAAAGGACCATAAAAATGTTAAAAAAAAAAATCATTAAAAATAGTATTTATGAAAGAACCCTTAATTTATGCTCTCGTTTATAGTTTGAAATATTAAGAGAATAAATAAATTTATTCTTCATGTTATGATGGGCTCTTGGCCTTTTACTATTCACTTGAGAAATAATTTCTATCCACATTCTATTATTATTTCTCAATTAATTTTTATTCACATAGAAAGTGTATGATAACATCATATTATTTAGAAGGAGTGTTGCTATTTGGTATCTTAAGGTACTCAATAACACATGAGGTGTCACCCCATGATTAGTTAATGATATCTTATAATCCTTATTAAATTTAAATAAGTAGGACTCGATATTGAATTGCACCAATAACAGTATGCCACCTACTTATATTATTGGACACAGGTGACATCCCTTATTAATTCTCATTTAGAAGACCATGACTTATTTCCCTCATTTAATTTTTTTATACCATACGTACACGCTTATTGTCTAAACTTTCTATCTCACCGTCTAAATTCTCACTCCACCATCTACATATTTTAACATGGTACGCGAGTCAAGTATATGATTTAAACTGATCTAAACATTAAACCAAAAGAATTTCTTGTAAGTGATATAATTAAAAATAATCACAATCTTTAAGGAAATGTTAATGTTAGAGTATTTACACATAAAATTATCAATCACATTTTGCACTCCATTCTCTTATCAACTTCTAAACCCGCACTCGACCATCTATTCGGACAAATTTCAATTATACCTTTATGATTGTAGAGAGCTAGCATAACTTTGATATATATGTAGGTATGATATCTCTTCGGGTAGATAAAGGAAACTCTTAATTTAACGGTTTTTTTTTTTTTTTTTAATATAATATAATCTGTTAATTAGCAACAAATTGTTTTTTTTTTTAAATTAGCAAGAAACTTAAATTTAAAATCTATGTATAATATTTAATATTACATTAAACATATAATATATAATCTCTTGTTATCACTCCTAAATTCAAAAAGTAGAACAAATATAAATTTAAACAAAAATAAATAAATTATTTAATTAAAACATGATATTTATTTAAAATTTATATGATATTAATATAAATTTAATAAAAATAATTAATAAATTTTATAAATAAAACTAACGAAACGTGCATTACACGTTACTTGTATCTAGTATTTGTATAAAATAAGAATGATAAATATATATTATAATTAAGTAATATTGTATATTTTTAAATATTTTATTTTAAACAATAGTTTACTCGTATCATATCCTAATTACATTTTACGGAAAGTTAGAGAATTTAAATGATTGCTGGCCAAAAAAAATCTGCACCAAATGATAAATTATTTCATATGTTAAATTGAATTTTGAAAAAAAAAACTTTATTTAGCAATCAATACTCGACATTTGTAAAAAAAAAAACAAAAAAACTCGTATCGACATACAACTAAAATATAAAAAAATATAAATTCCTAAAATTTACACGTATGCAGTTATATATAACAACCATAACTAAATAATAATAACGATCACTTATCATAAATAAAAAAAACGTGAGCAAAATAAATAAATAAATAAAAGCTGTAGTTAACAGGCACTGAAAACTTAAAAACATACTAAAATATAATATCTACATATTATGTTTTTTTTTTTTTTTAAATAGAGAAATTATCAAAGTCTCATTCTCAGGCCAGGAAAGACGTGTTCTGTGCCTGATCTAACGGGAGTTCTTAATCGTATTTTTGTTTATTCACACAGTAAAAGAATTGAAACTAATCTTACTAACACGGAAAATCCTAACTGAAATTGGTTGGTTTTTTTTTTCTTCTTTCACTTGCTAATATCTCCAAACAAACCAAATCGTCAATTTTTTTTTGAATATATATATATATACACACACATCGTCTCATTCCTAATTCCGAATTGACCCACTCTCTTCCTTCAAAATGCTAAATCCCTCGTGGTGTATCATATGTTTATTTTGTTTTTTTCTTTCGTACAAAAAAAACCCTAATCGTAATTATTTCTCTCTTTGTCGCAGAAGATCGTCAACCGGGAAAATGAGGCCTGTAGAACTGAATTTTTTTTCTCATGATGAAGACGAGAGGCTTTTGAACACATATAGAAAGAATTCGACATTAAATTTAAATATCCCGAATCGGTTCGGTAACGAAGAAGATTGGAAGGATGAGATGACTACCCTCACGCTCGCTTCCCCCACCGCTTCCCCCAGGAATAAGCAGAGTACTGCACTGCCACAAGTTCAGCCTCTTCCTCCTCCCCACTGTTCCTTGCTTGAAAACAGTTCGCACACACTACGGCCTGTGCAGCCGTTCGGGCCTTCTGGTTTTAGCCAAGTCTCACTTCCCTCACTTCCTCCACAGCCAAGAAATCATTTCAAGAAATCGCGAATTCAGCGGAGCACGAAAAAAACGGCTATGGGGGTTGGAAAAAATGAGTTGATAGCACCCCCGTTCCCATGGGCCACTACACAGCCGGCCACCATCCACAGCATGAAATATTTGGTGGAAAATAACATTGTGATGATTGAAGGGGAGGTCGAGTGCAAGAGGTGCGACCGTAGGTTTCCGATGGTGTTTGATCTGCTATCTAAATATCAAAGACTAGAGTCGTTCATTGCCGAGGAGAAGAGCGTCATGAACGATCGGGCCCCGGCGTGTTGGCTCAACCCAAATCTTCCAACCTGCTCGGTTTGCAATGAAGCGGTCAGACCTGTCATTGCTTCAAGGAATGAGGAAATCAACTGGCTCTTCTTGCTTCTGGGTCAGTTGCTGGGGTGTTGTAAGTTGAATCAGCTTAAGTACTTTTGCATGCAATCAGAGAATCATCGCACTGGAGCTAAGGATCGTGTTCTTTATCTTACTTATCTGGGTTTGTGTAATCAACTCGTCCCTAAACCTCTTTATGATCCTCATTCACGTTAATTGAGGAGTAATGTTAGTTGGTACTACACTGTTCTCTTGTCCTGATCGGTCCAGTTTAATTATTATTAGTTTCTTTGGTTTATAATATGTTTTAGTAGTCGAGGCACTTGTCGTGTGTTTGTAATTATCTTGTGTTTAGCTATCTGTGTCTTTTTCATCATGGTTAATGATGACAATCGTTTTTTTATCTTTTTTTTTTTTAATTTCAAGGTAATTTCATTATTATGTTGGTTATCTGGTCTGAGTACTCTATTTGATATATGCACATTAAATTGTTTAGAGAGTAACAAATCTAATTTCATTTTACATATTATTTAACTTGTGCACATCAGATGCGCGAATGAAAATCACATCTTAACTTTAGTTATCAGTTATGACGCTATATGCCCACATAGCCCGTAAGTTTTCGATACATTGTAAAAAGCATTTCAAACTTCTGCAACATATAGTAGAAGAGAAATAAATCATTCTTGGAGCCATCAACTTCTAATTCTAATAGAAAAATGAGTTAACTAAAATTGAAAATATGTTATCAAAATATGATTGATTATTTGAATTTTAAAAAACTAAATCTCATTTGAAAATATAACCCATACACTACAAGAAAAATTAATAAAAAAGGCCATATAATTAGAGGCGGGCATTAGCAGTGGACTTGGGGATCAGTGGCTAATAATGTTTAAATTTTTTTTAAAAAATATATAATATTATTAGCAAAAAATATATATAATATTATAATTATATATAATTAGTATATAGATAACAAAATTTTTTGGTTTTAATGATTTTTTATTTTTTAATGTTAATTTTAACAAAATATTCTTATATTTAACAGTAGTTTGCAAACACTTAAATTTAAATAAAATAATAAAAAAAATTAAAATATGATATTTTGAGATATTTTACCATGATAATTGTTTAAAAATAATAAATAATTAAACAAATTAAAATGTGATATTTTTCAGATATTTTAGAGTGATAATTATTTTAAAATAATAAAAAATTAAACAAATTAAAATATGATATTTTGAGATATTTTACAATGATAATTATTTTAAAATAATAAAATCATACATTTTATAACTTAAATAAAATTTAATTAAACTTAAACTCACTTATTAGAATAATATCATATTAAACATATAATGCAACAAATTGTTTTTTTTTTTAAAAATAGTAAGAAACTTAAATTTAAAATCTACGTATAATATTTAATATTATATTAAAAATATAATATATAATTTCTTGTTGTCACTTACAAATTCAAAAACTATAACAAATATAAACTTAAACAAAAATAAATAAATTATTTAATTAAAATAATATATTTATTTGAAATTTATATGATATTAATATATGTTGACGCCGTTTTTTGTCAACAGATAAAAGAAGAGCACAAAAACAATGAATGACAATGGCCAAACGAAACAAACAAATCAAACACACGGTTTTTTACGTGGTTCAGCAGTTAAATCTGCCTAGTCCACGAGTCTCTGTTATTAATCTTAAGATTATCTCTGAAAAATTCTTTAGCATGAATTCTCTAGAGTTTTCTCTCAAGGATCAGAATTTCGGTCCTTTACAATGGTGCATGGCTTCTCTATTTATAGAGAAGGACGCAGAATACTATCCCACATATCTTGGGTAGTTACTCTTTTGTGAATAAAATAAATGGCTTTAAATGCCTATAATCAGATATAAAAGGAAACGTCCCTGAAGACTAGGAAACGCATAACTGACCAAATAATATCCCACGATTCTTGGGGATTTACATTAATAAATGAGGATTACATCTCATATTTATAATACTTGTTGATATTCAAGGTGATTATCGCGTATCTCTAAGGCTTTAGCATCTCAGGTCTCACGGCATTGTTCGAGCTAATGGCATCTCCCGAGATCACGTGTCTTTCGAGATCGTACGTACATCTAGCTCGAGACCCCCGATCCGAAGTCGTCCCCGAAGATGAGTGTGTTCTCGGAGCTACCTTTCGAGATCGAGATCGTTTTGAGCTCATATATTCGAGGTCATATATCGTACTTTGCAGGCTCGATATACAATCCTGGAGCATACTTCAATCCTTACGAGACCATTTGTTGCGAATCCAACTTTCGAGGTCATATTTACCATGGCTCGAAATCTGGGTATAACAATATAAATTTAATAAAAATAATTAATAAAATTTATAAATAAAACTAAGCAAACTTACATGTTGCAAGTTGCTTGTATGATTAATTTTTTTTATATTGTTAAGGGCACCACCACTGGCCGGAGCACCACCATTGTGAAAAGTATGTTTTTTTATTTTATTTAATATGTGTTTAAATTTTGTATATCAAATAAATGTATGATATATATTGTATATTTTAAATAATGTTATTTCTTTATTAGTTAGTAAAATCAGAATTTAGTAATTAATTTTTGAAATTTGGAGATATAATTTTTAAATATTTGAGTATGTAATTTGTTAATAATATAATTTTAAATATAAATTTTGAAATATTAGGACATAATTTGTTAGTTATATGTTAATGTGTATGCTTTGTTATGGTGAGTTTGGGGGTGCGTCGCAGAAATAAGAGTAACCGTTTTTATCCACCCTGATATGCCCACAACCTCGAGATCAGTTTGGGGATCTCACGCTTGGACGATCTTTACAACAACCTTATATTCCTTCACCACCACACCACAACCACAACCACAACATAATGTTGAAGATGAAGAGAATTACCAAATTGACCTTAATGATTATATTTAGCGATTAGTTTATGTATTTTGATTAAATTAACACAGTGTAAATATTTATTATGACAATATCGGTATTAGTTAGTTTGTTTGATAAATATTAAAATTATATATTAATTTTAATGATAGTCATGTTTAAATTAATTAGTTGGTTATTTTATTAAAATTTATAATTAATTAGTTTTAAAAATATTTAAATTTTGTGAATATTAATTTATTTAAAAAAAAAACATTAAAAAGTTCAATAAAAAAAAAAATCATTAGTGGCGGACCCCGCAGCTAATACCCGCCGCTAATAAATGTTATTTTGTGTCAATGTTTGATTCTGACACGTAAAGTAGTAGCGAGGTCTGCTGCTAATACCCGCCGCTAATAATATATTAGTAGTGGCTGACTGTCAGTCACTGCTAATACATATTATTAGTGTCAAATTAATATTGGTGGGGTATTAGCGGTGGATTCCTACCAGTACGTAATAATTGAGGCGGAGATGGGGCTTAATAACGGGGGAGCCTATCGCCAGTATTATCATTAAATGTTGTAGTGTGATTGATTTACCATAATCCGAAAATTGTTTTAATTTTATATATTTTATATACATAGGTTGTATGATATTATATTTGATTTATCAATAGATGTAATTAAGTATAATTTAATAATATTGATAAATTAAAATTTAATAATAGAACATTGATTAAATTCATAACAATATTCATACTTTTGTATGATTTTTTAAAAACTATTTCTATTTAATTTTATACAATGATTATATATATATTTTTGTCTCATTTTATTAATTTTATACAATGATTAACACTACAAGAATAAAGTCTATTGGCGGCGTTATTATTAGCGGCAGACTAAGTCCGCCTGTAATGTTCAGTATATTAGCGGCGGACTTGGGGGTCCACCGTTAATAATAAGGGAGTATTTAAAAAAATATTAAAAAATTTATTAGCGGCGGACTGCACCACTAGTAGCGGCGGACCCTCCACCGCTAATAAATAAATGTCCGGGAACAGTTTTTGAATATTTATTAGCGGCGGATAATCACCTATATTAGAGGCGGACTATCCGCCGCTAATAGTATCAGCGGCGGGTAATCACCTTTTATTAGAGGCGGGCCCCGCCGCTAATAATATTAATGGCGGCGGGAGACGCTAATAGCGGCGGGTCCCGCCGCTAATGCTCAACAATAATAGGCATTTGCACAGCCCCTTTCTTCTCCGCGTCTCTTCTCTTCTCCGAAGGAAAACTTCTCTTCTCTGACGAGAATTTTTGCACATGTTTGTTTTGGTTTTATTATATATATATATTAATTCTCTTTATTTCTTTTCTTTTTTCGTTTGGTTTTGATAAACAAACTCCATTTCTTGTTTTCTTTTTTGATAAACAACTCTATTGTTTGTTCTTTTCTTTTTTGGGTTTAGCAGTCGGTGAGCATTCCGTGAGGCATTTTCCGTGAGCATTCTGGTGGCTCTTCCTGAGGTAAGCAAGTCATTTAGTTTTAAATACAATGGTTTTTCTCTATTATTGATATGCAAAATGTTAGTTGTAGAATGTTCACTTTGGACACTTAAATTTTGAAACTGGTATATTTTTTTTGCACTTTTACTAATAGTGTTTTCAGATAATAATTATTTATTTTTAATTATTTTTTACTAATTTAATTAATTAAATAATAAAAAATAACAAAAGGGTATTTGTGTGTGTGTTGTTTAAGGTCGGGGGGATTGAGATTGTGGGTGGACCGGGGGCATGAGTTTGGGGTTGTGATGTCAGGAGGTTTCGAGGTTGGGGTTGTGACTGAGTGATGAGGTTGGTAGGGTTCGCGGTTGGGGTTGTGTGGTCCAGCGGGTTCGGGGTTGGGGTATTTTTTGTAGCAATTTTCTGAGTCTCTGTATTGAACTTGTTTTATACAGAAAATATAATGTAATGATTTTTTATGACATTAATTTTATTTTGTGATTGTAGATAATTTTTTAACTATGTAACTGTGTCAAATTATTTAAAAATTTAGCAATTAGTTGTTTAAGTTTGTGACTTGATTTTATGCTTAATTTGTTTAAGTTTGTGATTTTTTTTTTATTTTGCATCCATACATGACATGGAAGGTTTCATTGAAGACCAAGAAATTGAAAAAGAGAAAAATGAAGAATATAGATGAAAGTTATTTGTTTCTTCTATTTTAGACTTTATGTGTATTAGATTATTATCTGTAAATTTTATGTATAAGGTTTTAAATATTGTATTGTGGAAATATTAATTATATTTCATAAAAGTATAAAAAATTAAGAATAAATATAGAAATTGATAATTATATTTCATAAAAGTATAAAAAATTAAGAATAAATAATTATATAAATAATAAATTATTTTTTGATTAATTTTTAATAATTTAATGAATTAAATAATAAAAGTTTGATATAATATTATCTAAATAAATAATTTAATTTAATTTGTTTATTGAATAATATTGTTTAATATAAATTACATGAATATAGAATTTGATAATAATATTTAATAAAAGTATAAAAAATTAAGAATAAATAATTATATAAATAATAATTTAATTTTTGATTAATTTTTAATAATTTAATTTATTAAATTAAAAAAAGTTTGATATATTATTATTTAATTAAATCATTTAATTTAATTTGTTTATTGTATAATATTGTTTAATATAAATTACATGAATATAAAAATTGATAATTATATTTAATAAAATTTTAAAAAATTATGAATAAATAATAATTTATTTATAATTATTTTTTATTAATTTAATTAATTAAATAATATCTAATTAAATTATATAATTTAATTTGTTTATTGAATAACACTATCCAATATTAAATAGTTATAAATTACATGAATATAGAAATTGATAATTATATTTAATAAAAGTATAAAAAATTATGAATAAATAATTATATAAATTATAACTTATTTTTTGATTAATTTTTAATAATTTAATGAATTAAATAATAAAAGTTTGATATAATATTATCTAAATAAATAATTTAATTTAATTTGTTTATTGAATAATATTATCTAATAAAACATCATAAAATAGCATAAGATATTATAATATTGCATAAGATTTCAAAAATGATAACAAATCTCATTTGTTATCAATTTCTAATCATGTCGAGTTTTTATTTCATATATTTGTGCTCTCTGCTTTAATCATATTCAATGGTGAATAATGGTGTATTTTATACTTATTTGCAATGTAATGCCTAACCAACATATTGCATTTTTTTATACTTAGTTTTATATTATTTTGGTTTGAATTTTTTTCGTGTATCTTTTGGTCATAATTTTTTTTTTATCAGGACATCGACACACCCACGACCCCGACACACACACGACCTTGGCACACCCTCAACAAGTGTGGATATATTTTTTGTAATTAATATCTTTTGTATTTTTTGAATAATTTATTTTGTATTTGTTTAGTGTATAATATTTGAGTTTTGAGTCCTTTAGTTAGTATCCTTGGTATGTAAATCTTGACATCTATTGTTAAGATATATGTTTGTTCTTACTTTATTTTTTAATCTTGGTATGTAAATAATTATAGGTCTGTTTTGGTTAAAAACAAAATTTAAGTGATAATTTAAATTAATTTATAAAATATAATAATAGATGATTTAGTATTAAGTAAAATATAATGTCTTTGTTAATATTGAATAAAGAGGATTTAAACTTGATCAATCAGATTATTAGCACCCATATTTTCTTTATCACCATTTTCTTAATTATATAATATTAATTAAACTAAGTGCTAGAAAAATATACAGATTCAATTAAAATTAATTAAAATTTTAAAATATTTTTTTAATGTTTGAATCATTTTTAAATTTTAGTAATAAATTTTGAATTATTTTTTATTTTAAAAAAATTTGTAATTATTTTTTAAATTAAAATTGAAACAAACTAATTATATCATGTCTGTGTTTCTCCATTGCCATTATTAGCGGCCACACCAAATTTTTTGAACTACTTATTAATTTTTGTCAAAAAAAAAGTATTTAGTCAAATAAGTGAAAGCTTTTATACTACTAACTAACTTTCATCGCAACTTGATATTTTTATTAGGGAAACTAATTTTGTTTAGATTGTGAAATTTTTTGAAACATATTTAAGATAGTTTATGTGATAAAAAAAGTGAGTATAGAAAAAAAAAAAAAAAACAACAGTAAGTGCATATTATCATGTTATTTTGTTCTTTTTTCTCTTTTTTACTTGAACATATGTTATTATTATTATTATAATTTGTAAAAATAGAACAAAAAAATTAATTAGTAGTTAATTTATTTTCTTAGTCTCGGTATGTTTGTGATTGATGGTCGTTGACTACAACCATCAATTACATGGATATCGACACAGAAATAAAAAGTTTAAAATATTATTAATAAAATTTATCTAATTATTTAAGAATATAAATTAGTCTTAAAGTCAAGTAATAATTCATTTATAAGATTATTATTATTATTATTATTGCAAATTAAAAAATTATAAATAAATAATAATTTATAAATTACATGAATATAGAAATTGATAATTATATTTAATAAAAGTTTAAAAAATTAAGAGTTAGTTATTTTTTAATTAATTTATAATAATTTAATTAATTAAATAATAAAAGTTAGATATAATATTTAATAAATAATAAATTAGTTTAGGAAAAAAAATTAATTTGTTTATAAATAACATTATCAAATAAAACATCATAAAATAGCATAAGATATTATAATATTGCATAAGATTTCAAAAATGATAACAAATCTCCTTTGTTATCCATTTCTATTCACATTTCTAAAACTCACACTCTTATAACACTTTAGATGGCGATTGACAAGACTTGGACAACATTGATAAATCGTGGTTGTCAAGAATATTGGAATGGTCTGCAAGCTTTTTTGAGGATGGCGTCGGAACATAAAGATTCTGATGGAAGAATTAGGTGCCTGTGTGTGAGATGCAGTAATAATAGATTTGAATCTTTAGATGTAGTTCGGGCACACGTACTCGATAGGGGTTTTCATCAAGCTTATGATAAGTGGATGTTTCATGGTGAGGTGGAAGAAATTGTTGCTGATGAGGTGGTTGATGAGAATGAAGACGATGAGATGATTCACGTTGTGGAAGACTTCCTTTTACCGACAACTGAGGAAGTAGAAAGGGATCCCGGTGGGAGTCAGTATTATGACGAGTTATTTGAGAAGATTGAAGCGGAGTTGTATCCTGGCTGTGATTTGATTTCCTCCCTGAACTTTTTAGCAAAGTTATTGCATCTAAAAGTTAGAGGGAAGATGCCTAACAACATATTTGATGAATTGCGGAAGTTGTTAAAGCTTGCATTTCCTAAGGAGAACAAAATCCCTGGATCGTACTACGAGGCAAAAAAGAGATTGAAAAAATTAGGGTTGGGATACGAGTCCATTCATGTGTGTCAGTATGATTGCTGCTTATTTTACAATGAGCATGCATCTAAAGAGACATGTCCAGTATGCGGAAGTAGTAGATGGATTACTTCCGAAATGACGAAAGGAAAAAAAGTGCCACACAAGGTGATGCGTTACTTTCCGTTGACCCCTCGGTTGAAAAGATTATACAGTTCAAGGATTACAGCAAAACACATGATATGGCATCACGTCGGGAAATCAAAAGATGAAGGGGTGATGCGACACCCGATGGACGGCTCTGCGTGGAAGGACTTTGATGCCAAGCAGCCTGATTTTTCAAGGGATCCCAGAAATGTGCGTCTGGGCTTAGCTGCTGATAGATTTAATCCATTTGGCAACATGAACCTTGCATACAGCACGTGGCCTGTGGTGTTGGCAAACTATAATCTGCCACCTTGGTTGTGCATGAAAGACAATTATTTCATGTTGACCCTCCTTATTCCTGGGCCAAAATCACCCGGTAAGGACATGGATGTATTTCTGAGACCATTGGTGGATGAGTTGAAGGATCTGTGGGTTAACGGAGTTGATACAAGAGATAGTACGACCAACAGGATGTTCAAGATGCGGGCAACCCTTTTGTGGACAGTGAACGATTTTCCAGCTCGCAGTAGTTTGTCTGGATGGAGTGGTCAGGGATACAAAGCTTGTCCTACGTGTAATGAGGACACAACTTCCATCCGAGTGATCGGTAAGACGTCTTACGTTGGTCACAGAAGATTCTTGCCAAGTACTCATCGAATGAGAAGAGACAAAGAGTTCGATGGAGAAGTTGAGAGAAGACGTCCTCCAAGACGGTTTACTTGTGAGGATATATTAGAACAAGTTAATGCTCTTGTAGCGCAAGTTCCAGGAAAACATGTCCAGTTTGGGGGTGTGAAACGTAAAAGAGGAGTAGATGAAGGTAATTGGAGGAAAAAAAGTATTTTTTACGAGCTTGAGTATTGGTGTACAAAAAAATTAAAACACAATATAGATGTCATGCATGTTGAGAAGAATGTGTGTGATAGTTTCCTTGGCACCATCTTAGACAGTGATAAATCTAAGCACACCACTAATGCCAGACATGATTTGAAAAAGATGGGTGTGAGAGAATCATTGTGGATTTATGAAGATGAGAATGGGAAGCTGATGAAGCCGTACGCTCCTTATGTGTTAACTCTGGCGCAGAGGCAACAGTTTTGTCAGTTTAAAAAGGAGTTACATTCCCAGATGGCTTTTGTTCAAATTTGAAGAAGAGAGTGTCCGAGAATGATACAAATATTCTTGGGTTGAAGTCACATGATTGTCATGTGATAATACAACGATTACTTTCTCTCGGTGTTCGCAAGTTTCTTCCAAAATCTATATCGACCACTATTGCAGAATTGTGCAATTTCTTCAGGCAAATATGTTCGAGGACTTTAAATGTTAAAGATATGGAGGAAGCACAAAATGATCTTATTCAGATATTGTGCAAGATGGAGTTGATTTTTCCTCCAGCTTTTTTTGACATAATGATTCATTTGGTATTACATTTGCCAGAAGAAGCAATATTGGGTGGTCCGGTATTTATGAGGTGGATGTATCCTTTTGAAAGGTACATGAAAATATTAAAGAATTATGTGGGAAATAAAGCTCGCCCTGAAGGGTCGATCGCCGAAGGCTATGTTGCAGACGAGGCTTTGACCTTTTGTTCAATGTATTTCAAAGGCATTGAAACAAGATTTAACCGTCTTGATCGAAATGAAGATGCAACTTATATCCCACGAAATCTTGCAGTTTTTCAATCTCAATGTCGTCCACTCACAAAGGGAACTTTGAAGACTCTCGATCATAAGACTCGTGAAATAGCTGAGTGGTTCATACTTGAGAATTCTCTTGAAATTGAGTCTTATTTAGAGTAAGTTTATTCTCTTATAAATTAGAACATGTGTGGTTATTATCAGTTTTTTGTTATCAAGAATCGTAACAGTATTCTAATTAACAGCGAACACTTACAAGAGATTAAACAAAAATACCCAGATGGTGATCATGATCGTTTGCATAGGAAAAATTTTCGTTCGTGGTTTCATAAAAAGGTAGCTTTGAACTTTGAACTTTGAATAGTGATTTTATTAATGATATATTTTGTGAATCTAATATCATTCTATGTATTTAGATATATGACTTGCACAAGCTTGGGTCTTTTGGAAAACGGTGATGAACTGTTAGCTTTAGCATCTGGGTCAGATCATTTGTCAACCTTTTACCAAGGTTGTATAGTCAATGGTGTTCAATTTATTGCACACGATCGAGACAAAAAGCGCACCACACAGAATAGTGGAGTGTCTGCTGCCGGAACAGAAGGTTTTAATTTTTACGGCACACTTGAAGAAGTAGTGATACTTTCTTTCACTGGTGCATATTCAGTGGCATTATTTCGGTGCAAATGGTTTAATACAAATCCAAGAATGAAGAAAACAATCATTGAAAATAATATCACCAGGATAAACGTCAATGGCGAATGGTACAAAGATGAGCCGTACATACTTGCTACTCAAGCTAAGCAAGTTTTCTATCTCGATGATTTACTTAGAGGTCGTGATTGGAAAGTTGTAGAAGATGTGAATCATTGACAGATTTGGGACATTAAGGACAATTCTGATGAGGTTAATGATGTTATTGATGTTGTACATGAAACAAGTTCATCAAATTTTGTGTTGACTGTGGACCTCAGAGAGTTGATTATGCAATCTGATCAACCTGCTGCATATGTTGGAGCTGATGAAGATTGTGACGACGAAGCTGATATGTCAGAACATGAGGACGTTGCAGATGCAGAAGATGAATTGGTTGTTGAACTTTGTGAAGATGAAAATGTGTCTCCGATTACTGATGGAAATGATAGTGATTACTCTGTTTAGTTTTTTTCTATTTGTGTAACAGAACTATGTATTTAAATATAATGAAGTGTTTTTTTGTAATTATAATATAAGATATTTGAGCTTTGTGAAGATGAAAATGTATCTCCGATTACTGATGGAAATGATAGTGATTACTCTGTTTAGTTTTTTCTTTTTGTGTAACAGAACTATATATTTAAATATAATGAAGTTTTTTTTTTTGTAATTATTATTATTATGAATTCAATGTGATATACTTCTATTTAATGCTAATTACTAACTAATAAATTTTAAACTGAAGTATAATGTCAGCTGATATAGCTACTTATCACGACGGAGATGGTGGGGGTCAAGACCCGCCAGATCCTTCTAGGGTACCAACATCTTGCGAGTCAGGTTAAATATTGCATATGAAAATTATTTTTAGAAATTATATTGTTAGATAAATATAACATCAATACTAATACTGATTATTGTTAATAAATTTTAAAGCCCTGTCGACGAGAAGAAAAGGTCGTGGCCCTGCTAGTAATAATGTTCTTGAAGAACGAAGGAAAAAAGTTGGGAAACCATTGGATCTAGAGCTTGATCCTGTGACCAACAAAATGGTTGGGCAGGAGGATCAAGCTTTTATTCGCATGTTGGGAAATCTAGTTTCCATGTTGTGTCCGGGGCATTATTTGGATTTTGCTGATGTACCTCAACAGTTTAAGGATCAAGTGCTTGATCGTATGAGGGTAAAAAAATTACAAATCTTGTACTTTTCATTATTTAATTCCATTATTTACAAGTTATCTAATATTTTTTTCTTAATGCAGTATTACTATAATATAGACGGTCATTCACAACGTGAGTCAGTTCTGGCAACTCTCAACAAGAAGAAGGGGGAAAGATATCGCGAGAGTAAGAACTATAGACATAGACACTTCAAAAATCATTATGCTGGACTAGAAGATTTGGAGAATGTCCTCTCTAAGCCACCTAACCATTGCACTAAGGAGGCTTGGCAGCTTATTTGTGAAATGTTTTTGAGCGAAAGATTTTTGGCTCATTCCGCTAAAAATCAAGCAAACAGAAGACAAATGAAGTATGTAACAACACAAGGCACAAAGTCGTTGGCAGCTAAGCGTCACCAATATGTAAGTGAAGATGTTAATTTAATTTTATAAAATAACACATTCAGAAACATTTTTTTTACATTTTAATAGGAGAACCCGGATGTGCATGTTGTTGATACTTGGAGGGATGCTCATATAAGAAAATCGACAAAATATTTTGTCAATGAGGCAGCTCAACAAGATTATGTAAGTGAATAGTATTGTTTTCTTGTTTCTAATGTTTATAATGTTTCTAATTTTTGTTTATAATGTTATCTTTATACAGGAAAAAATGGCGGCTGAGGTTGAGAGGTCACAGAATGAGAGGCAAAGTCAACAGCAGAGTGAGGCATCTCTAAATGTATCTGGTGTTGATTCGTCCCCGGTCGATCAATACGAGATACTAAGTAAAGTACTCGGGGAGAGATCTGACTACCAAAGAGGAGTGGGTTATAGGGCGAAAGGGAAGGCAAAAAAGACATCCTCTAGCTCTACAGATCAAAGTCAGTCCCAAGCAAATACTGCTGCTTCGCCTAATGAAGATATGAGAGTTATGGCTTTGCTGGTGAAGGTAATTCATGAGACGTTTGAGACTTCGACAACTGTGCATCCCAGTAAACTGTATAACCCAATGTTTGACAGTTTTCTTTCAGAGGCATTTGCCACCACAATCCGAAGGTGGTTCGTCTTCTCAGTCTCCTTCACAGCAGTATCAGCCTCCTTCACATCAGCAGTATCAACCTCCTTCACAGCAGCAGTATCAGCCTCCTTCACAGCAGCAGTTCCAGCCTCCTTCATAGTATCCGCCACAGCAGCTGTACCAGCCTCACCCAATGTATCTGCCACATATGTCGTCGCAACAACCTCCTCAGTATCAAAACCAATACATTTTCGGACCCCATTCCCAGTCTCCTCCACAATATTTTAGTTTTACCGATTTTCCAAGAGGATCGATGCAGCCTCCGCCACAGCCACAGCCTCGAGATCTGTTTGGGGATCTCACGCTCGGACGATCATCACAACCACCTTATATTCCTTCACCGCCACCGCCACCGCCGCCACAGCCACCGCCACCGTCACAGCCTCATCCTCACAGCCAGCCCAACATGTTGAAGATGAGGACAATTTCAATATTAATCTTAATGACTTTCTTTAGTTACTAGTTTATATATTTGGACTGAATTAATACTTTATTTATTTTTAATGACTATAGTGATATATACTAGGTTGATAAATATTAAAACTATTTATATTAATTTTAATGTTAGTTATGTTTAAATTAATTAAATTTTTATTTTTATTAAATTATATCATAAATTATTTTTAAAAATAATTAAATTAAATTTATTAATTTATTTAAAATTTAATTTAAAAAAATTATAAATACAATATTAGCGGCGGACCCCGCAGCTAATATTAATGCCTCGGACATAGTTATTAGCGGCGGGTTCCGCCGCTAATGTCTGCTGCTAATAATTGATTATTAGCGGCGGGTGTGTCAGTCCGCCGCTAATAATCATTATTAGCGACACTTTTTTAGGCGCGGGGTATTAGCGGCGGAGGCCCGCCGCTAAAGTGTATTAGCGGCGGATGTAGCAATTATTAGCGGCGGAGTCCCCCGCTGCTAATAATGGAGTTTGTTGTAGTGTAATTTAATCCACTCTAAGATTATAAAATTAGAATTAGCCGCACTACACAAAGACCCATTTCAATAAGATTGAAAAAGTATTATCGAATACATACCATAACACTTTTTGATGTCTTAAGGAAAGTGGTATTATCGTAGGTCCGACCATTTTGCATAGTTATTGATAAATGTTATTGTTTATTCAACAATAACACTTTTCTTGTCTTATATTAGTAAATGGATAAGTGTTTACTTATGTTATTTATAATATTTTATATAACACTTTTGGATACTTATAAAGTAGTGTTATTGTATATTTTACAATATCACATTTTTAATGGTATGTAAAATAATTTCCATAACACATTTTCGTACTTATATGCAAGTGTTGTTGTATAAGATTATGATAGCACTGTGTTTGTATTATAATAATACTTGGATAAGATTGACTTATTATTATATATAGGTTTACACAACAATTTTTTTTTTCTTATTAGAGTATCATATAAATTTTCTTAATTTATTATTATTCCAATTAAGTCATATTATATTAAATATAATTATAATTCAATTAGAGTGGTACAAATATATATAAGAATTTTTAAGGTTGATACAACAAAATAGTCTTAAAACAGTCATCATTACTTAATTAGAAATCCAACAAAGAGTCTTAAAATATTGAATATTAACTAATTAACAACAAAATAGTCTTAAAATATTCAACATTACCTAACAACAACAAAGTAGTCTTAAACATTCAACATATTCAAAAGTGAAGGAAACAACTCATCACCTTCCAAAAACCACCAAAAACAAAGCCTTCAAAATCAAACTTTCCTTTGCGTTCTGCTTGTCGAATCTGGTATATAAAACTGAAAAAGAAAAACTAATTAGGTTATATAATATCATATCATTCATCCTAAACACTCAATAGCATCACCAATTCATTTTACAATGAAACTTATATCAAGTTCTCTATAACCATGGTGTCCATAAGGCATAACAGGCTTTATATTCATTGAGTATGAATAATGAACTAGAGAATGTTCTCTCGTTAATTATTCAAAATAATGTCTGTTGACTCATTTTTTCGTTAACTCGTCTAACATCCAAAGCATAATATTGAGAAGATTTATGAGAGCTAAATAAAGTATATGAGATGTTTCTAATGCCCATAAATAATGGATTGAGAGAGTTTTATAGTGGTTCATCCCCAAAAAGATGGCCTACATCCACTTAGTCACTGTCATTTATCTTGCAAGTCATGAATTACATTTGTATTTAGCTTTTAGCTATTTAGCGCCATTGCAGATGGAAAGCTCTCTCTGTGAAAGGGCGCCTCCCCTTTTCTCCCTCTATTTCTTGGTCCCTACTCCTCTTATTTATATTAAAGAGTTAGGGTTACATTTGAGTGTGGACTTAAGTTATTGGGCTTGGCCCAAAAATTATACAAATTTATAAGTGACTAGGCCTTAGGCATGATCTGGGTCGATGGGTAGTGACACTCCAGAAATGGGTATAACGATTGCCCCCCAAGTCAGTCTTCATGTTTGCATAAGGTTGACTTATTGTATGAACTCTCTAGGTTTCTCTTCACGAGAACCTGAACTTTACGCCTTGGACGTATCACTAATTGACTTCGCTGATCTTTTAATGGTAACTGTAAGAAGATCTGATCTACTCATAGGCTATTTGGGCGAGCTTGTTTGAGACGTTCCACTTCCGAGCGGCACCAAGATCTGAGACAGACGAGATGAGTGCTCCAGGTTCTGAGGACCTCAAGGAACCAAGCAAGATGAATGATCAAGGTTTCATGGACCTCTAGGAACCAAGAAAAATGAATGCTCAAGGTTCCAAGGACCTCTAAGAACCAAGAAAAATGAATGCTCAAAGGTTCTGAGGACCTATAGTAACCAAGCAAAATGAATGCTCCAGGTTCTGAGGACCTCAAGGAACCAAACAAGATGAATGCTCCAGGTCCGAGGACCTTAAGGAACCAAGCAAGATGAATGCTCAAAGGTTCCAAGGACCTATAATAACCAAGAAAAATGAAGTTCTGAGGACCTCTAGGTACCAAACAAAATGAATGCTCCAGGTTCTGAGGACCTCAAGGAACCAAGCAAGATGAATGCTCAAGGTTCCTAGGACCTCAAGGAACCAAGCAAGATGAATGCTCAAAGGTTCTGAGGACCTCTACAAACCAAGAAAGATGAATGCTCAAAGGTTCCGAGGACCTCTAGAAACCAAGCAAAATGAATGCTCTAGGTTCTGAGGACCTCAAGGACCCAAGAAAAAGGAATGCTCCAGGTTCCGAGGACCTCAAGGAACCAAGCAAGATGAATTCTCCAGGTTCCGAGGACCTCAAGGAACCAAGCAAGATGAATGCGCAAAGGTTCCGAGGACCTATATTAACCAAGCAATATGAATGCTAAAAGGTTCCGAGGACCACTAAGAACCAAGAAAAATGAATGCTCTAGATTTTGAGGACCTCAAAGAACCAAGCAAAATGAATGCTCCAGGTTCTGAGGACCTCAAGGAACCAAGCAAGATAAATGTTCTAAGGTTCCGAGGACCTGTAGGAACCAATCAAAATGAATGAAACAAGTTTCGAGGACCTCAAGGAACCAAACAAGATGAATGCTACAGGTTCCGAGGACCTCAAGGAACAAAGAAAGATGAATGCTCAAAGGTTCTAAGGACCTGTAGGAACTGATCAAGATGAATGCTCAAAGGTTTTGAGGACCTCTAGGAACCAAGCAAAATGAATGCTCTAGGTTTTAGGGACCTCTAAGAACCAAGAAAAATGAATTCTCAAAGGTTCTGAGGACCTCTAGAAACCAATCAAGATGAATTCTCAAAGGTTCCAAGGACCTCTAGGAACCAAGAAAAATGAATGCTCAAGATTTTGAGGACCTTAAGGAACTGAGCAAAATGAATGCTCCTTTGAGGATCTTAAGGAACCAAGCAAGATGAATGCTTTAAGGTTCCGAGGACTTCTAGGAACCAAACAAAATGAATGCTCTAGGTTTTGAGGACCTCAAGGAACCGAGCAAAGTTGAATGCTCAAGGTTCTGAGGACCTCGGGAACCGAGCATAATGAATGCTCCAGGTTCTGAGGACCTCCAGGAACCAAGCAAAGACAATTGCTCAAGATTAACCTCTCCCTTCAGTCAATCCCAAGTGATCCTAGACATGCAGTAGCTCCTGGGTAATCTTTTGCATGTGGTAGGTTCCAATATCTAAGCAGTCTTTGGATATGGGTCCCCATACACGACTATCCTTAAATGTGCATATATGAGGTTATTCACCAATGTGGGGGAGATAATGAGCTGATCTGCTAGCTATTATAGCGATATGTATGACATATCGCCCAACAAAGATGGCTTAGCAAAGCTAGGCATTGGTGTTGAACCCAAAAGAGGGTGTTTTAATATTTATACTCGCAAGTGCACGAATCGTTTCGGAATATAATGTTCATGTAAGTACGAGATCGAACCCATGGGAGTTGACTAACATCAAAAGAAACTATTTCAAACAAAGCAAGAAGATTCTAACCTAGTTCCAAATATTTGATGAGATTTTGTTTTAGAAAAATAAAAGACAAGTAATAAAAAGATTTAAGATTAAATAGAAAAATGGTTTTCAAATGAGATATGTAAAATAAGATTATTAAGATATTAAAATCCAAAAAATGCAAGTTCAATAATATTTATAAGTATATTGATTCCCAAGTTTAGATATAGTAGAAATAAATCACACTATATTTTTTTCAAAATATATTTTCTATTCAAGCACAAGTTACTTTAAAAAAGGTAGGATTTTTCTTCACTTATATAAGATATAATTTCTAAGCATTAGTTGTGTTACAACCTAATGAAACTACAAAAAATCAAAGAGATTATGTTTAGGCAAAATATGATACTTATGCTCTAAGAATTAGATGTGAACAATTTAATGAAAAACATTTAATCAAAGAATATCATATTTTTGCATAATGAAGAACTAAGTGTAATATGCTTTAACAATCAATAATAGATGAAAAATGCTTATCTTTGATAGAAAAATCCATAAACAATGTTGCACAAATGGGAAATCAACATACAATAAAAAATACTATCTAGTTACATTTTGCTTCATCATCATCTTAATAATCTTGAAAAAGATTAGAAGCTCATAACTAGATTGAAATAAAAATTACAAAATAACACACTTGACATGCTCTTCAAAAGATGAAAATGGTAGAGAGAAAATAGTGAAAAGAAGAGAGAAAAATATGGAGTGTAGAAGAGGTTGAAAAGATGAAGAATAGCTCCCCAAATGGTCTTACAAGACTCTATTTATAGGCAAAATATGAAGATTAAATTAATCAAATTAAAATAAATAAATTGATTAATTTAATTGTGTTGGGAAGTGGTAGGATAAATAGAGTAAGTGTAAGGGTATTGGAAAGATGAAATGTTTGGTTGGATGGAAGATTAGTGAAAAACTAGGGTAAAAAAAATGAATTAGGAATGTTTATTTAGGTAAGAAAAAATAGGGAAGAGTGAATTGATATTTGAGTGAAAAGAAAAAGAACATTGGGAAGAAAAATGTGATTTTTGGCCTAGGTGGGCGTTTGGGAAACAAGGCTGGCGTTGGCTGCTGGATTGCTAGCAGCTGGCGGCAAGTGGCTGCTTGCTGGGCTGGGCTGGCGCAGGCCCAAAGGAGATGAGGCAGCAGTGGGCTCGGGCTGGCTGGAGCATGGGTGAAGGCAGGTGTTGAAGTTGGGCCTGGGGTGCTTTAGTGGAGAGAGCTGGCAGCTGGCGCATGAAGGCTGTTGGGAGTCTTCATTGTTGGGTCGAAGGGTGCTGTAGGCGGGCCCAAAAGCTGGGTAGAGGAGGCATAGGCCTGGAAGGTGGCAGGGCCCAGGAGGCAGCTGGCTTATTGCTTTTGAAAAATGCTATTTTTTTTTTTCAGCTTTATATCTTTTCTTTTCTTTTCAAAGCCCAAAAATACAATAAATTCCCTACAAAATAAATATAAACTAAATCATAATAAAATATTTTCAACTATAAAATAAATCAATTTAAATCTCTTGAAAATATTAAATATAACTTAATTTATATTTAACATTTAATTGCACCAATACAACATTTATTTATTTGTATAAAAAAAAATATAATATTTTACAATAAACTAATTATAAAAATACATAAAAATCTATAAAAATTAAAATGAAGCTAATAGATTCAAAAAGTAATTAAAACTTAATAATTTAATTAAAAACTTAAGAACTAAATCATTTTTAGCTAAAAAAATGTGGTAAAATAACTCTAATTTCTAGAGTTATCACACCCCCAAACTTAGAATTTTTCTAGTCCTCAAGCAAAAGAAAAATAAAAAACACACATTTTTTTATTTGGTGATATCAAAAATGTCCTCAACGATTGCACATTGAAAATAATTTATAAAAAATATGAATCAAAATTAACCTTATGTAATTAATTCCATGGTCAATCTTGCTTTGAAAATATATTTTAAATTAGAAGTCCAAAACTATTTATCAAGTTATTATGTGAATTTTGGAAAAATTATTGTAATAAACTATTTATTTCACATATTATGATGGATAATTTTTTTTTTTCAAAATTTCATTTTTTTAAGCAAAATTGACTCAAGAATTAAACACAAAGCGTAAGAAAGATTCATATATTTTTTTAAACTAAAATCAAACTCAATCAAGGGTATTATCATAGGAAAAACAGATATCACCAAAGGAGTTTTTTTTTGTTTTTTTTTTATTTTTTTTGTTTTTTATAATTAATATATAAAATAGATACTCTACCATCCAAATTTTTGTTTTGTTTTTTGTTTTTTAAAGAAATTCTACCATTTTCAAACACATGAAAGAAGTAACCATATAAACCCACTACCCCCAAACTTAATTTATGCATTGTCCTCAATGTATCAAAATACAAATATAAATTGAAGCATGAAAGAGTTTAGAGTTTAGAATGGTCGTACCTCATCATGGAGCATTGTCAAGAGTGCAACAAAAAGGAAACAAAAATCAAAACAAGAAGTTAACCTAAAACATAAATAAAACACACATTTACCAATACTTGATGAGAGCGATCAAGGTCCATGGTAAATAGGATCCTCAAGAAGGATTTCATCCACTTTAGCAGTTTTCAATTCTAAAAATGGTTTCAATTTTTGTCCATTCACTTTGAATACATTACCATTATTAGGATTTTCAATTTCAATGGCTCCATGTGGAAAAACAACGTGAACAATGTATGGACCTACCCACCTAGAGCGTAACTTCCTCGAGAAGAGATGCAAACGAGAATTGTATAAAAGGACTTTTTGACCGGGAGAGAAATCTTTTTGCAAAATGTTTTTGTCATGGTAAATCTTCATTCGATCCTTATATTTTTTGGAATAGTCATATGCATCATGCCTAAGCTCTTCTAACTCATTTAATTGAAGCTTTCTTCTCTCACCCGCTTTGTCTAAGGAAAAATTCAATTGCTTAATTGCCCAATAGGCTCTATGTTCTAGCTTAATGGGTAAGTGACATGCCTTTCCATACACAAGTCTATAGGGAGACATTCCAATGGGTGTTTTGTATGCAGTTCGATATGCCCATAATGCATCAATGAGTCTTAAGGACCAATCTTTCCTAGTTGGATTGACAGTTTTCTCTAAGATGTGCTTAATTTCCCTATTTGATATTTCAACTTGACCACTAGTTTGTGGGTGATAAGGTGTAGTGACTTTATGTGTAATACCATATTGTTTCATTAAATGCTCAAAAGATCTATTACAAAAGTGTGTACCGTTATCACTAATGATAGCACGTGGTGAGCCAAAACGGGAGAAAATATTTTCTTTCAAAAACTTAAGCACAACTTTATGGTCATTTGTGTGGCATGCAACAGCTTCAACCCATTTAGACACATAATCAACACCAACAAGAATGTACAAGTTACCAAAAGAGTTAGGAAATGGACCCATAAAATAAATGCCCCAAACATCAAATATTTCAACAATAAGGATAAGATTCAAATGCATCATATTTCTTCTAGTTACACTTCCTAACTTTTGACAACGTTCGCAAGATTTGCAATAAACATAAGTGTCATGAAAAATAGTAGGCCAATAAAATCCACATTGTAAAATTTTCAAAGCAGTTTTCTTACCACTAAAATGTCCACCACCTGCATGATCATGACAAAAAGATATGATTTTAGTTTGATCACAATTTGGAATGCATCTCCTTATTATTTGATCAGGGCAATATTTAAACAAATAAGGATCATCCCACATGAAAATTTTCACTTCAGAATAAAATTTAGATTTGTCATGCTTAGACCAATGAGAAGGAATTTCACCAGTGACCAAATAATTCACAATGTCAACATACCAAGGCAAAGAAGATATATGCATGAGTTGTTCATCAGGAAAAGTTTCAGTTATAGTGGTGGAGTCATTATTAGTCTCAACAACAATTCTAGATAAATGATCAGCAACAACATTTTTAGAACCTTTTTTATCTCGTATCTCTAAATCATATTCTTGTAAAAGAAAGATCGAACGAATTAAGCGAGATTTAGCATCTTTTTTCGACAAGAGATATTTCAATGCAGCATGATCAGAATAGACTATTAGTTTAGATCCTAACAAATAAGACCTAAATTTCTCCAATGCAAACACAACAGCAAGAAATTCTTTTTCAGTTGTAGAATAATTTAATTGAGCATCGTTCAAAGTTTTGCTAGCATAGTAGATTACATGGGGTAACTTGTTAATTCTTTGTCCTAGAACAGCACCATAAGCATAATCAGAAGCATCACACATTATTTCAAAAGGAATATTCCAATCAGGAGGGCGAATAATAGGTGCACTAGTCAAAAGGGATTTCAATCTTTCAAAGGCAACATGACAATCATTATCAAAGACAAAATCATTTTCTTTTCCCAACAGATGACATAATGGGCATGAAATTTTGCTAAAGTCTTTTATGAATCTTCTATAAAAACCGGCATGGCCTAAGAATGATCTAATTTCTTTTATTGTTTTAGGTGGGGGAAGTTTTGAAATAAGGTCAACTTTTGCTTTATCAGCTTCTATTCCCTCATATGAGATTACATGACCTAAAATAATTCATTTTTTAACCATAAAATGACATTTTTCCCAATTAAGAACTAAATTCTTTTCTTTGCAGCAAATTAAAACAAGAGAAAGATGGTGCAAACAGTCATCAAAAGAATTTCCAAACACAGAAAAATCATCCATAAACACTTCAAGATTTCTTTCAACCATATAAGAAAATATTGCAATCATACATCTTTGAAAAGTTGCAGGAGCATTACAAAGACCAAAAGGCATGCGACGATATGCAAAGGTTCCAAAAGGGCAAGTGAAGGTAGTCTTTTCTTGATCTTCAGGGGCAATGGGGATTTGGTTATATCCCGAATAGCCATCAAGAAAACAATAATATGCATGGCCAGCTAAACGTTCAAGCATTTGATCAATAAAGGGTAAAGGAAAGTGGTCTTCTCTAGTAACATTATTTAGCTTTCTATAGTCTATACACACTCTCCACCCCGTTTGTACTCGAGTAGGGATTAATTCATTTTTCTCATTTTCAATAACTGTGATCCTAGACTTTTTAGGCACTACTTGGACTGGACTAACCCAATGATTATCAGAAATAGGGTATTTGATACCTACATCTAACAGTTT
This sequence comes from Humulus lupulus, assembly GCF_963169125.1. Classification (NCBI taxonomy): domain Eukaryota; kingdom Viridiplantae; phylum Streptophyta; class Magnoliopsida; order Rosales; family Cannabaceae; genus Humulus; species Humulus lupulus. Next base: position 107,884,525 of record NC_084800.1, on the reverse strand, counting down.
AAGTACTTCTTCCCTAACGACCTCTTTCATATTTGGATTTAACCTTCTTTGACATTCCAGAGAGGTTTTAGCATTTTCTTCTAGATGGATTCTATGCATGCATATGGATGGTCTAATTCCCTTGATGTCTCCAATAGTCCAACCTATGGCTTCCTTATGTTTTCTAAGGACATTTAACAATTTATCTTCTTGTTCTTTATCTAAAGCAGATGCTATGATAACAGGCAAGGTTTCAGACTCTCCTAGAAAAGCATATTTTAAATTTTCTGGCAAATGTTTAAGGTCTAACTTTGGAGACTCGGAAATTGATTGAACATGATCTAAGGGTGAAAATGGTTCAACTTTGGTTTCATTTAAGGGTATAGACTCTAACAAAGAATTCACATCTTCATTAAAATCATCAATATGCAAGTTCATACCAAAGTATTTTTCACAAAAATCAAGTAAGTCATTTCCATCATCTTCACACATACTCTCTATCATGTTAACTTCATGCACTTCCTCACACTCAACAGATTTAGCAACATTAAAAACATTTAATTCAACAGTCATGCTTCCAAAAGATAATTTCAATACACCATTATGACAGTTGATAATTGCATTAGATGTAGCTAAAAATGGTCTACCCAGAATGATGGGTATTTGAGCATGAGCATTTTCAACAGGTTGAGTGTCAAGAACAATAAAGTCCACAGGGAAATAGAATTTATCCACTTTAATTAAAACATCTTCTACAATACCTCTAGGTATTTTCACTGAACGATCGACTAATTGAAGTATTATAGAAGTTGGTTTTAATTCTCCTAGACCAAGTTGCTTATACATAGAATAAGGCAGTAAATTCACACTAGCTCCTAAATCAAGTAAAGCTTTGTTAATAAAATGATCGCCAATGATGCATGAAATTGTTGGACAACCGGGATCTTTATATTTCACAAGGCTTTTATATTGAATTATGGAGCTAACTTGTGTTTCTTTTAACAGTGCAAAGGTATTTTAATAATTTAGAATAGGCAGGAATTTGTTTAATGGCATCTAAGAAAGGAATGTTGATGCTTACTTGTTTGAAAACTTCTAAGATGTCACTATATTGGTTGCCTTTCTTGAGTGGAATTAATCTTTGTGGAAAAGGAGCTCTTGGGATGAAAGGAAGGATTTGAGCATCATCTTTTGAAATTTCATTTGTGTTGGAACTTTGAGGTTGGTTTTGGTCTTTTTCAACTTGAGGTATGTAATCGGGTTTGACAATTTGTTTTCCGGACCTAAGAGTTGAAATAGACTTAGCTTCTTCTTTATGACTAAGAGCTCCTATTTCATATTGGCCTTTAGGATTTGGGATGGGTTGGCTAGGAAATCTTCCTTTTTCTCTCTCGGTTACAGCATTAGCAAGTTGACCCAATTGTGTCTCGAGTTTGGCAATGGATTGAGACTGATTTTGTAAGATTTGTTGGGTGGATTGCATAAATTGTTGTAAGGTGTCTTCTAAGGAAGGTTTTCTTTGTGGAGGGTAAGGTTGACTTGGTTGGGCATGATTTGGATTTGGCATGTGGAATTGGTTTCCTTGATTCATTTGTGGTTGGTTTTGTCTCCATGAAAAATTAGGATGGTTTCTCCAATTTGGATTGTATGTGTTGGAAAATGGGCTGTCAGAAGAAGGTTTTCCATATGAATGTAAAGCATTAGCCTCTTCAGAAAATGTTTCAATAAAAGAAGGACATGATTGAGCATTATGACATGAGCTAGCACATAAAGAACAAACATCTTTTTTAGGTTGCACATGAGAATTCATAGATTGATTTATTATTAAGGCTTCTACTTTTCTTGCTAATTTTTCAAATGATGTTCTTAAATCACTTTCTTCTTTTATTTCATATTTTCATTCTCTTTTCGGTGAAGGGTTGGCTCTATACCTGGGCTCAGAATAATTCTATTGTTGTGAATTAACAGACAATTCTTCAAGAGCGTCCCAAGCCTCTTGCCCTTGCAATTTTAAAAATTTTCCGGTATGCATAGATTGAATCATTTGTCGGTTTGAAGGGGTTAAACCATCATAAAAATATTTTACAAGTCTCCATTTTTCAAAACCATGGTGGAGACATTTTAATAATAAATCTTTAAATCTTTCCCAACATTCATAAAATTCTTCGTTATCTTTTTGATAAAATTCGGAGATTTCTCTTCTTAAATTATCAGTTTTGGACATGGGGAAAAATTTAGCAATGAATTTATTAAAAAGTTGATCCCAAGTAGTTATGGTTCCAGTTGGAAGTGAGTTTAACCAAGCTTTGGCTCTATCTTTTAAAAAAAAAAGAAACAACCTAAGTTTAACCAACTCATTTGAAATTTTTTGAAAACGAAAGGTTGAGCAAATTTCCAAAAAGTCTTTTACATGCATGTATGGATCCTCTCTTTCTAAACCATAAAATGATGGTAACAATTGAATGATTGATGGTTTATGTTCAAAATGAGTGACATTAGTAGTGGGCAAAACAATGCATGATGGAGCATTAGATGAAATAGGTGAAAAGTATTCAAGAAGATTTTTTTCTTGCACAACATTAGGTTCTTGTTCCATTATGCTTAAACTTTCAAAAACACTTTCAATTTCACGTAAAGACACTAATTTTTTCACCAAACGATTTTTTGAATTACGTTGCCAATGATGCATACAATGTCACAAATTTCACCAAGTAACACAAACAATCACAAGAAAACAAATTTCTGATGTGGAAGATCAGTTAGAACCGCAACCACAGAGCATACTTATAACAAGAAGAGATTATAATATTTATATATATATTTTTTGTTATGATTTTTATGATTTATTTATTTTTTATTTTTTTTGGTTTAACTTGTTCCCAGACCTATTTGATACCACTTACTCACAACTTAATAACAACTCCCCGATGTTAATTAATAAGCGTGGATGGGAACTTTGCCAAATTTCCTTTAAGCAAAAATTGCTTATGTTGAAAGAACAAGCTTTGTTTTTTTAGTTTTTTTTTTCAAGTATTTTCTTAAACAATAAAATTACAACTAACTAAATGTGATAATTAAGAAAAAAATGACAATAGCAATAGTAAATAGTTATATAAAAATTAGGAGGCACTAATGCCATCAACTAAATGATCAACAAAAAATAAAAGCAAGGAGGCACTAATGCCATCAACCAACACTAATAATAATAATGATAATAATAATAAAACTTAGGAGGTACTAATGCCATCAACTAAGATAATAAACAAAAATAAAAGCTAGGAGGCACTAATGCCATCACTAGAGGAGATAGATTGTTCAAGTATGTAGGAGGCAAAAAATGCACTCAACTATCAAGTATGTAGGAGGCACAAATGCACTCAACTAAAAAAAAATATATAAAAAGTAAAAGAAAAAGAAAAAGGGTTAGGAGGCACAAATGCACTCAACTAATAAGTATATAGGAGGCACTAAATGCCATCAACTACTAAGAAATATATATAATATAATATATAACAATATAAATAAATATATGTATAACTTTCTTTTTTCTTTTTCGATTTTTACTTCTTTTTTTTGATTTTTTTTATAGATATATATAAATATATTTTTACTTTACTTTTTTTTTTAAAGATGATAGTGCAACTAAAAATAAAATAACTAGTAGAAGAATGTTACTTACCTTGTAGAAAGATCGTTTCTTTCTTGCAACTCCCCAGCAACGGCGCCAAAAACTTGTTGAACCCAAAAGATGGTGTTTTAATATTTATACTCGCAAGTGCACGAATCGTTTCGGAATATAATGTTCATGTAAGTACGAGGTCGAACCCATGGGAGTTGACTAACATCAAAAGAAACTATTTCAAACAAAGCAAGAAAATTCTAACCTAGTTCCAAATATTTGATGAGATTTTGTTTTAGAAAAATAAAAGACAAGTAATAAAAAGATTTAAGATTAAATAGAAAAATGGTTTTCAAATGAGATATGTAAAATAAGATTATTAAGATATTAGAATCTACAAAATGCGAGTTCAATAATATTTATAAGTATATTGATTCCCAAGTTTATATATAGTTGAAATAAATCACACTACATTTTTTTCAAAATACATTTTCTATTCAAGCACAAGTTACTTTAAAAAAGGTAGGATTTTTCTTCACTTATATAAGATATTATTTCGAAGCATTAGTTGTGTTCCAACCTAATGAAACTACAAAAAATCAAAGAGATTATGTTTAGGCAAAATATGATACTTATGCTCTAAGAATTAGATGTGAACAATTTAATGAAAAACATTTAATCAAAGAATATCATATTTTTGCATAATGAAAAACTAAGTGTAATATGCTTTAACAATCAATAATAGATGAAAAATGCATATCTTTGATAGAAAAATCCATAAACAATGTTGCACAAATGGGAAATCAACATACAATAAAAAATACTATCTAGTTACATTTTGCTTCATCATCATCTTAATAATCTTGAAAAAGATTAGAAGCTCATAACTAGATTGAAATAAAAATTACAAAATAACACACTTGACATGCTCTTCAAAAGATGAAAATGGTAGAGAGAAAATAGTGAAAAGAAGAGAGAAAAATATGGAGTGTAGAAGAGGTTGAAAAGATGAAGAATAGCTCCCCAAATGGTCTTACAAGATTTTATTTATAGGCAAAATATGGAGATTAAATTAATCAAATTAAAATAAATAAATTGATTAATTTAATTGTGTTGGGAAGTGGTAGGATAAATAGAGTAAGTGTAAGGGTATTGGAAAGATGAAATGTTTGGTTGGATGGAAGATTAGTGAAAAACTAGGGTAAAAAAAATGAATTAGGAATGTTTATTTAGGTAAGAAAAATAGGGAAGAGTGAATTGATATTTGAGTGAAAAGAAAAAGAACATTGGGAAGAAAAATGTGATTTTTGGCCTAGGTGGGCGTTTGGGAAACAAGGCTGGCGTTGGCTGCTGGATTACTGGCAGCTGGCGGCAAGTGACTGCTTGCTGGGCTGGGCTGGCGCAGGCCCAAAGGAGATGAGGCAGTAGTGGGCTCGGGCTGGCTGGAGCATTGGTGAAGGCAGGTGTTGAAGCTGGCCCTGGGGTGCTTTGGTGGAGAGAGCTGGCAGGTGGAAAAACGTGGGAGTGTGGTGTGATTTCGGGAGGCAGCTGGCGCAAGAAGGCTGTTGGGAGTCTTCATTGTTGGGCCGAAGGGTGCTGTAGCAGGCGGGCCCAAAAGCTGGGCAGAGGAGGCATGGGCCTGGAAGGTGGCATGGCCTGGAAGGTGGCAGGGCCTGGAAGGTGGCAGGCTTATGGCTTTTGAAAAATGCTATTTTCTTTCTTTTTTCAGCTTTATATCTTTTCTTTTCAAAGCCCAAAAATACAATAAATTCCCTACAAAATAAATATAAACTAAATCATAATAAAATATTTTCAACTATAAAATAAATCAATTTAAATCTATGAAAATATTAATTATAACTTAATTTATATTTAACATTTAATTGCACTAATACAACATTTATTTAACTAATACAACTAATACAACATATATAATATTTTACAACAAACTAATTATAAAAATTAAAATGAAGCTAATAGATTCAAAAAGTAATTAAAACTTAATAATTTAATTAAAAACTTAAGAACTAAATCATTTTTAGCTAAAAAAATGTGGTAAAATAACTCTAATTTCTAGAGTTATCAATTGGAGTAAATTTCAGTGACTCCAATGTCTCTTTCCTTGTGTTCAACTCTCAACGAAAACACAAAAATGTTGACTCATTTTTTCGCTAACTCGTCTAACATCCAAAGAATAATATTGAGAAGAATTGTGAGAGCTAAATAAAGTATATGAGAAGTTTCTAGCGCCCATAAATAATGGATTGAGAGAGTCTTATAGTGGTTCATCCCCAAAAATATGGCCTACATCCACTTAGTCACTGTCATTGATCTTGTAAGCCATGGATTGCATTTGTATATAGCTTTTAGCTACTTGGCTCCATTGAAGATGGAGAGCTCTCTCTATGATAGGTTGCCGCCCCATTTCTCCCTCTTTTTCTTGGTCCCTACTCCTCTTATTTATATTGAAGAGTTAGGGTTACATTTGAGTGTGGGCTTAAGTTATTGGGCTTGGCCCAAAAATTATACAAAGTTACAAGTGACTAGCCTTAGGCATGATCTGGGCCGATGGGTAGTGACACTCCAGAAATGGGTATAACACTGTCTACCATCATTTGCCCTCTAACCTTCTTTTTAAAATCAATAAAAAAAATACTATCATAAAACATAATTATCATATAGGTCATGCCCATTGAGCACTCATAGATTACAAAATTATCATAAATTAGAATTACTATATGGATCATGACATAATCCAAACAATTGGAATTAGATTGTAAATAAATTAAGGATGAACAAGTACTTAAAATAATTAAGTATATACCTCTTGGAATAACCTTTTGATTAGGCCATACAATTGTGGAACCAACAACTTCTTGTATGGTGTGCATCACATAGTTAGGACAAAATAAATAAGCACCAGGGACAATAACACCATCAACCCATACCATCATAAAATCTTGTCCAAGGGGATTTCCATGTATCTCTATGTTAGGATCACTAGAGAGCCAGCAACCTTCAGATCCAATTGCATTCGACCAATAAAGCAAGTAGCAAGCATTCATCTCGTCTGAAAAGTTATGGCCCTTTTTAAGTCCAACACTCTACCAAATTAATTTTGAAGAGAAGATGTTAGTTGCTGAATTTATTGTTCTAAAAAACTCTTTAAAAGAAAAATTAATTTGAAAATTTATCTTTGGGAAAAGGAATATTGTTTGACTGCATAACATTGTGGGACTGTCCTGCACTTGGTGCCACAATACCACCCTAAAAATATACAATAAGATAAGTTCAATTTTAACAATACAAATTCAAAGTTGTATAAGTGCATGAAAAAATCGTTACCAAATGTTCATTAACTAGATTTAACATTTCAACAATTTGGATCTTCATATTATGATGTTCTTCTTCCGACATTGTTATCTTGTCTTTAGACATATTAATGACATCTAATTTTGATCTTATTATCCCCATTCCTTCTCCAATTAGACGTCCAGATTTCAAATTACCAAACAATTTGGTCAATGCATCCTTATCATTATTGCTTGTGGTTCCGAATTTTGGGTCTTCAAGTATAATCTCATCCAATTCTCCCTATATATAACTTTGTGAGGATAATGTACAACAATCGAATTTAAGAATAAACATGAAAAATAAAAAGACAAGTACTCACTAAAATATTAGATGTTGTTGGGTTGATTGGTTCGCTATTTTTTGTTTTGGTATGGGCTCTCCGATAATCTTGGATCCTATTTATTTTTCCACCTGGATTTTGTTTTGTCTATACAATATAACAATACAATACATAAAATAAAGACCTATAATAAAAACAAAATATATTCAGTCAAAATATTAATTTTTACCATATCATCTATTGTTCGAGCATATCCTCTTCGACTTAAGGTGTGTGGAACAATTTTCTTTATTCTATTTTGGAACTTACTCCTTACAACCTATTTAAAAAGAAACAAGCATTAATTTAAAAAAAAACTTGATTTGAATAAATATTCAATCACTTATTTCTTATCTTACCATATGTTCTTTACTAGTTTCTTGTTTAACAAAAGCCCTCCATTCTACATCACTTTTTACGCAATCTGGCTTTAATGCTAGTCATTCACTCTCAGTTTTAGCTTCAATAATATCCTTGACTAGTCTATATTTTGCGGGTCTCCATAAGTCTGACATCATTTGAAGGCACATCTTTTTTTGCCAATCTTCATGCAAATAATATTTTTCCTACAATGAGATATAGAGTATCATATTATATATTTATGATGTAAGCTGAATATAGAAGTAAAGTATATATAAAGAAAGCCATAAAACTTGTAACTTGTTGATAACTCTACAAAATAGAGTTATTTTACCACTTTTTATGTGCTAATTGTTGTTTAATTCTTGAGTTTTTAAGTGATTTATTAAGTTTTTAAGTAATTTTGAATTTATTGAGTTTATTTTGATTTTATAGATTTTTGTGTATTTTTATAATTATATTATTGTAAAATGTTATAGTTTAATTATTTAAAATTAATATTGTTAAGTTAGGAGTAAAAAGATTGCAATATTGAACTTAAATGTTAAATATAAATTAAGTTATAATTAGTATTTTCAAAGAATTAACTTTATTTATTTTATAGTTGAAAATATTTTATTATGATTTAATTTATATTTATTTTGTAGGGAGTATGTTGTATTATTGGTGTTTGAAAAACCAAGAAAAATGAAGGAAAAAATGTGGAATTTTCAAGAAAGAAAGACAAGAGTGGGCATTTTCCTAGGCCCAAAGCAAGTCGGGCCCACACCAGCCCAAGAACCCAACCGCTTGGCCCACCACCGAAGCTACATGCCAGCACCTCCTTGCACATCTGAAGCTCCCTGATGCACCCAGCCAGCCGAACTCACTCCCACGTTCAGCAGCAAGCATTCCAACTCCATCACACTCCCTGCCTCAACATCCATTTGGGCCTGCTAGCATCTTCGGCCCACCAACCCAAGCACACTCCCTGGCCTCTTCCACCTGCCAAGGCCCATGCTAGTACCCTTCCACATCTGCCAAGCCCAGCTGCCAACAACCACCCATATAAGCATGCCATTTTCTCCTTGAGCCCAACAAAAGCTCACTTTTGTTCCCTTATCCCCTTTGCTAAAAAGACCATTTTATTTACCCAAAATTTTCTACACATTTTACCCAAAAACATCATCATTGACACTCTACAATTTACCCCTATTTGCCATATTATAATTAGTTCAATTAATTTAATCAATTTAATTAATTTAAATTGATTATTTTTAATACCCTTTTTTGGCTATAAATAAGGGAGTTTGGTGCATATTTGGGAGAAGGTTACCATACCACAAGTTCTACACTTTCAAAACCTCTTAATTCTCTTCATCTTTTTCTTCTTTTTGGTAATTTTTCCTATGAGTTTTTAGAGGAAAAATTTGGGGGTTTCTCCTCCAAATTTTCCTATTTATGTTTGTAATTTTTAGTTTGTATTTGCTATTTTAGTTATGAGTTTCTAATCTTTTTAAGATTATTAAGGTGATGATGAAACAATATGTAACTAGATAGTATTTATTTTGTATATTGGTTTCCCATTTTGTGCAACAAAGTTTATGGAATTTTCTTTTTCAAATATCTTCTTTCATCTTAAATATCTTGTATTTTGGATTGTTAGCACATATTTACACTTTTTTATTCATTAGTGCAAAAACATAATATTCTTTGTGTAAGATGTGTCATTAAATTGTACACATCCATGCTTAGAACAAAAATATTATGTTTTGCTTTATAAATAATGTTCATTGATTTATTTGTTATTTCATTAGATTGATTTACACTAAATGCTTTGAAATTATAATTTTAAAAGTGAAGATAAATCCTATATTTTTATGAAAACTTGTGCTTAAATAGAATATCTAATTTGAATAAGTGATGGTTTGATTAATTTCTACTATTACTAAAACTTGGAAATCAATGTACTTTTAAATATTATTGAACTTATACTTTGTGGATTCTATTATCTTAATAATCTTTATTTTGCCATATTGATTTCTATTACTAATTTATGTTTACATATTGTCTTTAATTTATTTATTATTATCTTTTATTTTATTTTCATTCTACAAAATTCTCATCAATCTTTGGAGTTAGGTTAGAATTTATTAATTTTGATTTAAAATAGTTTTATTTTCGATTTTAGACAACTCTTTTGAGTTCGACATCCTTGCTTACACGATCACTATTCTATATGAACGATTCGTGCGCTTGCAATTTATAAATATTTAAAACATACATGTTTTGGGTCCATCACTTGTACATGTATAGATGCCCAAAGAACATCTCTCATCATTGGTGAAAATTTTCTCCAATCAGAAATAGTGTAAGGAACAATTTTACTCACAAGAGCATCCATGAAAGAAGCAAATTGCATTGAGCTAATACCAACTGGTTGGCCTTTTTCGTTCCAATTTATTTTGATTAGGTCATCATTTTTCTTAGTTAGATTTGCCAATGTAGTTCTACCCCTAGTCTTCTTTTGGGTGTTCATTTCATTCGCATTTCTTTCATGAGGTGTTTCTTGGAACTCATTTTCAATTGTCTAACTTGTTTTTTGCAATCGAGTAGATTTTCTAAGAGGTTGTTTCTTTTGTTGCCTCATAATTGGAGAAGTAATTACATTTTGGGTTATGCCAACTAAATTTTTAGGTTCTCCAAGTTTCACCTCAGCCATTTCTTCAAGTTCTTCCTCAGCCACATCTTCAAGCTCTTTCTTAGCCGCTTCTTCATCTCCCTCAACCACTTCTTCAAGTTCCTCATTTTCCACCTCTTTATTAACTTTTCAGTTTCCAACAACTTTTCTACTTCATCACTAAGAGATCTTTTAGTCCTTGAACTTTTGAGTGTTATATCCATGTATGCCATATTACCATCTGGAGATTGCTCCCTATAACGACGAGTTGCTTCTCTTGTACTAAGAGCAGGTGGTGAGCCAATCACAATTCTAGCAGGTGCATAAATTTTATGTAAAACACTCTTTTTCTTTGGAACATGGCTTTCATGAAACATATCATCCCAATCAGCTTGACTCCTTAATGATGCTTTTCTTTTTTGGGCCACAAAATTGCATAGTTCACCTGGATGTAGATATTTTTTTTACTTTCTTGGAGATCTTCGCAATGGAGCCATTTTTTTGGTTGAAATTGCTGCAATAGAAAAAGATACAAATATATATTCATGACATTAAATGGTAAAAATTAGAGTAAGATCACACTCTTTTAGGAGACTATGGTACTAAATTGCATTACTCTATAGGATAACCCAAAGAACATAAGTTTAAATCATTTTCTAGCTAATTTCTGAGCAAAATTTTGAGCAAATAAGCTAACAATAAGCAGCTGAATGATCGTATGCAGCCACAGACCATTAATATATTTTTGAACTATGTGAATTACATACATGGTACCCAATTAGCACAAGCTACACGTTTTTCTCTAACAATGCATTTTGCCAACTTCTTTCCTGCAAAAAAAAAAAAAATCATATACTTTTAAGATGTTTATCCAAGTTTAAAATGTGACATCTTCCTACCAAATTTTAAAAGCTCAACACTTATGTTGCTATCCTAAAATTAAAATTACAATTAATTTAAATTTCTAGACAAACATTGGCTGGTTGTGTCCTTGTGCTTAATTCCATAAATACGAGACTATGACAAAAATAGTAATAATGAAAATGAGTTAAAACATTGCAACCAGTCAACCATGATGATGCATAACAAATACAAGACTCATTGAAGTAACTAAAAAAGAGAAACATAATACAAGAAATTTTTTTGTGTACATAATATCATCAAAAGTAAGAATAAAATTATATTTGTTTCATTCAAAGTACACCAAAGTACATACAAAAAGAGTCAAAAGTGTAGCATAAGTTTATCAAACTAAATTAAAATGAAATAAAATACATTTTTTTTCATTCAAAACACCCTCTATTTGAATCCTTTAAAGCAATATACCAATTAGATGACTCATTTTCTCTTGCATAAAATTCTTTTTTAGTTTGTGATGCTTATACATATGGATCTATAATAGACTGAGCTTGCCCTATATTAAAATTTACAAGTGTATAGAAATCCAACTTCTTAGCACCATTTCACACATTTGCCCATTCGCACCAAAATAATGGAACCTTATTAGTACGATAATCAAGCATTATAATATTCTTGATTACTCCAAAATACTCTTATTTATCATGCAATTGCTCACTGCCATGTGCTTCTAAATATACTCCATTGTTTTGAGTTATTTTTTCAAATCCTTATTTTTGGAATTGAATCCCATTAATCATATAATCTTTATAGGAAATGACACTGCAACTTGGGCCTTCAGCCAATTGAGCTAGCATGTCATTTATCTTTCCAAAATTAGAAATTGAGCTAGCATGTCATATTAACGTTTGATTATCCTTCAAGTTTGAATGCATTTGGTTTAGCTCATCCAGATCCATGTTGAGAAAGGGTGCTATAATATCTGAGTTGAACAACACATAGCTCTGTGCTATTGCTATATCCAATTGGCCAAGTTCAATGCATTCTCCACCTGATAGTGGATTTTCTTCAACTATTGAACTATCTTGATTATCACCATGCTTCAAAAAATTGTCACAGAAGTATACACATTCAACAGCAAGATAGCGATTTGCAATACATGCTACTGGTCGTGCATAATTTGATACAAATTCTTTCAATACTTTCATATACCTCTCAACATGGTACATCCATCAAAATTGCACTGGACCATAAAGTCTGACTTCTCGGGCTAAATAAACAACCAAGTGAATCATTGGATCAAAGAAAGAAAGTAGAAAATATTCTTCTAGTTTGTATAAAATTTCAGCAGCTTCTGCTTTCAACTTAATAATCTCATCCTTAAAAACTACATACTGACAAAAACCATGAAAAAACTTAGAAAGTCTAAGAATTGTCTCTCTACAACCTTCTTCCATTAATCCCCTAATAGCAACATCCAACAATTATTGCATAATCACATGGAAATCACGAGATTTAAGCCCCGTTAGATTATGTTTCTCCATATCTACACAGTCGCTAATCTTAGAACTATATCCATAAGGTAGTTTCAAGTCATATAGTCTCTTACAAAATAATTTCTTATCAGATTTTGCTAGAGTGTAAGTTGTAGCAGAAAGAAAAGTAATGCCCTCTTCTTCATAAGGATGAAGATGAGTCATAATTCCCATCTCTATCAAGTCTAATATTGAGTGGTAGTGATCTTTAGATTTTCCCTTGCAATCCAATAGTGTATTAAGTATGCTTTCACAAACATTTTTTTCCACATGCATAACATCCAAGTTAGACGAGCAACCAAGATCTTCCAATAAGGTAGACTAAGACTTCTTCTTCCACCTTCTTTCTACTTCTGTATCACGGCCCATTTTTCTACCCTTTCCAAAATCATTAGTCAATTTGCTTAATTGTTGAGCCACTTCAACACTTGTCAATATGGTGGGACATCGTGAAGCTCTTTTCCTTGCCCTAGCAGTTGTATATTGTTGTGAAATTTTTGCTACCCAAGTGCACGCAATCAAACAAGTAGTAATAGTAGAAGTAAAGTATCGTTCCGACAGAGAATTGATCTACTAATTACCAAAAGTGAACTTTAATTTCTATTTGACTAATGAAAAGTGAGTGAAAAATTAACAACTAACAATAAAAAAGAATAACAGAATTAAATTAATGAAATTTAATAGAAAAAATATTAGAGCATTTTAATTTCATCAACCTTCAATTATATTCAAACAATAATACAATTGATATGATTCTTCTAACTATGATTATAGCAGGTTTACTATTAGCAATTCTATTCTTTCTCAAGATATAAAATATTCAGTTTACTTGTGAATTCTCTACATATCTGTGATAAATTATATACATAAACTGCATTAAGAACAAAAACCTAATTGCTACACAAACCAATTTGATATTTTCCTTCTAAATTGAAGTCTATGTCTATTGAATATAGCTATTCCAATTCTCACTTTTCAGATATTGAATTAAAACAAAAAATCATGCAAAAGATGGCCAGTCAATTACAAGCATTAAGCATATGAACAATAAATAAACATAAATTCAAGAAATCATAGAAACTGCATCAAAGATGAAAAGAATATCCAGCGACTACATTAATATACTCTAAACAAGAATTTAGTTCATAATGTTAAATATAATTGCATAAAAATCATCTAAAATTGAAAAGCATAAAAATATGAAATAAAACTAATGAATTCTTGCTCTGTTCATCCTCTAAGCCATCCAGAACACCTCTCCTCCTTTTTTTTTTTTATCTTCTTTGTATTTCCACGAAAAATACCCTACAAAATTTCATGAAAATTCCAAAAATGCTCGAGTGTCGATATATTGCCTCTCATGTTGCGATATATCACCTGCCGAATATTCTCGATAAAAATGCAAAATCTCTGTTGTTGTTTCTGTCACTGCAAAAAATCCATATTCCTCAAGTGGCGATATATCGCCCAGGACAGGAGATATATCGCCTGCGCCAGATTTCTGAATATTAGCCAATTTCGACTAATTACGCAGATATTTAATTTAAAAAAACTCTGAATTCGCATTCTAATCAGAATTATAACGATAAATTGCACAAGTTCACAAAATAGATCAAATATGTAATTTCACTTGAGAAAAACAATCAAATCAAACCGGAAAAGTCATGAATATGCGTATATTTTGTATGCTTTTCACACCCCCAAACTTGATTGGTTGCTTGTCCTCAAGCAAACAAAAGAAAGCACAAAGATAAGATTCGAAATTACAAACAACTATTGGATGACTTAACTTCGCAGAAAAATTTAAACTTAGACTAGGGGCATAATTTTCTCCAACATACCAATTCTTTTTCAATTGTTCAACCAATGCTTCAAACCATATGACTAAAATTTCGACATATAAAAAATTTCTCTAAATGCTATCATTCATGCAAATACACAGTTCATTTCACAAATACTGTACAAAACATAATTTTACAAGTATCAAAATTCATCCATACCATAACCCGATCAAAATTCACCATAAGCTTGCTCAATTAACTTGTCACCACTAATATAAAATATATATCAAGTAGATCAAAAGGACTTTGCTAGGATCATAACGTTAGGCTTAGGTAAAGGTAGATAAATAATCATATAGGCTCATAAATACCATAAGCATATAAACCCAAAAACCAACCAATTTTTTTTATTTTTTTTCATCACACCACAAATCACCCTTTTTACACATTTAGAGAGAGATTATAGCACTTGCGTCATTTTTTTCAAGCTTATCAATTTTCTCAAATCACACTCCCCCAAACTTAATATTTTTCATATATTTTTAAATTATTTCGGGTGTGTAATAATCATAAGCATAAATTTTTTTTTTTTATAAACTCATAAACTTTGCTCAGTCTTCCTTTTGTACAATCATACTACATCCAAATCACACCAAAAACTTCACCATTTTCCATTCCTCTATCCCACAATTTATATGCTCATGATAAAAAAGGAAAAGGAAAAGTAATAAAGTTATGAAATTTAGGCTCAACATAGTACAATCAAGAACAAAAACCAAAGTTTTAGGCTAAAAAAGGGTAACTAAGGATAACATTTTCATCTATTAGCTGGCAAGGCTCAAACGTTAAAAAAATGCCTAAATCATCTCTACTTAACACTTCATTCAGAATTTTGTCTCAAAAAATCAATCGAGCAAGTTCTAGCTTATTTCAATATCGACCAAACATACCAAATCCCACAATACTTATAAACTTATATCATGTAAAGTAAAAATTAAATGAAACACATATAATACAACAAATGATAATACTCAGATCAATTATCAATAGGCCAAGCACACAGTCTACATATCCACAACATCAATCCAACAACATCAAAAAGTTAGCATAATTCATCATCGAAGCCCCACCTGTCTTAGTCAATTATAGTTTCGTACGATCATCCAACATTCAAAAATTAAAACGAAATTAAACCCAAGAAAAATGAAGAAAAAAATTAAAAGAAAATAAATTGTCCCCCCAAAATTAAATAAACAGTGCCTGTGGCAGTCAAAATCCTGTGATTCGTAGGGGGAAAGATCGGGTAAAAAGTTGTGCAACCCCACACCGCCTGGGGAAGGTCAAGTGTGATAATTCTAAGACTATGCAGGTATGGGACTACGCAGTTGAAGAGGGCTTAAATGGATTGATGGGTACTACCTATGCCAACAAGATGCATATTCTTTTCGGTAGCCCATCACTTGAGAACTCCAAAGTTAAGCGTGCTTGACCTGGAGTAATCTAATGATGGGTGACCTCTTGGAAGTTTTCCCAGGAAGCGTGCGAGTGAGGACAAAGTATGCTGGAAAGACTTGCGTTGGTTTGTAAGGCCAGTCGTCGTTCCAAGAAGTAGCCATAGTGATATGGGGCGTTACAGTGTCCCCACTGTTTCATGATATCCCAAGGAAAAGACAAAAAATATAAACCTGACAACAGAAACATTATTCATCATCCTCTGAATCTTGGGGTGGTTGATATGGTTGGTGTAATTCTGCAGGACATTGTGGAAAGTCATGAAATCCAATGTATCGCGCAAATGCCCCACAGAAATCTGCCATGTAGTTTGTCATGTGGAACTGCCGATCTCTAATATTAGCCTGACCATGCAATAATAGCTGTTGTTGCCTCTTTAAATCTTCAATGTCTTGATGTATGCTGCTATATTGCCTAAAACTAGAGCCTTCAGTAGCTTTAGAGGCAGATGGTTTTCTACCCTTTCTTTTTGGCCGGTAGTTACATATTGTGCACCGGTAGGTGGCCATCGCAAAAGACTCGGGTCTGCAGGCTCATATCCCAAACCAGTTGGCCTAGGAACACCACCATAATTTCATCTTGATGCAACATTGACTGATGACTAATTGTGGGAGATTGTTCACAGACTTCATTGATGTTCATGGGCACCCCTTGATCTTTGCATAAACTTGTAATCTAAGAACCATGGTCATGGCCATGGCCACCAGATGTGGCCCCTCGAGAAATTTAACTAATACTCTCATTAATAAGCCTCCCCACATTGATGGCCTTCCCCAAGCATATACAGTACAACAAATATAATCATTCGACTGTTACCTCCATTTATTGAGTTGAAGGCATAAGAGTACTTATGAGGAACCTGTTCTAGAGCCTCCCATATGGACTTAAACATATGGCCTTGATAGATTGTGGAGTGACCATGTCACTGCCCATTTTGTATGTTGATCCTGGTTTAGTCATTTCTCTTAAAAGCAGATCATAATCCTTTTCATTCACTCCCGCTCGGTAATCATCATCCCAGGGATCATTAAGGCCATATAACCTATTTATAATTTTAGGAGAATAACAAACTTTTTTTCCGCGAACTAAAACAATATGATTCTCCCAATCCACGTAAGCATTGGCATAAAATTCCCTTACCAAACTTATATTGGCCATGCGCTTAGGCTCACATAGTTGCTGCCAATTTCTATTAATAATCATTTGTGAGAGGATGCCATCCAATTCACTTGGCCGAAAATGAGACTCCACAATCACTATTTTATTATTTACAATCCATTCCTCAAACTTGTTCTGAGCAGTGGGGTTAACAAAAGTATGAGGAATATTCACATTCGCTTGTTGGACGGTGGACATAGTTTTAGCTCTCTTAGGTGCCATTGGATTTCTCAATCACAAGAACAATAACCAAAGTTACTCAACATACTCACACCCCCAAATCAACTCAAAAACGCACAAAAATCCCCCAAAATCTTCAAAACCTTTCACTGAGTACTTTTATCAAACACTTAAGATGCAATCTTCGAAAGTTGTCCAAACATGCTTAAATGACACCAAAATCTCTCCCATACATACAGAATAATCTCACAACATTATAATAGAAAAAACCACAGACCAATCTAACAACACTTCTCAAAATCCATTCATTACTCAAAAACCCTTATTTCTTCAAATTTCCTCAAAATCTCAATAAAAACTTCAAAACTCAACAATGCACCTTGAAAATCTTGAGGAGGAAAAGGAAAAAGTTCTTGAATCACAACAGAGATCCGAACCTTGATGCTTGATGGAGGTAGAAAGAAATGAGGAAAAAATGACAATAAAATGGGAGAAAAAAAAATGAGATTTTCGGTTCTGTAACATTTGGGTTGAAATGGGGTTACATTGAGAGAAGACAACTGATATAAGGAAATCACGTTCTCACCACATGACTATTAAAATTAAAAAATTGCAACAGGCGATATATTTCCATAAGCCGTATATGCAAGCGTCGTCTGTGCCCAAAATGGCGATATTTCACCATTACCACCACCAATATAGCCCATCCACATGTGTCGATATATCACCATTGGTCGGCGATATATCTCCTGGGCACTTGAAAAAAATTGTTAGAAGAATGCACCAAAACCCAAATTGAATTTGTTGTCTAGATAATATATCGCCTAAATGCAGTTTAAAAAATATATGTTTTATTTATTTATTTTTCACGTTTTCACGATTCAATTAGACTAAACAAAAAAATAATTTAAAATAAAATAAAAACTATGGGTTACCCCCCATAAAGCGCTTTGTTTAACGTCTCTAGCTAGACGTTGCAACTCAGTCTCGATTTTGACTGTCCACCAGTGTAATATTCACCTTCTTCTCAATTTCACCACCATAGTAATGCTTCAATCGTTGTCCATTGACTTTGAAAAGCGACGAATAACCTTGTTGAATCTCAATAGCCCCGTACGGAAAGACTTTTGTAACAATGAAATGCCCCGACCATTGAGACTTTCATTTTCCCGGAAACAACTTGAGATGGGAATTAAATAACACTACCTTATCACCCACCTAAAAATTTTGATTGGCAATATTGTAGGCATGCCATTTCTTTGTCTTCTCCTTGTAGATTCTTGCATTCTTTTAGGAATCATGATGCAGTTCATCTAGCTCATTCAGTTGAGCTAGCCTTAATGCTTTCAAAGCTATCAGATCTAAATTCAGCTTCTTTAACGCCCATTGCGCCCTATATACAAGCCTAAATGACAAGCTTTACCATATACAAGCCGGTAAAGAGACATACCAATTGGCGTTTTAAAAGTTGTCTGATAAGCCCATAATGCATCATCAAGCTTATTGGACCAATCCTGTCTATTGACTTGCACCGTCTTCTCTAAAATCAGCTTAATCTCATGATTTGACACTTCCGCTTGCCCATTTGACTGTAAACAATATCCCAATGCCATCTTGTGTTTAATTCCATACTTTTCCATTAGAGAGTCAAAAATCTCATTGGAAAAATGAGTCCCTTCATCACTTATGATCGCTCGAGGAGTGCCAAAATGAGAGAAAATGTTCTTTTGCAAAAACTTGACTACCACCTTAGCTTCATTAGTTGAAGTAGCTACTACTTCAACCCATTAACTAACATAATCCACCACCAACAAGATATACAAATTACCAAACGACGGTGGGTAGGGACCCATAAAGTCAATACCCCAAACGTCAAATAATTCAACCTCCAATATGTTAGTTAGCGACATTTCATGATGTCTTGAGATATTACCTATCCTTTGACAACAATCACTATGCTTCACATATTCATAACTGTCTTTATACAAAGTAGGCCAATAGAATCCACATTCAAGGACCTTTTAAGCAGTCCTTTCTCCACCAAAATGTCCACCAGTAGGTGATGCATGGCAATGAAACAAAATTTCCTTCATTTCTCTTTCTGGTACACATATTCTGACAATCAAATCTAGACATTGCTTGAACAAGAAAGGATCATTCCAGTAGTAATGCTTCACATCATCATAAAACTTTCTTAAATGCTGCCTTGATAACTCTGATGGTACCATGTTGGCTGCCAGATAGTTCACATAATCAGCAAACTGGGGCACCAACTCATCTTCTACATCAAATAACTGTTCATCTGGGAAACTCTCATTAATCTCCACTGTAGCATGTTCTGACTCATCCCCCAACTCAAGTCTTGATTAGTGATCTGCTACCAAATTCTCAGTACCCTTTTTGTCTCGAACCTCCATACCAAACTCTTGTAAAAGAAGCACCCAGCAAATAAGTCTAGGTTTGGCATCTTTCTTAGCAATAAGATTCTTAATTGCTGAATGGTATGTATACATAATAACCTTATTTCCCATCAAATAAGGCCTGAATTTATCGAATGCACATATAATAGCAAGAAGTTCTTTCTCATTGGTGGCATAATTCAACTGAGCACCATTGAGTATTCTGCTGGCGTAATAAATAGTACGAAATACCTTGTCAACACGCTGCCCCAGAACTGCGCCCACTGTAAAATCACTTGCATTATACATTAACTCAAAGGGAAGCTCCCAATCTGGTGAAATAACTATAGGGGCTAACACCAATATCTGCTTAAGTATCCTGAAAGCTTCAAGACACTTCTCATTGAACTTAAATGGCACCTTATTCATCAACAATGCTGAGAGTGGCTTAGAAATCTTTGAGAAGTCCTTAATAAATCTTCTGTAGAAACCTGCATGACCAAGGAAACTTCTCACCCCTTTCACTGAAACTAGAGGTGGTAGGTTTTCAATAGTGGCAATCTTTGCCCTATCAACCTCAATACCATTTTTAGACACCTTGTGCCCAAGCACTATGCCTTCATTTACCATGAAATGGCATTTTTCCCAATTCAGGACTAAATTGGCCTCTTGACATCTTTTCAACACAGCCTCCAAATTCAACAAAAAATCATCAAAGGAAGACCCCATAACAGAAAAATCATCCATAAAAATCTCAATGCTATGTTCCACCATATCAGAGAAAATAGCCACCATACACCTTTGGAAAGTTGCTGGAGCATTGCACATACCAAAAGGCATACGAGGGAATGCAAATGTACCATATGGACAAGTGAAAGTCGTTTTATCTTGATCCTCAGGAGCAATGGCTATTTTATGTTACCCTGAATAGCCATCCAGAAAACAGTAATATTTTTGTCCAACCAACCTATCTAACATCTGATCAATGAAAGGCAGTGGGAAGTGATCTATTCTGGTTGCTTTGTTCAATTTACGATAATCAATACAAATCCTCAAACCAGTTACTGTACGCGTTGGGATAAGCTCATTATTGTCATTCTTTACCACTATAATCCCTCTTTTCTTAGGAACTACCTGAACTATACTTACCTAATTGCTATCTGAAATGGGATAGATCATCCCCAGCATCTAACCACCTTAAGATTTCCTTTATGACTACCTCTTTCATTGCTAGATTCAATCAACGTTGTGATTCAATGGAGGGCTTACTATCATCTTCCATCAAGATCTTGTGCATATCTATCGATGGACTTATACCTTGAATATCTGCTAGTGTCCATCCAATTGCCAACTTATGGGTTCTCAGTACCCTTAACAATTTTTCCATCTCCCCAGTAGAAAGAGAAGAAGACACAATGGCTGGTAAAGGCTCATTCTCACCCAAAAAAGCATATTGAAGATGTGCTGGCAATGATTTCATTTCCAACTCTGGAGGTTTCTCAACTTATGGTAATGGTCTTTTAGGTCCCTGACCCAATTCTTCATATTTTCAATTATAAATTGGCCCTTTGGAATTCATCCACTGTACACACTCTTGGACCCTCTGTCTAACTTAGCATTGACATCATTTGTCATCAAACTTTTCTGAAGGGAATCCTCTGTAATGTTAATCGCTGCCCCTTCTTTCTCTACCATGTCAACTTTGAAACAATTGTCATTCACATTGGAAAACTTTAAAGCTTTAAACACATTAAATACCACTTCTTCACCCTAAACTCGGAGCTTCAATTAACTATTTTGAACATCAATTA
The DNA here is from genome assembly GCF_963169125.1 of Humulus lupulus. NCBI lineage: Eukaryota > Viridiplantae > Streptophyta > Magnoliopsida > Rosales > Cannabaceae > Humulus > Humulus lupulus. Next base: position 107,863,001 of record NC_084800.1, on the reverse strand, counting down.
GAGTCTGCCCAGTAGCTAAAAATGGCCTTCCCAGAATGATTGGGACATTTTTATCTTCCTCCATATCTAAGACGATGAAATCTTCCAGAAAAATGAATTTGTCCACTTTAACAAGAACATCCTCTATGATACCTCTGGGATGTTTAACTGAATGATCTGCTAGCTGTAGTGTGATTGTAGTAGGACTAGCCTCCCCCAAACCAAGTCTGGGAAATACAGACAGTGACATCAAATTAATGCTTGCCCCCAAATCACATAGGGCATGCTTGCACTCAAAATTTCCAATAGTGCAAGGAATAGTAAAACTACCAGGATCTCTCAATTTCGGGGGAAGCTTATTTTGTAAAATAGCGCTACATTCTTCAGCAAGTGCTACAGTCTCATACTCTTCCATTCTTCTTTTCTTTGACCGAATCTCCTTCATAAATTTGACATAAGAGGGCATTTTCTCTAATGCCTCAGTGAATGGAATATTAATATGCAGCTTCTTAAATACCTTAAGAAACTTTAAGAACTGCTTGTCCAAGTTAGACTTTCTCAACCTTTGTAGATATGGAATCTTGAAGTACGAGTCTCTATTGATGTTTACTGTTATACTGTTAGGGGGAAGGTCTTCAGTAACCTTCTGAGTGATAGGCTTGGGATTTTCAAGTTCTAAATCTTCTGCCTTTGCTTTAGACCCTTCATAAGCCTTACCACTTCTCAACGTCACTGCCTGGCATTGTTCTTTTGGATTCACTACTGTTGAACTGGGCAGATTCCCCTGAGGCCTGGTATTAAGCAAATTTTCCAACTGCCCAACCCGTGTTTCCAAGTTTCTGATTGAAGACCTGGTTTCTGTTATAAACTATGCTTGATTCTTGGTAAGAGTCACAAGAGCAACTTCTAACTCACTCTGTTTTTCTTGTGGATCTGGTGGCCTGGTTTGTTGTGTAGGAACGACTAGTTGTACTTGAGGCATGGTTTGTGGAAAGGGAGTCTGATACTGAACTGGAAGCCCCTGATTTTTTCTCCATGATAAATTAGGATGGTTTTTCCACCATGGATTGGATGAATTAGAGAATGGATTGTTATACGACCTTTGAAAAATTACTAACTGCCTGTACCTGGGCCTGATCAACTGGCATATTACCATACATTCTAGCAACTGTACACTGTTCATACAAATGAGGGCCCTCACACAATTCAGACCCTGATTGCATCTGTATAGCCTAAACTGAGCTGAGATCTTATTTTGTTGCAACTGCTTTGTTGATGAAGCAACCTGAGTAGTTAAAGCAGTAATAACATCTAATTCATGTACCCCAGCTACTTTTCTCTGTGAGGTGTCTCATTCAGTAGGCCATTGATAATTGTTCATGGCTATCTCATATAATAATTCATAGGCCTCATCAGCCCCTTTACTCATTAAAGCACCACCTGCTGTTGCATCTATGATAGTGCGAGTAGTACCGCACAACCCATTATAAAAATTGTAGACTAACATCCACTTCTCAATACCGCGATGAAGGCATTTTCTGAGCAAGTATTTGAATCTTTCCCAAGCATCGTATAATTACTCTCCCTCATTCTGATAGATGTTATTGATTTCCCCCCTCAACTTGGCAGCTTTTGTAGGAGGAAAGAACTTAGAGTGAAAATTCTGAGCTAGTTCCTCCCATGTATTAATTGAGTTGGCCTGCAGAGAAATAAGCCAACTTTTTGCTACGTCCCTGAGTGAGAAAGGGAACAGTCTCCACCTTATTTCATCATCGCTCACCCCATTAAACTTAAACGTTGCACATAGCTCGAGGAAGTCCAGTATGTGCAAGTTAGGATCCTCAGTGGGGAGACCCCTAAACTGGACAGATGTCTGGACCATTTGTATCATCGCTGACTTAATCTTAAAGTTATTTGAATGGGCAGTCGGGGGTCTAATGCATGAGTGCACCCCTGTGACAGTAGGGAGCACACAATCTCTTAATGCTAACACATCATTATTATTGGCCTCATCTCTTTGGTTGGCAGCCATTGATGCTCCAACCTCTAATTCTTTCTGTTCTTTGTGCAGTATCTTTCAATTTCAAGATTAACAGGCAAAAGATTGGCAGACCCTTCACGTTGCATACAAAAGATTCACCTGAAATAGCAAAGTGTGACAAATTAAATTAGTACAAAGAAATAAAAACAGTCAAATTAGAATAAAACTTAACTATTTTGATATTAATAGAATTTCAATTCCCTGGCAATGGCGCCAAAAACTTGTTGCGAAATTTTTGCTACGCAAGTGCACACAATCAAAAAAGTAATAATATTAGAAGTAAAGTATCGTTCCGACAGAGAATTGATCTACTAATTACCAAAAGTGAACTTTAATTTCTATTTGACTAATAAAAATTGAGTGAAAATTAACAACTAACAATAAACTAGAATAGCATAATTAAATTAATGAAATTTAATAGAAAAAATATTAGAGCGTTTTAATTTCATCAACCTTCAATTCTATTCAAACAATAATACAATTGACACGATTCTTCTAACTATGACTATAGCAGATTTACTATTAGCAATTCTATTCTTTCTCAAGATATAAAATATTCAGTTTACCTGTGAATTCTCTACATATCTGTGATAAATTCTACACATAAACTGCATTAAGAACAAAAACCTAATTGCTACACAAACCAGTTTGATACTTTCGTTCTAAATTGAAGTCTATGTCTATTATCTATAGCTATTCCAATTCTTACTTTTCAAATATTGAATTAAAACCAAAAATCATGCAAAAGATGGCCAGTCAATGACAAGCATTAAGCATAAGAACAATAAATAAACATAAATTCAAGAAATCATAGAAACTGCATTAAATATGAAAAAATATCCAACGACTACATTAAAATACTCTAAACAAGGATTTAGTTCATAATGTTAAACATAATTGCATAAAAATCATATAAAATTGAAAAGCATAAAAAGATGAAATAAGACTAATGAATTCTTGCTCTGTTCCTCCTCTACACCGTCTAGAACACCACTCTCCCCCCCCCCCCCCCCTTTTATCTTCTTTGTATTTCCTCGAAAAAAACCCTACAAAATTTCATGAAAATTCCAAAAATGCCCTTGTGCCGATATATTGCCTCCCATGTTGCGATATATCGCCTCGAATATTCTCGATAAAAATGCAAAATCTTTGTTGTCGTTTATATCTCTGCAAAAAATCCATATTCCTCAAGTGGCGATATATCGCCTGTGCTAGATTTTCGATTACTAGCCAATTTTGACTAATTACGCGGATATTTAATTTTTAAAAAAAACTTCGAATTCGCGTACTAATCAGAATTATAGTGAAAAACTGAACAAGTTCACAAAACCAGATCAAATACGTAATTTCACTTGAGAAAAACAACCAAATCAAACCAAAAAAGTCATGAATAAGCGTATATTTTGTATGCTTATCATATATCTCTTATTTCGATAATGGGTTGCTTTGGTTAAAATTGAATATGATTACAAAAAGACATCTTCTTACTATGCTTTAGCCAAAGAACATCTAAGTTCTCACCACATATTGGACAACCATAGTTTCCTTTAGTGGTACATCCAGGCAGATTTCCATAAGTAGGAAAATCATTTATTGTCCATAACAACATAGCCTTTAAATTGAAAAAACTCTTTGTAGAAGCATCATATGTGTAGACTCCATTCCATAACACTATTAACTCATCTATTAGTGGCTCAAAGTAAACATCTATGTCATTCCCAGGTTGTTTAGGTCCTGGAATCAACATAGGCAGAAAGGTAAACCCATCCGTCATGCACAGAGAATGTGGAAAATTGTATACAATGAGCATTATCAGCCAACAACTATATGTAGAACTCATATTTTTATAGGGATTGATCCCATCAGTAGCAAGTCCTAGCCGAAGGTTGTAAGGTTCAAGTAGAAAATCTAGCCATCTTTAATTAACCGCATCCCAAGCCTTTGAATCTATTGAGTGGTGCATCTTCCCACCCATACTTTTTTTAGTTGATTGCCATTTTAGATTTGTAATTGTCTCCTTTGTTCTAAATATCCTTTGAAGCCTTGGTGTAATTAGAAAATATCTTAACAATTTTGCAGGTTGCCCTATTAATACCTCCTTTGTGTGTTCATTTTGTTTCCATCATGGAGATTTACAAGTAGGACATACTTGGGAATCGACATTTTCTTTCGTGAATAAACAAAAATCCTTCACACAAGCATGGATATGCTTATAGGTAAGATTAAACCTCTTCAAAATCTTGTTAATTGCATACATAGATGCTAGAATTTGATTATCTTTTGGCAACGTTTTTAACCAACTCCAACATATCACCAAAACCAACATCCAAAAATCCATGCTTAGTTTTTTATATTATATAGCCCAACAAGTGATGAAATCTTTGTGTACTTCAAACATCCTTCATACAATGGAGATTCAACATTTGTTAATAAACTATGAAAATTAGCATCATTATCATCATCAGCCAAGTCATTGACATTAGTTGGATATACTTCAACAGCCAGAAATAAATAATATGTAGAGTTTGTATTCATCGTGCCACTTTGAACTGAATCTTCTCCATGATGAAACCACGTCTTATAAGATTTGTCCATGCCGTATAAAACCAAGCGTTCTACAACTTTATCTAAAATTTGATGCCTTAGATTTTGACATTTTGGTGCATGGACAAAGAATCTTACTCAACCAACCAACATTCATTGCTGCAGTCTTCACAAAATCTCTAGCTTTTGTCTCATATTCCTCCATAGTTTTACAATTTCAGAGCATATAATTCAAAAATCAAGTGTTGAAACTTTAACATAAACTTAAATCCAAACTATATCTTTCTATTTACTAATTTGTTAAGATGGATCAAATTTTTATCCATCTGCACCATATAACCATCACAACCTTTAAATACCAACTACTTAATTCATTTGAATTAAAAAGAAGAATATATTCAATAGATTTCAAGAAATTGCCCACTGCCATATGTCTCAAATTCTTTAATTATCATTATGGTCAAAACATATAAGGCATAAGCTACGGTAGCAACTAGTCATAGCTTTATCCTTATATGGAAAGGACAACTCCTTATAGGTTTTGTAGCTAGTTGTCTATATAGTTGTAGTAGTACTTGTAATAAGGATTATAACATGGTCCAAGCTAGCTATAAGCTTGTATAGTTTTAAGCTATAGGAAAAATAAATTATTTAAATGAAAAAAATTATGTAAGGATCAACATAAGTGATTCTTGCATCACTTTAAAACAATTAATGCATAATATTAAGAAATTATATATGGCAAGTACCAAGCATGGAATTATATTCAAGATGTGTACATAAAAAAGTCAACCAAAACAGCTATAATTAGATACAGATTTAGATTGAAATGCACAGTTTGAATATAAAGAAAAACTGAAAATGATGATTTTCTTTAAGCAAAACTGACCTAAAAATGATGATTTTCTTTTCTATTTACTAAACAAAAAGGAGGAAAGCTAATTAACAGACTTGGCTAGTTGTACATCTTCAATCCTAAAGATAGGAAATCCCACCACATTATAATGTGTAGGTTACAAAATTGTGTATGTATATATAAGAAGACACAAAAATAACTTAATAAAACTTATAATAATTATTGTATCAATTAGTTTCCAATGACGTACAAATAAGTAGATTTTCAGCAATAAATCTTGAATAAGAATAACTAAAATAACAACTAAAATAGAGAAGAAATTAGCATAGCTCACTACATCATATAAACTTATTATATATCCACCACGCTTATATGGTCCTATTTTATTTACAAACATTGCATTTGTACAAGTTTTGGACCCCTCAAAATTGTACCAATATGACATGACATTGAACATAATAAAACAATTTTGTATATATTATTGTAACGCCCTAGTTACTCCAAGACTGTTACTGTGGACTTTAAGCAGTGCTTAACTCGCTAAACGAGTCATTTGATTATAAACGTGCATCTAGGTGTTATTAATAGGTGAGGGTGAAAAATCTTAATCAAAAGGAATAGATATATTTTATTTAAAACACTAAACTATACATGGGCCCATAAAAGTGTTTACAAAGTTATTTACAATCCAAAATGGTCATTATAGTATAAAAATTACAACTCGCTGACCTAAGCGGCAAAATAGGGTTAACCCCTAGTTCCTCTGAGAAACACCTTGGCCATGGTGGTCAAGTGGCCGCATATGTACACATCGCCACCTAAGCTCTCCACTCAAGGCTGGGTGAGCTATTCTTTCCCTTTACCTACCCCACATAGCACCTGTGAGCCAAGGCTCAGTAAGAAAACTTATTACTGCATGTATACAATATCAATAAATGATTTTGGTGATCATTATGGGGCTTGCATTCCTAATCAGATAGTGAGTCACACTTTGGGGCTCCGCACCCTTATTAGATAGATGACTAATAAGTCTATCTCTGGGGATCTGCTCCCTGAATAGATGACTAATAAGTCTATCTCTAGGGATTCGCTCCCTGAATAGATGACTATTAAGTCTATCTTTGGGGCTCTACACCCTAAGCCATGTGACATTTCAGTCACTTGAGCCTTTTGACCCTGGCTCTAAGTAACTAGCCTTTAGACCAGACAAGCGCTTTAGTTTTCTTCGACCTTGGGGGTAGGTCAAGCATTTCATGCTCATGTTGATTAGATGTAATCATTTCGACTTGTATTAAACACATTAATGCCATTCTTGACTTTTAAGCCAATACCATACGACCAGTGCTCAGTATCACCACTGAACATGACAGATAAGTCACAACTTCATGATCAATACTAAACACCATTGTTGTTCCCTGACTAATAAGTCAGTGCCATACACAGATAAGCAAAGCTGCTATGCATTTACTATGCAATCAATATCCATATATAGAGCACTCAACATGCCTCATCAATAACCATGCATGTCACATACTGGGTTCAGTTTTCTTACCTCTAGTTCAAGTGTGAAATAAAAGAACGACCCTTGAGAACGAGCGATCCTTAAGTCCCTTAGCGGTCACCTAGTCATAACCATATATGAAATCTCATCAATAAAAATAAATAATAAAAGATTCATAGTCGTCTAAACCCCGCTCCCGGGGCCTCGAATTTTACTAAAACGGTTAGTAGATTCGATCTCAAGCCTTAGGAAATGAAAACCCACGCTTAAACCTTATGAAAAACCCTTCCTGCCACAAAAGGAAGGGGCGGGTCATGACTTGACCTAGTGGGTCGCGGCACCCCCCCCCCCCCCCCCTGGGGTACCAGGGGTGAGCTGCGACTTGGCTTTGTGGATTGCAGAGTGCCTGCTTAACAGAGCCCAAGGGAGGCTCTGGCTTGGGTCCAGGTCGCGACTTGCATGAACTCGATCGAGACTTGACCCAGCGAACACAGCTCGCCTGCCTATTTCTCAACTAGCCCAAATCTTCATCAATTAAATCCCAAAATCACACCCAAGCATCAACACAATATATACACCAATTTAACAACAAATCCTAAGCTTTAAATCACCCATAACAACAACACATATCCAAATCCATGACCAAAACCTCAAGCTAAAGAACTAACCTTAAAATATAGCAAAACCAGAAACTATGGCTAGAGTCTTACCTTGAACACATGCTTGAATCCCCTCCAATGGCTGATCACTAGCCTAAACCCTCAAGCTTTAATTCCCTAGCTTGAATCCTCAATCTTGCTTCAAAATTCCAACTGAGAAAAAGAAGAAGAAATGATCATGGAAGAGGAAGAGAGCTACTCTGTTTTGGCTGCCTAAACCTTCTACAACCAACCATCTAAGTCTATCCCATGGTCAAAAGACCAAAATGTCCCTACACCCAATTAATTCCTATACAGCCACCCAAGGGCAAAACAGTCATTTCATGCTTATCCTGCTAATCATAATTAACGTCCTCCAATTCCTATTATTCCCCATATTATCAAATAGTAATTAAATCATATCCCATTACCCATTCATTCCCGGTAATGTACTAAGCATCAAATTACCCCCAGACTTACCTCGGGCTTGGAAATTAATCCTGTTATGACCAAACCACTAACTTGCGTTCTAGGATCGTCTCATGTCAAAAAGTGCAAACATATCCACATTATAATGTGGTCTCATTCATAAATCACCAACATGCACATAAATATGCAGATATGCCCTCAACGGGCCAAATTACGAAAATGCCCTTCTAATAATAAGTGGACCCACATGCATGCAATTATCATCATATAATTCACATAATTCCATAATAAATCAATTATGGCCATCCTGGCCCCCTAATTCAGGCATTAAGCCACATTAGGGAATTTGGGAAATTATAATTATCCTTTTTGCTTGTGCCTTTTCAAACCTAAGAGGGCTTATAGGGAGGACAGTGTTTAAGTAAAATATTTACATCAAATGTATATATGTTGGCAATTCATTAAAATTGATCTCGTCATCACAGCCCAAAACAGAACACTAATTAAAAGAAAAAATAAAAACCAATTGCAAATAGATATAGCATGTATATTTATATAAATCACTATTAAAGTATATATATAATAAAATGATGATATATTATTAAATGAAATCTCAACTATATATTGAAACGAACTGTAATTGGATACATATATGCTACATAATTTTAGAGAAATTACTAGATTGTGTGAAGCAGGCTTATAAATATATATATATATATATTTCAAATGATCATCAACACGAGATATCATGGTCACTACAAGAAAAAGATTGTGTAGCGACGACATCTATTGCGACGATTCCAAATTCGTTGTTGTATGTAGTCAAAATCCACGATGTTTTTTAATTTATTAAAATAAATAAGCTATAGCAACGACTTGGGTTGTCAAAAACACGCGAACAAGACCTCAAAATATCTGGAACCCTATCGTCACTGTAGGGTACCAAGAGTTCGGAGGGAACAAGAAGCGGGAATTGACTCTACCATGACGACATGTCGTCGCTGTAGGGTCCTCATCGAAAAAAAGAAGGAAATATGTTTGTCTATAGTGACTACCTGTCGTCACATTAGGATGGGGATGGAACTCAACCGCCCAGAGTTGGTTGCCTATTTTGACTCCCTATAGCGACGACATGTCGTTGCCATAGAGTCCTCGTAAAAAAAAGAAGGAAATATGTTTGTCTAGAGCGACGACATGTCGTCGCTGTAGGATAGGGGTTGGAACTTAATCACCAAGAGTTGGTTGCCTATTTTCACTCCCTATAGCGATGACATGTCATCGCTATAGAGTCTAATTTAATCCACTAGTCAGTTACTTTTTAGTCTATGGAGACGACATTTCGTCGCAATAGGGTAAAAAAAATGGTGGGAAAGTGGACCGCCAAAAGATTTAAGTCAAATTTCACTGCCGGTAGTCGCTAAAGATTGGACGTGTAGCACACGAAAGGATTCATGTACTATTCACTATCCTACAATGATGACATTTCGTCGTTGTAGGGTCTCACCGTTTGAGTGAAACGGTGCATTAGATATCAACGATGACATTCTTTGTATTTACTTAGCTAGTTAGATAGTAGCAGTAGCAGTAGCAGCAGCAGCAGCAGCAGCAGCAACAGTAGTAGTAGTAGTAGTAGTATGTTCATTACTATGGATTTTGGTTCAAGCCGGGACTTAGTTGGAAACTCCTCGCAATAGTTATGAATTTTATAAGTTTAACCTATAGTTTAAGAATATTAATTATAACATAAGGTTTGATTAATGTTGCTGGTTATTAATATGATTATTATTATAACCTAAGGTTTAGATAGAGCTAATAAGAATATGACATTTGTCATGAGCATGAATTATTCCTAAGGTTTAGATGGAGCCAATAGGAATATGACACTTGTCATATGTATGATTATTAAGGAATTATTATTTTAATGATAAAATAAGGGAAATATAAGACTTAGTCTTCACCAGAATTTGTTAGGAGCATGACATTTGTTACAATTTTATTTATTTGTGATTTAGATATTTTATTTATTTGTGATTTAGATAATTAAATAGATTTTTTGTAACTTTAGGGTATTGTAACTTCCGACCTATTTTTGACGCAGTTATGTTATGAATTTCGAAAAATAGTATTTCTAAAAAGTTGTAGATAATTTAATTAGATTTCTAACGGTATAAATATATTCTAAATCGGAGCCCTACAGCTCTAGATATGTTAATTTTACTATAGGTTAGTTTAGAGTTACGAGATTTAGGGAGTTAGAAGTTAGGATTCTATTTGATTTTTTTTTTTTTTTAAATAATCAAGCTTTGTTGACCAAGTACTAAGCCTTTGGCTGAAGGATATTAAAATATTTTCAATTAAATTCATTATTTTTATTCAAAGCCAAAAAGAAGATTTTTATTCCTAGAACTTTATAAATAGGACCTAGCACCAAGCCTTTTCATTCATTCTTCAATCCTTGATCAGAGCCTTCTAGGTGCTAATGAGACTATAGAGTGATAAACACTTGGGTTGGGGTTATAAGATTTGTCATTCTAAGCTTATTAGACACTTGGGAAGTAAGGTTCATAGAGTGTATTTTGGTTTCGAGGTGTAGTCCGGTCATAGCAATTTCAAAGGTATTCCTATTCATAGTTCCTTTTTTGTATTGTTCTTATAGTTTTTCTACTCAAATCCTAACTCGTATTCTCTATTCTTGGTTAGGCATCTAAGATCTTGAACGTAAGATTCTTATTGGTAAGTGTCTTTTCGATGGTGTAGTTCATTCTTTCCATTTTTTTTCTTTAGTATACTCACCTCTCTATTATGGTTTTTAGGAGTGTTCCAAAGTCTCGATCTTGTTCTCATATCCCGGTTTTTTGTAAGGAAAATAGGATAGATCTTGTATGTTTGTATGATATGTTATGCTATAATAAGTATATGTATGCTATGTTTTGTAGTCCTTGGGCATATGACTTGTTTAGATAACAAGCCCCAAGATTATGTTTTTAGTCGCTTGGGCATATGACTTGCTTAGATAGCAAGCCCCAAGATTAGTTTATCATTTTCATGGTTTAGAGTTATGGTTTACCCTACTACAGATATTAGACAGGGGACCTAGATGGGTTATCATATACTACCATGTGATCTAACCTACCTCAAATATTAGACAGGGGACCTAGATGGTTTATCGCATGCCATGTTAATGAGTTAATGGCCATTAATATTGTAGTCCTATATGGTATATGTTCTTATAGCCATATGTTTTATAGTGTATGCTTATGATATATGGTATATATTTTTAATAACCATATGTTTTATAGTTTATGTTTATGATGTAGTTTTATGCTTATGATATATGATGTATGTGTTTAGTAGGTTTTCCTTGCTGGGCACTAGGCTCATTCCTTTATTTTTAGGGTGATGCGGGAAAATGAATATGGAAGGCGGAAGGATTCTTGGTAGCTTGGCTTGTGTGTTGAGGATGGATGGAATGTGTGGACTGCGTGTCGATTGAGGATGAAGTTATTTATTTTTAGTCTTTTAAATCATGTTTTTTTTTCCGCATTTAGTTTTGTAAATAATTTTATTTAGTTTAAAATTATGTTTTATGTTTTAAACAATGGGTATCCATGCCATATTTTCTATTATTATGTATTTGATACAATATTTCAAGATGTAATAAAGTTAGTTATATTATTTCTTATGTATCTTTCCCAAATTAGTAGTTATGTATAGTAGATCTAATGGTCCAAGGTCTTAGAAATAGTTGGGTCATTACATTCTTGTACTCTATAGCGACGACGTGTCGTCGATATAAAGTTAGTCGATATAACTCCCCAGCCCGAGCCTTCTTTTTTTTTTTCTGCAAATGTATTTTGAAAAACCAGAGTCCATCCAAGCCTTCTTCATCGATTTGAGCCTATTTGCTACTATTTTTTCCTTGTTTTGGTAATCTAATCTCATTTTCTTTGTATTTTATGGTTTACAATGTACTTTTTTGTTAGTATACGCGTGTATGTTTTTGTGGTCATTTAGTTTTTGTTAAAAATAAGTTTTTGATGTTTTTTTTTTTTTTTTCAGATAACAGAGGAATCTGCTTGTGTATTGCTTAGATTGTAGAGATCTTCCCTTGGTATTGTTTTTAATTGTATTTTTTTTTTTTTTGTGATTGATGAATGTATTGATGTATGTTTAATTTATATTTTATAGGTGTGTGATTAGTTATTTTAGATAATGTTAATTTTTTTAAGATTAGTTTTAAAGACTTAATAGATTATTAGAAGTATATTTGTTTGTTAATTTGATTATATTTGTGTTTTTTTAAGATGAAAATTGTATATTTATATATTTATTTATTTTTGTTTTAAGAAAATATGAATGTATGTTATGAAAAAATGTTAGGTTAGATGATATAATTTTTTTTAATTGTATGTTTCCATGTTAGATGTTTAATGTTATTTAAGATTATAGTTTATAAATAAATGTTGATCAATTTATTAATAAATCATGTTAAGATTTTGTATTATTTATTTATAATATATTTTTTGTTGTTGATATGAGAATTTAAATGATTTTATGCAATTTTATGTATGCTCTGAGACTATTTTTTTAGTTTATATGCAGATTTTAAATATTGGGATAGGTTAGATTACAACCATTATGCTGCCGAAATTTTTGTAGATTTAGAAAAACTAAACATTACAAAATTGTTTTAAAGTTAGTGTGATTAAATTTTAAATCAATTAATAAAAATTAATTAAAAAATTATAAAGTGTAAATTAAAATAATAATTTTACAAGTATAAAACTTTATCAATATTTTTTTATAAAATAAGTAGAAATTAAAATAATAATGTTTAATGATAAATTAATAATCTTCTAATTAAATATTTGTTTATTTAATTACTTTTATAATATATTCATAAAATTTGATAATATATGTAGATAAAATAAGTAATTAAATTAACTTTAACCTTAAAATTAAGTTAAGATTAAAATAATAAAACTTTATTGTTGTTTTAAAAAAATAAAAAGTAAGAATTATATTAAGAATTTGATAATTATTAAATAACATAATAATAATTATAATTAAATATTTGATTATATAACGAAACTTTATAATACATTCACAACTAACAATAAAATATATTCATAGAATTTAATAATTTATTCATAAGATTTGACAATTTACTTGAAAAAATTAGTGTTTTGGTGATAAAAAAAATTATTAGCAAATAAAGGTAGTTTTTATGATTATCACATTGTGATAATTTATTTTCCACCTAAATTAGTTATGACGATTGACAAGACTTTGATAACTAATAGATGATGTAACTGATGAGTTTTGGAATGGTCTTCAAGCATTTATACAAATGACCAAGAATCATGTGAATGATTCGGGAGAAGTCAGATGGCCATTTGTTCAGTGTGTCAATATGTTGAATCAGAAATTGGATGTGATGGACGCTCACATACGCATATATGGGTTTCTGCAGCGATAGGTGAAGTGGACCCACCACGGTGAAGTTGATATGCCTCCAGTAGTGGACGACGGGGCTCTAGTGAGATGATTGAAATCATCAATGATGTTATTGGTGAACAAGACACTAACGAAGAAGGCGTAAATGAAGGACTTTCTGATGGTGGTGGCAATAGTGCAAATAATCAATTTGATGACCTGTTTCAAGAGGTCGAAACTTAGTTATACCCTGGTTGTCTTCCTTGAACTTCTTGGCGAAGATGATGCACATGAAGGTTATGAATAAATGGAAAAATAGTTCATTTGATGAAATTTTGAAGTTTATGAAATTTTCATTCCCGAAGGAGAATAAGAATTCGACTTCACTCTATAAGTCTAAGAAAAGAATGAGGAAGTTAGGGTTAGCTTATCAATCCATTCTTGCTTGCAAGTACGACTGTTGTTTGTTCAGGAAGGAGAATTCCCAAAACCAGAGTTGTCCTGTACGTGGTGAGAGTCGATGGGTTGACAAAGACACAAAGGGGAAAAAAGTCGCCCACAAAGTGTTACGATACTTACCTTTGACTCCTAGGCTGAAGTGTCTTTATGGTTCAAGGCATACAATAAATGATATGACTTGGCATAGTACAGGACGATCGAAAGAAGATGGTGTGATGCACCATCCTGTTGATGGGGGTGCTTGGAAACAATTTTATTCCAGATATCTTGATTTTTCCAAAGAACCCAGAAACGTTCGATTGGGTTTGGCTGCTGATGGTTTTAATCCATTTGGTAACATGAGTCTATCTTACAGCATGTGGTCGGTAATATTCTGCACGTACAATTTGCCTCATTGGTTGTGCATGAAAGAGTCATCATTCATGCTGACCTTGTTGATTCTTGGACCGAAATCACCTATGAATGACATGGATTTTTTTTGGAGGCCTGTGGTAGAAGAATTGAAGGAGTTATGGGATGAAGGAGTTCAAACCATAGACGCTGCAATGAACAGTGTATTCAAAATGCGTGCATCACTATTATGGACTATCAATGTTTTTTCGGCCCGTAGTAGTTTGTCTAGTTGGAGTGGCCAAGGATATATGGCATGTCCTTCATGCAACGAAGACACTCCTTCATGTCGGGTAATTGGGAAGTTGACTTATGTTGGTCATAGAAGATTCTTATCTTCTACGCATAAGTGGAGGAAGAGTCACTTGTTTGATGAGAATTATGAAAAAGGACGTCCTCCAAGAAAATTTAGTAGTCAAGACATCTCGAACAATTAGCGCATGTTCCAGATCATTTGTCGGGTAAATATGTCAGTTTCAAGGGTGTGAAAAAAAAGCGAGATCCAAAAGAGCTTAATTGGAGTAAAAAGAGAATTTTCTTTTAACTTGATTACTGATCCAAACTTGAACTGAAGTACAATTTAGATGTGATGCATGTAGAGAAAATTTTTTGCGACAATTTACTTGATACTTTTCTTATGAATGAGAAATCTAAAGACACCACCAACACACGAGTAGACTTGAAGAATTGCGGTATCTGAGAAGAGTTGCACCTCAAGGAAGATGGTACGAAGTTGATCAAACCACATCCTATGTACTCTTTCACAGCGGATGATAGACGATTTTCTTGTTAGTTTGTAAAAAGGAGTTAGACTTCGTGATGGCTTTGATTCAAATTTCTCTAAGAAAGTAACTGATAATGATGGCAACATTTTTGGGTTGAAATCCTTTGCTTGTCACATTCTTATGCATCGTTTGTTGCCGGTAGGAGTTCGAGGCTACTTGGATAAGTCTATTTTGAAGACAATCATTGAGCTTTGCAATTTCTTTAAGAAAATTTGTGCTCATACATTGGTTGTTAAGGACATGGAAAATTGATCGTGAAAATATGATACGTAAGTGCACGCAATCGATTCAAGTAATATAGATGATAAATAGAGTATCGTTCCCACGAAGACTATCTTCCAATTACCACTAATTGTTCTTTAAATTTCTATTTGGAAACTAAGAATTTGACTTTTAAATTTAATTTTAAATATAAAAATACTTTAAACAAGAAAACAACTAAATAAAAGATTTAAATCACTATGAAAAAGACCTAGGGTGTAAATTTCATCAACTTTTCATTCTACTAATTGTATTAATCAAAATGACACAAAATATGTCGACCACCACACATGATGTTGGAAATATATAGCAATGGAGATGATTACAATCAAAATGACACAAAATACATATAATATTAAAAAATGATATTACATAATAGTGAGAAGAGATTACATAACTTATGACAATTATCATAAGAGTAGAAGATGAAAATTTCAAGAGCAACACAAGGCTTAAACAAGGTTCAAAACCTTTGTCCTAAAAGTTATTTCCTCCATCATAAGAACACTTTGGGAATACTCTCTAAAAATGCTTCTATGGATTTATCAAGCCTTCACTCATACTCATCATGGTGTTCTAAAAATGAGCATGTCATCACAAGTGTTGTAATCTATGTAGTTTATTTTTTTCACATTCACACATTACATCCAAGTGAGCAAAATAGTTTCTATACATAGAGTTCTCATCAACCATTTGGTTTTCTAATGCCATCAAACTCTATTGGAAGTTAGAAACATGCACACAACAACTATAAAATATTATATCTCTTGAAAATCAAATTCAAGATGTGTAACTCCTTTTACACATCAATTGATGAATATTTGTGAGAGTTACAAAAATTTTTATCATCATTTCTTAAGAATTGTAACTCCACTCTATATGCTACAAAATTTATTATGATCATCATTTCTCAAATTGTAATTTCACAATATATGTTGCATTTGACAAAATAAAATTTGTCAAACTCTATTATTTGTCACATAATTCATTTAATCAATATATTATATTATTTGTAAGATAATATAACACATGATGTCCTCCATTGTGATGCTCTCCCTTCAACGACCTAGTTGTTGGAGATGTCACGTGATTTGTCGTTGGAGTGGTCAAATTATGAGGGGTTGTAGTCGAATGATATGATCATGTAGGCGATCTAAGACAAAAAAAAAAAGACATAATCGTAAAGAGTTAATTTGATATTTACACCTAATGTATTTGAAAAGATAATGAGTAATAAAGGAGTAATGGATGATAAGGTGTATGAAGGAGAAATATTTGCTTGCATACCAAGACGATGCAGAAATTTATCCTCCCAATTAATCAATAAAAAAACACTAGTGAACGTAGGCTAGATTTTAGGACCAGACCACTATAAACTTTTGTCTTCTTCATCGCTCAATACTCGTAAACATTAAACTATTTTGTTTTATAAAACTTTGTCGTTGATGAAATCGATGGTTAAAATTTTGGTTTTCGTTGAAAGTGAACTTTTTTTAATTCTTAAAACTGAATCTCTCTAGTTTGAAAATGCCCCAAGAAGATCTAGCTTGAAGAATGAAGTTGACCCTTACAGTCAAAATCTACCACGAGTAAACAAAGAAGATGCTGGAACATCTCGACATCAAGACAAGTCGACACTACCTCATCCTTGAAGGAGGCCTTGTGACTTGCCCCAAAGGACCTTGCAATACAAAAAAATGAGGATGTTCCTCATCGACCAATATCATTGCAATAATTAAGGAGGAATTCGTTTGAAAGTCAATATGAACCTCCTTTCACGGGAAAATTAGGATGGTGAGGACAAAAACTAGAGCAAGTTACCTAGTAAAAGGATAAGTTTCTTCGAATGAGAATGCTCATAATTTAAAATTAAAGCACTAAGAGTATACTCCATAAGTTGAGCAACCAAAAATGTGCCTCAACAATAGAGCCTCTAGAAGGGTGCTCTAAAAGCTGACCACCCAAGAGAGTGTTCAAAACCCACGACAAGCACCAGTAAGAGTGTTTAAATCTAAAAGATGACTAATTGAGTGCTCAAAGTTCAAAGGAGTATCCAGGTGCTTGCTCGAACTTCAAACCTATATCATAAGGACAAGTTGTTCATGAGGAGTGTTTGTAAGAGTGTTCTAAAAGGCTACTTATAAGAGTGCTCCAAAATCCATAAGAAGTCTCAACAATAGTACTAAGAAAGAGTTCCAGTAAGAATGCTTAAATTTTTAAAAGGGCTTTAATTGACTGCTTGAAGTTCAAAGGAATGTTAGACTTTTATTTGGGCTTACATTATTTATTTTTATGCTTTATAAAATATGGGTTGATAAATAGTTCTTTGCTGATCTAGCCCATTTAATTTTAGTGATCTCTTGTTTATGGGCTTGGTATCTATAGTAGTTTAGTTGAGGCAGAAGTGTGGGCTTTCTAGTTAACTGAAGCCTTTGATGAGGAGGCCTAGTTCAACTAGGTTAATATAAGCTAAGTCCTCTCTTTAACTCTATATATATGAATAGTCTCATTGCTATTCTGTAGTCTGATAATTTGCTTCAGAAACAGAGGTCCTAGGGAGGAAAGCTTAGTTGTTTAGTATTGCACTAACGATTCACGTTTTCTCCATGGTTGAATCATGTATGTTTTCTATTTTCTTTAATTATTTATTGTGTTCTAAGTTGTATGAAAAATTATTGATAAGATGTTGTATGAATATCTAACATGTGGTATCAGATTGCCAATTGTATACGATATAGGACATGTAATTTTTTGTTTAACCTAAATTGAGATTAATCAATGATGAACCCTAAATCATTTTCGCTATTATTTTATCTTGAAATTTTTATCGTTAGTTCCTAAAATATTAGGGCTTTTGTTTATCTCGAAATTACCTTTCTATTCATATATTATATGATTAATTTCGTTACATACTGATGAAGAATTTTGTATTTGAAATTTTAGGGGTTTTTTCATAAATTTCGAAATTGAAAAATTGCTATATCTCAATTTAATGGTTATTTTTCCAAATTCAATTATTGTATGTATTTATTATTGTTTGTGGAAGATATGCCATGCTTTAATTTTGTAAAGATTCGACCATTTACACAATATTTTACCCGAGATTTTGATGCATTTTTTCACATATAATCTCTTAGATCTACATTATATTCCTTGTTTTTACTCCTTTTAACCCCCATAAATCAATTGCTCATGATCCATGGATGAAAACCCCTAAAATAAACGCTCGAAATTGGCCTTTTTCTAGCCGGAAACACATCGGACCCGACCGAGTCACAAACTGGGTCACACGACCCATTTCAGAACTGCTGGAGGTTGAAGACAACCTTCTCCGATGACGCCCACTCGCGGTAGGCAGCGCGTGGGGCGTGTTCCGACGTCTTTTTTCAACGGTTCTTTTTTCCAGCATTAATAGAATTTAATTTCTGAATTTTCTGTGATTTTTATTTAATTTTTTGAACTGTTAAAATAATTAATATGGGATTAATCTCATTTCCGCTGTCATAAAACATTAATAAATAATTTATAATATATTTTTAAAAAAATTGAATCACAGAAAATTATTTGGGTATTTGTTCGTTCCTTTGAACATACTCACTCTCTGGAACAACCTTTGTTTTTCCTATTCTCTCCACTCAAACAATAAGTTTTAATTTTCATAAATAAATCCTATATTCTTTGTTGTTCTAAAGTGACCAACTTGATTATTTGATGACTAAATAATGTGTTATGGTGGGACACATTGTTTTGATCATTCATTCATTTAATGAACAATATTTTTTTTATTTGTTGAGAATTTAGTTGAAAATATTATAATTATTATCATCAAAGTGATTTAATTATATTATTTTTCAATGATTGTTTTATCACCAAATTTTATCAGTTTATAGAAAATATTTTTCTTGGATAATTGATATGTATAATTACTTGCCCAAATGAGGTAATTATATATATATATATTAAATAATGTCTCATGAAGTGTGTTGATTATAATGCATGCTTAAATAATTTTTATGTGTATTTTGTTTGCTTTGAATTAATATATATGATTTGAGAATTTATTTGCCCAACAGTAATAAATTTTTAATTTATATATATTTTTTCTATTTAACTTCATGGATATAGTCATATGTGTGTTATATTCTCACCCCAAAGGGGAGTTTGTATTGACCAACTTGACTCTATTTATATATTTTCTTAATATGCTCATAGTTATTTCATTTTTCTTTTATCTTGTAGTTTCTTTTTCTGTGAATAACAACAATGCTTCAATTCAAATTCTGACTGGGTCCAACTACAAGAAGTGGAAAAGAGATGTGGATTTTAGTTTGGGAATCATGGACTGGGACCTATGCATGCGTGAAGATCAACCTACTGCTCTTACTGATACTGCCCAGAGAACTTTCCATGCACAATGGGAAAAGTCAAATCATCTCAGTCTTATAGCTATGAAAAGATCGATTCTTGAACATCTTTTGAGTGGTCTGCCTGAGACAACTAATGCCAAAGAGTTTTTAACAAATGTGGGAAAATTGTATGACACTGGTGAGAATGATGAAACTGGATCTCTTATGGATGAGATTCAAACCATCAAGTATTATGAAAGTAAAGGAGCGATGGACTTCATTCTGAAAATTGTCAATGTTCAGTCAAAGCTAAAAGATCGTAAGATTCCTCTACCTAATTCCTATATTATTCATCATGCTTTCAATGCTCTTCCTACATCTTTCAGTCTCATTAAGACAGCCTACAACACTTATAATCAAACATGGAGCATAAATGACCTAATATCAAAGTGTGTGGCTGAGGAAAACAAGCTGACAAAGGAGAAGAATGAGTCAACTCAAGCCAAATAAATGAAAAGAGAGATTCAAAAATTAGAGGAACAACACTCTTAAGAACACTGATAATAGAAAGGAGCATAACAATGGATAGAAAAAGGAGAATGCTCAATTGAAGTATGCTAATGATAAGTGTTTCTTCTATGATAAAATGGGCCATAGAAGAACTGATTGTCACAAATTTAAGATTTGGCTAAAAAATAAGAAAAAACAATCAGGTACTCTTTTAGCTTGTGTTTGCGTTGAATCTAATCTAGTTGATGTTCCTAATAATTCTTGGTGGTTAGATAGTGGTGCCACAATTCATGTTACTACTACCTTCCAGGGGTAAGGGATCTTAGGAAACCAAATCAGAGGGAGTCAAAACTTAAAGTTGGAAACGATGTTGGAGTTGAAGTTTGTTCTGTTGGCACCTTTATTCTTGAACTACAGACTAGTTTTAAGCTTGTTTTGAACAATACTTTTTATGTTCCTACTTTTAAGAGAAATTTAGTTTCGCTTCCGCTTTTGGATAAACAAGGATATTCGTTTCTTTTTTGCAAATTCTATAGTTGACAGTATGTTTGACTCAAAAGTTATTGGAAATTGTTTTTATTTTGATGGTCTCTACAAATTATCCTTGGCTCCTTTGGTTTCCTCTTTTAATGTTGAGAATACTATGGGTAAGAGATCTCGTATAAAAGAGCATTCTTTACTTTTGTGGCACAAACAGTTAGGTCATATTTCCAAAGAACGAGTTGATAGATTGATTAAAGTTGATATTCTTCATCCTGTTGATGCTTCTGATTTGGACAATTGTGTTGATTGTGCTCAAGGGAAGTTAATCAAAACTCGTAAGAAAAGTGCCACTCGTAGTCAGAATCTATTAGATATTATACACACCAATATCAGTGGGCCTTATTCTACTAATCTTTGTAGGAAGAAATATTTTATCAATTTTATTGCTAACTTTTTCGATATGGTTTTAATTATTTGATTAAAGAAAAATTGAATGCTCTTGATAAATTCAAAGTATTTTGGATTGAGGTTGAGAAACAATTAGGAAAAGTTATCAAGATTGTGCGTTCGGATCGTGGAGGTGAGTATTATGGCAAGTACACTGAGATTGGACAAAACATGGGGCCTTTTGCTAAGTACTTACATGATAGTGGTATAATTGCAGAATACACTATGCCTGGTACTCCTGAACAAAATGGAGTTGTTGAAAGACGAAATCGTACTCTCATGGATATGACTAGAAGTATGATGAGTAGATCTAATATGCCAGAGTTCTTATGGGGTAAAGCTATTTTGACTGCTACTTACATCCTGAATCGACTTCCAAGTAAATCTATACCCAAAACTCCTTTTGAGTTATGGACCGGTAGAAAGCCTAGTTTGAACCATTTTCGTGTATGGGGTTGTCCAGCTGAAGTGAAGATTGATGATCCTAACTTGAACAAGTTAGACCCCATAACAGTTCGCTGTTTTTTTATTGGTTAACTAGCTCATTCAAAAGGTTATCAATTTTACTGTCCTACTCGCAATACTAGAATTGTTGAATCTCAGACTGCCAAATTTCTGGAATTTGATATTGCTGAGAAAGTTTCTACTCCATCTCTTGAAACAGGGGAGTCATTTGGTGGAATTTTCATTCCTTTATCTCTTTCAAGAGATGATATAATACAAACAGATGATACTCATAATGATCCTATTCCTACTCATGTTGTTGATGCTCCCATTATGGATGAGACTCCTGTCTTTGAAGAAGTTCCAGCTGCTGAAGACATCATTCAAGATGGCGTTCAACAACAAGCAACAATTCTAGAAATAGTTCCTCTAAGAAGATCTCAGAGGGCAAAGAGGTTAGCAAATTCAAATAATTTTTTGGTTTATCTTGGAGAAGGAGAATATGATATTGGTCATGTTGTTAATCCTGTGACTTATAGTGAAGCTCTTAAAAGTGAACAATCTTCTAAATGGATGGAAGCCATGAAAGATGAATTTAAATCCATGAAGAATAATGATGTGTGTGAATTGGTTGCGTTACCTATTGGTTTTAAACCAATAGGATATAAATGGATTTTCAAAACCAAAAAGGATAATAAGGGTAAAATTGAAAGACACAAAGCACGTCTAGTGGCAAAAGGCTTTACTCAAAAAGAAGGTATTAATTACACTGAAACCTTCTCACCTGTTTCTACAAAAGATTCGTTCAGGAATATTATGGCCTTAGTTGCACATTTTGATTTATAGTTGCATCAAATGGATGTAAAGACTGCTTTTCTGAATGGGGAGTTGGATGAGAAGGTCTATATGTCTGAGACTGAAGGTTTCAAGGAAAGTGGAAGGGAGAACTTGGTCTGCAAATTAAAAAGGTATATTTATGGTCTCAACAAGCATATCATAAATGGTACTTGAATTTTGTTAAAGTTGTGACATCGTTTGGTTTCATAGAGAACACGTTTGATCAATGCATTTATATGAAGTTCAGTGGGAGTCATTATATTTTTCTTGTTCTTTATGTAGACGATATTTTACTAGCGAGTAGTGATTTGGGACTACTAAATGAGACCAAAATTTACCTTTATACGAATTTTGATATGAAGGATCTTGGAGAGGCATCTTTTGTTTTGGGGATTGAGATTCATCGTGACAGGAAATGAAAAGTTCTTGGTTTATCTCAAGAAGCTTATATCCATCGTGTGCTAAAAAGGTTTAACATGGATCTATGTAATCCTGGTTATGTCCCTATTCTGAAAGGGGAAAAATTTAGTAAGCAACAATGTCCTAAGAACAACTTAGAGAGAGAAGAAATGTCAAACGTCCCTTATGCAAGTGTGGTAGGGAGTTTGATGTATGCTCAGGTTTGCACTAGACCTGATATTGTTTTTGTGGTAAATGTTATTGGACGATATTTTTCTGATCCTGGGCGTGATCATTGGGTTGCTGCAAAGAAAGTTTTGAGATTTTTACAGAGAACCAAGAATTTTATGCTTGTTTATAAGCAAGTTGAGAATCTCCAAGTTGATGGTTGTTTAGATTCTTATTTTGGTGGTTTTGTGGATGATTTAAAGTCAACTTCTGAATATATTTTTACTTTGGCTGGCGCAGCTATTTCCTGGAAAAGTGTAAAACAGACTTTGATTACTTCATCTACTATGTATGCTGAGTTTGTAGCTTGTTATGGGGCTTCCTTGAAAGCTATTTGGCTAAAGAATCTGATTACAGAGATACGAGTAGTTGATTCTATTTCATTACATATGCTGATCTATTGTGATAATAATGCTGCTATTTTCTTTGCCAAGAATAATAAGATCAGTGGTGCTTCGAAGTATATGGAGATCAAGTATCTTACTGTCAGACCCCTAGTCAAGAAAGGAGATGTTATTATAGAGAATTTCAAGACAGAATTGATGTTGGAAAATCCTTTAACAAAAGGATTAAGTGCGTCATTCTTTAATAAACATATTGTTGATATGGGCATTTTAGAATCCTTTGATCTTTTTTATTAGTGGGATTTTTCTTTCTGTTTTCTTTTACCCACCAGGAATTATGACTATTTGTAATTTCTTTGTTGAACATAGGAACTACAAAGTTTGTTTTTTGATTTCTTTTGATCAATGAATAGTTATGCTTTCATTTAGGTTTTGTTATATTCTCAAGAATGTTGAGTTGAAAGCATGTAGTTCGTAATATTTTTGATATTATCATTTAATTTTATTTGCTTAATGGCGTGAATATCATAATGTTTTATGCACAATTAAAGATATAACACAGACTTATTTATTAAGAAATGTTTTGGTTATTTCACTGGCTTACTTATTAGGCATCACAGTATCAGTGAAATGTGGACTGAAAAAGAGATCATGTTATATAACTGATCACATGTTGAACATAATCTCTTACAACACTACTAGTGTAGCGTCCCAGAATTTTACTTAGCTAGATAGCAGTAGTAATAGTAGTAGCTGTGGAATTTTAGTTTTCGTGGATATTGGTCAAAGTCGGGATTTAGTTAGAAACTCGTAGAAATAGTTATGGATTTTATAAGTTTAATCTATGGTTTAGAAATATCAATTTTACCATAAGGTTTGATTAATGAATATAGTCCTAAGAATATTATTTATTATAACCTAAGGTTTAGATAGAATAATTAAGAACGTGACACTTGTCACAAGCATGTTTATTAAGGATTTAAGTATTTTTGATGAATAGTTTAATCAAAAGAAAGATCTAGAAGCTCTAGAACCTTCCATTATCTGTTAGGATCACGTTTTACTCAGTCAAAGTAGTTTTAATCAATTTCAAATTATCTCAAAATGTGCAAAAACGTGTTTGAAATATCAGCGTATGTCGATATATCGCAGCTATAAGGGCCGATATATCACCTATAATTGATACGGAAAAAATGTCGACTTCGCACGAACGAAACCACGAACCTTCGGGATCATGGTAGGGGCGATATATCGCCTACCCTAGATGATATATTGGCTCCAATGACCAATTTTTGAATTTTTGTAGAATTCTGAACTAGAAACCACCATCAACAACCTTGACTCGTTCCTGAACGTTTTTGACCGAGTTTTGGGCATCTGTTGAACAGATAATTCAAATTTATTCATTTTAAAGGAGTTAGTTTCACTCCTTGAACTCTATAAATAGGACCCTTCACTCAGCCATTTTATTCATCATTCAAGCACAGTTCAGAGCCTCCAAGCTGATAAGATTATTCTAGAGAGAAACACTAGGGTTTTGGGGTTAAAGATTTTCAAATCTAAGCTTTTATAAACACTTGGGAAGTAAGTTTTTGTGTGATTTTTGGTGTTCGAGGTATAGATCGAGATTCTAAGCTATCCGAGGTATTCATTATCTTTAGGTTTAGTTCACTATAGTTTCTGTTATTCTTTCATTTTTCTTCAAATCCTAACTCGTGATAGTGACTTTTGGTTAGGTGTTCAATTCCTTTGAAACATAAAGTTTTCGGTAAGTTCTTATATCGATGGTTTAGATCTTTTCTTCAACTTCATATCTTTAGAAACTTATGGTTTCTTGTGTTTGGTTTTAGGATTTTCAATCCCGCTCTTGTCTCCAATATTCCGGTTTTTTGTAAGGAAAATTAGATAGTTTAGTATTATGACTTAGTTTATGTAGTTTATGATATAGTTTATGTTTGTATGACCTAACATTTCAGACACAATAAAGGGGTAAGTGTGTCTGGACCTAAGGTGTCCAATGATGTATGACGGACTATGTCCGGTAGGCTCGGTTGCTAAAACTTTATGACAAACCTAAGTGATGTCCGGTGTATGACAGACTTTTTGTCCAGGGCTTAATTGCCACCCCCTGTATAAGCACTTATCTTTTTATTATATCTGACTTATTATTATGACCTATGACCTATAGTTATGATTATGATTTATGATCTATGACCTATGACTTACGACCTATGATATATGACTTAGATTATGATATAGAATTATGACTTAAGCTATGATATGACCTAGAGGTTTGTGTTTGTATGACTCTTGTGAATTTATGTTACGTTTGATTATATGACTAACTCTTGTTTGTATTTTCCTTAATGATGTTGTTATTTCAGGAAATTAAGGATAGAAAGGCCGGTGGAGAGTGGGACTTAAGAGCTTCGTGATGTACTCATTGGGACCATATAGTCGAGGAAGATCAAGCAGCCCTATTTTTATTAAAGAATGTTTATTTTTAATTTTTATTTAAAATTTGCTCATATTTATGTTAAAGACAAGTATTTTATTTTTGTGAAAACCATGGATCCATGTATGTATTTATTTTCAAGTTTTTATCCAATAAAAGAGAAATATTTATGATTATGACTCAACACTGTGTTCTCGGTAATCTATGAGAAATTAAGGCGTTACAACTAGACTTATTAACCATGTCGATTTAATACTTTGGTATTTGTGATTATGAATTTTTTTGTTGATTGGAAAGCAAATTGATAATCATAATTCAATATAAAGGATTAAATTGGACTGGTTGTTTTAGATACTATCAAAGAACTATTTTTTTTTTTTTTTAAAAATGGCCACAATATTTTTCTTGTTACTCAACCCATGAGTCATTTTTTTAAGAAAAATATTTTAATATATATATATGTGTGTGTATTACAAAATTAATGTAGCCCAAGTGGGAGAATGTTAGACTTTTATTTTGGCTTACATTATTTATTTTCATGTATTATAAAATATGGGTTGATGAATAGTTCTTTGTTGATCTAGCCCATTTAATTTTAGTGATCTATTGTATATAGGCTTAGTATCTATAGTAGTCTGGTTAAGGCAGAAGTGTGGGCTTTCTAGTTAACTGAAGCTTTTGACGAGGAGGCCCAGTCCAATTAGGTTAATATAAGCTAAGTCTCCTCCCTAACTCTATATATATGAATAGTGTCATCGCTATTCTGTAGTCTGATAATCTACTTCAGAAACAGAGGTCCTAGGGAGGAAGGCTTAGTTGTTTAGTATTGGACAAACAATTCACGTTTTCTCCATGGCTGAATCAGATATGTTTTCTATATTATTTAATTGTTTATTGTGTTCTAAGTTGTATGCAAAATTATTGATAAGATGTTGTATGAATATCTAACAAGGAACACATGGGTATGTGCCCGAGATACTGTAGAGGCAAGTTATCCATGAGAAATACCAATACAAGTGATTCAAGAGAACACCTATTAGAGTCCTTATAATCCATAAAGGGTTATTAATAAGAATGCATGGAAAAAGTAACCAGTAAAAGTGCCCACAATATAAAAAAGAGCATCGAGCAGGTTGGTAAGCTACCATCAGGGATGGTGCTCGTTTTACATGAGAGAAGATGCTTTGCCCAAAATCCCAAGGGAGCATCCATGAGCCACAAAGTTCTCATTGAGCAGGTATACAAAGAGAGAATGAAAACCTCTATGTAAGAGCTTGAATCAAATCAAAGTCCTTACTACTCAAAGTATGATTAAGGACTTGGGCAGATACTCTACATATTATGAGAACGTGACAATTAAGAGATCATACTACATTTGAAGAGGCAATGGGTAAGCCAACCAAGTTCAAGGTTGAAGCAGATGAGTGCTTTAGGTGCAAGCACAAGGATTGTTTGCCTCAGTCCCATTATCTATTTTACCTATTAATTAGACCACACTTCAATGTAAAATTTAGATATTAATCATCAATGTCACAGAGATGATGTGAAGGATCAAGAGATCACGGGATGACCCCAATACCTACCCAGAGATCATTTTCCTATAAATACGAAGACCCTGGGTAGTGCAAGGGGTTGGATTCTTTCTGTAATGTAAATACTCTGTAAAAATAGAAAGAAGTATACAAAAATAATATTGACTCGTGGACTAGGGGGATTTTAACTTCCGAACCACGTAAAAAGGAGTGATCATTTTTCTTTGCAGTTGACTTCCAACATCCTTGAGCATTATCATTTTCTTAGTACAGTTTATCATTAAGCACTAATCCATCCTAGTTATTCAAATAATTTACTGTTGGCGAAAAACCGTGTCAACAGTTTGGTGCTTTCATTGAGAGGATTTAGATTAGTGCTATCACGAAAAGTTTATCATGGTGGTCACACGTTCAAGGCATGGTAGCGAAACGGCATGGTGGGCAGGAGGCTCACCATACTGCTGTATCTAATGAACAAAACCCAGAGATTCAACAACGATCGGGGAAACAGCCGATGGGCCATGATGACACCGGAAGTTCAGCGCCACTACTGCCAAATCTGAACCCAGGTTACCTAACGGCGGTGGAGATGGAAAAAATGCAGTTGAGGAGCCATCTAGCCAAAGAAAATAAGCAAATCAAGGAAGTCTTGGCCCGGCTACCCCCTTTTGCAACCGACGTTAACATCGGAAAGAGGCTAAGCAGGACTCACAAGTCCCACCGGGATAGTCAGCCCAGGCCGAGCCGATCGGTTAGAGCCTCAACCCCGCGCCCATGTCGCACCATCACCAGGAAACTGTGTTTGTTGATTTTTCCAGGGACCATCAACGAGTCAACCGGCCAGTTAGAACTTTAACCCTAAGTTCAGCTTCACCTTTGAATGCACCCAGGAAAGCTCGCGACGATTCAAGAATGAGGTCTGTGGAGAGCTCGCATAGACCACCTGCTCCGGCTAGCCCTCCTGCGCAGTGATCGAATCGCTAGACACAGAGGGCTGGAGGAGCTGGAACAGAGAGACCGCGGGCTAGTTTGGTCCGACCTAACGGAACTAGAATTGCGTCACCGATCAGATATCCTCCTTCATCGATAAGATATCCATCTCCCCCTCATCCTACTCGAGACATTCCTACATACGGAAATAGAAGGAGGAATCTTCCTCCCGCTGCTCCTGCTCACCCCCCACGAGCGCGCAGAAATGTCCCAGATCCTCACCCTCGACAGCATGCTCTGAGCTTCTCTAATGGGAGTTATTGGACCAAAAGCCACTAAAGTGTCAGATCTAGTGGAGATCTGAGAAATCATCTAAGTTCGGCACAAAGCCTTCGAGCCGCCCCACGGACCGACCTTTGAGATTGCCTCAACTCGGGGGGATCCGACCAGAAATGAAAGTCGTGCTCGCCAAGAGGATGGCCCTTCTGAAATACGTGACAACGGGAATGTCCCACCAAACCAAGCTCAAGCTTGAAGAAACAACAACCCACCTAACGTGTACAATGGGAAGGGAGCTGTTAACAGCCCCAAAACAACCAAGGGATCAAAGACCAAACCCTCGAAAGGTTAGCTCAGATGGAGGAGTTAATAAAGAGACTCCTATCAGAAAATGGAAAAGACGAATATGACTCGGGGGATGAGCTCGAGCATTTTGCCCCTAACATCGTAACAACGGCGTACACGCTGGGTTTCAGGATGCCCCATCTATCCAAATTCGATGGGGATGAAGATCCGTCAGATCACTTGGGGATGTTCAACACCCTGATGATGGCCCATAATATTGGGCCCGAGCTAAGATGCTTGATATTCCCTTTGACTCTGATCAGGCCATTTACGCAATGGTTTAAGCAATATAAGAAACATTTTATCAGCTCGTGGAAGAGTTTCTCTGTCGATTTCAAGAGGGCATTCCGAGCCTCTCAGGCAATTCACGTCAAGGCAGACTCCTTTGCTAACGTAAAGCAGCAGCCCGGAGAACCCTTAAAATCTTATCTGAGCAGGTTGGCCAACATTGCGGCTCCAGCTAGAGACGCGGACGAAAGTTCTAGACTCATGGTAATGAGAATTGGAATCATTGTTGGGGGTGACCTATGGAAAGAAATCCAGAAGAAGGGCGTCAACACTGTGGATGAATTCTTGAACAAGGCCCAGAGATGGATAAACTTGGAAGAAACACGAGCGTCGGTCGTAGGAATTGGCCAAGTCCCTGACCAGCCCGCTGGAGCGGAAACAGATGTCGTAACTACGACTCAAACCGTTGCCCAAAATAACCAGGGGGAGGAAGCAAGAGAAAGGGAAATGGTGAGGGCGACCAGAATGGTCCAAAGAAAAACAAGCCTGCGGAGAAGTTCAAATAGGTCTACACGACTTATGCCGACCTCACGGATACTAGAGAGCGTATTTTTCTGGCAAATTCTGCTCGCCTTCCTTGGAAAAAGCCGGAGCCCTTAAAAAATCAAAGGGCAAAAAGAGACCCTTCCAAATTTTTCCGATTCCACAACGACATTGGTCACAACACAGATGATTGCAGAAATTTGAAGGATGAGATCGAGACACTCATCAGGGCCGGACCCTTGGCCCAGTATGTGCGAAATCGAGTCCCTTCCAGTCAGCTCGCTGGGCAAAGTACTCAACAAGCTTCGGAGGCTCCTATAAACCAGCCCGGGGCCCAAGTAAATTAGGATACCCCTCCTCCAATAGTAGTGTAACGCCCCAACTCTTGGGACCGTTACGGTGTGCCTTGTAACAGTGCTAAACTCGCTAATCGAGTCATTTGGCCAAAACATGATCTAAGTATGATTAGCGGTTTAGGGTTTAAACACTTTGGTTATGATGTAACGTTTCACTAGAACGTTTAATATATACATTGGGATCCTGAAAATATAATTTCAGAGTTTATTACAGAAAACATTTACTACAAGCTGTTCTAAGCGGCAAAACAGGGTTCAACCCTAGTTCCACTTTAAACCTCGGCCGTGGCGGTCGAGCAGCTGCATATGTACACGTCATCACCTAAGCTCTCCAACTCAAGGATGGTCCAGCTTCCTCATGCCTTTACCTGCACCACATAGCACCCGTGAGCCGAAGCCCAGCAAGAAAACATAACACTTTCCATAAACATTATCAAATGATTATCATTATAATCACACTGAATATAATGCTTTCAAACCAATGGGTGAACATCACATGATTCTAGCGGGAGAGTGGCTGTTAGGTAAGCCACTAGCCTCTAAGCTCTCTTTTCATTCATCGACCCTCAGGGTCGGTCAGGCATTAATGCTCCTTGAGTCATTCAATGCTAGTAGTCGATTAGATCTAATCTCTGTTGGCTTGCGTAATTCACGCTAAGGCCGTTCTGACAAATAAGTCAGCGCTACCTGACCTGTGTCCAATATCACTGCCGAACCTGACTAGTGAGTCACAGCTTCACAGATAATACTAACACTTTTGTCGATCTGACTAGTTAGTCAGTACACAAGTAAGCAATGCTATCAATATATATCATACCAGTTATCCAAGAGTAGGGCATTCAGCATGCTTACTAAACAGTTTCTAGCATAATCATGATCATGCACAAACTCAGAGACTCAAGCTCTGACCAATCTCATATTCATCATTAATGACATGCCCTAATCACATGTTTCTCGTGCATTACACGCATCACACTTAATCATCCAGCATGCCTCAACAATAGTCATATGCAAATGGGCAAGATTGCCAAGCATTCATTATGCTATCAACATTTACATTTAAACATCCAACATGCATCAATAATAACCACGCATGTCATACTCAATAATCAACCAACATGCTTCAATGATAACCATGCATGTCACATAAACACAGGGTGCAGTTTTCTTACTTTGGTCCAAGCACAGGTTACCAAAAAACGAGCAACAAGCACGATCCTGATTCCAAGCCTCTAGTGATAACCTAGTCACAACCACAAATGGTGATCCAATGAGTTCAAGTTTTAAAACCAATCCTTGAACTAAAACTTAGCCTCCAAGACATCAATCCTCACTAATCCGGGTAGTAGGAATGATCCCAAGGCCTAAGGTTTGAGTTCCCATGTCTAAAAACCCATTTTGGTCACTTTTCCTCTTTTGAGCCGCGGCCCCATCCATTAGAGCCGCAGCCCCACTCAAGTCAGGCCCAAAAATGCTCTCTGACAGCAATTAGAGCCTCAGCTCTAAACCATAGAGCCGCAGCTCAAATAGCCCATCAACACCATTTCAGCAACTTCTTCAAGCTTGAGCCGCAGCGCCCAAGAACTGAGCCGCGACTCAACCTCGAACCCAACCAAAAATCCTCCATTTCTTCATCTAAAATCCTTTCATAAACATATCCAAACATCTCCAAACTCAAAAATCAAAGTTCCCAAACATCCCCATGATCCAAAACCCATAAAACCCAAGTCTCAAATCACCCAAAAACACATCAAAACACAAAATCTAATTCAAGCTTAAAAACTTTAAAAACTTAGAACTTAAAACTTGAATTACCTCCGATTGAGTTGTTTCCAACTAAATCCTCCGGCTAATAAGCTTCTAATCTTTCCTAGGATCGCTATGCCTCGATCCTCGCTTGAATCCGAGTCCTAGAACTCAAGTTATCTTCGAAAAAACTCAAACGGTAAAACGGACTGTTTTAAGAGAGAACGAGAAGTTTCTAACGTACGTTCTTATCGTCAAACTACTTCAAGCTTAAGTAACCTCAAATAAAACCTAGTGCTCGGGGTCCCGAAAACACCCCTGGGGACACTATAGTCAAAACTTCCAGAATTTCACCCTGATCTCAAATATTCCCAATCTATCACCAAATAAACATTTCCATTACCCCAAAATTGACCCTGTTATGATAAAACTGCTAACTCATAATCTAAGATCGTCTCATGCCGCATAGCTCAAATATATCTCCATAATAGTGAAATCTCATTCACAAATTACAATATGCACCCAATAGGCCAAATTACCAGAATGCCCTTATCATTATAAATACACCCATATGCATGCATTTATCATCATATAATAATATAATTCACATTAACATGCATATATTCATTAAATATCATAATAAATCAATTATGGCCCTCCCGACCTCCTAATCAAGGTCCTAAACCTTATTAGGAAATTTGGGGCATTACAAGTAGGGAGAGAGATAACCACCATCTCCGGAGGCCCTCACCTGGCAGGCACGAGCAGAGGTGCCCAGAAGAGAAACATCAATGAACTGAGGTCACATAACGGAGTTGAGTTTATCTCAGAACAGCATCTACCTAAACAGCAGAGATTAGAGAAACACCCAATCAGTTTTACCGAAGAAGATGCTAGTCATGTCTAGTTCCCGCATAACGATCCTCTAGTCATAACCACCCAGCTTGCAAATCAGAGAGTTAGGAGGATACTAGTTGATAATGGGAGTTCGGTGAATCTGTTGTTTTGGTCCACGCTAGAAAAAATGGGGTTGTCTGTAACCGAGCTGAAGGCCACCTCCATGTTGTTGTATGGGTTTTCTGGCGAAGGGTCGATAGCGATAGGAACAGTCGAGTTAGTAATAACCTTGGGTGAGGGACATCGAACTGTTTCTAAGCTCCTCGAGTTTGTGGTCATCGATTATCCCGCCGCGTACAATGCAATTTTGGGTCGGCCTACGTTGATGGCATTCAAAGCCATAACTTCTATCCGCCACCTCGTAGTCAAATTCCCCTCCTCTACGAGGATATGTACGGTCCGAGGTGATCCGCTTGCTTCCATGGAATGCTATAGCA